>NC_071334.1:61319936-61969936 GCF_027744825.2 Synchiropus splendidus | reverse complement strand
GTAATGGGAAAAATCGTTTCAGATTTCGTACAAATCACTTCTCGATCGGCCTTCTGCAACGGATTGTGGTCGGGAACCGAGGTACCACTGTACCTATTTTGTACCTATATGGTCAAGTGATGCAGAAAACCGAGTGCGTATAGGTGTTAAATTGTCATTTTTCTCATGTACTTTTGACATTGTTGTAAAGTAGGGGTGACCGAGGGCTGCTGTGGGTGCAGGTTTTGGTTCCAACCAATCGACAGGACACTTCTTCACCAATCAGGTGTCTTAGGAGTGTTACCAGTTGAATTTCTGTCTGATGTTGCTTGTTTCAGCTTTTCTGGAACTTTTCTTTTGTAAGTCACCCTGCAGATCTCAGTGTTACTGGGCTGCCCATGACACTTGACACAGCCTGGCTCTTCGTTCGTGTGGATTTGATCTGTATTTTGAGACTGACAGTACTGCGGAACTGCAACTCACTTCGCAGGCTGGTGTTAATCCACGTGCGGTTCTGGAGTGCACTTGATGTGCCACAGCTTTTACCACACGTTTCCTTGGTATACTGCTTCTCCCGGTGTGGCTGATGCTTCAGAGCACTTAGATAACTGCAGGCAGTTTTTACGATTATTTAAACAGCGAGGAGGAGGCCTTTGTCAGTGCTGCCTCACCAAACTTCATGAGTGATACCGCCCCTCCCAAAGTCTCAGGTGCTACCTGTCTGCCCTCAGAGACCTGGGAGCAGTGGGACCGCTTCAGCACACACCTGAGATCTGTAGTGCGATGGAGCCAACTCCATCCCCCAGAGTGACACCTGCTGAGCACGTTGCTGCAGAGCTGAGATCAGTGCACCACAATGAGAGAAAATTTAAGACTATGCCACCGCTTCGTAAGGCAAATCTCACAAAATATTATCATGCACCAAGTAAGGCTCTGGCTGCACCACACTGCTCACATGGTGCAAAATTAGGGGCATTTTTTTGGCCGATACAGATTGCCATTTGTTTTGGACGTCCCAACAGGCCGATACTGATTTTTGCTGAATTTTTTTTCTCTTTATTTCCCCCAACTAAATTACATGTTCTCCTTTCAATGAAGAATGAACAGATCAAATCCACATTGTGAACTTCACACATCATTTGTTAAATACTGGAATGTCACCTTAAAACCTGACGATCCGCTCCTCTTTTCATCGACAACATGACCAGGGAATGAGCTTCTGGGATACAGGTTGACCATTAGCTGCAGATAGCGCACCTCCGGTCTTCAACAGCAGAATTCGGCTGCTCATCCAGAACAATACACCCTGTCAGTACAAGATCCAGGAAAGCTACAGTATCGGCTCTGCAAATGCGCGGGAGTAACGCAGGACTGACAACGTCACTGCATTACTCCACCGTTACTCCACCGTTACTACAGCGAGGCGGACCAGATCAGGCAGTGACACAGTCGGACCTTATCACCTGTAGTGGTCGATAATTACAGTAGTTATCGGTGGTTTTAAACACTGCGTCGAAGTCCCTGGGGGCACACGTTGCATACTGCAATTCTGTTGTCATTTTTATTGACAGAGAAGTATTGCCAAACGACCGCCATCTTGTGTGGGCGGCTCTGATGTCAGCAGCTGCAGGTCGACTCTGCAGGCGGAGCTTCACAAGTGGTGTGGTTTTCTGGAGAAATGCCGGCTTTCTTTTGTTATTTTTACAATGTGAGGGCCACATGGTGTCCAAGTGGTTATCACTGTCTCTGTGCAGCAAGAAGGTTGCGACCTTGCTCCGTCTGTGCCTGTAAGGGTTTTCTCCGGGTACTCCGGTTTCCTCCCACAGTCCAAAGACATGCTCACTAGGTCAATTGGACAAAATCCCCCAAGGTCTGTGCCCTGCAATGGACTGGTGACCTGTCCAGGGTGTATTAAGGCTACACTTAGCTTCCCCAAACCTGTACGCATACAAACGTTTTGGCATTCAGAGACCTATGACCCAGCAGCGTGCCGCTTTAAGCTAGAATCACTACACACAGCTGTTAGGTCACAATTTCCTCCTCAAAGTTTCTATTGCTATCTCTGTGCACATCGAAATAGGAATAAATATTCAACAAGTCAATGCCATCTTGTCAAAAAGCACATGACATGGACCCTCCCTCCTTCAACAACTCACTCTCCTCCCTCACTCTTCTCTCGAGGCTGATTGAGCTCACGGCATTGACAATCTCAGACAGGGTTCGGTCAAATGTTTCAGATCTTTGACAAACGATGACAGTACTGGGAGGTGTGACAAGGCACAGAGAGCTGCAGTTGTTGGTTCTTCTGGTAGGTCTCTGGCAGGTCTCCGGTCTCCCCCCATCATCTGCTGAGGAAGGACAGGTCCCTGTGTCTGAGCAGAAGGTGCTCTCGCTGGGTCTGTCTTACCTGCTTCATGGGCTGGAGGAGATCAGCAGACGCCTGGAGCAGCAGGAAGCACTCATGGGGGCACAGGTGCAGAAGGGAAACGGGACTCTGGGAAGACAGCCGAAGAAGAATCTGAATGGAGGACGGGTTTACCGGATGGTGAGAACTTTAACGTTGACATTTGATGCAGAGTGCAAACACTGCTGACTCTCTTTGCTCTCCTGAGCAACTCACTCAGATCAACATGGCTACAGACTTTCCTGGTGCTACTGTACTAGCATGCATTTAATGTTTGTTGATGCCTGTTATAGTGTTTTGCGTAACAAGATTTGTAATTGACGTGTTTGACTGTAAAACATTTATACATTAAAAACACAACATTTCTATATTTAATGTGTGTCACCTTATAAATGTTCAAAACCCCAGATGACAGAACCAGAACTCTTGAAGGTGGTGCCAAAACACACAACATGACAAGAGAAAACACGTGACTGTGACAGTATGGGTTTGCTGTCAATCAACAGATTTAAGTACAGTATTTCACCCCAGACCATGAGGGTGAGAAATGAATGATCCACAGCAAAAGGTCCAGTATGGTTCAGGTATGAACCATATGGTTGAGTTGTGGCAAATGTTCTAAACTCTTGTTGCAAGGGACGACTGGTGCACAGATCATTGACAAATATGATTTTGACTACAGGTGAAGAAGGACCTGCAAATATTGAGTGCCAAGAAGGACAAATTCTTGATGGAAGTCCAAGAACTGCAGAAGCTCTTATCCATCCAAGACCAAGAGCAAGAAGTCTTGGAGCAGCAGCTGACCCGAGTCCTCCAGCGACTGAACAGTCTCGCGGAGTTGACACCAGACGGCCAACTAGATCTCAGCTCCATGAAGGTAGCGATACGGAAGCGAGTGCTGCTAACTAAACTCCAACTTTACCACATGACAGTCGCTTTTTTAAATCACCAGCATCTGATCTGTGGTTGCCTCACAGGTGAAAATTGGCAAACAAGCTCGTCGCCTCACTCATCTGTCGTTCAAGGTTTCATCCCAGCAGAGAGTTGTTGACAGAAACGGGCTGCAAATTCAACACCGGGAGAGCAAGGTGTTCTTGTGTTTCTATGTGTCCAATTGCAGGATGTTTCTGTGATGAGGTCATCTGGCGCCGACTGTTTTGATTTGAAAATTAAAACTGCACTTAAGCGGAAACTAGATGACAGTACATTCTAAGTTTATGTGTTTAATGTCTTCAAAGGTGCAACAAGTGTCCAACTGAGAAAGTGGTCCATGAACTCAGCTGCAACAACAAACCTCCATCAACCTCCCCCCCACAAAGCTGAGAACACAAACTTCCTGAGTTATTCCAAGTGAGAATGGTGATCTGGAAAATGTGACCCATTTACCACATTCCTAAATAAAGGTTGTACAAAAAAAGAAGGTCATGATTCCCTCGTGGCTGAAATCTGAGGTCTCTCCAAATGAGCTGGTCATCTTTTCCACCCGAAAGTATTATCCAAATTAAACATTTTACTTGAAAATGTGATATATTTATTTTATATTATTATGTTTTTTTAGTATATTTGTATCTTAAACACATGTAAATACAAATAACAGCTGACATTTTATTAATGTATTTTATTTCTTTTTTAAAATGCATTAATTTTATTACTTTCATGGAATACACATCCATTATCCGTTTAATTCATGGAGCACCGTGGGCAAACAACAACAGCATCCTCTAGCGGTTAAAAAAAACCACTGCGTAAAATGTGAAAATCATCTCAGTAAACCGTCGGTCATTGTTTGGACAGGACCGCTGTTGTATAAACTGCTTTCATAGGTGCTAACATTTTTGTTATCGAGGGGATCTTCTCCCGTCGATACTTTTAGACCTATGATATTTTAGCTTGCCATCGAGAGGACACTTCTTGAACAAGAATGACAGAGGTCAGAGTTCACCTCCAACCAGCTGACTGTGTGTCGGAGCTGAAAATAAGCTTCCCTTCTATCTAACACCGCTGTTGAACACTGTAATTCACACATATCTATGCATAATACGGAGATTATCAACACTGAACAAATACGCATACATGTATAACTCCCCATTTTCTTAAACATTAAAGACAGTCTGATTATTTTTTTAAATAAATATGTTTGCATATCAGTTCAAATAGATAAACAGCAATGGATGGGGACAGCTTGGTCTCTGCTACTGCTGTTTTTACACTCATATCAAAAGGACCAGAGCAAACACCACAATCTCATTCATCATTTGCATCAGAGCTCATCGGGGAAGTCACTATTTCTCTATCACTATACAGACATTTCAAAAGGCCAACCGTCTCTCTCTGTGAGCAGAGTCGAACCAGGATGAAGAACATCTGCACAATTTCATTGACTGCATGGTAAGTATTGGTGGAACTAACAACCAGTAAAAGAGTGTCTGTTGATAACATCCTGGCACCAATGAGATGCCAACAGGAAGTTACCGATGGAGGCAACAGGAAGTTCTTTTAACATCAAAACGTTATTTTTCTTTGTCTTTTTGACAAAATTTGTCATGAGTTATGAGTCGGTCAAACCAGCTTAGGATCGTTTTGAACCTTCTCAATACATAATTCAAATAGTTAAATGAACCTTCAAAGTGTGGCTGAGTGAAATCATACACCTTTTGCAGGGCGGATGGAATATGGAGAACTTTATGAGAAGTTAGCACAACACAGGAAGTAGTGCAGGTAGGCGGAGAGAGAGATGCAGACATATAAACACATGTGATGAGGAAGTCTGCAATCGGTGTGTCACTTTGCTCTTCACAGCAGTGTTTCACTCCGTTCACTCTGCGCTGTGGTTTGCTGGTCAAAATGCTGTCATGAGCGAGCACCTGTTCAGGTAAGCAGCTGATCATATTGACTTAGTTCATGTGTGCTTATGGGAATGAGTGGTTTATCTGCCCCGATGGGTTTTAAAAACGATACTATGTTACCCTTCACTCCCACCACTCATTCAAAGGGTGATGATGGAGGAGGAAGAGAAGGAGGAAATCATCTTCACTTCCCTCTGTGAGAGGAGTCTCACCTCGCAATGACTGCGCTATGTTTCCATGTTTGCTAAAGAGAGAGTTGCACGCCATAACAGACAGTTCCCTGCTGATCACATGACTGGAACATTGACTCTGTCTTCATCGTCCTTTTGTCAAGGCCCTTTGAACGCAATAGACAAATATTTTTCAGGAGGAATGTTTGTCATAATCCACACAAATTATGCAAGAGCTGCTTGACAAAGATGGAAGAAGAAGACAGGAATACTTCACGTTGTATAATATTGGGTTACACCTAAAACTGGGAAACATATATCAGCATCAATAAATGTCTTTTTATATTTATTGGCAGCATATTAACCAGGTATTCATTATTTTAAAGTAGTGACTAGCATGTTGTTAAGCTTGACTAGATTTTACCCTGAAGTGGGCAGCAAAGGTTTGCTCTAAACAACACCATAATTTCTGATTATTAACTATAAATATGCAAGTATTGGTTCACGTAATCCCCAATCTAAATTCTTTCCATATTGGGTACAAGATGTTCCTACAGGAGACAAAGCCTTCAATGAGACTTGACTTTAAGTTTTCATTATCTGAAAATATTGTTTATTAAAAGTTGAAATAAGTACCATATTTCACAAGTTACAGTTACAATGAAATAGAGAGAAATAAGGATTAAAAATAGAAATGAAGTGAGGAAGCAATGACGGTAAATTGGTTGTAAAAAAAAAATGACAGTCAAGTAATGCATGACAACTTAATACATAAATAAATATTAATTATAATATAAATATATTATGATAATAAATACATATTAATACAATAAAGTAATTTACAGTTGAATGGTTTAAATGATGAAACTGGAACTTGAAATAACACACAACATTTCTACTCAACTTTTCTTTGTCCCTCAATTTGAGGGCCGAACAAAGACACGTCACACGTGGGCCCCCAGGTCTGCTATATCAGCATGAACTCTCCTTGAAAAGTAGGTTGTGAGGATAACTTGGTGGAACATCTGAGTGCAGCAAAGCAACACGACCACAGAGACTATACGTGTTATTACTGTGGACTTGCTCGCCATCGCCTGCACAGTCCCATAGACGTCAGGTTTGAACCAGAGCGTTTTGTGCCGACTCACTGCCCGGGAAGCTTTTAATCTCTGTGGTTATTCAGGAGTTACCAGAACTAAATGTTTCCTTTCATGGTTGCTTTAAAGCGCTTTGGCATATCTTGGAGTGTTCTGCTCTCCAGCTAATGCAGCGACGAATGTTAAACCCTCTGAGAAAACTTCACTGTTACGTCAGACAACGTGAGAGCCGCCTCACCTCCAACGTGCACAGCGTACTGTATGTACATCAGCTCGCCATAGCTTCCTCCTCACTTGCTTATCACACAGATGAATCATGTAACAGGCAGCAGAGGATTGAGAAACTCGCTCATTAGTCTGGTGAAACAAACTTGTCTCTCTCGACCACAACCCCACATCCTGGAGGACGTCCTCAAATCAACTTTATATAGTCTCTCTGCTTGGGTGAAACTCTCGCTTCGTGAAACGTCAGCGTTGGATGTGAATTTCCCCCAGTGAGTGCCTTGACTCACACATCTCTTTCTTTTAACACAAGCTGATCATCTTTTCCTGAGACTGAAAAACAGGTTAGTGAGCTCTTCAGAGTCAATATTTAGTCTACTGTGTGCTGAGACTCCACAATGAGAGGAGCTAAGCATGGAAAAACACCTGCCATAAGATCAAGCTAAAGCGCTTCCCACGTCGCTGACAGTTCACCATAGACGGGGAATATCAAGTGCTCAGTTCTGCCGATGCACTAATGTCACCCCACATGAGAGCCTTTGTATCTGGCCCTCAGGGGTTCAGTGAACAGGAAGGATGTTTTATGTTCGAGCTCAGAGGCCATATTTAAATAATACTTCTGTTTATGACTTCAATTTTGCTTCTTAACCCTTTAGGCGCCAAATATTCAACTTTGATATTTCAAAAGGCTGTAGCTTGAACATGGTTAGAGATGAAGGTATAGTGAAAATAAGAAAAATGTTCAGCGTGACCCAAAGTTGGGGGTGGGACTTTGAAATTCAATCATAATACCAGTCCTGAATTCACTCATCTTATTTGCATATTATTGCATTACCAGGCGGTGGCCATACTAAAGTACATTATGCTTACTGAGGTTTTTTCTCATCCACTGGTGATACTCTTCCTCATCTCTGAAGCCACAACGACGATGGCAGGGCACCAGGGCACCTACTTTAGTACCAGGCTCCAGTATGGGGCCTTAAGCCGAAGCAAAGCATCAGTGCTTGTGGACAAGGGCTGAACGATATGGACAAAATTTCACATCTCAATATCGCATGTCATATGTCTCGATATAGGACAGCCACGATCAGTTGACATGCCGTGACGTCATCGACAAACAAAAGCGTTGACTACAGATTTATTCTCTTTTAAGTTAAGCTTTTCCCCATCCGCTGTCTCGACTGCCTTGAACCACATACAGGCAGTAATCAAGGTCTGATTCTGGAGGCTCTAACCTGTCGGTGAAGTAGCAGCCATACGAGTAACTCTCGTTGATATACTCAGCGTCTCCACGCAAATGCGTTCTTCAGTGATTTTGGAAGGGGAAAGGGGGTGGTTGGCTGGTTGTAATTGCACATTTGCGGCTGCCTCAGCTCGGCTGTGCATTGTAGGGCAAACAGAGGAAGATTTTATATTGTTGTTTTTGTGATGTCGATATCGTGAATGTTTTTGAATTTACACATTGCAATATAGATACGCAAACAATATATTGTTCAATCCTATTGCGGACTGTCACAACCAATGGACTCAGTGTCACATGTATATATATATATATATACACACACAAACACAAACACACACACAAATGCTGCTCTCACCATATTTGCAACTTGGCTTGTTTAAATGCAGCGATGCTGCCTATCGCAATTTTGCAATTTTGGCGTCTAATATTCATAAAGTTTCATAACAGACAATTTTTCCAAATGCTAAATTACCTTCACATTCTATTTTACCTTATTTCTTGAATATTTTTAAATGAATTTATTTTACTGTCATTTGATTTTCTTCCTTTTCATTTTATTTTCAAATAGTGCTGAAGAAGTTTTTTTTTCTTTACATTTTGTCATCGTTTTTTGTGATTATTTTTAGAATTTGTCTTTTTTTTTTAATTTATGTTTATATCACATGTAACGTTAAGAACGCTTTAGCAATATGTCATCATTTTTTGCAGTCCCAGATATTAACTAGAATATTTTTTACATTTTGAATTATGTCATAGATGATTTATTTATTAAATACAATCATCCCTGGAATAACGGTGATCATTATGCTATTGTTTTGTGGTACTGTCAGGAAAAAAAGGAAAAACTTACTTGCAGTGAAGCAGAGAAATATAACAGAATGAAATATGTTGAACATAAAATCCCCCCTGTCTGACAGCTGTCTGTCTGTGGGTGTAGAATAGGAAAATAGAGTTCAGATACTCCAGGTGGAAGGAGAACCAAAAGAGCTGATTTGGTTCCATGAGTCGATCAGATAGATGTTGTTAACTTCACCAGGGTATTGTGTTATTCTAGATGTGAAGTTATAAAACCGGCTAGTTTGGTATGTAATCCTTCTTAGCTGGGATCAGGTGCAGGACTGTAATGGTGAACTCCCCTCAACACTGGGGGTCGGTCTTTCAGCATGAGAATGTGCTTGGGACCCACAGACGTGCTCTTTTCCAGTCACAAGCGTTTGGGGACTCGGAGAACAGAGGAGCCAGCAACGCTGACACAGCTTGAGTGATGTGACATTTTGGTGTGTGTGTGTGTGTGTGTATCATCTTCAGTGTTACACTGCGATGCGTTTGAGCGCAAACCCAATGCTCTGTGACGACGTTCAACGCTAAGGTGAACCTCTGAGTCGCTGAGGAGGAGAAGGAACTTAAATTGCCTGAATCCAGCTTCCCACTGACCACACTATGTCATCTGCTGGTGGAAAAGGAACCTCCAAGCCATCGAAGGCTCATAAAAAGGTAAGACTTTTTTTTTTCCACCATTCACTACAATAGTGTATTTACATTTTCACAGTCTAGACCAGAGTAAATACCATGAATGAGTTGCTTTCTGGAGATAGATAAATGTAAACAAACTTTGACATGCCTTGTTGCTTCAGTGACCCGAGCGTGTATATATATATATATATATATATATATATATATATATATATATATATATATATATATATATATATATATTTATTTATTTATTTTATTTTTTTTTTTTTAAGTTTCCAAAATCACAAATGTTATTCGTAGGAAATGTACATGCTAACTTGAACGCTCAGGTCACATTTGCTTGTTTTTGAATGGCTCCACTTGTTCAGGCAGATAATATTTATTTTTCTTGTGCTTCCTCAGCCGACAGCAGCAGCTCTGAAAGGAGCCATCCAGTTGAGCATCGGTTATGCTGTGGGAAACCTCAGCTCCAAGCCTGACAGAGATGTACTCATGCAAGACTTCTCCGTGGTGGAGAGTGTCTTCCTACCCAGGTGACTGCTCACACGGCAAGAATGAAACTGCTGTATCACCACTGTAATACCTCTGCATTCGGTGTTGCTAACTTTGGTTGGCAATTCATTTATGCCTTTTATTTATGATACCTATACAGTATGCAGTTTATTTTGATTCTTCTTGCCATTTTATTTATTTTCATTATTGCGGACAAGTTTTTAAAGACATTATTAATGTTGTTATTATTGTTATGTGAAAAAATAAATAACGTAAAATAATGTTTTGACTATTGGCAAGAACCTCATGATACAATACACATCACAATATTATATGACTTAAGAAAAAGGAAAATAAATTCACAATATCCAAAATTCAATTCATTCAGGACAATGTATTTGACACAATAAAACTTTTCAATTTATGTATTTATTTTTAATACTGAAAGTTAAATGTAGTGTTACATGGGTGCACTAATGTTGCAATGAAATTATTATTCTTACATTTCCTATAGAAACATACTGAGAGCATGTGCAGAATTCCAAACAGAATTACTGACAGCACCAAAGAAGTAGTATTTTACTTCCAAATCAGCTAAAATATGTATTTTAAAAATAACAGCAATAGTAGTGTAAAAACAGGCATAAATTGATTGAAAAATAATTTTTATGTTGGCGGTCAAAGAATGTGATAAATGGCCTTTATTTTTTACACCTCAAATTTTGACACAGTTCAGAAATAGACCTGACAGAGAAGGTGTCAGCTTCACTCTCTAACCCCTACATTTTGAATAGGTATGTCTCGTGTCATTATTTTACTCATCACTTTTACAACAATTTTTGACATTGGAAAAAATGAAACCATAGTGATTGATAGATTTTATCTTGATATCTAACACCTTTTAACACTTGTCCAGCGAGGGCAGCAACTTGACCCCGGCGCATCACTTCCCTGATTTTCGTCTGAAAACATACGCACCTCTGGCCTTCCGCTACTTCAGAGAGCTGTTTGGCATCAAGCCCGACGACTATCTGGTTGGTCTACACAAGTCATGGAGAATGACAGGCTGCAATGGGACAACCAAATGTAACCCTTTATCAATTGCCTTTCAGTACTCCATCTGTAATGAGCCTCTGATCGAGCTGTCCAACCCTGGGGCCAGCAGTTCCTGGTTCTATCTCACCAGTGACGACGAGTTTATCATCAAGACTGTGCAGCATAAAGAGGCCGAGTTCCTGCAGAAGCTGCTTCCTGGTTACTACATGGTACACAGCTCGCTTTAACATACACTTGTGTGGACTGAGGGTGTGTACTGTGTGTTTTCCAATGCTTGTGTTTCTGTACAAACACTCGAATAGCGCAAAATATGTCACCCTCAGCTGAGACATGTGGGTACACACAGATCATTTTCCAGTTTCCAGTGTTGGCTGCAGTAAGATATTAGGAAACTAGAAAAAAAGTCATCATTTTATAACAAAATAAACAGCAAATAAAAACATACTAGCGTCAACATAATTTGCAATATTAAACATGCTAACTTGTGTCAAAAAATAAGTCAATAAATGAGGAAACAAAGAAAATACTGCTAACATTAACTCTTAGTCAATCGATGAAAATTCACTTAAATGAAAATAAAACTAACCTACAGCTGGATGCGCTTGCAACGTCAAAGAACACAAAACAATTGTGCTCACTTTCATTGTGACCTCACTTTGAAGAACAGAGGCACAGGGCCTCATGTGGCCTCCGTGCTGCACTGCTCTGGTCCAACTCCATACTCCCTGGAGACCCAAACAAATACGATTTGCATTTTCAACTTCAACCAAAGCCGATTAAAACAACCACAAAGAAGCTTGTTATTGTTGTTAGTGTTGTAATGTCTGGTTGACCCATACTGAATTGTGTCCCGATAGAACCTAAACCAGAATCCAAGGACGCTTCTGCCCAAGTTCTATGGCCTCTACTGCATCCAGTGTGGTGGTGTCACCATCCGCGTGGTGGTGATGAACAACGTTCTTCCCCGCTGCATGAAGATGCACTACAAATACGACCTCAAAGGCTCCTCATACAAACGCAGAGCCTCACGCAAAGAACGCACCAAGCCCTCACCGACATTCAAAGACCTGGACTTCCAGGAGATGCATGAAGGCCTGCACTTTGACCCCGACACCTACAATGCGCTGATGAAGACACTGCAGAGAGACTGCCGGGTCAGTGAGCGACATGTGGTGCTGCATTTTCACAGATTTAAGCGTGAATATACTACAACTGCTGTAAATTCGGTGAAGCACAATTTGGTTTAAATGTATTAGCAGTATTTAATTTATTTAAAAAATAATAATTCAGTACAGATGACGGTGCTCTGCTTTGTCACGTCATGGTTTGGTCAGATTCCTTTGGATGGATTAAGTCTTATTTTTAATCCAGGTTTAAACAGGACTTTGAGTTGTGTCAGCGCCACACAAGTATGCACTTGTTTCTGAATGATGTAATGGTCTTTTTAGGTGCTGGAGAGTTTCAAGATCATGGACTACAGTCTGCTACTTGGCATTCATGTTCTGGATCAAAAGCCTCTGGTACGAGGCAGTCGAGGTGACAGCAGGAAAGGACAGAAGGTCCTCTACTCCACTGCACTCGAGTCCATTCAGGGGAACGTGAAGGATCCAGGACCAGTGGCAGACGATGACACGTAAGTACTGCACTCACTGCCCGCTGTCATCATCGTGGTGGTGGTGACCTTGACTAACTCCAAGTAAATTCAGGTTTAATCCATCTCAGTTTGTAAGAGAAGACAAGGCCATTTCCATCAGTTCCTCTTCAGTAAAAAAAAAAAAAAGCTTCATCTTGCTCATACATAATAACATAACAACACAAGCATGGTGCGTTGCCTGAATTTGAACCAACAAACTCTATGTGACAGTTGCGTCCAATGTAGGGACTGAATCACTTCTGTCAAAGAAACTTGAACATGTTGAAAGAGGAACAAGGATTGTTCAACAATTGTCTTTTCATTCACTGCTGCTTGCCCAAGCGAGTTCTGGGGCAATACCGCCACCTGCTGTTGAAAAAATGAAAACATTTTAGATTTCGCTTTTTTGTTTTTGTTTTTTTAAATAATGGCAGACCAAACTCCATAAGCATATTAGTATAGCCTTTTTTTGCACTTTATAATATTATTAATTTTTTAATTTACTGTGATATGTTGTGTACAGAGCATGTTACCAACACAATTTCCCTTCTGATTCTGATTTTTCTGATCTGAAGCACCTCCCAAAGAATGCTCCCAGACATACCATCAAATGCATTTCCAAGCTACACATAGATTATTTTTCTATATTATTTTATCGTATAAAAAATAGATTAATGTGATATTGAAGCAAAGCTGTAGTTAGAACAAAATTTAGCATTTTGAATAAGATCACATAAGTGTCTCAAAGGTGCCTCCCTTTGTGATGGGTCAAAAAAATAGGTTATCTTGTAGTTGACAAGAGCTGATGGAAAGAATTTGATTCTGGTAACCTGAGTACTAGTTGTTGCCGGTTCTAGATCATCTGTAGAACTATGGCAAGATGGAGAGACAAAGTCCCCACCCAGGTTTCGGAAAGTGTGATGGCATGTTGAATACTCACCCTTTTGTCTGTCTATCTTCCAGACTGGGAGGAATTCCAGCCAAGCACCGAGATGAGAATCTTCTCATATTCTTGGGAATCATTGACATCCTTCAGTCTTATAGGTACACAAAAGCAAGATCGCAAAACTCTCTCAATGAACATCAATAGATTCACATTAAATATTATATATTCATTGGTGTAATACATAATACATACTTAACAACAACAACAATACTACTACTGATAATAATAATTTAACCTGAATCATTTTCAGGTTTATTAAGAAAGTGGAACATTCCTGGAAGTCCATTGTGCATGACGGCGTAAGTACAGTGTATAAACGTTTGCTGGTGCAGGTTTGTGTCACCGTACTGACAGTCAGTTCTATACCACACAGGACACTGTGTCAGTTCACAGACCAAATTTCTATGCAGACAGATTTCTAAAATTCATGGGGTCAACTGTCTTCAAGAAAATCCACCGTGAGTACTTGGAAAAGTAGTAGGTACTGCAGACAAGCTGATGCTCTTTTGCACTGCAGCTCTGAGAGGAGCATCGTCCAGGAGGAAGAGGAGTTCCCTGCATCCTCACAAGTCAGCATCCCAGGAGTATTTGTCTCCTCACAAGGAGGAGAGGAAGGAGAAGAAAGCTCTGAGCATGGACAACCTGGATGGAGACTGTGAGTTGTTGCCTCGATGTTTACGTGCCTAAATTGACTCTTAAGAGTTTAACAGTGGAATGCACTGTCACGCTAACTGAACTGGTTGTGATCTGATTTTCGTGTGTCACAGTCAACAGCTCCACTAAACAGACCGATCGCCTCAATACTGCAAGTGTGTCCTTCCAGTGTGTCGGCGAAGATAAGGATGACATTGAAAACAGGTGCAGTTTAAGACAAAGTGTGTTACGCTCCTCCTGCTAACATGTCGACCTTTGTTCCAGAGAAGCCAGACGATCCTCCAGCTCCACCATCGCTCTTGACGACCGACTGTCCCCTGTCAGCAGAAGCCTCTCAGACTCCGAGCTGGATGTTTACTTGGTATGCATCATTTTCAAATAAATCTCACACACTAATATAGTGGCTTCACATTTAAATAACATTTTATATTTAAGCTATAACAACTGAGATGCTGGATGTGGAGCGCTGCCACTGTTTATGTGTGGAGATGTTCTCTTCCTCCCTCACTTCATATGCCTGTCCTCATTCTTGTCATGGGCAACGTGAATTTATTGGTGTTTTAGTTGGTGGCAGAATCACAGTATTCACTTCAGAGACAGCAGCTCAGGTGAAGAGTTGCACAGATTTGGATCCAGGACGGGTCTTTGAAAAAGGTCCTCCATTGTGCACTAGTCACTAGTGGCTCCTAATGTTCGCAGATAAAGGCCTCAGATGCCGCTTCTGAGAAGGAGACGTCCTGCTTATCAAACCTCAGACTGTTCAAACTCACCCTTCATCTTTCAAGACAATAGGTAGCAGAGGTTGAAAGGTTGCTCTGTGAAGCCTGTAAGTGGCTTTGTTTACAGCACGTGTTGCATCATCCATCCCATCATCCTCTGTGGGTCACATGAACGCACTTCTAGTGGCAATACATCATGGGCCAAGATCACGTAGGTGGAAACGCGTTTTTTTTTTTTCTTGAGCGTTCTCCCGAGTCACACCTTTCCTCTTCATTCCACATTCAACTTGGACATCATTGTTTGTCTCCCTCGATTTTTATGTAACACCGTCTCTCCTCTTGACGTGTGTGAACTGAGAGGGTTATCATCGACCTACGTCCCTTCACATGAAGGTGGACACTGTCTTGAGACTCAGAGGAGCATTGTTCATCCTTCTTCTAATGTGTCTAATTTCACTGTTTTGACAAAAAGCACTGAGATATTGACCGTGTTGTAAGTGTTTTTTTCATAAATGGTAATCCATGTTTAGTCCTAAATCTGTACTATAATGTCAAGCTCAAGACAGAACTAAAACACCCACCTGACCTGATCCCCGAACAGTGTTTTTCCCCCTCCAAGACTTCCATTACATAATCACAAATCCTCATTGAGGCTTACATGCTGTCAGGGCACATTAAAGCACTTCCACTCAGACACCGGGTAGGCTGCACAAGCTAATCTCAAATCCTGCTCAGACGAAATATTTATATTCATTGAGTCTGAGAAGCAGATCATAAAATCATAAAGTCGGATGAAGAAAATAGGATAGAAGCGAACTTTATCGAACCCTGTTGCTCAGACTGACGTTCAGTTGTGAGTGGTAACACGATGGTAACAACATGTGACTTATCACAGTAGCAGTTAAGGGTTGCCGTTATGAAATTATTAATGTCCAAATGGAGCATTACAGGTTTGTTCCTTTGTTACATAAACAAAGCTTCATGTTCGCAGAACTGAACTTGTTCATTGATGCCTGTTCATGTTTGCATGGTAAAGCTTTTGAAATACTGAGCTCTCAGATGAAATTGGTTTGTGGAGTTGAAAATATTTTCTGGAAAAACAATCTGAGTGATTGCTCCACTTCCTAGAACTAGAGGCATTTCATCCTGTTCGCAATTTGTGCATTTGACAGTGGTGGGTTTTGGGATGACAGTGATGCCTATCCACGGTCACTTTATCATTTTAATTCTTTCCATGTATCTGATTTTCTCTTTACGCAAGTAAGGTGGCAGCACGTCCAGCACCTGCACGTCTGGAGGAGACCGAAATATGACCTTCCAGTCCCATCATAAGAACACAGACAGGAAAACTGCGTGCGCTCTCTTCACCCTTCGTACTGGATGTTTAAACACTAAGTCCTCTCACTGCTGCTGCTAATTGAAATATTGAAAGATATTGTTCTATTTTCTTATATTTCGGATGTGAAACCCCTCAGTGGCTGGCTCTCTGAGGATGAATTTTCAGATAAATGTATACAAAATCACTAATAAGCAGAGTCATCTCTGTGAACTCTATTAACATTCAGTGGATGATTTTATATGTGATCAAAGTTAAACAAGTGTTTCGACTATACATAAATCTTCCCTTCATTTATGTAAATATTAGAATAAGTAGCAGTGGAATTTGGAATTAGAAGTGGGATTTTATTTTATTTGTAATTATATAAAGCACTTGTCTTTTCGAGCACGCTCTTTCCGTATGTTTTTTAATGCATATTAAATGGTATACATTATAATTATATATATTAAATATTCATTTTGATGTGATGCTTTATGTGCTTTATGTATTTTAACTAACTTTGTTTATGAGTAAGGAAATCTGTAGTAACTTTCATTGTTTTCATTTAATCTTTCTCTTAAACATTTCCAGTCTAGAAATTCATTGTGATTTTAATATAACATTGTAGAGTGTTAATTGTTTGAAGATGCTGAACATTTAAAGAACTGTTTCCTTTTTGGACAAAGCAAGAAAATGAAAGCACACTATGAAACAAATTAAAATAATGTGTTAATAAAATGGAAAATGAGCATTTTAATTTGTTTAAATGTTTTTTTGTTGTCCACATGCCCAAGAAATCTTGAAACAAAACCAGGACACACCTTGAAAGCTGTGTATAAAAAAAAAAAAACTGCCAAGAACTTTAGTGCAACCACAACACAATCTCCCAATGAGAAAGTATCATTGGGTTACTGGTCCCATTTCACATTCTTCCTGAATATTTCATACAAATCCCTTCATAACTTCAGAAAGTTATTTTGAACACAGACAAACAAAACAGATAGACAGACAAACAACCTTCACACAAGCACAACCTTCTGGGCAAAGTAAAAAAAAGCATAAAAAAGGGATAATAATGCAAGAAATAAATATAATTGATGAGAAAATGTCACCACTTGTCAAATGTGTTCCTGTTTTTATTATTATTATTATTATTATTATTATTATTATTATTATTATTATTATTATTATTATTATCTGAAATAAAACTAACCAATAAACAATGTTTTGTATATGCATTTATTATTATTATTTTATGATTCCGGATGTAATTTATTTTTTCATAAATATTGTTTTCAGCAAAATTCTTATGGTATTTATCTGTTTTAAGGAATGAATGCTATAATATTTGCTCATGTCAATGCAGGAAAAAAAGTTGGAAAAAGATGGTAAAATAAATATATAAAATAAAATAAATCTATTCATTGAAAAAGTTATTTTTTTAAAAAGTACGAACATTAAACAGCTGGAGATGACATATAAATGATGTCGAAAAAAAAAAAAACCAACTACAGCAGTAGAGCAAAACATTACTAAGCGGATACCAAGTACGATTTGTCGGTTTCGACCTGGTTTGGTTTCTATTGCCTGAGTCATCCTGTCACGACAGGATACCGGATGCGTCAGCGCTGAACACACCTGCAGCCACTAGCTCCGCCTTCACCTGCTAGAACAAGGAAATCACTCCCAGCCAAGTGATCGCGATCTATACACCAACTTTGGACACCTTTGGCTTGTTTATTTCCCCTGATCGGAGTCGAAGATCCTCCATACAGTGCGCGTGAACGGAGAGAGCGAGGAGGAACGCAGCCGGTATGTACCTGCTCCTCTGATGTCGACATGTTTTCACTGTGGGAGCCATGTTAGGACGCTGTCCTGCCGCCAGAACCACTGGCGACCCTCAACCTGCCTCTGTTTGTGCTCCATAACCGGCATGGATCGTCGGTTTAACCGTCGTTTGTGTCGCCACCTGAGTCGTGTTCAGCGGCCAAGTGTCAGATCAGTAACGGCCGAACCGTTGCGAAGTGAAGGCGAAGTCAACGAGAGTCGTTTGGGAAGCTAACGTTTTCAAAAGTCACGCATATTTAATAATTTGTTAAATAATTCAAGTCGTGAATGTGTGTTTCGCAACGTCTTTGAACGTCTTTGGATGGTTTAACTATAGACATCAATCACCATTGATATTACCATTGAAAAATGTTAGGACTCTGCAAAACAAATCTAGACGTTGCAACGGTAGCCATGGCCACATCCAGTCCCCATTTGTATGGTACAGTTAGGTGTACAAGACTTTCAAGCAGTAGCACTGTGTCACTATGTGTCAGACATGAGTCTGATACAGTGGACCGGCCTGCTACACAGAGTGTGGCTTGTGTGTGTATGTGTGTGTCTCCACTGAACTCTTGATAATGCCTGGGTTAAGAAGTCAGTCCCCTAATGTTACTGTGTATTTGCTGGGCTGCCTGTCCTCATTACCCTCGACTTTTGAATGATCCACAACTTTGTTGCCGACTATTTTTAGTCTTTGTGTGGCCGCACGCTCTGCCTGCCTGCCCCTTCATGTGGCTCAGTGAACCAAGTCCTACCTGTCCGCATGGCATCCACTTTATTTGTCTGCCAAATTTCTCTCTCTCTCCCTCTCCCTTGAGATGGCAGATTCGTGAGTGGCGTGTGTCCATCCATCTGGTCTGCGCACGGATTGCATAATGGCTTTTGCTTCTTAATAACGCAGTGCTGAGGCGCTACTACGGCACGTGTAGAAGTGACAAGGGCCACAGATTATGTAAAAGTATTAAGATGACCAAAGCTGGTTTTGCCCTCCGGAAGAAATGCATGAGACTGTAGTCTAAATTCTGCTTCTGATTAAAGTTGGAGATTACGCAATTAAGTGTTTTAAAATGCTTATAGACATCAACATAGAGCAGTGCTGAAGTCTTCAAAGCATACTGGTGGGGAAATATTTGTAATGTGAGACACTTTTATTTATATATGTCACACAAAATTGACATGCGTTCAATTTCGAATGCTGGGATTTTAATATTCACCTCAGAGACATAGTTGTAAGTTTGATACTTTTGCTCCTAAATCACTTTAATACAGTTTCTAAAGTATTTTGGTTAGGTAAAAACACTCAGTCCTAAAATTTCTGAGAATTGCCTCAGTTTCTAAAACGTTACATTTTTATTTTATTCATTTTAAATAAGGCTTGAGTGTCTGTTGAAGCAGACGTGAAGGTGGTTTGGTTCTACTCTTTGGAATCTTGCAAATTAATCTCAGAAAGAGCTATAAAATCGCAATTTCATTATTATATCTGAGTTGTTTTTGCTAAATACAGTATTTTTACTGAAAGTGATTTGATGAAATTGATGAAAGTCTTTTTTTTCAAGAGGGGAAGGCAAGTTATAACCCCCAAATCACAACAACAAAATCAACATGTACAATGTTCTTTATCAAATGTGTATTTACACAAATGAAAACCAACAAACAAAGCTGTCGGGTGTATTGTAGTAGTTGCTCTTGTTCGCTTGTTTCATTTTTGGTTCTGTCTCCACCTGACTCATGGTAGAAGAGCAGATCCTATTCATTTCTCTGCACTTTGACATGTGTTTTACACTGTTCTCTTTTAAACCAATGGTTGGCGAGCTCAATTCTGAAGAGGAATCACATTATGTGTCAAGTTATGTGACTCATATCTTTAGAAGAAATTTGAGCTGAATTTGTTAAATGTAGCTCCTGTGTCGTGTGTTTGTCATCGGATGCTCTTCCCAATAGGTTTTGTCTGATGTGAGGTAACTGCGGTTTTAAAGCTACATTTTAAAAATGTAAAAATTGTAAACCTGTGGTGATAAAGGTTCATGACCGTTGTTGAATGGCAACTGTCCATGCCACTGTGGCACCTGTTCCTGTGGTGTTTTACATCACAAAACTAATAACAACTCAAGATTCAGTGTAGCTTTTTGTGCTCTACGGGAGGAACTAATGCTGATCATGATATAATTCATGATCTCAGATTCTGCACCTTTTCCTTTGATGGCTGAGTTGTGCAAAGCTGAAAGGGAAGTGCATCACTGCCTACCGGGTGCTCGCCTTGATCATCTGTACGTAACATCACAACAATAAGCATGAATGAATTGGTCGGTGACCCCTCCTCATCCTGTGCTAAATAAAAGGGCCTGAGGCCTACGGACAAAATAATCTATTTGATGTATCTCAAAGAGACCAACCTCAGACAGAGAAAAAGTGACCGTTTTTGTAGTGAATTTCAATAATGTAACACATTGTGCAGCTGAAATGAGTCATCCAGCTGCACTAAACCATCCTGGGTGGAGTGGAGTCAGAGTGTGAGTGAGTGTGCAGGAGTTCCAGAGCCACGCTTTTGTACTCACCGTGTTGTGTCTTAATGTGTGCAAACATGAAATACCCTGGCTGCGCTCGGAGTTAAATTCATCTGTCCTCAGGTGTTTCCAGCGTCCCGGCGCGCTTTATTATTTTCAGCTGTGACTGTTTTTTTCTCTGCAGGATTATAGAAAGGTGTCATGATCCGCCCACATGTCCTTGTCAGGCTACAGGCCGTTAGTTTATGGAGTCAACCCAGACGTGACTCACTGTGAACTATCTTAATCGGGAGTGACGTTGTTCCTCAATGTTTAAAACAAATCATGGGCTTTGGTTGTTTTTTCTGGGTGGGATTTCTGTGAAATCTGCTGCAGCTCTCGTGGCATGGCCATCCACTGCCGTAATCCACACATCACAACTGTTGGAGTATAAATCCGGTCAGAGCTTTGCACTGGCTGGCAGCTCATGAAGAGGCTTCAGAGATTATTTATTTATTTGAAACCTCACAGGACAGGCTGCCCAATGTCAGCTGGCAACTCCAGGACGAGTTGTAATGCGCATGTGGAAAAGTCTGAAGCTGCCAAAACATGCATTGTGATCTGCCCTCAATAATCTTCATCTTCATCACTGGTGTGGGTTTTACGTCCACTATGTTTGCAGATATGAAGAACAAGAACAAAAAAAACAACATATTTTATTGTTTTAGCCACTTTAATCATTAATATCCGATTTCATCTTGGTGTAGACGGTCTGTTAAGTGATGTCACCTCTATATTTGTTAACTCTACCAGTGACTTGGTACCGCTCCACAGCGATATGGTGCGGTAAGAGGTTATATACCCTGTAAAAAAATATATCTACTGACATTCTTTGATGAATGCAAGTACAGGATGATCCAAGATGGTAAAGTTCAAAGGTCATCCCTACTTCTCTACATGTTGTCATGCTTTTTTTTTAAACAATATGGTGTGTTTTTGTGTAACATTAAAGTGCATGTGTATTAAATTGTAGTGACGATGGAGATAGTTTACATTTTGTTCAACTATTGTTACTTCTGGTTGAACTGGAAGAACAAAAAGATGGCTCTTGAGTCAAGTGAAAGTTGTGCCCTGTTCATTTGCGGCTGTGGACGTCAGCGAAGCCCAACTCGCTCAGGTTAAGTTGCAGATGTGAAATTCCTTTGAGCATGTATCATAGTGTGATGTGTGATGTCTTCATCAGTGGTGACAGACCTAACTGGCTGAGTCAATCTCCTGCCTACAGCGGGTTAGTGGTCGGACTAGGCTTGCAGAATGAGTCTGGCTTGTGTCTCATGATGAGGTTGCGCTATGCTGTTTCTGCTCTGGAATTTTTCAGTATTCAAAGGCACTTCAGATTTACATTTTAAATACTACTTCTGCGAAAGCATGAAACATTTTATCCACAAAAAGATGAACCCTGTGCATGAATACGATCTGGAAAATATTCCCGTTCTGCAGATTGTTCTTGGTCCATGATGGATCAATGCATGTTCCTGCCTGCGCTGAACAGATTGCTGCCACAACTGGAACAGTTGTCGGTTGTTTAGTCAAGTTGTCCGGTCCCCATGGACACAGAAGAAAAAGTGAGTTTCATCCCCCGGGATACAGCATGTAGGCATCAGTTTACTCACAGTACTGTGTGCTTGCTGTTAAATGACTTGCTAAACGGGGTTTGAAGTGTACCATTGTTGAGATATTTCTATTTCCTTCCCTACTTACAGAACATAACAGCCATAGGCTGTTGGTGCCTGATCAGGCATATCCATCTTTTTTGACCTACGCATATGTTTAGTATACTGAACTGCTGTTCTATGTTCTGGTGACATACAGTGAGATTGGTCTGTACTTTTTTTTTCACCTTTTATTCCATTCTGTAATTCTGTGAAGGCTTCTTTACAATGCTGTCATGCTCAGACGGTTACACATGGTTCCAACCTGGACCCTCTAATGTTTGCAATGATCATAATTGGAGTGCATTATTCTTGATGCTTTCACCTGGAAAAGCCCTGGAAGTCCTGCATTCAAGCTTGAAAGGGCTTTTTAAATCCTTTCAAAGGAAATGATGATGTATAATTCACTCTCCTGAATAATGCTTGGCGCACGTGGCTTTGAATTGTCTCAGGATTTGATGCAGCTGGTTTGTTAGAAGGAAAAAAAAAACGCTATTTGGGCTTGTGTCTAGAAACTTTAAAGAGTAGCACTTGTGGCAGTGGGGATGTCGAGGTGTACTAAGTGGGTCTGACTTGATATAAAGACTTATCGTGGTTGGGGGATTACAGTGGAAGGGGGCGGGGAGCATCCATGATCTGCCAAGGCTTAGTCCTGCAATTATTCCAGCGGGTGCAGCTGCAGCAGTGACAGCGGCAGTGGTGGTGGTGGTGGTGTTGTTGGTGGGAGCTGTGTTTTCATTACTGTAATGTCCAAAGAAGCTCCAGAATTATGTAAGCGTGACGTACCGTCATCCCCTCTGAGCACGCCGGCTGCCTTGCAGAAACGTGCCTGTTTGTTTTCCTTTTATCCTCCCTCACCCGCGCGGAAAAACCAAAAGGACATCTGACAGTCTCAGCTTTCGGGGGTGAAAGGACTTGTAGTACTCACGCCATGTGGACCTTTCTGTGCTTCGTGCCGCGCCTGACCCGCGATGATGCCGATGCCTAGCAGTGGTCCCGTTCTTGACGATGGAGAAGCAAGCGGGGATGTTGTGACTGAGCCTGGATGTGAGTGACACAGTGTGTAGCAGCGGGAATATTGGTGTGTCCGAGGAGCGGTAGAAGATGAAGTTCAAGAAGTTCATCACCATCATGCAGGCTGCCATGGGGATTGTACCTCTCAACAAGCGAGAACTTCTCCCTCCTGGCAGGAAACTGTGGAGACCCCCGGGGTGAGTTCCACTTTTATGTAAGCCTTCAGCTCGCATGGAGGGCTGGAACATGCCTCATGAGTGCAGCACTTTAAACGTGTTGTGACTTAGGGTGAGGTGTTTATTTCACCTCCTCATTACAAAGCCACAGACATGGCAATGACCAGAGCCTATCTAACCCTAACTGCCCACACATTGTCAATTCTAACCCTATACCTGTACCACACTCATTTTCATTCTAAATTCTGATTATTTTTTACTTAATTTTTCTTTATAGTTCTATCAGCTCGCACTCACACAATTGGCTGCACACACTCTCACACTTCATTTCCATGCATCACCTAAAAGGTTCTGAACACAGGCACCAGAAATAGAACAAAATATCACAAGTTTTACACACTGGACAGAATAATCCGCACCAACCCATCAAATCACTCACTGCCTCATGCACACACGCACACAGAGCATCAAACCCAAACTCATTTTGGGAGTGATTTTTTTTTTTTTAATTATTGAAAATGTTTGTTCTCATGATGAATCGCTACAGGCAGTGATCACAAGACCTGAGGGGTCATCTGTGCTTGTCTGGTCAAAGCAAACCTGATGAATGTGAAGGAAGGAGATTTAGGTGGTAAATGATTTTGTAATAATTTGGGACAATAACATCCACCCAGGTTAGGGACATGTTATCTGGGTCATATGAGATCCCTCTGGTCATGATCTACCTGACTGTCCAGTTTGTTTTGAGAGAAAACATGCAAACCATTGGATTGAATTGCATTTGAAGAAGTTTCTCAACTGGTTAACTGTTTCAGCCTAATAAAAACATGACAACGTGTTTTCTCCGTTGCTCACTTTCACTCTTCTTAATATCCCCTGGACTTCACCTTGTATGGATTATTAAAAAAAGTTTTTTTTGTATCTCTCAGTTGTTTTCGGGACGTGAGTACCTATTATTGCTATAGTTGACTAGTCACCGACTAACCCAGCCAGTAGTCGACTAGCTGGCTGTATATGCGTTGACAAACTCAGAAACATGATTGTAGTGTTAAATTAATAAAAACTAAATCTAAATAAATTTATATATATATATATATATAGTATATGTTTTTAAAATGTTAAGTGTCCAAAACACTTTCTAGTATTAAATGTTGTTTTGAAACTTTACATTGAATTTTAACTGCTCAAAATGTGGTGTGAATCCTTGCTTTTGGTTAGACCCTCATGGTTGTTAGTCACAAACCACTTTGGATAAAAGCAACTGCTAAACAATGATGTGATGTAGCAATATACTTCTAAAATCATTTGCTTGGTCAAGTATCCTTTTTAACACAGGTGATTGTATTAATAAGCATCCTCATCAAACCAGTTAATGCACTGCAACTTAATACCTTGCCTCACCAATCCACGCCTAGTCTACTCTCTTTGTGTGCTCCCTGAAACTCTCCGCTAAGTTTCCAATTCTCACACAAGTTGCAAGTAGATGTGTCGCTCTTCTTTATCAAACAGTCTATTGTTTTACAGTGTTTAGGTAGAACCTGGAACACAGAATGTAATGGCTCATCCATTAAACCATGAAATCCAAGTCTATTTGTATTTGGCCAACAGTCAAAATTCAAAAGAAGCAGGTAAGACGTGTCACTTAAATGTCTAAAACCTCTGTACCCCCCACAACCAATTTTCCGTCCACAGTATGTCACACATCCAAAATAATTTGCAGTGAGTTTATTAACAATGAGCAAAAATGAACGCTCATAAAACTCACTTTGATTCTATACAGTGTTGAATTTCAAATCCAAAGTCTACAAGTGCAGCGTTGGATGTGTCTTCTATGACCCACGACATAATGCCTTACATTCTTCTGTTTCAGTGTATGAACTCTGAAAATTCAGTTTCATTGTTGGCTGTCAGTCATTGTGGATATTTAATGAAGGGACTGTATGAAACCATTGTTTTTCTATAGCTAGATTCCTGACTCAGGTGGAAGCCTGGCTGCAGGTTCAGTCTTGCCACTTCTCTTTACCAGGCGCACTTCTGATGTAGCCTGTTGAAATGTCTGCCTTTTTTATAACCTCCGTGTTTTGCAATCAAGCTGAGCAGCAGATGAGAGCTAGTCGGAACCTGTCCAGCTCATCTTTCATGAGCGTCCTTTTCAACGTAACTGAACCGTTCTCCTACCTTTACCTTTGTACTTGGTCGTTCCAAATGAAACCTAGATGGTGGGAATAATTGTGCAGTAGAGCTATAGAGTGGCAGTAATTCATTTTTTAACCATCGTTTATGGGCACTGTTTGACTGCAGGGACCAGCCGGGCCTAGACCAGACCAGCACTGACCTGATCAAGTGTGGCCGCAGATTCTGCTGGTCCAGAGAAGCCCAGTACCTGTACCTCCGTCGCCTTTCTTCACGAAGCTTCTCGGCTATTATGATGGTACGTCATAAGCGTCTCCACTTATTCCAGAGGCTTTTGGAAGCGTCTGCTTTGTGTGCGTCGTCCTTGTCCATCCGTTTCCTTGTTTGCTGACGAGGAAGGCGTGTTTGTGTAGCGCGGCTGTGGACTCAAGGCCAACTGAAATGTGGGACCTATTAAGGATATTGATTCTGAATTCATTTAAATCAGAAGTTTTTTAGCTGTTGTAGCTATGCATTTGATTATAACAATATTTTAACTTCAGTGCATTTCAGAAAAGTGCCTCTTGTTTATGCTCTGTATTCATTCAGTTATTTCATTTGACACATACATGATGATATACTATGCTTTGCACATATTTACCATTTAGTTCTCAATTCATTATTGCGGTGTCACATTGCAGTGGCCTTTAATATGAATTACTTCCATGTCATTGAACAAAAACTACAAAATACAGGGGTAGGACAAAATAATGGAAACACTTTAAAGCTTTTTTTTCTTTGTGTTTCCATTATTTTGTCCAACCCCTGTATATGCTGTTTAAATGACATTTGTATATTTTTTTCATTTGAAACAATGATATACATCCCCTCTACTGCATCATTGTTGTTACTGCAGTAAAGCTGATATTAGATAACCTGTATTACTACCACATTGGGGGTATGATTGTCTCTCATACTATACCACGACATTAACCGTTGAATCTGTCCGCTAAACCTGCTTGGATCTACGCTCCATCAATGACCTGTTACTTTATCGCGGAGCTAAACTGTGTTTCAGTGGTAGCTTCATTTAATGTGTATTGTTGGCAAGTTGCTGATTCACAGGATCAGTGGGGTTTAAACCAGAAAGTATAAAGCATGCAGGTATGTGTTAGGACAACTTCTAAAAATAAAGAGGTCGATTGTCTCAGAAAAGTCAGTTATGGTCCTATATTGTCTCACTTATTTTAATGGCTCAATACTTCATATTAATGTCCCACGGATAAGACTCCACATATCGCCATCCCGCTACCCAGTTCACTACTATTTTAGTGTTAACTGTGTTCTCTCTGCCTTTAACCAGTCTGTCACAAATGTCATCAGCTAGTCTGCTCTTTCCATCTGGACCAAGAGATTGTCATGTTTCGGCATTCCCTAGATGAATTTTGATCTTTTGGACCCCATCTGTAATCCTATCACTTTATATGCTGAAAAATGCTTGCAATTTGTTTTGTGTTTTATCTAAAAATAGCCAGTAATCTGCAAACAAGGCCTTTCTTTCTCTTCCCAGACCTCTTTTCTGTTTTCTGTGCCTCATTAAAATGTGGCTTTGTTGTCACACGGCCCATTTTCATCGGGGACGCTTGCCAATTAAAGAACACGTCACAGCTCCCATCATTTATTCCTTTAATAGCAAATGTTTGAGATCCGTGCGCCTTGTTTTCTTTGAAACTGTGTGCACATTGATGCAGCGATTTCACGTAACTAACCAGAAAGATGTGACTTGCTTGTTGGTGTGGATGTCAGTGGCATGTCTTTCCATGGTTTATGGGTCAGAACTAATAAGCTGTTTGGGGAGTTTCATAATAAGACCTCACTGGAAGGGCTGGCACAATGGAGTAGTTCTACATGTATACATCCTGAAACAAAGAAACAATAGCGTATTGTTTGTGGCAGCTGGACATGGTCCTCATGTTCCTCCTAAGCTGTGCTCCTGCTGTAATGTGCATTGGCATTTTTCGCATACTTCAATCCTCACAACATTCCTCCTGTGTACCGGTACTTTGGTCCAGATTGTATCATCTGAGCTTATTTTTGCTGTGAGGCAGATGCACTGCAACATTTAATACAGTAGCTTTTCTGCAGACTGCGACTTAAATTACATGTACAAAGGCGGTGTTGGTTCTATGCACGCATTATACTGTACATTCAGTTTATTTTATTTTATTTTTTTCAAACATCGCAGATGCTTGTTCCACTTACTAAATAACTGAAGTAATCACACAATTTATGTGGTTGTTTTTTTTTTCATTATTCTTGTGCATGTTCAACTTCTCAGTCAAATTATTATATATTATTATATAAATGTATATCCAAGTATAAGTAAATGAAGTGTAAACGAGTAAAAACGCCAAGTGTTTTCCCCTGAAGCGAGTCCCCCCTCCACTAAGTAGCGTGTGTCCAGTAAAGTGCTTTGACACTTCATTAAATCCGTTGTTGTGTTGTGGTCCACAGCAGGAGCCCCATCAGCTACCCAACTTTGGAAGAACCCATTCAGTGTTTGCAGAAACACTTCCGCGCCTTTCCAAACACTATTCTCCAGCGCTTCCTCTAACCACGATTCCAGTCAATTCATATTGTTTTTGTGTGAATTGCAAACTTTAACGCATTTGAGTTTGCGGGTTTTATTAGTTCCTTGAATCTCGACCACCCCTCCCGATGCCGGAGCATGGTATCTTCCGCACCGAGCTAGAAGAACTCGGCGCTATTGTTGAAAATAAGTGAACTCTTTTTGTGCGAAGATAATTACTGTCTGTAGTTTATGTGTCGTTACCGATTTAAGCCGACGGATGTCGACCTCAACCTTCTGAAACATCGAACTTAATGAGAGTTTTTTTTTTTTTGACGGGACAGTTCAAAGTGCGTGATGCCAGTGAAGGGAGGGGGAGTTCTCTCCCTCAGCTCATATGCTACTCGCTATTTCTCTGTAAGTACAAACGTCTTTTGTCGCCAAATTCCTGCGTTTCATACAAGTCCAAAGTAGCACTGCAATAAGCGTATAGTTTCAGACCCAAGCCGGCAGCTTCATCCAGAGTTTAGGTCGCGGTGCACCTGCTATTTCAGAAGTTACTGTTGACTCCAGCTCAACAGTGTGTGGAAGACCACATCTTCCTGAAGTTTCTAAAAGTCTCTTTTTTTCTGGTCTTTCATAGTTGAACACAACAGCTCTGGTGTAACGTAGGAACGTTAACTAGTTATACATTGTGTTCAAGGTCTTGCATCTCGGGTGTAATGATGTGGTTCTGCTGCTAGGGGGCAGGCTTGGATCGTGTTATCTCTTGAATTAAATCTCAGAAGCATGTAGTACACTCCTAATCCTTTATTTTTCCAAACTCAAAAATGCTTTTTAGAATGACTAAATACTTCTTGGTCGCATCCTGCTTTCCCCTTGGGCTGGTTCTGCTAAAACAGGGATAAAAAAAAAGTTTTGAAACTGCCAGACGCTTTCAACACTGAGATCCCATCAAGAAGAGGAGAGGAAATGAGACAATGGGACATCAGTCAAGCATTGTTAACAAGTCAACCAATTTATTGTTGCGCTCTCACACGGAAATCCTGCCACCCGAAATTGTGAACCTCCCTGTTCATGACTAGCGTTTGTATTTAGTTATATAACTGCCAAAGCTGCAGACACCAGGCCAAGTACAAATGCTAGCATTTGGCATGTGTTGCCCGTTTATTAACACTTTTGTTCAGTTTGCTCTCTCAAAGTTCAACTAAGTTCACATCGCAGTTGGAAAACCTTCTGTCGAAGGGGTACTCTCTTGTACATTCCAGGGGATTTTAAACTGTGGCATGGACTCCAGTGAAGGTCTGTTGTTTCGTTTAATAGAATACTCAGGTGATTTCATACTATTTCTGGAGAATATGGGCAGGGCTTTAAAGTCTCGTCATCGACAAGTACAAGTACAATGACATTTGTCACACATGCGTGCTGGTAAACACCAAAATGACCTGGCTGTCACTTACAAAGTGCATACAAGCCAGGCGTATTACTATTGTGAGTTATTGTAGTCGCCCAATTTGCTGTTATTTCTTCATCAATATCTTAAGTGATGACTTCTTTGTCAATGTTTCTTCCCTGCAATTTCAGCAATGTCCTATTGTTAAGATCAGTTGATTCGAAAATGAGGGTTACAGGTGGCATTCTTCCACCGTTACATGGTTGTTACTGTGGCTCATTTCAAAGATTTCTCTTTATTCAGTTGCTGCATAGTTGATGAGTATATTGAGAATATGAGAATATTAGTGAACGTAATGAAATTGTAATTTGTTGGTGTGTAGGGTGAACAATATCCTGGTGTGCAATTGGAGAAGCAACATTATAAATTCATGAAAAAATAAGCATTTTGTTTTACATTTATTTACTAGTAATGCATGATTGTTTTTGTTTGTTGACTTCAAAAAGCCTGATATTTATTTCTGATGATGGCCCCCAGCTTTCCGATTTAAATGCAGTTTAGAATGTGACCTTTAACAGGGAGAAGTGAGTGCAGTGGACCAATCATTTATCACTAGTGTTGAAAAATATGCCCAACTATGGCCGAACACTTCTTCTAACCAGTAACCTTTTGTCTAATATAGTGGCCTTCTGATCCATTTAGTAGTGATCCGTGTAATTTCTGTAACTTAAGGTTGAAGTTCTGGTAATCTGTCTTAGATGTACAATAGTGTGTCGACGCTTGCAGTGGTTGGGATTTGTGGCGAATGTAGGCCAGCAGAATCCCTCTTACGTCAACGGCAGGCGGGCAGATGCAGGCATAGAGCTGCTGGTGGTTTTGCAGCTGTGTCCATGGAGGGGCACATCCGCCCGCCAAAGCACCGCTGTCGCTGAGCTGGGAGACGCGCCGAAAAGACCGAGAGGGCGAGCAATGAAGACCGTTCTCAGCCTGCATAGAAAATGGGCTCACGCAGTCAAGACCATTCGCATCCTGCAGGGACTCGTGAGTGATTCTGCTTCCATAGCTCAGGTTTGGTCCGATCTGTGCTCGTGAAAGTAACTCAGCCGGGCAGACTGACCTGTGTTTTGTTTAAGTTTTGCTGTTATGTTTTTGGGATGATGATGACTTAAGGAAAGAAATCAGTGCAAGTACATGTGTACTTAGTTGTATCCATGCAGGGCTGCATTAAAGAACTTATGAGAGTATTTTGTTTATTTATTTTTACTTATTGTTTGGTGATGATGTTGCTGCGAGTAACTATTCTCAAGATTAGATTGTGTGCTTGAGCTGCTAGTTCAGTAGAATTCAGTTGCAGACTAGTTGGTGAGCACCTAATATTCTGAAATCTCACGTGCTTAATGTGATGCTCCATTCAGTGTTGAGGAGTACCATTGTTTCTGGAAGTGCCTTGTGAAATGACAGACCAAATAATGTGGCTTGCTTGTTACATCACATCATACATTATTAATCTGTACCGTGAAATTAAACCAACCGTGGTAAACTTCTCTTTCTCCTTCGACAGAATCCAGTCATGGAGGAGACGGTGTGGGAGCAGTACACAGTGACCCTGCAGAGGGTGAGCCCATCTCCAAGTTTCAATACGATCGTCACACACACACACACACACACACACACACACACACACACACACACACACACACACACACACACACACACACACACACACACACACACACACACACACACACACACACACATACACATATATATAGAGAGAGAGAGGCTGGTGAAGGCAGTTGCAGTGACTCATCACATAAACATGAGTCCAGTTGAAGGCTTGAGTCACTGACCTTTTGGGTGTTTGAATGGCCAAAAAATGACAGCTTTTTGCCTATAATATTTCACCTTTTATGTCTGTTATTCTCCACCTTGACATATTTTCCTCTGTAATGGATATCTCTCTGTTCCTTGGAATACCTGGCACATTTTACATCAGTCACGTATCACTTCCATGTGTGGTTTTACAGATAAGATATCATGTCTGAGGTGCATAAGCATTCTGTCAATTTCCTCTAAAACAATCTGTGAATTCATGCTATTAATATGTCATGTTTCAGTGGACATATAGTCATTTGGTTGCGCTGTGTGTGTCGTTGCTTTGAAACCAGGAAACACCTGACCGTTATCAGCTGCATTTTTTTCTCCTCCCCTGTCCTTCCATAGACTGCTGCAGCATCCCTGTGTTCAAGTATCTTCTTTACAAAGTTCATTTTTGACATTTTTTTGAAGTCTCATGCAACACTAAGGTCGGCTGAATTATGCAGAATTAGAATTTGTGGTGCTCTTTTTCTCTTGGTGATACAGCCGCATTACACGCATCAAACCAACATCACACATTTAAGGAGAGAGATGTTGCCTCCATTAGTGCAGGCTCAGTGCCTCGCTCACAGGCAGGACTTAACCCACACATTTCCTCACAAAACAGAAAGTGTCAGGTGTTCTTGGGGTGAATGTGAGCAAAGAATGAAGGCTGAGCCCAGGAAATGATTTCTCAAATATTATTCTGCTCGTAGTAACTGAATCTTGTTTTGACCTTCTGGTTTGGCTGGTATAACCCAAGTAGGCATTTTCCTCACTGCAGCCTCTCTCTGGCCTGCAAAGAATCTCGATGCTGTGACCCTCAAAGAACTTCCAGCAGACGGTTTTCTTGTTAATGGAGATCTGACGTGTGATAAACGCCCACAGTTATCTTTCAATAACAGTTGTTGCAGATGGAAGGGAATTGTGTATGTTTCTGCTTCAAGGAGTAAAACTCTATTGTCCCATGTGTAAGAAGTGAAATGAACAATAACAAGTGCTGTTAGAGACAGGAAAACTATTCATTGAACTCTGACTAGCACACACAATGTGCTGTCTTTGAAGAGCTATTTTCCATCGTGATATCAATATTTAATAAATATTGGAAACAAAAACTTTTAGTTTGAACCCAGACTTTCATGGCAGTCAATGTAGAAACCTTGCTTTTTAGTGCATTTGAACAAGGCAATATAGTGACTGAGGAAAAAATGTTGATGGATCTTTTGGGCTTTCTACACACTCATCAAAGGTCAAGGTGACTTAGCGATTGAGATTGTGTTCTGAACCCTGAGCCTAGAGCTGACCGCATACCTTTGCCAAAGTTTGGACTTGTTTTGGAAAAGAGCTATTCATATGTCCTATAAATATACAGTTCATTTAACTTCAGATGAAGAAATAAAGTTACCACTATTGCCATGCACTGCTAGATAAAATCTTTTTCTTTTTCTTTCTTTTGTATCTTGATAAATGTTTTCGTCAAACGGAAACTCACTTTATAAAGAAATACAAAGTGACTCAACTTTCCTGATAGACAGTTTTCTATCATAGCTTTTTTTTCTTTTTCTGAAAGGCAGTAAATTATTTAAATACATTTCATGTGCACCTTGCAATAATTATTTTCCTTATCGTTATTGACTTTAATCTCAATGGCAATTGACTTTATTTTATAAAAGGGTTTTGTCCCCCTTTTTTTCAATTATCTCTGGTTTGCGTTTAAATAAGTGTTTTCCACTTAAACATATGCGTATGTCCTCAAGTTTCAATATTATTTTCATTTTTAAAACAGTATAAATCTGGATTTCAGTGAGGAATAGAGTGTCTTCTTCATTAGTGCTGCTCTCCACTGCCTTTCCCTCCCTCTGCCTCTCATGGCCATCTGTTCTAGACAGGGAAAGTGGGGAATTGTGTGGTTTTGATGTGCAGATGGAAGGGAGGGGATAAACACCGAGGGTCATTCAATCTCCCGCCTAATCTCATCTGGGCAAACTGGAGCAGTGCAAGCAGGTAGATGCGCTCCCTGCGTTTTTACTTATATGCAGGCGGCAATATAAGCTGCGATGCTTCCATCACACCTGCACGCTGACTTGTTAACAACGTCGATGAATGGATTTGCATAAGTGTAACAACTCCCACAAGCACACTGACAAAAATAGATTTTGTTTTTTTCCCTTTGGCTCTCAGGATCCTAAGATGGGCTTTGGTATCGCCGTGTCAGGAGGGCGGGACAATCCCAACGAGGACAGTGGTGAGACATCTATCATGGTGTCCGATGTCCTGCAGGGCGGACCAGCTGACGGATTGTTGTTGTACGTATTATTCGTCTGTTGTTTCGATCATAAAAATGTCCACAACATCCATTTCTTAAAGACTAAAATAATGTAGGAGAAAACAAATCTGTGTCAAAATTCCTGTCATAATAATATCTATATACAGTAGTAATCTCAGTTTTTGGTAAGATATTCATAGTAGTCTTCACAACATTGTTCATCTAATAATCATGTTATAGAAATTGACATAATACATTGAAAATAAGAGCTATGTTTAGATGTAAGGAAATTGTTTCTATATTTCTAATGATCTGCCTCCTCTTCTTTTTCAAGTGAAAATGACAGAGTGGTGCAGGTGAATGCGATCCCCATGGAAGGAGTTATTCATTCGTTTGCCGTTCAGACCCTCAGGAAATGTGGAAAAGTTGCAAAGATTGTAAGTTGTTTTAAGTATTTGATGCTTCTAGCAATGCATTTCCACGTTTGGAATGACTGGTGTTTAGAAATGTTGTTTTCCAGAGAAAAGACCAGGGTTTAACATGAAAGTTTGTATTAAGTGTGTCTCTCAAGTAGAAGTTTTGAATATGCTCAAAGGCACGTAATCTGCTAATATATTAAATACATGAGGAAACGTATATAAAAGCTTAATATGATTCGGCACCATAATGTAAGGGACGAGTCAACCTCTTAGTTCTCCTATCCACACATGTCAAGGTGGAAAGAAGACACAAGACACTACAAAGCTAAGACACAACATACAAGACTGCAACTACAGAATGAAAATGGAGCAGGATAGAAAATTCTCTTCAAATTTTGAGAAGGAATCCAGTGTACATTTCAGTAATATCTCCAGCTTCATATGACGTGGTGAGATATATATATATATATATATATATATATATATATATTTTTATATATATATATATATATATATATATATATATATATATAATGAACTTGGACCCTCTGTTTACAGACAGTCAAGAGGCCCAGAAAAGTCCCAGTGAATCTTCTGAACAGACCCGCATCTCCTGATGACCGGGTCTTCAACAATGACTACAATGATGACTACAACTATGACCAAGACAGGCGCAGCGTGTACAGTGGTGGACGGGAGCACAGCCTGGAGAGGGAGCGTGGAGGGGGCGGCTACATGGATTCTGGCTACCAAACAAGGGAACGCGATTATGACAGAGATTATGACCAGCGGGAAAGAGGAAGGAGCAGGGAGAGGGACTTGAGCCCAGACCGAGACTACAGGAGGGACGGCAGCAGGGGCCGAACTTTGGACCGGGAGCACAGCCCAGAGCATCACAGGAGCAATAATGCCTTGGACCGCGACTACAGCCCAGATCGCCGGTATCGCCGCGATCACGTGCCGGACCGCAGTCCAGATAGGCGTTACAGAAGTGAGCGTACCCTGAACCGAGAGTACAGCCCTGACAGGCGATACCGAAGCGAGCGAGCCTTGGACCGAGCCAACAGCCCAGACCTGAGATACAGACGTGACAGCCACAGTCCAGGACGCAGTCACGGCAGAGACCACAGCTTTGAAAGAGGACGAGAACATGAAGCAAGGAAGTATGATGAACCCATCAAACGCAGCGGCAGCAGGGATCGCCTGGACTACTCGCCTACTCCTGCTGACATGCCCATTCCACTGCCACGACCGGCCCGTGATCTGGAGCCGCTCGAAAAACCTTTAAATGTACTGCTTCTTAAAAACAGGCCTAATGAAGGTCAGTATATATAGAATATTCTATGGACAGTTTTGGGTTTTATCCATTTTTTTCCTCCCTCTGAATCATTAAGAAAAGTTTCACAACCGTTGTAGTAGACCAGGCCAAGTCTGCATTAGACCTTAATGTTTCCATCAAGCAGTGCATATTTGGTAAAGAAACTTGTAGCCTCTGAAGAGGCAAGCTTCATTCAGATGATGGGTGACTTCACATTTGGGAACAAGCTTTTTGGATTGTGCAGATCTTCTAGTGTTTAAAATGTCTGATATTTTTAGCATTATTGAACAATTTATTGATATTTTTGCAGAGTATGGCCTTCGTCTGGGGAGCCAGCTCTTCATTAAGGAGATGACCAGCACCGGACTGGCCAGCAGAGACGGAAACCTGCAGGAGGGTGACATTATACTCAAGGTCAGAATTCATTAGTTTTCTATTTCTTTAGTTCAGTATGATAGTACTGTAGCTCCCTATCTGTGGTGTTATCAACTTCTTTTAATGTTGTCTTATTATAGCATGAAACCAGAATGTGAACTGGAGACCAGTTCAAGACAAATCAAGATCCATCACATATTGTTTTGTTTACCCAGGACACCTGCGGCTTTGCAATCACATAGAAAAGTGCAGATATGAACAATTTATTTTCTCACAATCGTGAGGAGAACAGTTCACATAAAATGCTGTATGAGAAGTTTTAATGAAATAGCTTTTATAAGCAAATAAAAAGAATATTCAGTCACTTGAAAACTAACCTATTGGATACAAACCTCTTGTATATTAAAGGGACATGTAGGATTTGATAAATTAACATTTATTGAAAGGAGAAGGAGAGCTATGTCAGGAAACACGGTCGGGGACTGATTGGGTCAGGTGAGAGCGCAGAAGGGGTGGAGATGGGCAGCAGCTATAGTGAAAGAGAAGCATTGCAGGACAATGAGTCCTGCTTTGATGTTTAGTTTAGAGATAGGAGCTCTGACACATAGACATGAGGCAGGGTTAGAAATGGAGTTGAAGATGCTGAGGCTTTCATTTGCGATCACCAGGAAGGGAATGAAGGGAATCAGAGGGACAATCCTGTTAAGAGAGGCCAGGCCCTTGGTTAGGTGATAGTGGACATGTTGGATGAAGAGTGTGGTACTCGGTAAAAGGACATAACCAATGACCTTCATGGCTGTGATAAATGATGTGTGTCAATAGAGAGGATGATCAAAGTACGGTTGCTGAAGTTGGAGGAGGCTAGTGTACTGTGTTTTTTTTTCCAAATATATTGTTATTTCAACATTCCTCAGTATGTTTCTCTTGTACGTGGGTGACGGTCACAAGTTTTCACAAGTTTCACTGCAGTACAGTCAAAAACTTTGTGCTTCCATAAAATGTTATTGGTTTGGTGGCATCAGTGGCCATTCTTACAGGTACAAGTTTTCAAGCAGGTAAAATTGAAACCCATACAGTTTTACATAAATTTGGGACCAACTTCAAACAAAACCCTGTTCAATTCCATCTCCCTGTTTTCTTTACCGTATCTCACTTTGGGTGGCATTCTAAGTCACTGTAAATGTTACCTTAAAAACTGTAATAATAATCAAAAAGCTCAGTCACATAGTCTTTTTTCTTCTCTCCTGGACAGATAAACGGAACAGTGACTGAGAACTTGTCCCTCAGTGATGCTGGGAAACTGATTGAAAAGTCCCGAGGAAAACTGCAGTTGGTGGTGCAGAGAGACAGGCGGCAGGTTCTCATACGAGTCCCTCCGATGGTGGACAGTGACTCGGAGCTTGATGGTGAGAGACGCGGGAAGCTGAAAAGCAAACCCCTGTATGCCGTTTAAATATAAAGCAAAGTAAATTATCCACGTGTACACGGCCTTGCTTGTTGTGTTTGTTCTCCAAATAAAAGCTTTTCCTCGCCCAAGTTTTTAGTTTTACTAAATCATTAACCTGGCGTACCGCGAGAGCCAACAACTCTCTGAAACAACTGGTATCATCCTCATTTCCCTCCACCTTCATAAATCTCTTTTATAGCAAATTTTAATGTCACATGACCAGAAGGTGAGTTATGATTGGGCAGGACAGATTTAGATAAGCAGTGTGAGTGGATTGTTAGCTCACCAAATGTCTGCAGGAAGAGAGGACCAGCCTGAAGACTCGTGACCCACTTTGTGTGTGTGTGTTTTTGTGAGTGTGTGAAAACACTCATTCGCCTTTGGCAGGGTGATCTAATCCAGCACTATAATCCTGCCATTGGAAATGACAGAATTTCATTATGCTATGCCGCAGCCGCCTGGTCACCGCCATCCACCATCCATCCCTGAGATGACAATAGTGACCGTGTGTTTGTGTGCATGTCTAACTAATAGACTGAGACAGGATTTTCTGCTCTGTAAGGTCCAAATCACCCAAAGTGCATCTGCTAAAATGTGTTGTCTGGTGTCATTTGTTGGCTCCGCCAGGCAAACCTCTCATTATTCAGTATCAGACTCTTCTCTCTGAATTGTTTTGTTTTCATGTATAATCCACATTTGGTGGTTTTAAATCCATTGTTTATTGCACTGACCTTTGTGCGTATTTGACCCTAACTTTAAGTGACCCATGGTCTTTGAGTAAATTGTTTTTATAAATCTTTTTTGAGTAACTGTAGAGTTTAAGAATGGAAGCAAACTCAAATATCAAAATGCTTGTTTTCAGACATCTCGGAGATTGAGTCTTACCGCTCCTACTCGCCCCAGGATGACCGGAGAGGGCATCACTCCGACCTCTCCTCCCACTCCTCCAATGAGAGGCTCAGAGAGAAACCCAGGTATACTTACTTTCTAAAGCTATTGTAGCACGTTCAACATAGAAATCATGTACGTGAAGATGTTTGACTGTTGTGAGGGGCTGTCCGGGCAAAAGTCAACTTCACTCCGAAAAGAAAGAGGGGGAAATACTTACATGAAATTGAAGTGAAATTGGTAGTGGTATTTTGAATATTGCTGTTTTTGGTTTTTATTCATTTATTTTATTATTATGTATTTAAACATGAGAAAAATGTGTCTACCAGCTACCGGTATTTAAATGGTGAATTAGAACCTCAGAAAATAAAATATTTTACATTTTTTTAATAAATAAATTTAGAGCACAATAAACACTTGTAGAGTTTCCCTCTGTCCTCCTGAGGGCCAGCATGAGGAGTGAAGATCATCAGACCCTAGATCGTGTGTGTGTAGATGAGAGGGAGGAACAGTGAGTAGTTAGAGAACAGAGTAACTAATCATGGGAGGTGAAGAGTAGAGTGCAGGCAGGGTGGAACAGGCAGCAAGGATGAATGACAAGCACGGTGTGAAGACTAAGTAGAGGTAGAATGAGTTGACGATGCATTTTTAAAAGTTAAGGAAAAAAAGATGAAGGAAAAACAAAACTCTGGATGAGACAATGACAGAAAGTGAGTGTTTGTATGTACTGTGGAACACAATTTAGGATAATGTAGGATTATGTTGACTCATGCATAAGCCAGTCTATCCCTTAATATCAGGAAGTGATAATACTGTTGTGGAATGTGTCTCTAAAGTGCTGAAATCCGTCCATGTTTTCACTGCGACCCCACAGCCAGTCTGAGGCTCTAACATGTGACGAGGCTTTATGTATGTAGCGTTTGTGTGGACGTGACTCAGCTTGTGCTGTACAGTAGGTGGTGTTGTAGACTGCAGCAGTGCACCAACCGCTGGGCTGTTAAAAGATAGACAACCTGAATCATATATTTATTCTCATCGTGTCTTTGTCTAAACCCTGGTTTGTCTTTTAAGCACTTTGTGAACATTGTTCTCAATGGTGTCATGTAGATAAAGCTTTATTATTATTGTTGTTATTATTATTATATTATTAGTAGTAGTAGTATTAATATATATATGAATGCTGTGTCTTCCTCTTCATTGTCAGAAGAGAGGATGCACCTAACAGGTTGGCTAAGATGGGGGCCCTTCCAACTCCCTTCAGAGGCGCAGACAGAGCAGAAGAGACGCGACCACCACAGCCGGAGAGAGAAGAGCCACGACCAGAAACACCCCCCGGTACGTGTTCAAATCACCATCAGTGGGTGTCATTCTGAAATCCTGACATGACTCTTTGTTGTTTTCAGCCGTTGCTGTGGCTCCAAAGGTCCACGCCCCTCCCAAAGTTCCTCTGAAGCCCAGTCTGGAGGACCAGGAAGTGTATGGGTAAGTATGCACTTCCTGTGTGACGTGTGATGCAATTTTTTTTTCTCTTATAATAACATAGCGCCATCTTCCAGGCCAAACACAGTGATGGTTCGATTCCAGAAAGGCGACAGTGTGGGCATGAGGCTGGCTGGAGGAAATGATGTCGGCATCTTCATTGCTGGCGTTCAGGAAGACAGCGCCGCTGAGCAGGAGGGTCTCCGCACCGGAGATCAAATCATGAAAGTGAACAACATGGATTTCAGAGGGATGGTCCGAGAAGATGCCGTGCTCTACCTGCTGGAGATTCCCAAAGGAGAAGACGTGACCATCCTGGCTCAGAGCAAACCTGAAGGTAGTCACAAAGACTTTTTTTTTTCTTTTCCATATATCACAAAAGAAGACTATTAATTGAGGGTGGGACTCAATAAAAAAAAATCACATTAATTTGTTCATTATTTTTTGTTCATATGATTTATTAAATCACGATGAATCCCATTTGAATATTTGACACCAGAATGATCACAGGCGCTTCTGTGATGTGTGAACTCTTTGCTGGAGAAAGTGCTCAGACCAACATCTTTTAGTCCTGAAGTTTTAGAAACGTCTCTTCCATCATGGAGGTTCAGGTGTTGACAGCACAAAAACAAAAACAAAGTTCATGCCTGATGATAAATCAATTTGCTTTGGTGATGAGCAAGTGAATCCGCCTTTTGTTTTTCAGTCTATCAAGACATTTTGGAGTCCGGCAGAGGCGACAACTTCTTCATCAGGACCCATTTCGAGTACGAGAAGGAAGCCCCGCAGAGCCTTCCCTTCACCAGAGGAGAGATCTTCAAGGTCACTGACACCCTCTACGATGGGAAGCTCGGCAACTGGTTAGCAATCCGAACTGACAGAAGCAACCAGTTGTTGGAAAAAGGAATCATCCCAAACAAGAGCAGGTATTTCATTCTGCACTGGAGCTTTTTTTTTTAAGGTGGATGAAACGTCGGGTCTGATATGTTTCCCTTCGCACATGACAGAGCAGAACAAATGGCCAACGTCCAGAACGCTGCTCGGGCGGCTTCAGGTAACGACAGAGGAGACTTCTGGAGGCTGCGAGGTCAAAGGGCAGCCAAGAAGAAAGATCTCCGCAAGAGTCGCGAGGACCTGAGCGCCGCTCCAGTCACCACCAGATTCCCAGCGTACGAGCGAGTGGTTCTACGTGAAGGTAAACGGCACGCCAGGAAGAAGCAAGTCATTGTTGCGATTTCATGTCTGACTGACCCCGTCCCGTCCAAGCCGGTTTCAAGAGACCTGTCGTCATTTTTGGGCCAATTTCTGATGCGGTGAATGAAAAGCTGGCCAGCGATCTGCCTGGCGAGTTTGTGATCGCCAGTAAGTGTTTATTTTTTATTTCCCCTCACATATCCTGCAGAGAAAATTCACTTGACTTGACTCCAACTTCCTTTAGAAACGGAACCCAAGGACGCAGGAAGTGAGAAGTCGTCTGGAGTGGTAAGACTGAACACCATACGGCAGATCATCGAACAGGTACGGTTGCCGGGAGCGCTGGCTGCTGAAGAGCCTTGCCTGCTTGCTGTGAACCTGGTGCCTGGTTCCCCAGGACACCCACGCTCTGCTGGACGTCACCCCCAAAGCTGTGGACACCCTCAATTACACCCAGTGGTATCCCATCGTCATCTTCCTCAACCCGGACTCCAAACAGGGAGTGAAGACCATGAGGAACCGCCTGATCCCAGGTTCCAACCGCAGCGCCCGCAAACTCTACGAGCAGGCCGTCAAACTGCGGAAGACCTGCTCGCACCTTTTCACCGGTGAGAGACCGTTTGAGTCCACCCACTTGAAGTTTCATGGCCGAGTCGTGCCTCGCTCAACTGGTCGACTGGTATTTTTGTCTGGTGTAGCTACTATCGACCTGAACTCGGCCAATGACGGTTGGTACGGCAGCGTGAAGGACTCGATTCGGGAGCAGCAGGAGCGAGCGGTGTGGGTGTGCGAGGGCAAGGTGAGTCAGGCACAGGCTGCCTCTGCCCGGTGAGTCTCTAAAATCCAGTCTCTCTGCAGCTGGACGGCTCCGAGGAGGACTTGGATCTGCACGACGACCGCATGTCCTACCTGTCTGCCATGAGCGCTGACTACCTGAGCATGGACAGCCGCCTGACCAGCGACTACGATGACACAGCCGACGAGGGCGGGGCTTACACGGACAACGAGCTGGACGAGACTCTGGACGAGATGCAGCCGGTGTCAGCCATCAGTCGCTCATCAGAACCAGTGCTGCCCGACGAGGTGCCGACCACACACAGATTTGTCTGCGTCCACGAACCCGCGTCCTGAAACCCCCTGTGTCTCTGTGGTGTGTTTGTGTGTAGCGGCACCACCCTCTCCCCCGGACCCGTATGAGGAGGTCAGGCAGCCGAGAGCAGCTGAACCGAGAGCCTAGTCCCCCCCCCACGTTTGTCCCCGAACCCCCCAAGGTCAGATCCCTGCTGTTTCTTCCACCCTGCTCTCTTCTGTGACGAGCTTCACAATGGTTGACCTGGCTGCCCCTGCTGCAGGTGCGGACTCAAGCGCGGACCGACTCCTCGCGCAGCTACGACTCCCACTCCAGCAGCACCATCAGCAGCATAGATGCAGTGGCGGGGAGCAAGCCGCTGCCCCCGCCAGTGGCCATGAAGCCCAACATGAGGACTCTGAGCCAGCCCTCAGAGGAGCACAGCACCAACGAGGAGGACGACCCTGCCAACAAGTCCTTCCTGGGCAAGGTCACCATCACTCACCCAACTCACTTTTGACCACGCTTCCTCTGGAGTAACATTCACAACTTCTTCTTCACTATCTTCTGTCACTGCTATGGCTTCTAATGTGAACACTCAGAGCGAGCAGGTAACTCACCATGTGTTTCCTCTCACCTGTGGTGACTCATCATCATCATCTTCATCATCCTCATCTGCGCGTCATGGTGGACACACACCTCGTGTGGACTGAACTGAGCCTTCACTTCTGTTTCTGCCCCGAAGCTACATTTGGCTTCAGTGATGGATAAAAAAAATAAATAAAATAAACGTATGAGACGTTCATGCAACCAAACACGGGTTTAATACATCAGAGCATAGAAATGTGTTTTCAAATGGACGCCCGATTCTCGACCGCCAGATTACGCTGGTGCCTGGTGGTATAGAATTGGGCGTCCATTTTTCATTTTTTGCAGACGCCCAGACGCCCTCCTAGCTAAAAGCCTGGTGGTCTGCTCTTGGCTTGTAGCAGAGCTTGTTTAGGTCCGAGTGGCAGGCTGTAGCTCAGTCAGGATATAAGGAGGGACAACATGAACTCAACACTTTGGACTGTTAAAAGTGCGACAGTATCGGCTGTGTCTCCTGAGTTGACCCATGACCCCTCATGAATCACAGGCCATGTTGGGGTCAGTATTTCCTCTAATGCATCTGTGTCTATCTGGCTTTGACAGATTAAAGCCTTTGAGAAGATGGACCACTTGGCCCGGGCCCAGCGTCTCCTGGAGCTGCAGGAAGCTGAAAATGCCAGGGTAAGTGTGTGCCGCACCTCAGAGTGGAGTTAAGTGGTTAAGGTCTTCATCACTGGGGCTTCTCTTTCCTTCCACACAGTTGGAAATCGCCCAAAAGCATCCAGACATCTATGCCGTCCCGGTCAAAATGCAAAAACCCAACCTGAACCGTCCTCAGCCAATCGGGTGAGGGCACTGTGTCAGACCTACTTCCGAGACCCGAGCCAATCGCTCCTAACCTGTGCCTTATGTATCAGTTCCAGCGCCAATCCAGAACCGCAGGCCCCGTCCCGACAGCAGTACTCAGATGCCCGAGGACACGAAGACGAGGAGGCAGAGTACCGTCGGCAGCTACAGGACCAGAACAAACGGGGCTACTACAACCCTCAGAAGTACAAGGACACGGAGTTGTAGCCAGTTGAGACAAGTGATGTCATCACGACAGGAGGACCGCATGGGTTGCCATGGTAGCGCCATCTGTAGCTTCACCTTTCTGGATCTTCTCACTTTGTGATGAACTAGACTCGTGAGTGCAGGGTTTTCTGTTATGTTACAGCGAACACAGGTTATGCTTGACCTGGTCAGTCTCACCGCTACCCGAGTGCAGCAGAAATCAAAATCCACTTTTGTTAAAGAAAAATGTGATTTTTTTTTTTTTTTTGTTTCTTGTTTTGCTTTTCAGTAAAAATTTTAAATATTGTCCTGATTTTTGTTACTATTATTCGAGATTTGTTGCAAAAGCACGTCCTTTGCAACAATGACATTTTTTATAAACTGCACTGTGAGGAATATTCAAAATGTGATGACTTTTATATCCAGTCTTCAAATGTCTCCAACCACTTTGTGACAATCAGTCTGTTTTTATATGAAACGCTCACTTGGATCTCAGCCGGCAATCGGAGTGATTTTTGAAACTGTTTGTGATTCTCCTCTTTTTTTTTTTTTTATCTCCTGAGAACCCTCTCTGGAATTCCAATAAATCCGTTTTGCAAGGTTTTCTCTTTTAAATGTGGTCCCTGACGAATTACATGAGAAACCGGTCTTCTGAGAAAGTTAAAAGTGGCTTTGTGCTGATCAGTGAAACTTTCCTTTAAATCATAAAAGGTTGTGTCGTGTTTAATCTGAGACAAATTCAGCGCTTTTCTTTTGAAGACTATTTCTGTCATGCTAAAAAAAACTAAGTCACCAGGGTAAAAGGATGCGTCAGCTGAAGTGTGAGTCCTTGTTAGTAAGTCGGCATTTGCTTTGGTAAATTTGGTTGTGCTTTCTGGTGAAAGCGACATCAATTCTGAAGTCATGTTCCGAAGTGCTCCGTACAAAATGGCGACAGCAATGAGTGTCTCTCTAATGAGACTTCTTGTTTTCACTCCCCACACACAGGAAATGAACAAACACCTTTATCTTTGAACCTGTGTAGAGCCTCTTCTTCAGTCCTGCCACGTCTCAAACGCATCCACTGCTGCCGAATCATCTCGAAACAAAGAGCTGGATGACTGCAGGAAATGAAATCTCCTAATCTCTCCCTTAAAGCTGATACTCTGATCCTCAAACATCTCACTGGAATGCAAGTTTATTTTTCACTTCTTTTTAACCAACAGCCTGAAAAAAAAGGGGAAAAAAAAACTCCGAAACTTAACCTTCAATTTATTCAGGATCATTCATGCAGCTTATTCTTTTGTGTGTTGCCTTGGCAACTTCTAGGTCCAAATGTTGAATGTTACATTCAGATGTTTCAGCTATTTATCTATAACAGTGTGTCACCCAGTGGTGCCAGACAAACCCTCAGCTGGTCTTTGGTCCGAAAGAACACCAGCTCTGCTGCACGTAGAGAAGTGGACTTTAAAGTTTAAGGCCACAGAGGGCAGCAGCAGGAGTAGCTGGAACAATGGGTCTCAGATGTAGACGGGCTGCTCTTGTGCCGTCAGCAGACGATACATGGCGGCTGGCATCGTCTTCATGTGGATCTGAAACATGCAGAAATGGTGTTTTATAAAGCAAGAATTCTAGATCCTCCATAACTTCATGCTTGGCGTTGTTTTTATCTTCAACTCCGCATCATTTTTAAAAAAAATTTATGCACCATCTGAAGTGGAATTCTTCAGGATTTTGCAGTTACAGCTCTTAGCCAGAAGATGGTGCTGCACGCATTTTCAAGAATTCCGTTTAAAAGCGTCGCAGATGGACTACAAAACTATAGTTATTCACTCATTACATGGCACATTTTGGGTCACTGTATAGTAGGTGAGCACCCAACAGTTTATCCAGCTGGTCAATGCAGGTCGAAGCTCGAGACACAGACGGTCACTGCGGTGCAGCGTCTTGCCACTCTACCTCTCCCATGGCGTTGGACAGGATCTGGACGATCTTCTCGTGCGCCGTCGCCACCACGCTCTGCCCGTTGATTTCAATGATGCGATGGCCGACTCGGACGCCGCCGCGCTCAGCAATGCCGCCCCTCATTAGACTGCAGATCTACACTCGGACACAGAGGCCTCATTAGGGTGGAAGCGGCAGGACCCACTTCCGCAGGATAGACACGCACAATGCCGTTCTGTACGCTGAAGCCCAACTGGTATCGCAGATCCGGCCTGCGGATCAGCACCATGGTGACCGGCGGGCACCGGACAATATTCATCTTGATCCTGGACTGAGATTTGAGACCCTATGGGGAAGACAGGGAGGGGTCAGAGGACGAGAGCATGAGAGCAGAGGCGAGCGGCTGACTCACCTTGATGATGCTCTGGCAGGTGGTGAGCGGTAAGCCCACCAGGCTGGTGCCGTTGATTGTCATGATCTGGTCTCCGATGTTGAGCCGCCCGGACTTCTCAGCCGGACCGGCGTGCAGCAGGCTGGCGATGATGACGGTGGGCAGGATGGAGCCCCAGCCCGACTCCACGATGACCACTCCCAGGATTTCACCTTTCTGCTTCTCGATGTAAACCTGCGGCAGAGGAACACCGCGGTGACCTCTGGGACTCAAACCAGCCACAAGCAAACCACTGTTGCCTGATCTCTGGTCTGGACTGGATTCCAAACAATGGTGATAAGCCAGTTTTCGACTCACATCCCTGCAGTTCTCCGACTTGGAGAAGTGGATGAGGTCATCGTTGTACATGTCCTGAGTGTTGAGCAGGTCGCTGTACTCTCGCTGGCTCAGGTCCTGGGGGTCGATGCCGTTGGCGCGGAGGAACTCCTGGTAGGCCACGCTGAAGGACTGACCGATGGACTGAGCGATGAGCTGAGCCTGAAGGCGGCGATAGACTCGTTTAGAAGGCCAAACATGAGAGATGAACGGCAGGAGCAGGACTCACGTCCTCGGACTCGAAGACGTGACAGATCATCCTGTAGAGGCGTCTGTCGTCCTGGCTGCCGTCCTCGGCCGTCTCATCCAGGTTCTCCTGGCCACTGCGGGAACGCACCATCTTGCCCCGGGCCATCAGAACCACCATGTTACCGATGTCAGCTATGTAGGAGATGGTCCGCAGGGGAAGGTCCATTAAAGACTCCTGGAGGGGTGTTCAGCGAGAGGTCAGATCATCAAGAAAGCCACAGCAACAGACGGCCAAAGACTCTTGTTTTGTTGGTCCTCCTCTTCCCTCTCCTGACAAACACTCCAGCGTCGCCTCAGCTGCCACTATTTCAGACCCAAACAAGCATGTCGACCACCTGGGAGAGTTACCTGAGTGTCGGCATTCAGCACCTTGATTCTTTGCGTGGACATGAAGAGATCCACCTCAGCTGTGGACGCCCCCTCGCCCTCGCCTCTCTGTCAAAATCAAAGGAGCGAGTCAAAGATCACAAAGAAGCGCTTTTTCAAAGGCTTCTCCTCACCTTTTTCTTGTTTTTCGCCTGCTTCTGAGCAGCCTGTCGAGACACACGCAAGACGTTAGCGCCACAGTCGCGTCAGCGGGGAACAGCAAGAGCTCAAAGGTGTGAGTGTGAGGGAGGGCAGTGACGCGTCTGTCAAGCTCAAGCTGACACCAACGCCATGCCGCAGGTCTTGTGCGCTCACGTCACCTCAAGTTCCCTTCATCAGTGTGACACCACCAGGCCGACAGGGTGGACATCATGGGCAAGTGGAAGGATGAAGGGAGGCGCCATGATAATAATAGCAAGCTGAAATCGCCATTACATTATGACCACTGATTCATGTGCTGTTATGGATGTGTTTAGGGATCGCTTACATTCATTTACACTTCAAGCAGCACTAGTCTCAGGACCCTCACAGATAGTTCAGAAGGGCCTTTCTATCAGTGCCAGTGAAGATTTTACTTTAACAGACATTGCTGATATCTGCTGGGTGTAAAGTGAGAAGTCACAACACTATGTCACGTGACAAATCACAGTTGGATAGCAGAGGGAAAAAACAAAATAGTTCTAGGTTGTGTTGTGTAACGTTTAGTCAAAGTATTTTTCTCCCCAGAGAGGAACCCAGATTCACACTGAACACGCGAGCTCTCGCCAAACTCAGCCCGGATTCAACTTGTTTTTCCCTCTCCGACCTCGACAGAGTCTTTGCCCTGGAACTGTCACTCAGCTCTTTTTAAAGTCTATAACTTGAGCGTTTGTCCTAGTCCAACCTCCGGACTTACTCATGCAGCTCTGAGAAATTCTTATGCTCGGCTTGTTTAAGAGCGTCTGACAGGCTGACTCAAACCTTGGGTCGCACTCGCAGGTCCGTCAGGGTCTCCCACATCAGCTGGTTTGAACTGAAATGTTGCCCATTTTTAACGGAGAGAACTGTCCTCTTGTGTGGCTGGTGTTGCAGCGGACTTAAATAGTTGATGAATGCTGGAGATCTATCCATTCAATTGCCGTCTATGGAAGGTCTGCCGAGCGGAAACTTCACCAGACTTTGATGGATATTATTTCAACTAATGATCCAGAATAATTGACCTGTGAGATGAGGAGCCTTCCAGCTCTTGTTATATGACCACAAAGCCAGCGAGAGCACGAGCAAGGCAGGATATTCTTGTTTCCACAGGCAAAGCTCTCACACAGTATCAGAATGATTTCATTGTAGCAGGCTTACTGATGGTGCTGGTGTCATTTCTCTCATTGTATTTTGATTCGAACGGCTTGCTTTGAGTGTGCAGTGCGTTTGTGTGTGAGGTAATTGATCCACTAGTCCCCGTGGTCAATCCCATGACACACAACAGCTGCTGGTATAACACGCCTTGTTCTTAGCAAGTTTGTCTTGTCATAAAAACATTTTAAGGAAAGACAAATGAACGAGTTGCAATGGTTTCAACGGTGCGCAATGTTCTTTTCTTCTGGGGAGGAGGCCATTGAAGAGACATCAGATAAGCATCACAACTATGTCTCATGTTGAGTGAAATGACTCCAGCTGCAGATCTACTCCCCGTATCTGAAGGGTAGATGAACTTTGCAGAAAGAGAAACAGAGAAAAGTGTCACTGAACATGAGGAACTATGTTACCAAGGTCAAATGTCGGGGATCACAATCTTAAGTCACCATCAGAATATATTTTTTTATTAAACCCGAACATGAGCAGCTCTATTTCAAGCAAGCTTATATGACTGGGTGTCAACTAACATTGTTCCTGACCTTCCCTGTGCATGTGTCTAGGCCAGGAGTGGGCACTCACATTTACCACAGGGCCACATAGGGGGTACTGTACCTTATAGCAAAAATAAAGAGGGACAGAAAATACTGTAAGAAGCCTTACAGTGATAGGAAAACTTGATACACAAACAAACAAACAAAAAAAACACTTTTGCAAAAGGGACAAAATAGAAAAAGAAAGCTTGTGAAATTACTCCATGATATTAAAAAAAAACATTTTATATAAGGATTAAATAATCAATATTATTATTGTTATCATTAGTATTATTATGAGAAATTATGCGCTTACTTGTCACTAAAATAGTGAATAAAGATCATCCAAAACATACAAATATTTTAGAAATATATACATCCTTTTTTACTCATTTACTTTAATTACGCATAAAGGCAAAACGTGAATAATAAACTCAAATAATATAGCTTAACTTAAAATGAAATAGGCATGTTGTCAGTCATGACGAATGATGACTGCCAAATAGATATTTAAAAAAATGGGAAAATTAATACCTAATATAAATATCACTTATAACAGATATATAAGTTTTTTATAAGTGCAGATTACGAATACTGGGTTGGATAAACATGCGAACATAATCTTGAAAAATCATGATCACTTTTACAGTTTGACTCCGCCCCCTTGAGGACCACATTGTGCCCATGTTTGCTCTAAACAGAACAAAAGCCCAATAAACCCCTCACTTCAGTAATGTACTCACACCTCCATAAATCCTCATGTATCCTGGCAAATACATACTCAATATGAATTCAGTATTTACTACATAACTAACAGGACAAGGTGAAAAACTGGATTCATAATTTAGGAACATAACTAACTGACCCAGCGGCACGCTTGTCCAGAAAGAATTGTCCTCTGAAAAGCATGAACAACAGGTTTAGACGTCTCCCTGACACCCGGGGAATAAATGCCACAGCACTTACTCTGACTCTGCTCATGGCTTCCTGGGCCTGCTGCATGCGCGCACTCTTGGTCGGCGTCCTCTCTGACAGCAGGTGAGTGCAGCCCAAATACGAGGCTGCGAAGATGATGCCGTCGATCAAGTCGTCAGGGTCACATGGTCCTGGGACTGCAGAGACACTCACACATTACACACACAGAAAGATCGACGCATGATTTTGTACCGTGTAATTACATTCACTGTACTAAACATGTCCACGTTCAAATAATGAGTGAATATTTTTTCCAAATAAATAATATTGGGGATGAAGAAAAGCCACTTGCCGTCGACAAACGTGGGAAACGGTGGGAGAGACCTGCGCAGCTGTTCGAGGACACAAACAGATGAGGTCATCTTTTGACATTAACAAATATAAAAACTATGTTATTACAATACTTCACATTGTTTTCTGACCCATGCGTGTCTTCTGTCTTCATAGTCGCAGATGATGATAATGTGTAATCTGATCAAGATATCTCATGAGCTACTTTTCTAACATTGTTTTAAAGTGGTAAAAAGAGTGTATGGCCACACAACCCAAGAATACTTTATCAACCTCAGGTCCATCAACCCCAACACTGACAGGAACAAATGCTTTAAGACACAACACATATTTGCAGTGTACTATAGAAGACCAAACATTCCAAATCTAACCACCATTTACTCATTGGTGGTTCCATAACTACACACCACTTCAGTCCAGATTACTTGCTGCTCCCTCACCTCCTGGACAGTCATCTGCTGAGCCGGCGACTGCGGCTGAAGCTGCTGCTGAGGCGCCGGCTGCTTGCTGTTCTGTCTTTGTGGGTTGTTTGTTTGGGTTGGAAGCTGCCTGGCTGAGTCTCTCTGCTGTGATGAGTGTCCATGCTGCTGATGGTGGCTCTGCTTGTGGTGGGTTCGAGGGGCTCTGGAGGGCTCTGCTTTTGAAGAGGGCTGCCTCGGTGATGCGGCACAGCGGGACATTAACTCGGGCCTTAACAGGGATGTAGCCTGCAGACAGGATAGAGGAAAATGCAAAATCCATCCTGAAAGCATTGCTCAAATGAGTCACACTTACATTATCCTCACTGGGCTGTGAGGGGTCTTCTTCATCTGTGGGACTGTCCTCCTGCCGCATCACCCATATTGGTTCCACTGCATGGTCAGGCGTGTAAGGGGAGCGCACTGCCTTCGTCTTGACTTCCTCTATGGCCTCGCGGATGTCTCTGATCACCAGACTTATTGAGTCACCTGAAGCCTTTGTCTCCCCTTCACCTGCACGATCCGTCTCATCCCGTTCATGATTGACTGGACTCTTGTAGTGCACACCTGAGGTTTTACTTTGTGCACGGGTTTTATGAATGGGGCTTTGATCATTGCTCTCCCCATCAGACTGAGCATCGTAGTGGTGCAGCCGACAGCCCACAGTGCGGCTCATGGGGGAGTGAAGCGAACGAGGAGCGAAATGGGAGCTCTTGACAGGGGGCGCCAGCGGTACACTCTCCTGTCTCACACACGGCTCTTCCTCCTCCGGTTCAGGCTTCTGAGCGGATTGCGTGCAAAGTTCCCTCTGGGCCTCTGGGTAAGCAGTTCTTAGAGGCTCGGGAAAACAATTAGGATGCACTTTTGGAGCAGGATGGGCCCCCAGGTAAGACTTCTGGTGAGACTCGGTGTAGAACTCTGCATAGGTTTTAGGGTAATACTCAGAGGGCAGAGACGGTGGTGGCAGCGACTCACAGGACTCCTCTTCGTCATCCAGCGGCAGGTCACTGTCAGGGAGGGGGCTCATACTTGTCTCCTCGCTGAAATGGTCATACTGAGGGAACTGCTGCGAGTCTGGGGAGGATGGGGGAGTGGGCGATTGGAGAGGAGGCGGACTGTGAAGAGGTCCATCCATACTCAGAGAGCCGGCACTTTCCGTATCCGAGCAAAGGTCAGTGATTTCACTTTCCTGAGAAGCCACATCCTGCGCCTCTTCTCTCTCACCAACTGACAACGTTTCCACCGTTACAGTTGCTTTTTCTGGTACCGTCTTACTGTCAGGCTGCTCCCCGTCACCCACGTCATCTTCCGTCTCTTTAGCTTCTTCTGGCTCATCTTCACACTTCACATCACACTCCTCCTCCTCCTCCGGCGGAGTGTATGTCGACAGGTGGGTAGGGGAGACAACAGCGACAGGGGTCTGATGTGAGGGAGCTACTTCTTCTAAATGCTCTTCAAGGGAGTCATCGCTGGCTTTTGGCGACATCTCGGGACTCTCTCGCTTGTCGACATCGGGTGATGATTCATGTTTCTCCTTGATGGCCGAATTCTGACGGTGACTTCTGGGCCTGTTATTCAGATCTCCATGACGTCGGTAACGTGAGACAGCAGGACGTGGATGTTGGACAGGCACGGCCTCTCTGGCGGCTCTTTCATTCGTAGAAGACGCCTCCTGAGTCTGAATGTGATCCCGCCTGTGTCCCGGATGTGGCCGGCGTCTATGCCTGGAAGGAGCGCTGCCTGAAGCCCGATGATGGTTCGGATGGTGATGATGATGTGGGTTTGGTTCTCCATCCTGATTATGTAGCTGACACGGCCTCCACGACCGACGCGCAGGAGGCTCGCCTGGGCTCGTGCCATTTTGCTGCCGACTCCTCTGAGGCCCAGGGACAGCCTTGTGCTTCTCGTCCCCAGAAGTCTCTCCCTGATTCTTCAGGCTCATTGCTGAAGTTGGGGCTGACACAGCTGCTTCTCTCTGAACAGTGGGAGACAAGAAAAGCAATGAAAGTGGCATTAGTCTACCGTTATCACTCCATAGTTTATGAGTGATGTATTTAATCCCTGGAACACAGCCCCACTAAAATCTCTCTAGCTTTGATGCACCACCACAAAAACACTCCCAAGGGAAATGCCTCGCCAAATCCATCAATCTATAACATCAAAGTCTGTGTTTGTTTATTTGCAGGGATTTTGTAAAGTCTTCATTCATCCTCAACAATCCTGCTTTTACACCACATTGGAAGACTACAAGTCATAAGCAGCATCACCCGCTTCATTTCACTTGGACTCCATTAAATAATCTGGGATGGTAATTGGAATAACAAGCACTCTGGAGATGCCATGGTGAGGCCGGAGTTGCCCAGTCAACTCAAATTAATCCCCACAATTGATGCAGCCGGGCAGAGTGCTAACATCTGTAGCCGATCACAGCTGGATGGTGGTGGGAGATGAGGTGCAGAAAGGTTAAAGAGAAGCGACGGGGACATTTGATTGGTGGAGCAGATGTCAGATAGAGACAGATCGAGCAGTGATCTGAATAATAAATGCCTTGCGTGAGTTGGAAGGTCAGCTCTGAAAGTTATCTCATGTGACGCGGCTATCAGGGCAGCTATCAGTCATCTCTTGATCCAGGCTGGATGGCGGAAGAAACCCTGAGAGCAGTGGAAACTTACAAGGAGCAAGTCAACACTCTGCTTTGAGCTTCAGTTCCAGCTGATTCACATGTAATGACCATACTGTATTCCAACCACAGTGTCACTCACTGAGGTTTACAACACAGCTGCAGGCAGCATTTTCTAAAACAATGTAGAGCGTTTAAATACTGCAGACAACTAACATCAACAAGAATATTTGAGTGTAGCATTACAGAATTGCAATATTCAGGTTAAGTTTTTCTTCACTGATGACAAATTGTGCCTTCTGAGTTTAAGCTTGCTGTATCTGAACTGGATGTGAGCTAACAGAAGTTTTTGTGACACAGCAAAGACTAGCAAGGGCACAGCGGAGGACATTTATGATCCACCTGAAAGCTCAAACAGAATCACCTTGACATCTCCATCTTTCAGCAGGCCAGCTATCTCCATAGTCTAATTGAGTCGTGAACTCTGTGAGGTTCAAATATTTGCCCTCTTTTAACATCTGAGACAAGTGACAGACACTATCTTCTCACCCTTTACCAGCCAACCTATTGTCTATTTGTCCTTCTACGTACCCTCCATTGTGTTATTCATTGCCACCTTTTTTCCTCTCCTCATATTCAACGTCATCTGGCGCCTTCCAATAGCTTAATACCTTGCGCAGACAGTAAATATAGTCCTGCAATATGAGCATGCGCACAGTCCGCAGCACAAACACATAGCTATGAACCAGTATCTGAGCAAAGAAGGGCTCATCGACAGGTTTGCTCCTGCCTAAAACTGCTACCCAGTCGAAAATTATAATGGTTGTTGTTGTATCGTTCATTTGACTTACCAATGTTCTTAAGATTTACCCATTCATTTCTATTACTTCCAGTCACATGACCGGCTGCAGTAAGGAAAGCCAGCAAATTTGAAATCATTAGACATAACAACATGCAATTGAATCATTTAAATACATTCAATTTTCATATATCGATGGTGACAAACAGCATAGTCAACATAGCTTATGCCATCAAAGAAATTGTAATTTAGTGGCTAAAGGTTGTTGATTCACATCTGGCAAGAAGCATTTAACCATCTGCCTGCACAGTTCTTTCTAATGCAGTTGCTTAACTCAAGTAATTGTAAGCTGTGTTTTTCTACCGATGAGGTTGTTATCAGTTGTGTAGTATGTGGCTAATTCAGCACTAAAGAACAGCAGAGTTGCACCAACACCTGGTGAATGACTGGTTCAAGATAAAAGGGTACTATCTCTCTTACATACAGCACCACCTGCGGTCGATCTGTGAACATGCCTGCTGACCATGATGGTGTTGAACAGACAAGGTATCTAGTGTTCCTGCCAAACAGCAGTGGTTAAATGGGCCGAAATGATTCTCTGCCACCCATTCTGTTCCATCCATATGTCGTTGACAGTGGACCTGTTGAACAGATCCAAACACGGTGTGGGCCACTGAAAGGTAACTAGAAGGCTTGCAGGGCTACAGCTTGTAGAAGATCGACTGAGGTAGAAGTGGTAGTCAACGTGTTATCATTCACATCCATTCTATTCCCATTGAAACTCTGTCCTTTTCAGAAACTAGATTTTGTTTGACTCTCCTCAGCGTTCATGTATATTTTGGTACATTTTATTAGACTCCATGTTGCTCCTCCCTGCAGTCTGACCAGTGAGTCCAGCTGCCAATTTGCTACCTTTGCTTTTCATACTTGATGTTTAGGGGTGGAAGGCAAAGGTCCCAGGAGGAAGCTGGATTGTGTCACAGATGGCCCGGCGGCGCAGCAGTGTGTCTGAGGCACTGTGAGCTGAGCACTGCATTTCCATCTGTCAGGGTGCAGTGAAAGCTGCAGGCAGGGGATTTACTAAACCATTAACTCCCTAATCTTGAACTGACAAATACACGCTGACAACAAGACACATGCCACTTGTATGTAAACATACTGACAAAACTGTATTGTTCCTACTGACTTACAAAGTGATCTAATAAACAAGCATCTTAAAACAGTGATGTACAAATAAATGGCATGTTGTTGTTAGTTTCTTCTTCCAAGTGCTCTCATGGTTCACAGTCAAGTAAGATCACTCCCAACACAGTAGCTAAGGTTACATATAAGATAGTGGATGCAAGTTGTGCAAAAAATATCACATCATCTGTTAAATCCATCGCTTACAGCGGAAACAAACCTCTTGACTTTGTGCTGCAAAACAATCGTTTTGTGATGATGGATTTATGGGTGGAGCGTTGATCATGTGCAAATACTTCCAGGCAGCTTATTTCAAAGTAAAATTACGGAGCTAATAAAATCGAATGGTATTTTTTCTTTTTCATATTTTTTTCCTGCTAATCCACGATGCAACTGGTTGAGTCCTTATTAAAAAGTCATTAGCGAATATTGCCTGAAGCCAGCTTGCCTCTGCTGTCTAACCATTAAGTACGTCGTAAACAACACATTTACTGTCGCGGCAAGACTGCAGCAATTAATAAAACCTCGACAAGAACTCTGCGGATATCTACATGAACACACGGCACATGGCATTGACTGGAGAATTTATTGTGGAGTGGGTCATTTTTGAGAAGGGTCATTTCATGAAATATATTCAGAACACTTTCAAGTGTCTTTTATGACAATCATAATAAAAACAATTGACATTCTGTACCTAAAACATATTGGGTGTGCACCCTCTAAATAAACCTGTTATTGTATTTTTGTTGACAAATCCTCTCACCAACAACACCTGACATACTCCCCTCCTACTCTTCATTTGTCATTCAGTATTTCTTCCTGAGTGTGAAGTGATTTACAACAGTGTTTATGTAAAGTTAGGATGGAGTGGGCAGCACACTGAGGCCCATGTATGTGTGAATCTGTAAAAAGATCTCTATATTTAGTAAACAACATTTACACAGACGTAAAATTTCACAGTGATGCTGCGTTTTTGAAGTCCCTATTTCATGCAACCATGTTGGAGGCAGACAGGCAGATGGGCTCATATCATACCCATCAACACTATTAATCCCTTGTCTCTATTTCATACTTAATCCAATAGTGCTTAGGCTGGCGGAGGAAATTTGAAAACACCATCTTATGAGCCTATAGAGCCAATGATGCTGCTCTAGCTCTCCCAGATTTTCTTATTAACTTGACAAACACTGCCAATTCAACTCCTACACAAACATGCTACAATGCGAGGTATTTAAATGTGAATAGCAGCTGTTCTGGGCTCTTATTTTGAAAGGCGGCTTCCCTTGAAAATATTCCAAACACTTAATACTCCCAAATAGCTGAGCACACGTTTGATACTGAATTGAGATTCGGTGGGATTGTTTGCGACATACGTGTTGTTTTCAGCAAAACAACATTGCAGCAGCTAAGTCGGACAGAATGTCAAACGTGAGCAACAACACCCTGAAGGTGACAACACTACACAGCACTGAATAGACACTTGTTTTTCCATGGGTTTCAAAAATAAAAGGGCGACGTGTCACCTGTTATCGTGTCTCGCTTCCCCCTACCGACAGGTTCGGTCCACCTTCAACAGGACACCGTGGACTCGTACCGAGCACCGACATGTTGGAAGACGGCATCTCCGCACAGACACCTGCACGTCCACATCGTCGGCGTCACGGCTCCGGGCATCCTGGCTTGGCTCGGCTGGTCTCGGCTCGCTCGCTCCTGTTCAGAGAACATGGATCTATCGGGGATCTGCGCCCCTCCAGGACCGTGACATCAGAGCGGATTAGCGGTGCACAAAGCGCCTTTACTCACTCACTGCTGATGGAGGGGAGCTGCGCCGACACTCCTCCTACTGCCTTGGGTGGGCGCGCGTGCGCGCGCGCGCCTCGCGTTGCATCGACTATCTATAATTTATTGTAAACCGCCGCGCCCGTCCCGTCAGTGTTGCGGTGGTGATCGGAGCCAACGTTAAGTGGCTTTTTAATGCGGATTCTTCCCTTAAATGTTTCTTAAATTTAGTATCATAAAAATATTGTTTGCATTATAAATTATTATTTGGCTAGTGACTAAGTCTCTTATTGTAAAGAATTGCAAGTTTTCCCCTGCTTGGTTAAGTTGAGGTTATTTCCATGATGTTGACCATATCAAATGAAAAGTCTTAGGCCGGACTTGAACCCTCACCTGACTAACCACTAGGCTACTGACAAGTGGCATGCAGTGGAGCTCTGCACATGGAGAACATAGTTTTGTCTAAACACATTACAGTTATTACATCGCTGACAACAATAACTACATGTTTTGTGACGTGTGCCCTTGGCTTGGGCACCAGCCCCCCAAAATGTGGATTGCGGGTGGCCGAGGAGTGTTTCTAGCAGGGTGTGTTTGTGTTATTGGGCCTCGTGTGTTGATGTGTTGACTCCATTGATGTCACAGTTGGTCTAATGTGGTCAGTGGCATTGGAGTTACAAAAGACAACCACTTATGTCAGTGCTTCATCCCCAAGAAGAAGTAAACATTTAGCTCCCTCCAACTCTTCGGCACCTCTGTAAATAGTATAATTTATATAAAAATAAAAATGATCATAAGTACACCTCTGCATAACATTGTATTGTTGTTAACAGTAAAGAAAAGACAAAAAGAATTATTAATATAGATCAACTTACAATAAAGAAGGTTAGTCAAGTGTGCCTGTCCCTTATGTCATGATGGGCCGCAGTTATGACCGTTTTGACACAATAAAGAATGCCTTAGGTCACGTTCGCACTTTAATTCTCGACAAGCGCTGTTGTTTACACATTAGAGACCCATTCTCACCTTGCTCGCCCTGCATCCATCTGTCTGAGCAGCCGTTACTGTGACAACAGCATGTGATGAGAAGACTGATAAGGTTGGGAAACAAAGACATGTGTTGGAATAGTGCTGTCCAGACGAGAGCTTGTGGTCGTGCGTGCCACATGCATCAATGAAGGGTAGAAAGAATGAGGTCATCCAAATGCATTTGCGGTCACTGGATCATTCCGCTGCTACTAGCAATTCATGTCACACAGCCTATATTTTCTGCACTGCTCTCCTTTTGTTTTCGGGTAGCCATGAATATTTTATATAATATTCTATGACTACATGGGTGAAGATATGCTCCTCTTGATCAGTTAATGGTTGAATTCTTTCTATGCTTCTCAGCAGTGGGTGATTTTAGTGCTCATTATTATCACAAGAATATTGAAATTTGCCAGACACTCTAGGTACAGGACTAGGCACCAGGAGCGTGTTTATGTTGAGAGGTACCACTGGACTGCAAGCAAAATTCTCGGAACATCTACAGCTATGTTGCGTGAGTGATATCAGGAACTCTGCCCATGAATATGCATTCAAAACTAACACGTATTGGTGTTTGGGGGGCAACAATCAATTTCATGTAGTAGTTTATTTAGTATATTTGAAGCTTTCGAGCTAAAAACTGTTTTTCTTCGTCTTCTTCTTCTAAACTAAAAGGTAAGAATGGGAGTTAGGCAGCAGATGTCTCCTGTTGTTGAGTCGGACTGAGCAACACATTTTCCTCATCACCGGAATACAGTACTGTCTGTGCAACACAGCTGCTCCAGACAACATATTTTGGTTCATTCAAACTATAAATCAACATGCAATTTTTGAACTCTAAGACCTGTAGCAATCTCTTGAAAGATATCTTTTTCATGTGGCCTGCGAAGGTTTGTGGATCTGAATCACATTCCTGAATGCATGCTGTCAGTGTGCTGCATATAAAGCAGAACCTTTACACCGCTCCCCCATGATCCTGGCAGCTACACTACTTCATGTTTTTCAAAGACTTCCGGGAAATCAAACGTCGACTGAAGCTAGATTTATGCAGCTAAACATGGGAACCGATTCAGTACTTCTTCTTTCCCAACTGTGCTGAAGACAGTCATGCTGTTTATATTATGAAATTATTCTCTTATGAGCTACAAACTCTCACGAATAGACTTGAGTTTAGTCAGATGGTCAGGATTCACACAGAGAATCCGATGGGAATTTGTTTTGCCTGCATAGAAAGAAAGTAGAGCAGTCATCTTAGATCCAACACTGGTTATCTCAGAAATATACATTGGGCATTCGGGAATATTTGGGAAGAAAACACCAATTCAATTGAGCTCAGTTGATGTGTGCATGAAACACATCTCCTAATGTTAAGTCGCCGTGAAGTGTGGTGCACAAGTTGTGTCAATTTAATTTCTTCATCTGTTCTAATATCCTCTGCCCTCGGCAAGAGGACTCATTCTGAAGGCTGCCAGTAGGGATTTGCTTCCAATCAGCTCCAAGCTGCATTAGTTAGTCTGGACCCTGATGGCGGCTGATTATGCCTCACTCCCAGTGGGTGTTCCTGTTTATACCCAGCGTTTCTGGGTGTTTTCCAGAGGTCATTTGACTCATAGGCGAAAGAGGGGACACAAAACATTCTTATGGTTTGACATTTAAACTATAGGGATTGTTTTATGTCTCAAAAACACAAGGGGAAAATGCAACTGTTTTATTTAAATTATATTGTTAACAAGGATGTGAGTGGATGACTTCACTAGTGCTCTCTCATATCAGCATGTACAGGCTTCAAACAGACTTTCTAGTTACAGGTACTAATGAATTTGATACAGTAGCCATCAATTCGATAATATTGGAATAGTAATATTTATAACAGTAATGCCCCCTTTAGCCACCAGAGGTCGCCTATCTAGAAGATACACGCACCATTTGGTTTGTGTGGGAATATTCATGTGTGTGTTCTTACATTTGAAGTGTAGGTGAAATGTTTCTATGACTGGAAGCTACTGACTGGAGGCATGTACATGCTGTTCAGAAGACTGAGCAGGAGTGTGCCAGGGACATCGAACCAGGAGCCTTTCTTTGTTGAGATGCAGCTGTGAGCGGATGACAAACTCCTGAACTGAAATGAGGCGAACCCACTTCATTTGAATCTGTCTTCTCCACTCACCAGCAAAAATTTCATTTGAATATATTCCCATGATCAGTCTCTTCCTTTTCCTCTCTCAAATTTCCCCCATCTCACCGTGTTCCCCCTCTCTCCCTTGCCCACCACCATGAACCACCCCTCTCTCCTCCCTTCCACCCTGCCTCTCCCCTCCTGCGCTCTGTTGTCCAGACTCAACTGTCTCCGTCTGCAGTGTGCTGCCAGGGAGCTGCAGAGACACTCAGACAGGACACACCAGAGTTTCCTTGAGAAGAAAACTTTGGATCCACCATTTGAAGAAAACAGCCCACGGCTGTGCTTCCTCCACAGACATGCTTTTCTACTTGATTCTGTCTTTGGCTGGTGAGTTCCAATTGAGTTCCATCAATGCAGGCGCCTGGGAACACGTTTCTCTTCATGCCAGCTCCTGTGATTCATACTTTCTCTTCTGCTCATTCTCTCCGTTTGCTCCAAGCTTCCATCCAAGCCCTCAAGCCACTCCTGCCAGGCTCCTGCGACTTTGAGTCCAACACCTGCGACTATACCTCGGATGCAGACTTTGCAAGCTGGACCCTCCACAAAGATGGTAGCTATCGGCAGTTTAGTTTACCTTCAATAAGATTTTCCAGGGTTCAGGGATGCTGTGGTCGTGACTTCAATGGTGAGAAGCACATCTGCTCCTCGATTCCTGCTCCTTGCCACATCTGGAGCCAGTGAAATCCACACTTGCATTCTTGTCGGGCCGAACTTTCAGCTGATACCAGTGCGTGTCGTGCACGCAGAAATCTATGTCCACTCACTGTCAGCATTGACCGAATGATCAAAGCTGGTTTGAAGGTGGTTTGTAAAGGTCTAAAGTGTCTAAATTGAATGACGAGTTTTGCTTTACGGTAGCATTCCATTATAAGTCTTCATGTCTTTGTAGTCTCATCCTAAACCCTGATGTGCCTCTCCACCATGCTCTTCAGCTCTTTTCATTCTCAAACGTTACTCTTCTCATGACCTGTACTTTGTTTTGCTGCTTTCTAACGTTCACTAATGCATTTCCAAGCTCCCTCCATTCTATAATACCCACTTGGGGTTCGCCACCAACGCCATGAAAATAGCACTTGAATAGGATGTGGACTTGTATTTAATATTAAACTGCATAATAGGAGCATTTGGATCGAGTCTCAGTCCTGGTCGCCAGGCCAGTGTGCACCAGTCAGACTCCATTTTTCCAGGCTCCATCATCAGCCATTTTCCATGTTTGAAAGAGCAGAAGCAAAATTATTTATAGACTTCCTGTCACTGATTGTGCATAAGAAATCCAATATCCACTTTCTTAGCCTCCTTTTTCTCCACCTGAAGGGTTGAAATCTTTCAATGTCTTGCAATGGTTTCTGTCAACAACCAATCAATTCAAAGGGTTTAGTCGTCCTATTGTGTGACTGTTTGCACGTCAATCACCCTGGAGACTCAGAAAATAGACTTTGTAACTGCACCTTTTGTTCTTCTCCAACTGCTCAACCATGGCCATCATCTAAACAAGAGCAATGTGTGTTCCAAAGTGGGAATGTATTTATTTTAACAGCCTGTTCCGTGTCAGTAAAATGGTAGTTGAGAGAAAAGTTCCACAACAAACGTGACCCAAACAAGAACATCTTAAGTAGATGTCAAAGAGGGGCGTGCTCTCGTGTTAGCAGTGATATAGGGGCCGTGGACGGCAGAGCATTCCGTGGCCCGCTGTAATAAATGACAGATCTTTTCGGAGGGAATTATATAAGGAGCAAAAGGCCTTCTCTAATGGTAGGAGCGCAGTCAGATGTTCCCCCTCAAAGTTTGTGCAAATGTGCTGTAGAGGCTTCGGTGATCCTCTAAACTGTGACTCTCTTTCTATTTGTGCTTCATTCATCATCGCTCCCAAGCATAACTTTTACCATCTGCAAACATGGCTGCAGCTTTGAAGAGAGAACCAGTCGGCTCGCTGACACCAACTGCAAGTAAATGTCACTGGGATTCATTAACATCAAATAATTACAGGGATCTGCGTTGAGTTGAAGCACAGCAACCCGTGAGTTCTTCTCTTCCGTGGCCCAGCATTAGTCACTTTTCTGGTAAAATGTGTGTGTGTGAAGCTGCATGTCACTGGAAGGAAGGCCAAACTCTTTGATCAATTACCTTTGTATTTGTTGTGTTCTTCTTTTTTTAAGGAAATGACTCATTGTTTTCATAGTCCTCCATCACACACAAGAGTTTCCCACAGAAACATGTGATAATCATTTTAGACGGGACTCCATGGGCATGCTTGAGCGGAGCTCTTCTTCTGTCACTCCACAGCTCAGTTATTGTCCTGCATGGACGAGGGAACGACAGCCAGTGTTGTTCCTTCATTTGGAATCATCTGGACCTCATGAAAAAGGTCATGTGAATTTCTGCAAGAGCTAGGAAACTTGTAGTTTTAATATCCAATCCCTGCACATGTCAACAAAAGCCTTTGTTGTCTTGTAATGTAAGCTGTAAATGGATGTATCGATTGTTAAGCAGATGTTTGGGTTGAGTTCAGTGGTTTGTTCATCGACTAGATTACATCTGGCTCACAGAATTATGGTCATGAGATCCAATCGAGGCGGTTCTGAATATGAAAACAACAATCTGTTTGTTGTCTGTCCAGGCCGCTTCGTCACCTTGGAGACGGATTCAACTGATAATGAGAGTGGGACAGCGACTGACGGCGGAGCTTCGCGAGGGACGACTGGCATCCTGTTGGGTCCAGTTCTGCAGCAGGAGGAGTGGAGCTGTCTGCGACTGGTCTACCAAATCAGCGTCTCCGGAAGCCTGGCGGTCTTGCAGCGCACTGAAGGAGAGAGCCTGGACCGGCCGCTGTGGAGCAGCCAGTCACCGTCTGACAGCTGGGTCATCTCCAGCATGGACCTGCAGAACATCACTGCAGCCTATAGGGTAAGCAGAGGGGCAAAGGGGGCTTGGGTTTGTCTGAAGAAAGAGCCAATCCGACGTGGGAGTTCTTTTTTGTGAATATGAAGTGGAGCAATCATATTGATGATCAGGGTTTTCTTTGGTGGACATCAGTGAGGAAGCCTCCAGTTTGCAGGAGACCTAACATCAGGTGAGGAGATGACCCTTTGGTTTGCGACTAGGAGGAATTTGTTGTAGTTTCTTTACACCGCTTCCAGCAGAAGCAAGGGTCACACTGGCACAGCGTTGTCGCAGGAAGCTCCTCCAGCTCATTTGTGTCTGTATGGAGACAGATATAGGTCGACATCCAAATGACTCTCATTTGAAGTGGAGAGAAAACACACACCTTCCCTCCTGCGCTGATTATGAAAACACTGAGTGGAAACAGTCCGGCATATGTTTAGATTACCCGAGGAGCCAGAGCCGGCTCTGACAGGGTCGCGACCTACATAATGGTGGACGGGGCCTCAGCTAGACGAGCATGTGAGTCTTTCAGCTCACTAACTTTTCACTGCCAAGGTCTGAAACATGTCTCAGAAATATTTACTCCCAAACCTTACTGCGAACAGTGGCCTCATCAGTTATCTGCTTCACCCTCACATCTCATATCTGAAGACTTCATCTCATCCGTACTGCAGATCGTGGCACCATCGACCAGCAGAGTTCTGTCTTCTCAGTCCTTTAAACATGTAGTTTTATCCTTTAAACACGCCCCATTGTTCTCATCATTGGAATTCTAGAACATTGATGATGGTCGTGTCCTTGTGCGAAATGTGAGACTGGCCCTTATGCTTTTGTGCAAAAGAGCTAGCCATCTTTCAGTTTGTAAGCATCGCAGGTAGCTCTTCCAGTTTCCTATCATTTCTCCTTTATGGTGACTAGTTGCATAATGTGTCAAGGCGCTTGGGATTTAGGAGTTATGGGTGACTGGAATCCACCTTTTAAGATAGAGGATGTTCTCTGACAGCACTTGAACTGGAACATGACCATTTTGAGGAAGGAAGAGAGAGAATGGCCTATCAAAAGTTTCTTTCCCAGTGCTTTTGAAGAACAAAGTTCAAATCGAAAACATATTTGCTTTGGTGCTGCTTTAAATAGTGGACATGAGAAAAGTGGCCTGTATAAAACCATACTTTTTTTCTTCTTTCTCATAGTGGATTAAATGTGATATTAGGATGACTGGATTGTTGGAGAAGTTTATCGCACTCCCACATCAAACAAGTTTTTCTTCTCAACTTGATCGGAGCTGCAGTCTGTTGAACCCATTCAGCAGACTATGTCGAGTTGACACCAAGGTTAGCTAAAATGTTTAGATGCAAACCGCCACAAGACAAAGTTCACGTCGTATTTTGCAAACAAGGCCTTCTCTTTTGAAAAGAAAATCCAAGACCTGTGGATTGTTAGACTTTCATGGCGTCACACCAGCTACGTGACCAGTGTGAAATTTCCTGTATTAAACTCATGAGCTTCAAGTATCAACGGCTCCACTTCTCTTGTGTGACTCTGTGATGCTCCACATGTGTTCCCGATTAGATCGTCATTGAGGGTAAACCTGGAGGAGAGCCGGGCAGCAGCGTAGCCGTGTTCGAGATCCACATCAGGCCTGGATACTGCCTGGGTCAGTGACCTGGGGCCTCCGTCATGCCATCATTGATTCAGTCCTCCTGCATGAGACTGGAACGCACTTCACCTGACCTGCTCTTTCCTGCAGAGTGTGATTTCGAGGAGTCTCACCTGTGCGGATACAGTAACCAGTGGAACGCTAACGTTAACTGGTATGTTGGGGGTGGAGGAGGGCAGCTGCTGCACAACAACATGCCCGATGACAACACATACAAGAACAAAACAGGTGAGTGTGATCACACTGCATTTTACTCAGAAAACTGTAAGGTTTCCAAATGGGTGGGATATTTGAAGCTAAAAGCCACTTAACACTGTTACGCTGCTTATGAACCTTGCATTTAAAAGCCGAATATCAGACTCAATTGAAACTTTTTTATGATTCATTCATGGTCCCATTCATCCCCACTCGGCGTGTTGGCAGCTGGAGGGACACTCTGCGTTCTTAGTCCCAAATCAAACCCCCACCTTCCTCGTCATAACGTGTTTACCTTGTACTATTGTGGGCGTTCACACATGCTGTTTAATCTGTGAAATACATTGGGTGTCCAATCCTCTGGTAGAGTGCAGCTTGACAAACATCGGAAACACAAAACCTGGACTGGAGTGTGACAACATCTGCAGTGAATTTGTTGTGAACGTCTAAGGCTGCCTCCGGAAGAGTGGAATTATTGACTATAGTCAAATCCTTTCAGTCAGACGTGCCAGAGTGCCCAGTGCTGACTTCACCATCCATGCCTGATGCTTATGTCGGTGACGACAGTGGAGAGCATGGAAAAATTGGACGGTCTACAATATATTTCATTATTTTTATTGTCACACCATGATGTCTTTTTTGCATTTCATAGTTATATTCATTTTTCAATTTTCCTTCTAAGTATTAAGAGCCAGAATCAGCTTTATTGCCAAGGTCCCACCAACTAGGAAAGTTTTAATGAACAAAACATAATAATAATAATAATCATCATAAAAACGTAACATAACATAAAAAACAATTACTAAAAATAAAGAATAATTATATAAGTAACTAAAAAATAATTTCTTTCCTCTTTCTTTCCTTCGATTTTACACTACAGTGAACATCACATACTTCAGAAATTTACATGAATAAATAAGCTATATCCAGTATTGGATATAGTAGTAATTACAGTATTAGTACTCACAAAACAGCAATAGCTAAATACACTGACAGAAGTCAGCTAATCTCTCCTGTGCTGTGCTCAAATCTTCCCTCTCTCCAACTCCCCAAGGTCACTACATGTACGTGGACTCCGTTTATGCCAAAACATTCAAAGAAGTCGCCAAGTTGGTGTCTCCGATGGCGGCTGTACCGATGTCCGGCTGCCTGAGTTTTCAGTACCAGCGAAGCGAAGAAAGAGGAAACCTGTTTTCTGTTTACACCCGCGACCCACTGAGGCAGTACCAGGAACTGTGGAGAGCAGGTCCAGAGAGCTCCAGTGACTGGCCTGCAGACGTGGGAGAGTGGATACCTGTGCAGGTGGACCTCAAGGCACCGTACTCCGTCCAGGTCAGTGGACAGGTTGGACTGAAAGAGCTAAAAAATATCCACACGTTCTGTTCTCCCGAGTTACATAGATCATCTGGCTTCCCGCAGTCATCATGGTGGTTCACAGACTGTTCCCATGTGTCTCACCGTCCAGGTGGTCTTTGAAGTGGCCTTTAACAGTCCAAGAGGCGGACGTGTTGCTGTTGATGACATTTCCTTCTCTCCGGAGTTCTGCAGCACAGACACTGGTGAACTATAGAGAGAACATTGTTTCCTTGTTTCCTTGACAGCGGCATTAACAGCAACTTGATTTGACCTATGTCACACAGAGCCAACCTTTGACCCCTCCATTGCCGACTGCGACTTTGAGTCGGGTTTATGCCAGTACAGGCTCAGCTCAGAGGCAGCTTCTTCCTGGAAGAGAGTGTCAGTCAAGCCCAACATCTTCAGAAACGGAGACCACACCACCGGCACAGGTGAAGTCAAGCATTTTGTTCCCATATCAACAATGAACTGATAAAGCAAAATTCAGGGGACACACTCCAATTCCAGTGACAAATTCAAACAGAAAAGAAGATCATAGGTGAGCAAAGCTTGGCAGAAACAGATCCGGAACCATCACGTGTCACTGCACAGAAGTCTTGCAAGTTGAAACACAAGGAGGAAATTCAGTCAGTTACCGATAACTTATAAGGTAACCGATGTGGATGAGATGCACGTGTAGGTGACTGTTCAACAGTGTTTGATCATGTGTTAAAGAAGACTGGGTCAGAAGCATGAATATAGTATGAGGATTACAAAACACTTGCTGACAGTGGATCAGTCATATTTGGACTTATAGCAACTGAAATCATTCAGTGACAGACACTGAATGATTTCAGCTGCTAAAAGTTCAGTGATGAAAGTCCGTTCTAAGTTAAAAACAAGTTTATAATTAATAGATAATATTACTTTGACATTAAACTGTACTTATACGTTGCCAATAATAGCAAAAATAGCCATGAAATGGCTTTCAATATTTCTCAAAGGTGACGTGAAAGGATCACATATACAGTATTTTTCATCTATTCTTTTAAGATCTGTGTGGCCATTAGTGTAAATCCGTTAAATGTTCTCATTAAAATGGTGGTTAGAGACTTCAATTTGTGACAAAAGTAACTGATGTCATGCTGCAGTCAGGATACATTGGAAATGTCACTGAAGACCAACTCATCAGCTTTGAGCATCCACCAGCAGAAGGAGCCCCAGCCGACGACTGGTCTAGATGAAAAATGAGTTCAGCCGTCAAATGAAGTCTTTTTTTTTTCGTCCGGTCAGGCTCCTACCTCATGACTCAGTCCCGACTGAACTCACGTTCCAGCTACATTAGTCGCTTAGAAGGCCCAACTCTGCCCGGCAACATGAAGTACTGTCTGAGGTTCTTCTTCTCTCTCAGAGGTGGGTCACACCCTAACTTTAGAGCCACCAGGTGGCTGTGCCCCAAGGGACTCATCTATTGAAATGTGCTGCAGGTTTCAACCACTCGGAGCAGACCCTCAGCGTCTATCTGCAGCACGGCACCAGCCATGAGACCATCTGGACTCTTGGGGAGAAGTCCAGAGGAATCTGGATCGCAAGTGACGTGACCTTCCAAACAGCACAACCCTCCAAGGTCAGTGGAAAATAAGACGTTTACAACTGTGCCACATGACAGCGTTTACTGTGTAAACTTGACGTATATTCCACATGTTTCTGACGTTCCTCTCACTGTCACACGTATGGCTCACTGATCAACCCCCTGTGTTCAGGTTGTGTTTGTCAGCGCCTGCAGGAGCCTGTGGGACTGTGGATCTGTCGCCCTGGACGACATCAGCGTTGGCCTCGGGGACTGCGACCTCACCACAGGTGCTCAGAACATTCACAGCCTCCCATTTGAAATTCTCTTTCTGATGTCTAGGAATTGCACACATCAAATCACTCTGAGGATTTTAACCCTATAAATGGCACTTGAAGTTATTCATGCAACAAAACTGAAAATGCCAACCACAAAACTATATTTTGTTTTGTTCTGTTTGCAACTCTTCCATCTGGATCTGCTTCAATGGTCTTGACCGCAGCGTCTCTGTCAAGACTGCCGGGTCACTGTGACTTTGAAGCCGATCTATGCGACTACACTCAGGACAAGCAGAGCGACGACGGAGACTGGGAGCGGAGGAGAGGACCCACCCCCACCTCCTACACTGGACCCAGAGGGGACCACACCTCAGGGCTGGGTGAGGCTCCACCGTAGAAATAGACAGCGCTGAGTAACCATGGCAACCGAACTAAAATGGTCATCCATGTTTATACGCAGCTTCCCTTGTTAAAGAGCTCATAAAACACGCTGACCTCTGACCTACAGGGAACTACCTGCACATGGAGGCTTCGCCTCTGCTGCCGGGCCAGACCATCCGTCTGCGCTCCCGCCTCTTACGGGGCTCCTGGGGACCTCAGTGCCTGCACTTCTTCTACCACATGTATGGCTCCGGCACGGGGCAGCTGAGCGTTCGCCTGGACAAGGATGGAGGAGGTGTGTTGCTGTGGCAACAGAGCGGAGAGCAGAGCGCAGCCTGGCTGAGAGCCATGGTGGAGTACCAGAGCAACAGCCAACACGAGGCAAGACGACTTTTTAATAATGCACTCCTATTCAGTCAAGTGTGTTTGTCGTGCACGGCATAAACAAATGAACAAAGTAATGCTTAACATATCAAAATAAGTGGAATGGAAGGAGGCTTCCTTAACTAAATAGGAGGCCTCTAACATATTGGCAGAGGGCATGGTTTGACCACTACACTACTCTTGCTCTCCTCTACTCTCAGATTGTGTTTGAAGCCACGCGGGGCTCGTCGGTGAGGAGTGACATCGCTATTGATGACATCATCCTTGAAGCTGGACCTTGCCCAGGTGACTGCTTTTTTTTGGGACGTATGAGTCACAGGCTCCTCAAGTTTAAACTGGCATGAGGGAGTGGAAGTGTGGGAGGGGCCAAGGATTGTAACTCTGCATCCTGAAGAGCCCCATGCAGCCAAAACACCTGGAGAATCTACAACCTCCACACACTAAAGAGAATTGAGGTTTGGTTTGTGTGAGAGCAACAGTTGCAGGCCACTGACTCCACCTCTGATGGGTTAATAGACAAGTATTGATAAATGACTGTAGTACCGCAACTGTCTAACAGAGCCTGAAAACTATTTCACCTCCATCCAATAGCAGTTGAACGGTGATTCAGTTTGACTGCAGCTTTTGTTGTCTCCTGCAGCCACAGAGGTGCAGACCAGCCAGGAGAACTCCAACGACATCGAGTAGATGATGGAAAAAGTTGTGCACCAGCTTCATTTTATGAACATTTGATACGACTGGAGTCTGAATGATTCCCCAATTCCGCACGTCCAGGCCACGGAGGCTCGTGGACCATAGGAACCGCTCACTCTGTAGGTCCGTTTCCCCGGAGCAAACACATACCAGCAGCATCGTAGTCTGCAACTCTCTCTGCACTGTAGCCATGGAGGGTCTCTACACTTTCTATGCATTAGATTAATGCTCAAATAAAACCGAATGGTGAAGGAGGCGAGCTTGACTCTAGTTTGTGGTCATTGTAAGAGTGGGTGGTCAGTGGAAAGAGGCTGACGCATGCAGCACATGGATGATGTAATCCTCCACATCAACAGCAGGAGGAAGTTGAATAGCTGCATTGTAAGCTCTGGATTTTAAATCAGTTTTTCAATCGTTTTACATCAGTCCAGAATGAAATAAAAAAGAGGCAAGAAGTTAAAATAATATATTCACATTTATTTTTTAAAGGTCTATACAAACTTTTGGTCCCAGGTGGATGTGAAGGTCACATGATACATGTCCCATCCTTCAGGTATTTCATGGATTCCATCTGCTGCGTCATTGCCAGAACATCCTGAAAGCCTGTGCTGAGTCCAGACATGTGTTGGAAGTATGCTTCCTTCTCCACCTGCACTGACAGATTGTTGACTCCCGCGTCTTTCAAAACAGCCGTCACCTGCAGTTGGGAAGATGATGAGCTTCTTGAGTGACACTGCCACTGAGGTAGCAGTTGAGCAATTTAAGGGCATTAACTCCATTTGTGACCAAAATGAGCAGAGCACAGGCTCAGTTAAAAGGATAAAGAGCTTAGAGCTCCACCTACTGGACGAAGACAACAAGACTACCTAAAGGTACTGTAAGGGGGGGCAATGTGCTTTTCTTGTAGAGGACGTTTTGTTTTTTGATTTACAAACATATTTGTTCCAGTTACTTTAAACGCTTCAGTGATTGAAAGGCACAGCAGCCAAGTTCTTGTCACACTTAAAAAGTACAATTTGGAGCGTGGCGGCCACTTGGTAACACTTCACTAGCTATAAGGTTTAAAATTCAATTCTGATGCAAACCAATTCAATGACTAGAAAAACTGAAAAGAAATCACTGCTGCAGCACCTTATGGGACTTGTATTGTAGTTTGAATGGTGCAGTTCTTGTCCACTATGAACTGACCTGCTGGACGATTCTCTGCTCCACCACGTCCGACATCACCTGCAGGTGTATGGTCCCTGCGAGTATGTTAGCTGAATGCCTCCAGAAGTGGGGGTCTCTGTAGGACAACACTCCCTCAATCTTCTCCACCTGAGACAGAAGAGTTTTGTTATCCCATATTAATGTCATCCACATACTTTCATGAGGCTATAAAAGCACACAGTTACCTTCTCCAGTGCCTTGTTGAGTTCCTTCTCGTTCTCTGGAGGAGTCCTCAGGAGCAGGACCTCGCAAGCATCTTTCAGAAGTGGAATGACGCTGAGGAAAATGAGTGTGGCGATAAAGAGGGAGCAGATGGGGTCAGCTATGAGCCAGCCAAACTGCCTGATGAGGATCGTGGAGATGATGACACCGACACTGCCCAGGGTGTCGGCCAGCACGTGAAGAAACACACCTGCGTGGGGAAGAAAATCTCATCCTCTGTTGGTTTCAGTGCCAGACCCTGGACTCAAACCTCTCATGTTGGCGTTCATGCCTCCGCCCCCTGAGCTGTGAGAGTGGCCGTGACCACCGTGGCTGTGTCCATGTCCATGTCCCCCATGAGAGTGGCCATGACCACCGTGACCATGCTCGCCGTGGGAATGGCCGTGGTGGGAGTGACCGTGGTCGTGTGTTGAGCAGGCTTTTCCTCCATGAGAGTGAGCGTGACTGAACGCACAGATGCCCACCAAATTCACCAACAAACCTCCGACTGACACTGGCTGTTGAGGACAGACACAAGCACATCTTTACTGGTCACCATTAATACCTTGGAGGAGATTAAATCTAATTCTAAATTCAACAGAACAAGAAGAAGGGGCGTCCTTCTTTGGTAAAGCAGTTTGCTGTTTCGGTGTTTGTGTTTGTATTAAACGTAAAGAAGTCAGCCGAGAAGAACAAAAGAGCTTCCATAGATCTCTATAGAATAAACAGCAGGGCACTTGAACTCACCGTCAGCATGTCTGTGTTTATATTCGGAGGATCCACCAGCCGAGTGATGGACTCCACAAACACAAAGAAGGCGATGACCATTAGGAACAGACCGTTGATGAATCCAGAGAGGATCTCAACTCGACCATATCTGTGAAAGTACATTGAGTATAAAATTACTTTTATGTTCAAGCTCGATATAGAATTTAATTGTACCCGTATGAGAAGATCCTGGTGGCTTTCCAGCGGGTCATGAGGGCAGCAAACAGGCCCAAGACTAAGGCTGAGCAGTCGAACAGCATGTGGAAGCCATCAGAGATAAGACCCAGACTGTTGGTCCAGACGCCATAAAACAGCTCCACAAAGGTGAAAGCCTAAAACACGTGAACCACATGTTACACCTCCAACACTTGACTTGACTGAATTTGGCTATATGAATATATTATGACCACGTTTTAGCCCAATTTTAACCACATATCTCAACAGCTATTTCAGACATGTTATCGACGGAATGTGTTCGCACCAGGTTGAGGCAGAGGAAGTAGAAGATCTGTCTGGAGTCGTACTCTTCCAGAATCTGCTTCAGTGAGTCTTTGATGAATCTGGGGAGGGACTGTGAGGTGTGCTGCAGGGCGTCGCCCATGAAGTTGTAAAGTGGGGTGCCTTCAGGGGAGTAGCCCACCAGTGTGCCCTTCTGACCTTTCCTTGAGGGTGACGACAGGACACCGGATGCTGAATAGAAACATGTAGTGAGTGCTTTAGTTTCCCTCGATCAGATTCAGACAGCTTTACCCAGGATGAAGAAGATGGCGCTGACGAGCACGCCACCGGAGAGCACGTGCTCTGTGCTTATCTGCTGCGGGGGTTTGCTCATGGAGCGCAGCTGATCTGTGAACGGGTGGGTCCAGAAGTTTGCCAGGAGCAGGCCGCTGAAGAGGAGAGCAGCGGTGCCATAGCGCGCACATCTGGGCGCCTCCATCTTTGCACTGCAGACGGCCTCCACGTAGAACTCCAGGATCATCACTGAGAAGATGATCATGGCGAAAGGCAGGAGGAGGGAAGACCAGGACTCCACTTTACTCTGAGGATATGGACATGTTGAGTAATGCAGCACAGGAAATTGAACATTTCCTCCTGCACTCACGTCTGTGGTGGCGGAGAGCACGACCACCCAAGGCAGCAGCACGATCGCAGAAACCAGGTTATCCAGCGCGTAGAGTCGTTTAGCCCCGCCAATTTCCACGGCCAACTTCCTGGAGACCGTATGGAAGCCCACCTTCAAGCACAGGGAGACCACCAGCAGCACGACGCCACCCTGACCGGATCAGAGATGCATTATAGAGCGAAGACGACACCACAGATTTTGAAAACATTTGTTGACAACACAATGGCTCACTTTATGGTCGGCGACTCCCAGAAAGGCAATGACAGTGTAGAGAAAATGTGTGAGCGTGCTGTCATGATGCCCCTCAGCTAAAATGGGGAGAAGTTAAGGAGAAAAACCACCAATACAAGTAAGTGATGGTTACGAAATGTTTAAGGATACGGTGCTCTGCCATTTTTGCCATGAGGTCATCGTTGTCAAACAGAAGAAGGCAGATGACAGCGATGATGAAGAGTGCAGCGCCTCGAGTCTGCTGGGAAGTCAATGAGGTTATATGGGGTTTCAGGATCATGAACAAGTAACAATGATTGCTCCCACCTTAGAAGGTCCTCCGCCAGAGCTTGTAAACAGAACACCCAGAAGAGCGATGACCACCACGTCGCTGTGCTCGAAGAGCAGCAGTGTCCTTCACAACACAAGAGAATGCATTCATGCATAAATGTGTTTTATATTCATTGTGTTTAACAAAAGGCAGCTTAATAAAACAATACACAATGGTGTTGCTCGGTGGCGTTACCTCAAAGGTCCACACAGGGTCAGCCCAAAGAAGCCCAGAAGGGATATGATGCAGCTGAAGACAGCATGCTTTAGTAACTTTATCCACTGTGGAGACATAAACAACCAGTTATTTGGAAACCTTTATGCGGCAACTATATTTGTAAGGAAACAAACCTGTCTTTTAGAGATGGCTTTACCGGACGAGAATGGCTTTTGGACTAAAAGAAGAATAACTGCACTCCTAAAACAAAACAGATGACACCGCTAAGTATCAGAGTCACTCAAAGTAAACCTCAGCAACTATTAGATGGCACTCACCCCAACTTGAGAATAAATATAAACTGCACAATGTGGACTACTTTTAGAATGTCATAGGATTCAAAAATCCCCAGCGCCTTCAGGACTTTGGTGACAACCAGGAGGACGATGTACCTTGTTAGCCTGCAGAGATAAAGATTTGAGCGTGTGTAGGAAATTGGTTAAACACATTGAAAGTAAAGTTGTGACATAAATGGAGGAGGTAGTGGGAGGCCACCGAGGTGCCTGAGGGAAACCCACACAAGGACACACACAAGGATGAGCAGAGCACAAACAGGTTTTGTCCAGGAGTTTCCTCGATCGTATCTTAAACTTCAATGTTGACAATCATTACAACAAAACCAATGTGAGCGTTAATCCGCTCAAACATTCATGGAAATGTTTTGCTTTCTTGCGTCACAACAACCCGACTCGACGTCTCACACTATAAACACTTTACTCCAAATGCTACTGACGAGACCTACCTGGAGTTGGGCACCTCCACCATGCCCAGCTTTCCTCCTGACAGGACGTTGCTGCTGTATTTCTCCTCCATTTTCCTCCGCTTTAAATCCTCTCACACCGTTTCAGACACAGGAACATCACTGTTACCTGACTGTGGTATTTAGCTTTGAGCCCATTTATCGTCGCAGACTCGGACAAGCGGGTTTAACTCAATCACAATGACCCAGTCACCAGCAGTAAACACCAGCGGTCCTGTTGGCTACAAGCTAACTACACTCGGCTTCATCTAATTCCAACTTGACGACCAAAAAAATCCTTCACTTTCAACAAGAACGCAGAAAACTATAGTCACATAAATTAAGGAATTTGCGTCTCCAAAAAGTTACGTTATCACTGTTTTTTCTTCTTTTTTTCATCAAGAAAAACCGGAGCTGTGAAGCGAAAGGCTACTTCCGGACACGGTTTACAATCCACGTCATGCCCAGACACCATTGGTGTGCAGTTCATGTTCCAAGGAAAATGTGGGAAATCCGGCATCCCATGTTGATCGCAGCAGTAGGTAAATAGTTATTATTAAAAATATATCTATAATTGAATGACACGCAAAACCCCTTTTACCTATTTTCTTTTTAGACGTGCTTTATATGGCCGTGAGCACGGATGAGAATGTCCACTCTCTGGTAGATGATCAAGAAATAGATGACGTTGACGTGTGTCTTACCGCCACTGATCTCGTGTCATGGCAAAGTAACATACATTCTACTGTGAGCTAAGTACGTGAATTTAGTTTGGCTAGTTTTTTCACACACAGTAATACACACAAAAAACCACTATGTCTAACCATGGCTTCGTAACTGTTGTCATTCATTGTCTGCAAGCCAGAATATTGCCGACGGTGAAGTCTCTGCGCTTTTGACACTCTGGTCAAGTGTCTCAAAATAATAATCAAATGTGGCTAAATACTAGTACATTTATGATTGTATCTCGAGATATAAAAAAAATATATATCAAGATGACTGTTGTCTCGGGATAAAAAAAAAAGTCATGCATGTCACTTCCAGGGCTGGGTAGTACGACACATAAAAAACATTTTTCAAGATTTTTCATCACAATATTTGAGATTGTGTCAAATGTTAAGGTTGTCCGAACACTTATTTCCTGCCCCCCTATCTGCAGGATAATGTGAAAACCAGGAGGAGCTGATCCTCATCCCTGCCTTTTCAAGCATTTTGATTCGGTGAGTGCTCAGACACAGAGATTCATGAGGACAGATTGTTGGCCATTATTTACTTGACCCTTGACCTTATACACAGATGTGAAAACAAAATCAAATGCCATTGATTTATTCAAACACTTTGTTAATTTAACAGAAACATTTTTCATCTGGAACAGCAGTTTCTCTGCTCATGCTTCCATGTATAAAGATACACTGCTTGTGCTATCTGATGCAATTCTGTTTCTGCTTGTTGTCGCATGAGGAAGCCTCAGTGGGGCCCGCACAGTCCAAGTAACACAGCCTGATAGTGTCCCTCTGTGTCGTGCTGTTGAGACGCAGTGAGTCAGTGCAGCACGTAGAACATCATCACCCGGTTCATCAGATTACCTCAATTTGCTCCTGCAGGGAGATGTCGTACATGGCCCGGTATTCCTCCACGATCTTCTTCAGGTCCACCTCCGAGCGGCTCACCAGCACACGGATGAGAGTCTCCTCACATGTGCCATGGCGCTGTGGGAGCAGCGGGAACAGTCGGGAGGTGAGACAGCTTTCCTCAGTCCGTGTATTTTCTCTTCTCTACATGATCTTGTTTTTTTGTGAGTGGAAACAGTTTGCTTGATAAAGATCGGTTTTGTCATGGGTTTGCATAAATATCAGAACATTTAGATTTAGAAATCATTTCATGATTTAGCTGTACTCTTTATAGATATAACTCATCTGGTGCTACGGATGAAATAGTAGCGTTTCAGTACAATTTCATCTCTTATTTAATCTAATAAATAAGAGTGTGTAATTAAGCTCAACTAATGGCATTTTAATATTTGGCTCCAGGATGATCATACATATATAAATATATAAGTCCTAGCCCTTGGTGAAATACAAGTCCACTGATGCACTGCAGAAGTTGAAATCACAGAACAATGGTTTAAGTAAATGAACAGTATATATATTTTTTTCCACTGCTCTCAGTTCAGAGGTTGAACATGACATGCACACCTCCATAGCCTTGTGAAGCTTCTCAGCGAAGAACGCTGGTGTGTTCCAGGCACATTTCACTGTGGACGGAGACAAATATTACCCAAGATTTGAATTGACTTCAGCCTTGTACTGACAAACAAACAGTGCGTCACAACGCTCACCAATATCGATCATGCAGTCTTCGATGTCCCCCCGCAGCTCCATGTCCAGGGCTTTGGGCAGCGTGACGTCGCTGATGCAGGCATAGCTCTGGAAAGCTCAACGAACAACAACAACAACTTAAAATCAGCTCTGTGTTTATGTAAAGCTCAAAGAAATACTCCAGGGTTGAAGTCAGAACATTGTTTTAAGTAACTTGTTATTTATGTTCCATTCATGATTGAGAAAGAATAAAAGAAATGCTAATCTAACTTGGGAAATTGTAGTTTTGGGGAGTCTTCTCACTGATTTGAACCTGCGCCCGCTGCCTATGTGCTCCTTTGCTCTGAATGAAAACTGAAGGTGAGAATGTCCTCTGCTTCTTTCTACTGTTTTTAACACCTCTGAAAAAGTGGACTCTTAAACTACTAAACTACTTTAATAAGAATCTGTAGTTATATAATTCGAGTTGCGGCTGCTTGAAAAATGATTTATTTCAACAGTGGTTTTGACCCGCTTTGGTCATGTCCTCGTGCTTCTGGGTGTGTCGCTGCTCTGGTTCCACTGGTTTGATCAGGTGTGAATCGTGAAATTGCTCTGACCGCACTTCTTTGTTTTGACTGGATGATTTGATGCACATTTATTCATTTGCTAACTTTCCTTGGACACGGAGAGTTTGTATGAAACTGTGTCTCTGTCTGAAAGGATTTGGTCTCTATGGTCAGATGTGAGCACATTCACTATTATGTTTCCAGCCTTTATCCTCAATGTTACAGCAGCTCTAGTGTTGGATGTTTGAGTACGGACACCAAAGTACAGCAGCGAGTCTTGAAAGCCTTATTTCGTAGTCGTACTTTTAGAGAGCTGTGGTCCACTGCGCCTGGTCAGGATGTCGATGAACACGTTGACGTCGATTCCGTCTGAATCCTCGCCGGCTTCAAAAAGAGTCTGCAGCGTTCAAAACCTTTTGTTAATTCATCAAGTAAATTGTACAAATATAAATATAATAGAAATTTGTTTAATTTAATTTGATTCGCCTCTAAAATTTAATCTTTTAGTCAGACTTTATACAGTGCATTTTAGCAATGTGACGTTACAATGTAACTGTCACGTAAGCCTTCTGCCAAGATTGATATTGGTTTCATAGTTTTTCATTGTCTGTTATTTTTGCAGATACAGCATGAGATTTTAATCAAATATATCTGTAAATGTCGGTGAGCTCACATGTGCATCCTTCCGAGCCTGTTCCAAGTCCACGTCGTGGCACTCGTCCTTGTTGGCCTTCAGCATTGCCAGCAGTGCTGTGGCGAAGTCTCCGCTGGTTTCATCGCGGATCACCTCCTCCAGCGTCACACCATACACTGTAAAGTAACATTTTATCAAATAACAAGACAATGATCGACCCCCTCGTGAAAAGAGCTTCTTCATCACCATCATTTGCAAGTGAACTGACCTTGTTCATACACTTGCTTCAACTCTTCGATCTGCTGGTTTGACCGTGTTGCCAGAACCTCCACAAGGACATCTTCATCAGTGCCCCAGCGCTGACAACAACAATCGTAAAGTAGCATTTTAGCGTTTGGTTGAACCACTTCATCTTTACCGGTGACTGAAAATGTACTTCCTTAAGAAAGGAACTAAATGCTCTTGAAAGGAAAGTGGGAAAGTGCATTGACCGTGTGAGCATGAAAGTGTGAGTATCGGTGGATCACCTTGGTGGCCTCTCTGATCAGGAAGGCATCATAGTGTGCCGGTGGCATCAGCAAAGCCAGGGTGACATCTTCCAAATCAAATCTAAAAGCAGACTTTAGAGCCTGAGTCAGGTCCTGCAGCACAAATATACGCAATCATAGTGTTACTGTGGGTTTCTTTAAGCTTTCCTTCCTAGTAAGGACACATGCGAAAAACACCTCCTTGTGGGGCCATTCTGCCCATCTTGGGGCCCTTTTGCCAGACCTCACAAGGTTAAGCCTCAATTTGAGGATTAAAACTTCAAAATAACTGGTACAGTATAATTGAATTCAAGCTTGGTTCAGAGCACTGGTTAAGGTTAGCCAGTAGTTTTGGTGGGTTAGGTTTAGGGTGAGAGGCTGGAGAAAGCATGAGCCAATGAAATGTCCCCACAAAACATAAAAAATGACGTGTGTGAGCTACAGGTCTCATTTATTAACATTTGCATTTTCGATGTTTGCCACTCAACCATCAACACAAGTCCATTCACCTGCATTCTTTCTTTATCATTAACACAGTAATGTCTGGGCCCCTCACCTCACCAGTTGCCGCCTCATAAACTGCTTTGATCTTCTGTCTCTGCTCATTGTTTCTCTTTACCAGGACTGAAATGATCACGTCTTCATCCACTCCTGCCAAACAGAACTGCATCTTTAGCTCGCTGCACAAACCAACACTTGGGAGGTGGTCAAATAAAACAGCATTTGAAGACGGAAAAAAGAACATGCTATTCAGGTGTTTTTAAGAGGAAAACGGTTGTAAATGTGACGGCAGCTCGCACACCTTTACTTTCAATGGCACTCTGCAGGACAGAAGCGTCACTGCTGGCGTGAAAGTTTGGGTACGCTGCCACAGTCCCATAGAACTTGGGTTTGGGCTTCCCCTTCACCTGAAAGACAGACCCAGTACTTTGTACACTCACTTCACAATAGTGACTGTATTGTCACACAAAATGACTTGTTGAACCAACATTAAAACAATGTATACATTTTGAGATTTTTTGTTTTCATCCCAAGTTTGATATTAGGGTTGGAGCCCTCAAGTTTTCTGACCCATAACAAAGTCATTTAACAGAAAGGTACTAAGTTATTGATATAATAGGATCACAAATGTTAGCTACTGCTCACGTCAGTTTGACATGTGATCTCTACATTCAAATCTGAGAGTCAACAAGAGAAACAAGTTGCGAATGATACTCACAGTGACAGTGTCCTCCTCAGGGTCTCTGTCACGAATGATACTGTTGAAGAATTTCTTGAACATGGACATATCTGCTGATCAAGGTAGCAGTAGACTGAGGACCAAAGAGTATAAATGATGGCGTGTTGCACCCGCGCCTTGGCTCACCTGTGGTCACACCCTGCGCAGTAGATTTGGTTGCGGCTTTTAACGCAGCCGTGGCTCCACCCTTCAGGGCTGAGGATTGTCTGGCATTTCACCCGCAGAGGCTCAACCAATCGTCTGACACTTACCTGCCAGGTGAGATGTGACAGGTTTGGTGACTCTGTCCTGTAGTGCGTTTCACCCCTTCATCAAACAGAATGACTCAGAGAGCTATGTAGGGACAGTCACTACTAAACACTAGACAACAGACTGGAGTTATGAAACCGTGGGGGGAACCAGAACATCTACATTTTCTCATAAGACAGGTAAAAGAGTTGAAACACAAACTAGAGCATTTGCAAATTTCAATGATCACTGCAGCAACACAGCAACATGAATGGGATGGAACTCAAAACGGCTCAAGGATAAGTCATAGAACGGCTCCACAAACTTTATTTCAGAGGAATAAATCCATTGTTGCTGAGGGCAGCAGCTGGTGGTTGCAAACATGTCGCACTTCCAACACATTTACGCTGAGAGCATCTGATGTTGTGCCAGCTGGCGAACACTCAACTGTAGCTACAGAAGGCAGATAACAACAGAAAGACCTTCTGACAGAGTGTACAAATAGAGGATGAATGATAAGCATCTCAAATAAACTCTTGAAGCTTGTTTATTTCACCGCATGCACCAGTATGTGTGTTCTATACATCTGCTGTGAAATCCTCTGTGTAAACTTTAGTGTCAGATAGTTTCAGTCCAGAGTCATGTTTCTTTTCCCTTTTAACTTTGAATGTTGTTTGCATCAATAGGCCCACACCAGTGATGCAGCATTTGTTCCAAAACTAGAGCATCACATCTCAATAGTCAGAGCAAAACAGAGGTTTGCATTAAGTATCAGGTTCTGAAGGGGCAGATTATGGCCTGTGTCAGGTATGAAGGCTTGTTTTCATGTTTGTTTGTGTCTACAGGCGTGACAGCTTCTTGTAAGAATGTCGGTCTTGCGTTAACTTGGGGGCGGCCCTCTTCCACGGCCGGGCCTGGCTCCCCTTGGCCCTGGTCCTCGACTTGCAGGCCCTTGAGTGTTGGGATTGGATGAAGCCAGGGTCACGTCTTTCTGCAGGTTGACGCCTTTTCCAGCCGAACCTGGCTTGGTCTTGGTTGGTTTAGCTTCTGGTTCTGGTTTGTTTTCTGAATGAGAGAACAATTTTGAGTTGGATTGACAACAAAATAAACTATGAACAAAGTGAATTGATTCGCATGTTGGTTCAATGTGTGCTGCCATAGAAAAAGTTCACCATTATCTTTTATTTTGTACACGTTGTACACATTACCTTTTAGCTCTGAACCATTCCTCTGTTTGATCAATCACCCGAAACAGCCGTCTCAAAGTGATCCACATAAGCCTGGTGTAGCTTGTTTCAGCTGGCGCCTGATTGGTTAACATATGTGTGCTTGTTTGCACCCACTGCGGCCTTATGAGGACCGATTTGTGACCTGACCTGAGACTACTCACCTGGCTCAGGCGGAGGAGCCGGTGGTGCGAGGGAGGGGTTTGGAAGCAGGTCTTCCAGGTCCTTCATCACCTGGTTGGTGCTGTCCGTGTTGTTCCGCCGGTTCTTCTCCTCATCCCGAGCCTTTCCATGATCAGAAGATAATTTTAATAGTGACACACACACACACACACACACACACACACACACACACACACACGTACACACACACATGTGTATATATATATATATATCAATGACACATTTTGAAACATAGTTAGTGGTTAAATTATAAATCAAAGTTCAGCAACTGGCACTACATCTTGGGATGGGCAAGCGTAGTTACCATCTGCATCTTCTTCTTCAGTTCCATGTTGGAGTTTTTGTACGCCTCAGACACCGAGTTCAGATAATAAATGGCAAGTCTGCAATAAACAATTGTCATCATTCATTCAGTCATTCATTTAAATACATAAATAATGTAATACAAGCACAACATGTTAATACGTATGTGTGTGTGTGTGTGTGTGTGTGTGTGTGTGTGTGTGTGTGTGTGTGTGTGTGTATACACCCACTTCTGAGGACATTTTGCTTTGTGGGGACATTTTTGCCATGTGTCATTTTGAGGATGAAGACTTCAAAACAACAAGGTCATTATCATTAGGTTTCACTTTGGTTCAGAGTCCTGGTTATGGTGAGCCATGTGTTTTGGATGGTTAGGTTCAGGGTGAGGGGCTGGGGAAAGCAAGAAACATCACAATGTCCCCACAAGGATAGAAACACAAGCGTGTGTGTGCATGTGTTCTTTTTATTCCTATCTTTCTGAGAACCTGTGAATTATTAATTAACAGAGTGAAGACATTTTTGCTGGTCCTCACTTTGTCAAGACTCAATTGAGGGTTAAAACGACAAAATAGCTGGGTTATTATCATATCATTCATGATATTGTTATTCACGCCGGCCATCTTTTATAATTGGTTTTTAGTTTGGTTAAGAGTAAAAGTTTTGCCATTCGTTTTAGATGGTCAGGTTTATGGTGAGTGGCTGGGGAAAGGGTTATGTCAATGTATTTCAATGACGGTCCTCACTAAGATAGGTACGTGTGTGTGTGTGTGGCTGCACTCACACCATGAGCAGAACAGCTGGAATAATGAGTCCAGGATTGGCTGCATAGCTGAACAACGTCCCCATGAAGGCTGGTAGGTCCAGATCAATGGTCTCCATGATCACGTCAAACATCTTTGCCTTCCCACTGCGAACATTCAGTCTGAGACAAACACATACTAAACGCTGCGTTCTCGTGTCCACGCTCTCTCACCTGAATGGGCCGCAGTCGAAGGAGGGGGGCAGCGTCATGATGGTGTAGACCACAGGCAGGAGGCTGAGGAAGAGGATGAGCAGCAGCAGGCCCATGTAGAAGTTGTTGGATTTGGAAGCCTTGAAGACCCTCTCGTGTGGGACGTTAGTAGCCATGACAGCCCAGCACTGATAGTACATGGAGCTGAGCAGGCGGAGGACGTTGATTCCCACCAGACCAGGTGCGTAAAACGCCCCCATCCTGAAAAGCGTCACAAATGGGTCATGGCTGGACAGAGTTCACTCTTACCGCAACTGTTTCCTACAACTGCTTTTCTCTGGTTCAGACATTGATTCCATTCAGTTGAGGCTGAAGGTCTCACCAGATCATGCCTTGGTTGAAGACCAGTCCCAGCACATTCCCGCTGATGTCGAACTCTCCATATGACGGCTGTAAGATTAGACCATTCATTTTCAGTGATCCTTTTTGAGCGTTCAGACGTGTCAGGTGCGGCTCAGAATCATGTGACACTCACAAATCCTGCCTCCAGGTCCCAGCACCAGCAGTAGTTGAGGAAGCGGACGATCACAGCTCGGGCAAAATCGCCGATCAGGATGGTCAGGTACGTGACCTGGATGTCCGACACTGTCAGCTTGACAAACTCCTACAAGTGAAACATCATTTCAGATTGCTCCTTCATCGTGGATTAAAAATGCAAGTGAAACTTGTTCCGTTACAATGCCGACGGCCGTCTCCCAACAGGGGCCCCTGATGACATCTGAGGGGTCCATAGGTGGCGGAGTGGCCTCGGTGTCATTGACCAGGCGTGAGTAGTTGGCATAGTACTCCTTCATTGTCCACAAGGATGTGTTCTTAATGGCCTGCTCTTCTAACAGCTGGGAAGCATGACAAAGGTGACTTCACTCTGAGTTCTGACTGGCACTGCGTTGCCTTACCTTAGAGTTGACTTCATCAAACAGGGCAAACAGAAATGTGTAAAGGTTTCCCAAGAAGAGGGCGAAGATGCGGCCCAGCTGCCACTTGAGGGCGATTCGAGGATGATAGTCCTCCAGCTCAGCGATGGTCTCGAATAGTGGGGGACAAACCAGACCCAAGAGAGACATGATGATCTCCAACTGTGCCACAGAATCAAACCAGCAAATCTATGGGTCTTTGTTTTGGAAACAGCTTTGGAATTGTTTTGCTAATTCTTGAATAATGCAAAGGGAGAATTAGAAAAAGTTCAGCTTAATATAAACTATAAAATATTTCTAAGGTCTAGGATACAGTTAAAACTAAACATTTTAAAGACGATATATAATTACAAAATTGGTGTTAGTAAATATTACAAAGGCTGCTTTAAATGTAATACTACAAAGCATCGTTTTCAAAAAATATCTTATTATAAGGCAAGAAAATGGCGGCAGATAATGATGCAAACATGGATACCTCGTTCTTCTCGTACCAGCTGAGATCATCTCGCGAGGCAAACTCTTGAGATCTCTTCACCACAAAGTAGATCAGGTAGCCGCTGCCTCCGAGGCTGCAGGTGATCAAGAAGTTGGCCAGGACTCTGAGGAATCTCCTGAGATGGATGTTCTCGTCCTTCTGGTTCTCTTGCTCATCCACAATAGACTCCTGGTGTTGGGCCAGACGGTAAAAACACACCGTCCACGCAGTTCAAGTTTACTCGCACTTTTGAAAGAGTGATTGTTTATCTTTAAATAGAGGACATATAAAGTGTCAGGTTCAATAGTTTTAAGCCAGATAAGGCGGCTATCAGTGGAGTTCTCTTCACTCAATATCAATAACTCTGATTTGATTCTAGAAGCTTGTCAAGTTGAAGAACCTTGTCAAGTGCCTAACTGAGTTGTTTCAGAAACCTGATGCGCCACTAACGTGACCATACACCGTCACAACACAATGATGGAGTGTTACTTGTCGGAAGCACGACACCAAAGACAAACACAGCTAACAGAGCTAACAGCTAATGTGGCGTCTCATTTGTAACCTTTATTGACACTCGTAAACTATTAAAGTTGGCTCCTTGGTTAAAAAGTTAGCTAAAAACTAAATGCAGAACCAAACAAATGCTCCAAACTGTAAAGAGAGAAAGAATAACTGTGGTTGTGAAGCGATCTGAGGCAAAGACGGTAAAAGCTCCAAAAGTTCTTGTTTTTGTTTTTCCTACATTGACCAGCAACTTGCAAGCTAGTTTCAAAATACGTGTGAGAACAGTTATTTAAAATAAACAATTCCTGTTTTTTTATATATATATATAGCCCACCCCTCTCTGGAGACTAAGCACTTTAACATTTGGCCGAGGTTCCTTTGGTGGTTAAGAGCCTCTGGATTTTTCAAGGAAAAAGTGTGCTGTGGCTTAAAAAAGGTTGAGAAACACTGCATGAGATCCAGACCATTCTCCTCCATCAGAACGTGTCTTTTTAGGAATCCATGAAGCTGCAGTAGCTACCTTGAAGCTGGTGGTAATGGAGGCGTACTTGTTGTCAGCCGTCTCCGCGTTACCGATCAGGTAGTCCCAGCTGGTGAACATCTTCCAAGCAAAAGTGAACTCTCCTTCCTCCCCGTCACCACCGCCCACATCAGCATTCTTGGCCATTCTGTGGATCAAATGGAAGGGTGTATCACCCTGCCACCCTCAAATCTGAACTCATGTTAACCATATTTTAAGACTCACGTGCGGATAACCACCATCAGGCTGTAGCCGAACGTCCCGATCCCGACCATAAGGTAGGACAGAGGCAGTCGAAACTTCAACAGGCCAATCGTCCTCTGGTTGTTGTAATAGCCGTAGAAAAGGACAGAGTATTTGCAGTAGCCCTAAATAACAGGAGTAGAACAACGCTGTGGTTTTTGCTCAAAATAACATATTTACATATTTGCACATTGAAGTTGTCGCCTGTTTTGAGAGTAACCTGCAGTGTTAGCAATGTTAGATACTTTCTCATTCCTGTATAAACATGGCAATAGCTGGTTTCATTCTAATCTCATCCAGTTACTGCAGGCGACACACTTACGTTGAAGTCCATGAGCACAGAGTAGTCCTGAGCTGTGTCCTGTTCCGCTCTAGGTACAGTCTTCCTGGGTATGGATCCATACGGAAGACCCATCAGAACCTACAGGATACTGCAAATGTTCTGAGGTGGCTTTTGCTTCAGGATCAATGATAAATAATAGAAGTTTATCTGACCTCTGGAATCACCACGAGTCCAAATGTAAAACCGAACAGAACAAGATTCATCCCGTACATCCACCGGAGGAAGATGAAATAAGATGCTACTGAGGACCCAAAGTGACCTTACATGAAGGAGACAAGTCAAACATGTCAACATTCTTCCGCTAGAGGGCTCTGTTAAGCCAACAGAGCTGAACCTACTTTCCACCTCTTTGATCTTCCTCTCCCAGGGGATACAAGCAGTTCTGAAATTCTCAAAATCTCTTTGAAACTTGATCCATTTCTGAGAAAACACTGGCACAGGTAAGAGCCAAACACTGTTTTTGACCGGCCGGTATGAGTCGCACCTTTGTCATCATCACTTTGTAAGCGTACCACTTCCTTCCTTTGCCTTTGCCAAGAGCCCCTTCAAACTTGTCCACAAACTCTTGCGCTTCCCTGTCAGTGAGACACATATTTTCAGCAGGGTGACTTTCACAAACTGAGGAATCAAATCACAAGAGCAGCACTTGAGGTGGACAAGCCTCCTCTTCATCCTCCAGGGCTTGTTCCTGATGGTTGCTATCAGTTTCTTCTTCTCCTCCACCTCCTCCATCAGCTGGGCCATCTCTCCTTCAGACAGCGACTCCTCTTCATCGGAGCTGGAGTCGGAATCAGACGAGCTGTGGATTGGAAACAATGTTGGATACTGTGTACAGAAAACCTGGCAAAATCTATTTGTGCCCAGTGAAGCAAACATTATACATTTAAATAAACCCCAAAGCTCCTCACCTGTCACCTTTCTTCTTTTTCTTTTTCTTGTCCTTTTCATTTTCTTTGTCTTTTCCCTTGTCCTTTCCTTTGGCGTCACCCTTTTTCCCTTTTGCTTCCTGCTCTTCTTTGCCTCCTTTCTTTCCTCCACCTTTTCGTCCTTTCTTTCCTCTCTCCTCCTCGCTCTCTTCATCACTATCTGGGGCCTTTCCTCCTCTCTTCCTATTAGCAGCACCTCCTTTCTTCTTCTTGGGTGCATCACCTTCACTTTCATCATCGTCATCACCAGCACCACCCCGCTTCCTCGCTGGCTTCTTGCCGTTTGCTCCCCTGCGTCTCCTTGGAGCTTCATCCTCCTCATCTTCTTCCTCTTCCTCGTCCTCACTGGCCGGCTTCTTGCCCCGCCCTTTCGCACCTCCTCTGCCCCCTCCCTGCCTCCTGTTCCCTCTTCTCTGTGTCACAGCGTCTGGGTTGAAAAACACACCATGTTATCGGATAGTTCAGAATGGATGTCGCTGTCAAATACTGTCATACTCACCTTCATCATCACTCAGCTCTGCGTCTATTTCTATCCCAACTGCGAAAATGAAGCACAAAAGTGAAGTAATTCTATACTCAATGCCCTAAATTCTCACACAACAAATAACCCCAAACCAGTATTAGCAACACACACACACGTATGTTTGTTTCACTATTTTTGTGAGGACCTCTCATTGGCATCAACCTTTCCCCAGCTTCTCACACTTAACTTAACCATCCAAAACACATGGCTAACCTTGACCTGGACTCTGAACCAAACTTATAATAAACCACTGCCGTTTTCTGGACAGGACATAATGTCCTCACAAAGCAAAATGTCCTCACAAGAACACACACACATGTTTTCTCCAGCCTCCCCCAGTGCTCTGAACCAAACTTACATTCAATTATAATGCCCCATTTATTTTGAAGTCTGAATCATAAAATGGAGGCTTAATCTTGTGGGGACCAGCAACGTGTCCCCACAAAGAGCCCCAAATAGCAAACGGACCCCACAAGGAGGTGTGTTTCCAAGCACTGGTCCCCATACGTACAGCTATACAAGCTTGCTCGCACACACAGACACACATTTTAGTGAGGACCTCTCATTGACATAATGCTTTCCCCAGCCTCTCACCCTCAACTAAACCATCCAAAACACATGGCTGACCAGAACCACAGACACACACACATATTTATGTATGTTTCCTTTATTTCTTATGTATTGTTCTATCAAAAATTGCTGGAGAATGGAGAATAAAGCTGTTTCTCATTCTTAAAACACGCAGCACATTTCCTAATACACGATTAGTTTATCCTCCACAATTCTATACGTAATCCAATCCGGAGTTAAGAACCCATAAAGGATCATGGGATACTTCGCCATAGAAATACCTGAGGAAGAGGGACATGTATTAGCCTTTCCTACAGACTCGGCTACCAAGACTCAGTGGGCTGAGTTTGTATTTCAAGCTGCCAGCTAGTCACACCGCTGAAGGCGCCCTTTGGAAGGTCTCACATGGAAACCTGGGTTTATTGACACGGCACTCATCTGTAAGCAAGATGTAGTTTCCTGGTGTTCATACTCGCAGAGATCTAAGAAGCACATAAGTCTGACAAGGAATGAGAAGATTCTGACGTTGAAGAGGACAGAAACTAAACCTTGAGCACTGTCAATTTACAGTAACTATAATATATACAACAATAACTATAATAAAGATGTTATTATTATTATTATTAGTAGTAGTAGTAGTAGTAGTATTATTAGTATTAGTATTCGTATTAGTATTATTATTATTATTATTACTAGTAGAATTAATTTCACCCAGCTGGCAACTCTGAGCTTCCGTAGTACCAGGCTCTCTCCATGCAGCAAACATTTCACTGTAGAACGTTTTGCCATCGTGACTTGCAGGTTTCATTTAAAAAACCCTAATGCAACACTTTTTAATGACTTTTAGTAAATGTAACTTGGTCAAGTCAAACGTTTAGCATTTTATTTTAATGCAAACCCAATATATGAGTGAGTGATAACAGAATAAATATATGCAGGAAATGACCCGTTTAAATAAAAATGAACTACTTCACACAACAAAATCTATATTTAACCAGTTGAAAGATCAGTGGATACTTCAACTTCAGTGAACTGACAACATTCTATATTTGATCAAGATGGCTGACAGGTTAAAACATGACTAACAATTTGCATTTCTTACAATGAGTGTCCAATTTAGTCCAGGAGCAACAGACTCCTTCACGGCTTTGAGCACAATTCAAGCATTGTGTAAGTGATGACTGGTAATTACAAGGTTATTATCAGGTCGCCCTGCCATCACACAGGCAAGACAAAAGACAAAAACCTTAACTTGAACTTTGGTAACACAACTCTTCCTTCAGCTTACCTTCCTCCATTGCAGCTACGTCCCTTTTTCGGGGCATGATTAGAAACCGTTGAGTCTGAGGAGTCTTGAGTCCGATGTCGCAAGGCAACTCTTCTCTTCTCTGAATCCCAGCCAGCACCCAACTCGGGTATCTCTCACCACGTCACCATGACAACTGCTGCACGCGCCGAGTGCCAGCAGACAAGCATCGCCTGATGGTGCGGAAAATTAGTGAGCAAACCTTTCTTCAGACGTTCTAGATCAGGACACACAGATGTTTGTGTTCTCACGACAACTACATGTTTGATACTAGTCCTTTTGCTACTTACTTTCACTGTAAATGGCTTAAAACAGATCCCCTTCTATCTTAAGTGGTGGATAAACTCTCACTTGTCTGGCTGCTGTCTACCACACAGGCTTAGATTTCCATACTCTCAGGCCACTGCAGAGACACTTGACACCACCGTAAACTGTGAACACATGAACTTTTTACTTAGTTTGTTCTTAACATTCTAGTGGTCAGGAATCAGCGGAGCTCATCTGCGCGTAGAAAAGAAAAAACACACACCTCATTGAATAATAGAGTAGAGATCAATTTTCACATCCAAAATGATTCCATTACACAGTATTCAGTTTCCACAGGTGATCACATGCTCTTAGAGGTGTACAGGTGACACATCTGGTCTGAGAACTGAGAGGATCCAGTTTCCTGGCTATCATTTATTCACAATTTTGACAGCTCCTCGTGTATGAAAGAAATACTCAAAACCTAAGATTCAGTTAGGCAAACAATGCAGGAGTCGAACCGACAAATGAGGCAACAACTTTTTAGGGGTGATGAAGGATGCAATCCAAAATGAAACCACTTTGTTAAAAAATAATTTTAGCTCACTGAAATGTAACATCACAAAACACAAGTAAATCCAGTTCACAAAATGTGTAACTTTGTACGGTGGGAGCTATCACAAGTATGAGTTCCATTGAAGTCCATGACTAGTGAGGGCAATGCCTGAAAGGAAGCCCAGGCAAGAGGTCTTCAGATAAGCGGGTATTTGTTTTGAGCACAGAGGGATGTGGATGAACGAGTCGTCTCTTCACGTGTTTCTTCTTAATCCTATTCACCCTGCTGGACAGAGGAGTTGCCGTCACGATGTGACTTACTGGAGTCATGCAGCAATAGATCCTGTTTCTTCACTCTTAAACCACACTGGCAGCTTGGTTTCACATCAACGTGAAGCTTGTGCACGCATCAATGTGCTTCTTTTTATATATTTGTTTTGAAATTAAAATTCCAATTTACTGTCAAAAACTAAGTCAACATTCAATTCTGATCCACAGAATTTAAGAATTCAAGTACAGTTTTCAAATGATACTTGTTCAAAGTGATGTTCATAAGAAGACAGCTGGGTGTGTGAAATATGCTGTTTTGGTCATTGTGTTGTTGACTGCTAAATGACGCATCTGAAGGTTTGTGAACATTTTTTTTATTTACATCATACAATTTATTCTGCATTATTGGAGGGTTTCACACAACACACGTTCGTCTTCCTATCTTAATGAGCACCATCAATGACATAATACTTGCGCCACCCTCTCCCCAGGAAATCTAACCATCTAAAACAACTGGCTAAACGTAACCTTTACTCTTTGACAAAGTAAGATCCAGTTATAACATCCCAGCTATTTTGCAGTTTTAACCCTCAAAAAGAGGCTTGACAAAGTGATGACCGGCAAAAATGTCCTCACTCTACTCTGTTGATTAAAAACCTCATAAAGGTTCTCACAAAGATACGAGTATAAGTCCCTGTGGGGACATTGTGAGGTCTCATTGCCATAATGCTTTCCCCAACCTCTCACCCTAAACCCAACCATCCAAAACAAATGACTAAACTTAACCAGGACTTTGAACCAAACGTAAACCTAATGTCATGACCCACTTGTTTTGAAATTTTCATCTTCATGTTTTGTCAAGAATTGGTCCCCGCAAAGTAGACGCACGCACACACACGTTTGTATTTCTATCCTTGTGGACACACATAGCAGATGTAGAAAAAAAGTCGTACAAACTTGCATAACTAAAGGGGGAAATAACCCAAATGTATACAGCTCAAGCAGCCCCACAAAGTAATGAAAAATGATGAATAATTGTGACTACTTCTCTCTAACATTCTTCGCATCACACCATGTGACATTGCAAGCACACTGTTAAAACTAATGGAAAATGATCAGTAAGATCAGTGGAGCTACCTGTCTTTCAAACAGAAAAAATGAAATCAGTTTAATGAAAAACAATCGACAAGTATCAATGATATGAACTTTTAATATCCAGATCCAAACAGTTATTATTGTTGCTGCACAAAACACAGGAGGGATTGATCGATTCAGAAGATCCCGCATCCACTATTGTCCTTTCAGCAGAAACGTGACTCACAGGCAGGTACAGACTGGGTTCCAGGGAAGCAGTTATCATTCACGGTAGTTAAGTGGGCTGACATCGGTCAGGCCAAACTCACCCGACAAAGGCCAAACAAGGGAAACAAGTTATCTACTTTGCTACTCAAGCCAGCAGAGAGCAAGCACAACATCAACGACGCCTGTTGGCCAACAGCAGTAACAGTCTGAAGAGTCCAAACACACGAAAATACTTCACACCTTCATCAACGTAGCCCACAACCTGCAGCAGCCTCCTCTCTAACACACACACGCGCGCACACACACACATCACATGCACACTGGAATCAACACAACTCCCAAAGGTTTCTAACTCACAGATAAGAATACAAACGTTCGTGCACTTCGAGTGTGAAGCAACAGCAGGTCCTTTCGGGGCAACAGTTGCGCTCAAGTCCACTTGTTGAGAAACCAATCAGTCCATGGATTCAGGCAGACCATCTTCTCTTCATATTCTCTGGATCTTCTCAGCCATAACAACAGGGTTTTCCTTGCGAATTTTGGCTGCAGCTTCAGCTTTGTAGTCATAGGGACAATTGTGCTTGTCTGAGTAACGGTGGATTCCACAGAAAATATTGCCGCAGCGGCAGTCGAAACCTGTGGGGAACAGTAATTATGTTAGGGAAACAGACCAAGTGGTAACAACAGAGCGACACGATATGATAAAAGATGATATGACGACGTGATTAATCCTTCCTGGGGAAATTTGACATGTCACAGCAGCAAATACTAAAAACAAATTACACACTAAACATGAACGATTTACAAAACTGACAGTACATAAAACAGCAACATACCGCACAGTTTAACATAAATCAGCACTATAAAATGGACATTAAAAAATAACTATAAATAAATAAAATAGATTTAAAAAATAGAATAACGCTAGAAAAAATGAGCATTGTGCAGCCTGGTAGCAGTGGGCAGGGCAATGCTCCTTCATGCAGCAAGAATGGACGACAGTGACAGTGCTGTATATGTGATATCTGAAGCAACTTCACTTACCTGTGAGTCCAACTTTTTTGCGGCACATATTACAGCGATTCTTTTTGGGTTTGAGGGGTTCAGGAGCAGGAGGCTGTTGACTACCAGATGTGGACGTTGTAGGCTGACTCATCACTGAAAATACAAAAAAAACAAAGGAATTTAATATTTCTGTTGCATCTCTGCTCCAACACCAAGTATAAATAGAATATCAATGTTTGGGTGAGATACATCATCAACATCCTATTTGTAATGGTGTGGTAATCATTAATGTCATAACAGGAATGAGACAGAGAGATAATGACCTATCAAGAAGAAATCCGGTTTAGAAAATCGTGCATTTTTGTTTAAAACCACAAAACAATGAACTGCTAACCAGCCACTATTTTGATAGGTGACAAGTCAATGACCACCTTAATGGTTAGTCGACAAGTCGACATACAACGTGCGCAGAAGCATGAAGACAACAATATTCCTGATGTTGTAAAAAGGAAAATAAATGGAAACAATGTTATAGTGCTAAATAATGTTCTGAAACTTTATATATGATTTTAAATTGCTCAAAATGTTGCCATGCTTTCATGGTTTTGATCACAATTGTCCCGGAGACACAGCCACTGCTCAATACACATTTATGCTTCAATCGTCAACTAACAGCATGTACTTCATGAAAACAGTATGAATAAATACCTGGGTCTGTCAACTCCACGTTGCTCCCTGATGCAGCCTTCTCCTCGCAAGACAAACTCAGCTCAGTCATCTGATGTGTGACAGACACTCCACTGTTGGAACAAATGGAAGCAAAGTTGGGAAAAACCTCGTCACGGTGAGGATAAAAGCAAGAGATGGGTGACTGCCACAACATGAAACACTGACTTTTCAAAGCTTGTCAATTCTGGGCTTTTATTAAGTAGTTTCATCAGGGTCGATAAGATTTTCATGCATTTCATCAGTTAGCTCTATAATAAACAGTTTCATGGGCCACACCTGGTCCATAACTGATGACACACAATAGAAATGCTTTATCAGTTTGAGTTACTAGTTGACAATAGTTGTCTGGTTGGCATGGGTGGCGAACTAAAACACATGCCTAAATTCACTCATCACATCGGCAATACCTGAAGCTTTCAATGGCAGCAGCTTCTACAGATGTCGCAGCGTCTGCTGCTTCCTCGGCAGCAGCCACTGCAGCAGCAGCAGCGTTGTTCAAGGAAGCCTCCAACCGCTGAATGGCAGACACTTCAACAGCAGAGCCACCGCTGCTGCCTAAAAGTGAAGAAGATCGGCAGGTAAACATCAAGACAGTGAGGGGGGGCATGATGAGTTTAACATGCAAGACAAAACAAGTCTTACCAATGGGGGCCATGGAATTAATTCCTCCATTGTTCTGTCTGGACAAGTGCTCCTTGTGGCAAACAGAGCACATGCCATTTGTTCTTGGGTTACCGTAGAAACCACAGCCAGTGGTACAAAGAACAGGAACCGGACTTTGGTTGGTCTCTTGGGCCATCGTTTTGGCTGCTGGATGCGAAAGTGACCTGGAGAGAGGGAAATAAAAAAGTACAATATACGTTTTTGGACACATGAATTTGAATATCAAGTCATTGTCGACACATTTTAATATCCACTTAACTATTTACAACTTCACCTGCACATTAAATTCTTGTAAAAATGTATTGATAAAACCAGCATTGCTGTATAGTGGAGTGTGAATCGGATGCATTTGTAATTAACGCTTGCGAATGTATATTTTGTATAACTGATATTTAACACGCAGTATTGAACGCAAATGGGGGAATAAAGATATTTTTACTACAATTTGCTACGCGTCTCCTGGGGTACTGTACTTAACATAAAGAGCTACGGACAAAGTCAAGCCTGTTTGTTTACGAGACAAAGGCCAAGCGCACACATGACCGTTGTTCTAAATGTTGTAACATTTTGGGAAGGACGTTGTACATACGTTTACGCTTGTAAACTAAATGCTAAATACATTCTCCGACATAATACACAGACTTAAAACCGCCTTGGGGCGGTTCAAAGATAAGCACTGGGCCACATTCGAGAAATTTACTGAGTCATGCTAGCAAGCTAAGGTAGCCAATAAAGGTACATTTTTTAAATAATCGTTAACATCGATGGTGAACTAACAATCTATATGGAGAAAACAACACACGTCACACACGAAGTTAGTAACAACACTTTAACTTGTCCGTATTAGAGCCAACACCAGCTACTCGTGGCTACATTGCAGCAGATGCTAACAAGTAGCTTTAAAGGGAAAACTAGCCAAGGCCGTTGTTCTATGACTGGACTCCCAAATCACTCATATTTTAAAACAACCGTTTGAGACAACCGACTTGTGTTGAAAAGAGGATTGGAAATTATTTAGGCTAAAAAAATAACGTGTTAATCCAAAGGTTTAACTGCGGTCATCGCATGTGTAAATCAATTTACGATTACTGAATAAGGCTCGACGAACAAGTTTTCCGAACAAGTATGAAGACAAACAGTGAAGACGAACTCTTAAAGTCGACGCCTTTGTGACTTTTGATTAAAATAAAAACATTCGGCTGAGAAACCTTACCTTGAGGCGGATAAAGGTTCGTAGACAGACTTGTTGGGGGGGCTGACAGTATTTTTCCCTGTTTTGAAAACGAAATTAAAAAGAACTAGGGCCGTCTAGGTTAGTCGCCGACGTCGATCTTTTATCGTTCTTCCCCAAATGTGGCTCGACTAATTTTGTTGACGTCATCTCATTTGTGATTGCATCTGTTTTGTTCAACGTGTTTGCGTTAGTCCATCCGGTGACGTCACCAGGATCCGTAAGCCACGTCTCTTCTTCGTCTTGTTGTTGCAATACTGGTTTGTTTGTATAGCGCCCCCATCTGTACATTATAGAAAAAACACCGACATACGGCGAAATGTAAAAAAAAATGTTTCAGATATAAGACCATTTGTATTTTGTTTATGGTAATTATATTTCGTAGTAGTATAATTATATAGTTAGTAGAGTGACAGCGTACTTATTTGCTACCAATTTAAACAAACGTCAAACTAGTTCACATTGAAACTAAATATATCCCTATTTAAAAACGAGCACATTTTAACAAAAGCTGTGATAATATGGATGAAAATACAGTATTTGTGCCATTTCAGTTTTTGCTTGCCAATTGTAATGGTTTACTTTATTGAAAGTTACATGTGCCAAACAAAGTGAAGGGGCAAGGTATTTGGGGAGTAAAGTTAGTGTAAAAGTTAAAAAAAAATAAAAATAAAAAGAGAGCGAGACCAAAAGTGGATGTATTAATTAAGTTGAACTAATTAGAAAACACAAAGCAGGTGTGCTTGACCTATTAGGAGCATGAGCCAATCTGCTTGCTCCAGTGTGAGGGGGGAAACATATTTAAACCAAAGCACCCAGCTACAGTCACACTGCCTTTGGTGACTTCCTTCTGCGCCTGTGTTGCTGTACAAGTATAACATCATGGCCCTGCGTATCACAAGAGTAAGTGCTTACCCTCTGTCTGATGCATTGTGACTGACAATATTGATCAAACATCATCTGTGGCTTTGAAATCTATTTCCTGTATGGAGCTAATTTTCTTTTTTTTTGTGTGTCTGCTCAGAGCCGCATGGCTATGTCTGAATTTGCTGGCAAGACTTGCTCTGTGGCTGGACCGACAATCAAGTCTCGGGCCGTCTTGGGAGAAATTGGAAATGTTGGTGTGAGCAAAGATATGCAGAGAAAGGTAGTCATGATAAAGCTTTATGGTGAAATGCTACAATACTACTTCCTGCATGAAATGTTTAATTTCAATACCAAATTTGGAGACTGGGCTAACAAATCACTGATGTTCACTTGATACATTTCTCTCCAGGATTCCAAAAGGGGAGGAGGGAAAAAGGCAAATGGCCCAAACAAAGCTGGTGGTCTGCCCAAACCTATTCGGTCTGTGCCGGTGGCTCAGGTAATATAAAGTGGCATCGAGCAGAGAACTGGCTCAATCTTCTGTCACCTCATTCCTCCTGTTAAAGCAGGTTGCTCCAATGCCATCCTCCCCAACACCAATGGAGACTTCAGAGAGTGAGCCAGTTGAGCTGTGTCAAGCTTTTTCCGATGTCCTGCTCAATACTGCCATCAGAGACGTGGATGCAGATGATTATGACAATACTATGCTCTGCAGTGAATATGTGAAGGATATCTACAAGTACATGCGCCAGCTGGAGGTCGGTGGATATGTTCATGAAAGATTTAACTTCTGGTTGCATGATAAATTTTGCTCACAGGAAGAGCAGAGCGTTCGACCAGATTATCTGAAAGGTCAGGAGGTGACTGGGACCATGCGCGCCATTCTCATTGACTGGCTGGTGCAAGTAAGCATGAAGTTCCGTCTGCTGCAGGAGACCATGTACATGGCTGTGGGACTCATTGATCGCTTCCTTCAGGTTAGCAAAAGCATACCTGGATTTTGAAATTAATAAATGTTTAGTTTCAATCATGAATGTACATTTGTCATGCTGACCAGGAACACCCAGTCTCAAAGAAGCACCTGCAGCTGGTCGGTGTGACAGCCATGTTCCTTGCGTCGAAATATGAAGAGATTTATCCCCCAGAGATCGGTGACTTTGCTCATGTGACTGATTCGGCGTACACAACCGCTCAGATCAGGGAGACTGAGATGACCTTCCTCCGGGTCTTGCGGTTCCAGCTGGGCCGTCCCCTCCCTCTTCAGTTCCTCAGAAGGGCCTCAAAGATCTGCGAGGTTTGTTTGGAGTCATTGAATTTGGAACTTTTTTGACTCATGGTTCTGCTCAGGTCACTGCCGAGCAGCACACCCTGGCCAAATACCTGCTGGAGCTCACCATGGTTGACTACGACATGGTGCACTTCCCACCTTCTATGGTGGCCAGTGCTGCACTTGCCCTGACTCTGAAGATCACGGATGCAGGGGAGTGGGTGAGCAACATAACTCTGCAGCAATGGGCTTCACATGGAGCTTGATACTAAAGACCTTTCTCCTCTAGGATGCCACTCTGACTCACTACATGGGCTACACAGCAGAGAGCTTGACTCCAGTCATGGCACACATTGCTAAGAATGTTGTGAAGGTGAACAAGGGACTAACTAAGCACATGGTTCGTAGCGAAAGATCCACAGCCTGCTCCTTTTAATTTCACTCTCTAACCTTCTCACTCTTTCCAGGCTGTCAAAGCAAAATACTCTTCTTCCAGGCAGTTGAGGATCGCCACCATCTCACAGCTGAACTCAGTAGTGGTGTTTGACATGGCAAAGCAGATCAGCCAATGAACTGTTTTAATGTCCCTTTTAGTGAACTTTTTACCACTGACGATTATGCAAGCACTTTAAACCATTTTTAAATTGTACCTTTTTTGCCCACCCTAAGGGCTAAAATAAGGCCCAGTCGAAAGTTAATGGATTTTTGCCACGAGCTAATTGTATTCCTTGTTAGATCATGTTTTAATGTTAAATCTGACGGTTTCATATTTATTGAAATGCTGACATGTGATGCATTTAGTTTTGTGTAGCATTAAATGGTTTTAACAAAACTTGCTTTTTAATTTCTTTCTGGACAATTCCATGCTGTTGCTTGGTGTTTTAAGTTGGTTGAGGTTGCTAGTCCACAATCTAATGATTGGTAAATGCTTGAGTCTGGGAGAACGAGTGTTCTGTATATTGACCTGAAATTGGCATGTTATACGGCTACCCAATCTCCAGTTGATGCATCTTATTTAAAGGGCAAATTGACATATTGCCCATTTAAATGTAATGGATTCGGACAAAAGAAATGGCTGAAGGCTTCCAAACTGGTCACTGGATTTCCTCTTTGTACCAAAGTATTGTTGTGGGGAAAGTAGTTTAATAAATTCATTATTGGATTAATTTTCCACTTTGTGGCAAGCTATTCCACAAAAGGGTGGGTGCCAAAGAAATCACACTAAACACTTGGTGTGGTGCACTGGTGCAAGTTCTTGAGCAGATCAAGCTGAAACGATCAACACCGACAACTGCTTACACTCCCAAGACACAATTGATCTGAGCAAAAACCTGCATCCATTGTGGAACTGTTTGCCAACTGCTCCCTCAAACTTTACATTTTTCTGCGTAAACCTGGGGTCTCAATCAGAACCTCAAAGGGCCGCAGTAGGTGAAGGTTTTTGGACGAACCCAGCAAGCACACTAAGGTTAACCAGTCTGGTGTCAGCTGAAACAAGCAGCACCTGACTGTCCAAACTGTTCAGTTTTAACTGTGTAAATGATTAGCTTTAAAATCTAGCCTCCATTTAATCATGTGAATCAATGGTCAAATTCTGAAGTTGTACGCTACATTAAATACAATATTCAAACGGCCATGGTCCTTTTACATTTTGTGATTTGTAGATTACGTAGAATGATAATCTGTTTTATTTCACCTGGCCTTGTAGGAAACATCCTTCATTTGAAACAAACACAATGTTCTCAAACACTGTGGCACACCACAAATATAAATGACAAAACTGTTTCAGATTTTTTTAAAAAAGCAGTAAAACTATGCATCTTAAAATCTTATTTTACCTTTTGGATTACTTTTTTTATTTTTTGCTTTGGTATTTCATATTCTTAGGGGGACTGCAGTTGAAAGAAAACCCAAAAGTAAATGATCACTTAAGTTAATATTTCACTGATTGCAGACGAAATACATTACAAACATTAAAGATGTAGGGGTATATACTGTGTGTGTGTGTGTGTGTGTGTGTGTGTGTGTGTGTGTATATATATATATATATATATATATATATATGATTCAATTTTCTGGATTATGAAAGGAATCAATAAGAGAGAAAATAATCCATGGTCAAGTTAAACTACACGATTACTTCTACTGTATTTTCAAATGACATTTTACGATCCATTAACTAACTATTCAGACTATTTTGATGCCTTATTATGGTACGCTACATTTTTATTCTTTTCTTTTCTTTTCTTTTTGACGTCAGAACAATTACATATCAATCAATAGTAATCTATTTCATTGTAAAACATGTAACATATATGTAACATATTTCCAAATTATTGATGTCGACGAAGTGCGCATCAAGTTCAAGAAGGTACATGACTGGATGAAGCGCCTTTCATGTGATTCCATGTGATAACTGTGGGCAACGAATCGCGTTGGACATCAATCCTCTGGACCAATCAAGTGCGGCTGCTAGGTCAAACGCCAACCAATCAGCGAGCAGGGAGCGTGCATTTAAATCGGAACACTGTCCGTCATGCGCCGCTGCGTCATCCTTTCCCTCGGTCTTCGTGAGTTTCTCACAACAACATTTAGACATGGCTTCTGGCGTTACAAGAGTAAGTGTGTGTTGTTCGTCTGTAAGCGTTGTCGTCAGTTATATATCACATTCAGCGCGTCTAACCGACCTTCTCTTTGGGTCGGTAGAACCGCCCGGTCTCCACCAGAACTGCGTTTGCTGGGAAGCTCTGCTCGGCCCCTGCGCCCGCTGCGAGGCCTCGGTCTGCTCTGGGAGAAATTGGTAATGTTGCTTTGAACAAAGGTGTCCAGGCGAAGGTGAGCCGACGCTTTTATTTTTTAATAACACGTTTTGAATGATGCTCAACGCGTACCGGGGTAACCGACTTCAGACCGTCAAAAAGGACTAGATGTTGGAAAAGTTGTTGCCTTTTAAGGTTTCTGCTCATTGTAATCGAATGCGAATTCAAATAGTTCTTTTCACTGGTGTTTACCATGTGTGTTTAAGCCCCTGGTACACAGAGAATGGTACAATTGTTGACTTTGCTATCTGCTATTGCTATGACACGACTGCTTTTGTACATGGTGTTGTATCAACCATCTAGTCCTCCATACAACATGAGGACAAACGAGGAAGAACAGTGGTGGCCCCAAACCCTCCGCCATCACCCCCAACACACTCTTGAGTTATTTAGTTTGTCAAAATATGTAAAGTGGTGCAGTGTTGTTTAGACTAAACAAATGATTAATCAGGGGAGCCAGGTGTTAATGGTGCTCTGCTGCAACTAAGGGTTTCTATCATAATGCTTTGAGATGATCGTGACATAGCTATTTTTTTTTTTTTTGTCCCTCAGTAGAAAAATTTGACATTTCATAACAGCAACAGTAAAGGCAATAAAGACACAAACTAACCAAAGACAGGATCAGTGTACTAAATGAATAATTAATATACGGATCCTGTCTTTATTTACTAAATTAGTACACTGAGCCTCTCTTTATTGTTTAATTTATGTCTTTATTGCCTTTACTGTTGCTGCTAGGAAATGTCCATTTTTTTTTTTCCACTGAGGGACAAAAAAGAAAAAGCATGAAAGCTCCTCATTAAATTTAGTCAGGTGACTAAGCAATTGTATTGGGTGTAAGATTTCAGTCAAGCAACATTTGTCCCCCCCTGCAGGTCTTCAAAGTTCATGACCTCAACCCGGTGCATCTACTTCTGTTTTGCTTTTCGCACATCCCCTCATGTTTTCCTCCCGAATTAAGCACACCTGCGTCAGACAAAGCAAAGTGGATTTGAATGTATTTCTTTGCAGAATGCCAAAAAAGAAGTGGTGAAGAAGCCCAAGGCCACTGTGGCTGCCCCCAAAGCTGAGAAGGTTGAACAGCCCGTAATTGTTCCCGCAGTCCCAGATGTTCCGGTGAGGACATGGATTGCAGTTTGGCCTTGAAGCCGACAGGATGTGCTGTCTCACTCCAAATGCTCACCTGCAGGATGTCCAGGAACATGCCTCGCCTACTCCGATGGAAACCTCAGGCTGTGAGCCAGCAGACCTGTGTCAGGCTTTTTCTGACGTTATGCTTGACACGGCCATCAGGGACGTGGATGCTGATGACTACGATAATCCTATGCTCTGCAGTGAATATGTGAAGGAGATTTATAAGTACATGCGGCAGCTGGAGGTCAGTAGAATTCTCTAGAAAAGCAAGGATGCCAGCCCAGTCTTCAGTGACCCTTTTCTGTTCGCAGGAAGAGCAGAGCGTTCGGCCAGACTACCTGAAAGGTCAGGAGGTGACTGGGAACATGCGCGCCATTCTCATTGACTGGCTGGTGCAAGTTGGCATGAAGTTCCGTCTGCTGCAGGAGACCATGTACATGACTGTGGGACTCATCGATCGCTTCCTCCAGGTCAGATGTTTATTACTTTTTTGAGGTGTGGTATAGGTCTGTCTAAGATCAAAGAGAAACCATTGAGCCACACCTGGTTGACTCCAGGTATGGACAGAAGTCCGTGTGCTTTCTAGCCAAGAAATTGAACCTCTGATCCGTTTGCTCTGAGGATGTTGATGAGAAGGTCACAAAGACTTGCACTCTATACATAGATGCAGAGAAAGCCAGTAACTGCATTCCTTCTGAGGCACTGTGGTGATGTGAGCATTAAGAGTACTGTATGTTAGGGTTGTGTGTGAGGGCAATTGGGTGTAATAAGGTGAGGAGTACATCAGGGTTCAGGCCTTGGCCCATTCTTGGTTACTATTGCTTTGAACAGACTGGCAGATGAGTTTTAGCAGATGCTGCTAAATGATTGCTTGTGATTGCGAATGATTCATTTAACGTTTTCTAATATTGATACAATCGATTAATTTCATTTTAAAGCAAGTTTGTTACGATGTATGCTGTTCAGCACGCCACCCTGCCAAACACGGGTCAATGTAGTTTGTAGGGATATTAATCGATCAACCTACTAGAGGAATCGCTATAGTGGGGTAAGAGGTGTTGAGCAATATTGATGCGTTTTGTTTTTTTTGGCCTAAAGATTGCTGACATTGTCCATTAATGCTAACACTTTTTTTTTCTCTCCACCTATCGTACACAAGATCTGCTCACTAGCTGTGCAACCCCTAACCCAAAATGCCAGAATGACCACTGTCAACTGTGCTGGGTGAGAGTCGAAGTTAGGGAAACCCTTTTTTCTACCAACAGGAACACCCAGTCCCCAAGAAGCAGCTGCAGCTGGTCGGTGTGACAGCCATGTTCCTCGCATCTAAATATGAAGAGGTTTATCCACCAGAGATCAGCGATTTTGCCTATGTGACTGATCGGGCATACACCACAGCTCAGATCAGAGAGGCTGAGAGGTCCCTCCTTAGAGTCCTCAAGTTCCAGCTGGGTCGTCCTCTGCCCCTTCAGTTCCTCAGACGGGCTTCAAAGATCTATGAGGTTTGTTTGGTGGCTTCATCATATTTTTGACTCGGTTTGACTTAATCATGGTCCTGCTCAGGTCACTGCAGAGCAGCACACCCTGGCCAAATACCTGCTGGAGCTCACCATGGTTGACTACGACATGGTGCACTTCCCACCTTCTATGGTGGCCAGTGCTGCCCTTGCCCTGACTCTGAAGATCACGGATGCAGGGGAGTGGGTGAGCAACATAACTCTGCAGCAATGAGTTTTACATGGAGCTTGATACTCAAGACCTTTCTCCTCTAGGATGCCACTCTGACTCACTACATGGGCTACACAGCAGAGAGCTTGACTCCAATCATGGCACACATTGCTAAGAATGTTGTGAAGGTGAACAAGGGACTAACTAAGCACATGGTTCGTAGCGAAAGATCCACAGCCTGCTCCTTTTAATTTCACTCTCTAAACTTGTTCTCACTCTTTCCAGGCTGTCAAAGCAAAATACTCTTCTTCCAAGCAGATGAGGATCGCCACCATCTCACAGCTGACCTCGGCAGTGGTGTCTGACATGGCAAAGCAGATCAGCCAATGATTAAATGGTTTTATCCTGTGCCCTTTTACAAATTCTATGATAAGCACTTTAAACAAATTTTAGCTTTTAAATCATCCTTGTTTTTTTTGTTTCGAGGATTGAAATAAGAGCCAGACTAGGGTTGTCGATTTTTCCGCAAGTTAACTGTACACCTTGTTCAGTCAAGCGCAGTCACCTTTTCCTGTTTAATTGGTTAAAACTTTTTATTTATAGAAATGCTGCGACATGGTGAACTTGGTTTGGTGTTGCATTAAATCATTTTGACTTGAAGTATGTTTTGTGTCCATTTCTGCCTTAATTCAATGGTCTGTGATGTAGAGCTTTGGAGTTGAAATTGACAAGCCTGAAATATTGATCCTTATGCTCATCATAAACTTCAGAGTTTCAGCTTCATACAAGAAGCACAGTCAACACAAATGGAATATCTCTGGTTTGAGGGCGCAAGCATTTACTGTGGTATTTAAGACTGTCACTGATTCAAATGAACAGTGTCTTCTCCATATGCTGAGACAAAGGTACCTCCATGTAAACAGGAACGTGTTGGTCAATTTCTATGGAAACATTTCCGCAAGACATCAAAAACCACGTGTCTGCATTTTAGCAATGGAAGTAGTTCTCAGTGCCATCTACATAAATGTGCAAGTGAACATTTAAGGGGAGGTCATGCCATTGTTAAATATGACTACATGGTTCCTGCCAATATCCTCCATTCTGGGTCTGAAACTTTAATTTGAGATTTAGCAAATAAGCTTTGCAATTGTTTGCAGGTAGCCCTCATGTCCCTGGACAACCATCTATATTCCGCTGTATTTTTGCGCTCACACATGCATTCATCACCGCTGTTGACAAACCAGGTCGATTGCTGTGGAAGTCCAAGTAGACACTGCAGACTGGGTAGAAGGGCAAACTCTTTCTTGTACTGCACCCCTGGCTCAGTCATGGACAACCCATCCCACCTACATGTGATAAGCACCAGGGAGACGATCGTGTCGTCATGTCTGGATGAACTATCCCAGTGTCCTGTGGTGCTCACTACAGACTTCCAAGGCAACAGAAGGATATAAAATTATGACTGAAGAGTGCTTCATCAAGATGAGGTGCCCTGTAAAACAGGTACAACTCTGACTGACACTGATCATTGACAATGTCGATGTCCTATGGAGTGATATATGGAGTGAGATTTGTTCTAATAATGAGTTTACTTTCGATGTGCCTACTTATTACGCTTTATTAATCAAAAATAACAAGCAACGAGTTCAGTGTTCAGTATTATTCTTGCTCACAAATATATTCTGTTTTAGGATTAGATATTTATTTTGCCATCATTGGGGATTATCAAAGAACAAAGCAACATTCTCCCTGGTGATATGAATATTTACTCAGGTGCTGGAAAATTTGGAGAGTGTACAAATGAATATTTGTTTACATGAATACCGAAGAGCATCTTCAGAAATCAAGATTGGGACAGACTGACTCCAATTAAAGTGATTCATAGTTACCCAGTAGGGATTCTTCCTGTTTTACAAGGAGCGCAAAGCATCAGGTGTTTAAACAACTGGTTTTGTCTCTCTATTGTTTCTAGATCGTCCTTTACATATCGAAATGCATACCTGTGAGATCCCAGTGCAAATCATTTCTCCAGTTTATTTATTTTATTAATTAGTTTGTGTCAGTATTAATATTGGTGCAATTATTTAGGAATCTACTGTTTGTTTACATTTTTGAATCATTTTGATTTACATTCGTTTATCTATCATTTATTGGTATGACAACTATGCCATGTCTTTATCAAAGCATCCTTCGTTGAAAATAAAAATAGTAACATGATGTTCCCTAAACCTTTGACAAATCATACATATTTGAGTTTTACTGTACTGTACACCGTGGTTTTCACTCAGTAGTTTTCATTGTATATACTGTATATTCTTCCCTCCCGTTTTTCCTTAGTTTTTATCAACATTTTTGCTTTGGAAGGACAGCATCATTTACATGTATTAACGTATTTCTTTTCTATGTCAGAAGTCGGAGACACTAAAATGAACGTTTTTCTGGAGCATTAGAATTTGACATCAAAACGATCGTAATGCATCGAGAACATATTTTTTTGTAAGGACGTATATTTTATTTTATTTATGCATTCATGAGTTTATATGTTCCATGCATAAGGTTCTTTGAATGTCAATAAAGTTTTAGAAAGGACATGACGTTGAGGAAATGGGGGAGAAGTCACGTGACCGAGCAAACGGATTTGAAATGACTCGACCAATCAGCGATCGCGGAGCGAGGATTTAAACCGAAACAGCTACGTTCTCATTATATCCAGCTGCGTCCTCCATCGTCCCTGTGTTTTCGCTACAGCAACGCTTCGATATGGCTTTCCGCGTCACAAGAGTAAGTGATTTTTAAATCTATGTTTGCGAGCTGTTCTTCAAACTCGTCCGCGATATTCCGCCCGTCTAACCGACTGTGTTTGTCGGACAGAACCGCCTGGCTTCCACCAGGGCTGAGCTCGCAGGGAAGGCCTGCTCCGTCGCTGCGCCCTCCGCCAAGCCTCGTGCTGCTTTGGGGGAAATCGGCAATGTTGCTTTGAACAAAGACCTCCCGAAAAAGGTGAGCCTTTCATGCACCCCGTATGCAGGTATATGCCATGTTTTGTTTGAACGCTGGGCGTCATGCTAACCGACGTCACTGAATTGAGGACTGGCGCTACTTGAGCCGTTGTTTATCAGTCTGAACGCAAAAGTGGCGTCTATTATTGACCTGTAGTGGGTTGTGTTGTTAACATGAACCTGGGTTAATTGTCTGACTTAAAGCTCGTAGTTGGCAGAAGAAAGGTCTTGCGTATAATGCTACCTTTTCCTCCCCACAGGATGCCAAAAAAGAAGTGGTGAAGAAGCCCAAGGCCACTGTGGCTGCCCCCAAAGCTGAGAAGGTTGAACAGCCCGTAATTGTTCCCGCAGTCCCAGATGTTCCGGTGAGGACATGGATTGCAGTTTGGCCTTGAAGCCGACAGGATGTGCTGTCTCACTCCGAATGCTCACCTGCAGGATGTCCAGGAACATGCCTCGCCTACTCCAATGGAAACCTCAGGCTGTGAGCCAGCAGACCTGTGTCAGGCTTTTTCTGACGTTATGCTTGACACGGCCATCAGGGACGTGGATGCCGATGACTATGACAATCCTATGCTCTGCAGTGAATATGTGAAGGAGATTTATAAGTACATGCGGCAGCTGGAGGTCAGTAGAATTCTCTAGAAAAGCAAGGATGCCAGCCCAGTCTTCAGTGACCCTTTTCTGTTCGCAGGAAGAGCAGAGCGTTCGGCCAGACTACCTGAAAGGTCAGGAGGTGACTGGGAACATGCGCGCCATTCTCATTGACTGGCTGGTGCAAGTTGGCATGAAGTTCCGCCTGCTGCAGGAGACCATGTACATGACTGTGGGACTCATCGATCGCTTCCTCCAGGTCAGATGGTTTTTGAGTGGTATACTTTGCTGTATTTGCGGGGAAACTGATATTAGGCCTGCCAACAGGAACACCCAGTCCCCAAGAAGCAGCTGCAGCTTGTCGGCGTCACAGCCATGTTCCTCGCATCTAAATACGAAGAGATGTATCCCCCAGAGATTGGTGACTTTGCCTATGTGACTGATCGGGCATACACCACAGCTCAGATCAGGGAGACTGAGATGTCCCTCCTTCGAGTCCTCAAGTTCCAGCTGGGTCGTCCTCTGCCCCTTCAGTTCCTCAGAAGGGCTTCGAAGATCTATGAGGTTTGTTTGGTGGCTTCATCAGATTTTTGACTCTGTTTGACTTAATCATGGTCCTGCTCAGGTCACTGCAGAGCAGCACACCCTGGCCAAATACCTGCTGGAGCTCACCATGGTTGACTACGACATGGTGCACTTCCCACCTTCTATGGTGGCCAGTGCTGCACTTGCCCTGACTCTGAAGGTTTTGGATGCAGGAGAGTGGGTGAGTAGGCTGAGGAGACCCTTCACTATAGAGCACTTGGGATCATTTCTTTCCCTCCCAAACTCCATTTAGGATGCAACACTGACTCATTACATGGGCTACACTGCAGAGAGTTTGATTCCTGTGATGGCGCACATTGCTAAGAATGTTGTGAAGGTGAACAATGGGCAAACTAAGCACATGGTAAGCAAGTGGTTCCGAATACCATGGGCAGTTGAAGTTGTATTCACTAAAGGCAATTGTTTTCCAGGCAATCAAAGGGAAATACTCTACCTCGAAGCAGATGAGAATCGCCACCATCTCCCAGCTGAGATCATCGGTGGTCACAGATCTTGCGTCACACATCTCCCAGTGACTGGACGCTGTACCTTGCACCACCTGATCTCTTGTACAATTGTAGAATACTTTTCGATTGCAGCTGAGGATTTTACTCGGCACAAATGGACATTTTAATGCGGTTGTTTTTTGTTTTTACCCAGCATTTTTGATAATTGTCTTTTAGGGTTTATATTAAGTAATAAATGGTCTTACTCAACTTTTGCATTGTCATTTTACTAGCGATCATGTTTTTTGTTAAAGTAAAATGACACTTAAAGTTGGGGTTTGGGACGTCCAGGCTTCAAACTGACTGGACAGTAATTTCTGCCCAATATTCCGCTATAAGGTTTGAATTGAGCCTCATAAGTGCTTTATGGCAATCATGTGCCCATTCCTGAAGTGATTCAATATTTTTCATGTTATCACAGAGGATCATTGTCAAGACTAGGGCTTCTAAGTCATTTCTGTCTTATTGTGTCCATGAATTCTAAACTGGTTGTATTGTCTTAGGGTAGGTACTTGGACGTGTTACTCCCTGTTAGCCTCTTGGTGTCGCTGTGCTATCGTTTCACCGGTGCACTACGCGGAAGTGCGAAGCCGCTCAACTCCGCTCCCACATGCCAACGATTCTCCGGTGTTGTCACGTATTGCAATTGGAAAAGCTTTCATCGTTGTAATACACCCTATATGAATCAGAGATTGGGTCAGAACACTGGACAAATGGTGCATGTATGCAGAGGGGAGGCCAGCTTGACCCCACGGTCTTGACCTCTGTTCCTCAGGTGGGGCTGCAACTATCGAATGTGACTCTAAATTTTGACATACGTTTATGAGCGCACGGACTCGTGTGGTTTTAAATGGTCATTGGAAAACCGTATAATCCATGTAAATTGGACAAACTAATCCTTTTAATGCGCTACTTTGGTCATATGCATGTATGTATTGCTTTCATTTTGTTTTTCTTTTGATTGTTTCACGTTTTTATCCAGTTACATTATTTTAACATGTGAAGTACTTTGAATCTTTGAAAGGTCTATACAAATAAAGCGTACTTGCTTGGTTTCTTGTGTAGTAAATTGCATCCATATTGACAGTTGACAGTCACAATTAGTAGTCAAGCTGTGACTCATGAGTGTTATAGTGAACAGTGCACAATAGTGTTATGTGCTGTTTTAAAACATTTGGTTCAACGCAGTTGTCACAATGTCACACAGTTTTTTTGTTTTCATGAGTGAATTTACTGTCAGTTCTTGGAAAAATACAAATCGGACCGAAGTGAGTTGTGTCGATACATTTAACTCTTGTTTCATGTTATTTGAATCGGAGAGGATATTTGAAGAGCTGCTGGGTAAATGCACTGAATGTTCATGTTGAAACGATACATGTCCTTAAAGAAGCCACACTATTGGTGCCAAAATGAAGTGGAGCATTTGACTGGACACTGAGCAAGGATAGGCACCAGTGGTGCTTCTGCCCCTGGACAGTGCTTAAATGTTTCTTCTTCATCTGATGTAACACAAAATCAAAAGAGGAAGAACATCATCTAACTGGCTTCAAATGGCCTGCGGGCTGTGAGTTTAAGACTCTTGGCAGCTGAGACTCTCATCCATCTTTGCACTCACTTTAGCCCTTCAGAGACACTGAGGGAGCTCTCATGTACAAGACCAGCTGCTACTAGTGCGACTCCTGACCTCCCTTAGGGGCCTGATGACACATCTGTCACAGCCAAAGCTCCCCTCGCTACAGAGGGGTGTCATCAATGTGTTTTGTTTTTGTAATAATTTAATTGTAATAATGTTTGACAAGGCTAAGTTCAGAAATCACAATTGTCTATTAATGGTGGAGGTGAAATGTGGGATAATAAACAGCCTACACCAGAATGGGCCCACATACATGGCAGCGAGTGACACACAGGCACATGCACAGACAGAATTCTTTATTTATTTATTTTTATTTTATTCTCCCATCAATGTCAGCCAAAAAAATTTGGGCGTGGAGTTGAGTTCTTGTGGGAATCGTTCCCCAACCTGCTCCACGGATTCAGACAGGTAGTCACAGTGTAGATGCATTCTCCAACAACAGGAGTTTTGATGTGTTTCCTTTGGATGTTTTTTCATTGTTCATTATATTTTGAGTTCACCTACTATAAAATGCATTTAATTTAAAAGGTTTACGCATGACCTGTATGGAACTGTATACAAGTGTTTCAATAGTGTGCTGTTTTTTATATAGTATTCAGGCTTGTCTTAGAGTTTAGTCCATCATATGACCAGAAATAATAGAAATTAATAAATAATCAAATCAATAATATTTTCTTTGTGTTAGGAATGAGTTCCTGACTCAAGTGGAGAAGTTTAAGTACCTTGGGTTCTTGTTCTCGAGTGGGAGAGTAAGAGAGTCGGAGACTGGTTGGCGAATTGGCAGCAGTGGCGTATTGCAGTCGCTCTACTGCACTGTTGTGTGTAAGAGAGAGCTGAGCCAAAACGCAGGGCTCTCTATTTGCTGATCACTCTTCATCTTGACCCTCATCTATGATTCTGAGCTCTGGGTCATGACGGAAAGAGACAAGCACGTTTATTCTCACGGGTGATTACTCAGAGACTCGGAGTAGAGCCACTGCTTCTCTGTGTTGAGAGGACTCAGTTGAGGTGCACGGTAACCCCCAGTCAGAGCTGGTGGATGTTGCCCAGGTGCAGTCCGTTTGGTGCAACCTTCTGAAGCTGCTGCCCCCGCGACCCAGCAACGGATAAGTGGAAGAAGATGCACTTTTGTCTGGCATGAGCACCTGGCTCTTCATCTGCCTGATGACACACCAGGACCATACGTCCAGTGGAAGACCCGACCACGACGTGCATGATGTTTACATAGGATCAGCAATATGTTCAGAGACAACTCAAGATTGAAATTGATGAATTGATTCCAACTGAGTTGAGTAGAAGACTGAGGGATGCACAGTGCCAATGACCATGTTGAGCATGTTAGCCTTTATTACCCACCGCCTGATTCCCCTGATGTGTTCGGATGATCCAATTGCGATTCCGCTGGATTTCCACGAGGAAATCCCCAAGCTCCACCATGTGTTGTCGAGATGAAATGTCCCGCCGGTTCCGGGAAAGCTGCTCATGCTTGGAGGATGAGGTCATGACTGGGCAGGCGTATCAGTTTTCAGGAGAGACTCCTGCTGTGGAGCATCTGCCTGGAACCTGAGTGGGTCTCTCAGACAATGCTTCAGTTGGCTGACCTTTATGAAGATGGAAGGTGTGTTTAGAGCTTCTGAATGATGGTGCTGAAAGACCGTTTTCGACCAGTGAGCTGGAGTGTAATATAATCAACTATTTACTGTCACTGAGCCTTTTAGATGGCACGTGCAACACAGTGGTGGAAAAGATGTTTTCAGACGCTCCATGAATTCTACTGTCTGCTAATGGCAGGATGACTAAACATTGGCAGTGGCTTATTTATTTATGTACGTACTTTTGTTTGATTTGTTCACATTCTCTGCTAGTTGTTGTTTAGATACTGACAATGTTGAGAACTGACATATTGACTCTGTCAAGAATTTAATTTTATTAGTTTTTGTTGTAATCAATTCAAATAATAATTTCGATTTGTTTCCGTCTGTATAATGCAGCCGCACCTTTTGAAACACTCAAGACATTTTTTCATGATAATCGATGAGATTATGTCACATTTTTAACGGTACACTTTGACTGATTGTACACTTTAGATTGGGGAACACATATTGGAGATCAAGTAATTTGTTTATAAACAGATTACTTGCATATTTACTGCTAATAAACAGTAATTATGGTGTGAAGAGTGAATGTTGAATGAGAATTCCAAAGTAAAATATTGTCTGGCTTAACAAGCTGCTACTCAGGACATTATAATGTATAATTACAGGCTACAGTTTATGTTTATGTATGTTATGTTATGTGTGTATATATATAAAACCTAGTTACTTGGAGAATTTGTGATTAATTAATCTCAATTAATCGCAGTTTAATGTAAATAAATATTAAGAATATTTGCCACAGAGGTCACATTTGTCTCACATGATGGACATTTAAACAACAAAAATATTGTTTATTTTGCATCGGTTTGACAATAGCACAATAAATCAGGATGGTGGCTATATTCAAGTTTTTACATCACCTTATTTAAACTAAAGCTCTTTTGATGTCTTGAAAATATTTGTATAAAAATTTCAGTTATATAAGAATTTCAAGTCCATTCAGAGTAGTGGAAACCCTGGCCATTGTGTAGCGAAAAACATCCCTGAACAAAAGCAAACAGATGCTTTTGTTTGCTTTTGTTCAGGGATTCCTCCATGTTTGTTGTTGTTGTTATCATCCTAGCTGTGATGTGTCTTATGCATCAGTGTGATCACTGGACCAGGAACTCCTGCACTTACAAAGGTTCTGTGTTGTCTGGAGAGCAAACTGTTAAATAAAACTCGTTAAAGTCCCGCCACTAATATATATATTTATATATATATATATATACTGGAGCAATACACATATGTCACTCAAGTATCCCCAAACTATCCCATCCCCAAAGCGTATTGAGAATAATCCCATGGTAGGAATCTGAATTTAAGCAGATGTCCTCTTTCTAAGTGGCAGAAACAGATTTTCATAGTCATGTTCGTCAAGACAAACTCAAACCAAAATGTCTGATGGTGAAAAAAAGGTGGCAATAATGGATACATGAGTACATTGACGCACATCTCCATGCCATCACAGCACAAATGAGTCCACTTCAGCTCTCTCTATTGAGGGAATTCTCCAGTCAGCACCGCAAAATATGCTAATCTTGGCTTCGAGTCCTTACCGACATGACTCTCATCCACAAGTGCTCGTCGTAAGAGCGTTCCAGTCAAAACACGTCTTAAGATGGCCAAACCTGAGCAAGTGCTCCTTTTACAATAAGTCAATATCCATCCTACATTGCCGCCTGTCTGTATTCAATAAAAGGAAAGTCAAACAAGCAGTGGGAACGTTCTACCAGGGTGCTAATAGATCAGCGGCTGGCACACAGGCCAAGCTTTCTGGACCGAGCACAGAGGCTGATCAAATAAACACTTGAAACACTGTTTCCACATTTTGGTGATTTTCAAATTAAAATCATGTGCTGACGCCTCTAACTTCGAGACAGATGGCCTTTGTTTCCTGATGGGGGCAAGACCTCAGACCCTGGGTTATAAAAGAGCCCACCTATCTTCTGGTCATCAGTACCACGCAGAGAGTAAAAGGCAGCGCAAGAAGAGCTCATTTGAAAGTCAGTGAGTCCTGGCTGATGTGGCTCAGGTGGTGGGTGGTTATCAGGGCGCTAACTCCCTGGATTCTTGAGAGACTGGGTTATGTTTCAGTCAGTTGGTTTCCTGCCGTACAAGTTCAAGACCAGTACGGTGGTCTTTCCTGAGCAAGTTGGCAGTCTGGCAGTCGGGACTACTCAACTGGATGTGAGTCAGCAACATTTCCATTCTGGCTGAACAGATTTCACATGACTTTTCTTCCCCTGGATATATTGGGATTATTGATCACACATTGTAGGAGGGAAAAAAGACTCAAGCTGAAACATCACAATGTAGAGTCAGTCGGTGGCTACACTGACAATCACAAAATCGACATGCAGTTTTGCAGATCTTGATTTTGTTCAACGCTTGCTTGGGTGAGGAACTTTATTTCAGTGAGCATTATGTTGTAGTCACAAAGGAGTCAAAACCACAGCAGTCAGAGCCCAAGACCAAGGAGGGCACAAGGCCAAACTGAACTGTTCCAATGATAGTGTTTCAGTTCTCGATTTATTTTGGAAAATAAAAATGTCTACAGTTTTGTTTCAGGAAGAAATGAATGTGTGTGTTTATATGACTAAAACCCTCATGCTTCTGTTTTCTGTAGGCAGTTTGGCCTTGGTCTTGGTGGCACCCTGCTCACTGGTTTTGGTCTTGGTCTTGATCTCAGTATGCTCGGGTCTAGACACAGTCATAACATGCTCTGGAAAATTCGACAGTTTGACTTGTGGCTCAACAGTGGACTCATAAGGCCTGTCGTTTCATTGGGAGGCACATTGAGGAAGCTTAGATAGCCTTGATCTCCCTGATAAATCGGAGACGCCGACCAGAGCTGTCCCACCTTGTAAGGCAATTTCAGTGTGAACCCTTCCACTACCAAAATGTATTTACATTTGTCATGAGGGAAACACGCCTCAAATGCTAAGAAGGCAGGTGAGCTTTAGGTCACAGCTACATCTTTAAACAGTCCATCCTCTCCGATCAATTGGGCACCTACTCCTCGTAAGTCTCCAGAAATCCTTCACTCGAGGTTTTCTTTCAGGAAAGATTCACTATTCTAACAACTGTACAAGTGCACCATTGTGCCCTGTGTTTAATTTATGGAAATTCTCCTGTAATGATTCCCCAGATCTGTGATGCTCCTGGGTATATCCAAAGTGTAATCTGACTCCCGCGATAAATCCTGAGTGCCTTCGGAGGAGGGGAGACGTGTGCTGACACACTGTAAATCAACCTGCAGGCTGCTTAGACCTCTTTGTTGTCCGCAGGACAATATGACAGCCAGCATGAAAACATGCAGGAAAACAGATAAAAACACCTCTCATTTCTCTTCTTGCATCTGCAGTCACATATGGAACTGATTTATCTGTCCTGCAAGGCTGCGTCTCACCACCACAGAAAGAATGACCTTCATTCTGCAACGAGCCGTTGTGATGTCGCTGGCGACACAATTACTTCCAGTCCACATATGACCTCAGATTGGAAGTATTTGAGTTCACAAAGTAACATGTACGCGGCATCCTTCAGCATCATCAGGAACAGTGATCGATGGCGTAAAGTGCAGCAAGTCATTTAGCTCATCATTATTATTTCCACCACTGTAAACGGAGCAATGCCATGTCAGCACTCTGCTAAATTAAATCCGAATTGATCCATCAAACTCGAGAAGGTTAGCTCCTCCTCCTTTGATAAAAACTACAGCAAGAATAAGGCTGTGGTTGCAGGGTGTGAGTTATTATTTACCCCCATCCTTGTCAGGCTGGGGGTGCGATTCTCCTTGGTTGAAATCCCGTCCTGCTCGCACACTCCCACATGGGACACTCTGAACAGAAGCTCAGTTATTGATCACATTAGTCAATTCTGGCTTGTTTCCTTTTTGTGCCATTATTTTAATGCACCCGGGCTGGGTGTCCGACGTAGCCTTGCAGGCCAGGTTATAAAGTGCTCCACAGGCCCCTAAATTATTCACTAGTCCCCTCCCCTGCACCAGCTCCATTAGCAGGAGAAAGGAGGGTGACCATGATGTCACTCAGCCCGTCAGCAAGATGAGGGACTGTGATACACTGGAGTCAGCTGTGAACACGCAGTGGGACACCATGAGATAGTTTTGAAGCGGTGAAGTCTGGGCTGCTGTCAAAGAGAAGCCAAAGGCAGTACTTGGTGATCCGTGGGATGAGAATTAGATGAAGGATGATGTCGTGCTTTCATCTCTGTCTTGGATCCACACCAGGTATTTGAGAGGGTTTGATGTTGCAGACGTGTTGTGATGTTTTGGATGTGTTTTGGTTATGATATCACATTGTATCAAATGGTACACCTGGAATTGGTGCAATGAAAAATGTTTTGAAATAAATAAGTCACAGCCCTGATCTACATATATGAAAGCAGGATTGAATTGAATATTCCACACAATAAACACACAAAAAAATGTCAGGAAATTATGACCATTTTTTAGGGAAATCTTTGAATAATTCAAAACACATTTAAACAAATTTAAATGAGCAAGATTTGAGTCTAAAAAGGACAGATTAAATAAGCGTTAAATATTGGCACAGAGTCTGTGGAAGGGCCACATTTGACCCCAAGTGAATTTGGAGGGTTTGACCCCCAACTCCCTGACATTTGAACACACATTTTAGATGTTTTTTTATGCATATCAATTGCTTTGTCATGAACACCTAAAGAGAGACGCTTGAAGTGAGGCGAAGTAACATTCTGTGAGCATCTGGAAAATAATGTTTTCATAAATAATCAATGCAGTTTCACACCTTTCAAACGCAACGCTGACCACATTAATAGATCATCTGCCAAGGAAACATGCTCTTGCTTGATCCATTGGAGCAGCTTAAAGTGGACACGTCACTATGCTGCTATAGATCCATGTGTTTCAGAAGAATAGACCGACCAATTGTGAAGAAGTACACCCCGCTGACAGAGAGAAAGCGATGGCACACAGACAGCTGCTAGTTTTCATCAGTCTGTAATGGGCGCACCATCATGGTGTGTGCGTGCGCACGTCCTCGTGTGTGTTTGGGGGGGGGTCTGCCTTGTTAGAGGCAGACACTGTGTCCGGCCTGATAGAAATCAACTGCAGCAACCTCTCATCAGGAATCAATGAACGATTCCTACTGTGTGTTGCAAAGCCTTGCTGCAACTTGTTCTATCATCATGCCATGGAAAATGTGTCCCACCGAGTTTAAACATTTCAGAGCATTGTTAAAGTAATTACTGTGTAATCGAGGGGGCTGCGTGGCCAATCGATATGAGCCACTTAGCTTGTGAAACAGCGAAGGCAACATGGTGACAAAGTGCCTTGCAGGAAGAATGTCAGTACTTGCTGTCAGTAACATTTTAGATGATGGAGCATCTCGACAAGAGGAAAACACAATTGTAATGCACAATATGGTAACATTAAACTGGGCTGTAAAAAGCTCTGAGATCTAGCAAAGAGAACTGAATTCTGTTGAACAATGGTACACATTAAAGAGAGTCAATGGCCAGGATGAAATGGGAAACAAACAAGTACCTCATATCATCTCTCCTCATTTCCCCAAAAAGAACTGCAATGCATTACGGTGGTCTGCTCGATTATGTGGGAATCACATGAAAACATCATGCAATAGTCAGTGCACTATGGGCTTTTACAAGAAACACAAATAAGCAAAAGGCCATTTGGCAAGTCATTGACGTGTGTGAAGCTTCTGCTCTACTCTAGACTGAAATGAAGGGGGAGGTGAGGCTCATGGTTCTGGTCAGTGGGATGGATGATCCGACTACTGAGACTGGCAGAACTGCTAATGTGTCTCATCTAGTCTAATGTGAGTGACTTCCTTGACAAACTGAGTGGGACTGAAGAGCAGACAATGATATGAGTTGTAGGTGTGCTACCCTATACCTCATAGTCAGAGGCTTTTGTAAGGGGCCACTCGAGGATGTCTGGATGTGTGGCACCTCTCACCTCCCGATTTACGTGGCCATCCCTGTCGGACCGATGGATGGTCTCCTCAAAAAGGCCAATAAGAGGAAAGGTGAGTGTCTTGCCATCCGTCCTGAGGGGCAGGTTCAAGACAGTGTTGGCCACTGGTTTCCATTTGACAAGCCTCAAGGTTGAAGTGACGGCAGGGAAATGAACAAAGTGACATAATTTGCCAATCCCAAGGAACGTTTCAACTCTTATCTGGGAGAATGTCAATGCTACCAATGACCTTCCTTTCACTCCTGCGGCCTGCTGCCAACTTTCCGACTGTCCAGTCCTCCTTGTCTGCCCTCAACAAAGCCACAATGAAGTTTACTGAACTCACACTGCTGTGCCAGTCTTGCTTTCATGTCTGTCTTGGATCCACACCAGCTTGATATTGCATCTTGTTTAGACGTATTTCCTGCGAAGAATGCCAGTTACAGGCTGTTTAATGAATACAAATTTTGTTCAACTTGGAGTGTTTTGCAAATTTTGGGCCCCTTGCCTGATTGAGTGAGACACCGCTGGCGTGCAGCTTAGCCAGAACGGCAGCTTGCTGGTGAACAATTCCAACTTGAACCCACGTGAGAAGGCATGTTGTCAGGATTTATAATAATAAATGCAATTGAAGCAGGAAAAGTTTCAATTACGGTTTGTTAAAGGCCACAATTTTCTGAAAAACACAGACACAACATTCACATTTTCCTCAACTGATCTGCAGGTATCAGAGGACTTTCTCGATCTTAAGTTGTCTGGAAAAAAACTGTTTCCAGTTGACATGCATGGAATATATATATATATATATAATTATTATTATTATTAATAAGAACGTTAAAAACAAATACAACAAAAATAATGAGAAAAGAGAGAATATAACATTGACAAAGATGGCAGATGGCAGTAATAAAAACTCCTTTCCCAACCTCTCCCCATCTGGCCCCGAATCGTACCCCTTTAAGTAGACAGCTCAGTACAATAGCTGAACTCACTGGAAGCGTCATGACCACCTCCTAACGCTCATTTCAGTTGCTTTAAACCATCACTGTTGCTGCCATGACAACATAAACAGAGATCTCAACAAACAAAGATATATACTTCATTTATGTGATCTACTGACAGACTACACTCTATTCACAACAATACACTGTTGAGAATTCACTTTAAATGTTTTTAGTGCAGAGTGATGTTTTCCTTCTCTCCAGCAATGTGTCTCATTTCTGGGAAGTTTCAGTGAGCATAGCAAAAATACTAAAACACTTCGGAAAACCAACAAAGTCTGGAGAGAGTCAAAAGAGAACACTGCCAGGAGTCATCTTTCTCTCCCTCCAAACACACTCACCATTCTTTTGGTCTCTCAACCTCTTCAGTCCTGGAAAGGACTGTAGATTGTCGGAAAAGCAAAAAGCGGTGATTTTTGTCGGCTGTAGAGGTAATAAATGTAACCTTCCATCTTCAACATGGATGTAATGGAGATGGAAATTGCGATCCCCATTGAGATTTCAATCCCCGCTCCAGTGTTGTGAAGAACCATCACACCTATGATAAGAGCGGTGCGACTTCTGAGAGCTGTGCAGCTGTTTGGTGACTGACAGCTGTTCAGACCGAAACACGAGGAGATGTTTCTATTTAACCGTACTGAAAGGAATTCAATTAGCAGCAGGCGGATGTGTGACAGACGTTGGGCTCCAGATGCTGCCACATTAGCAGGCGACCGCACAATTAGACGGGTTGCATTAACCCAGAGACACGAGGCGGATTACATTCCACTATCAGGTTGCATTCACGGACGCACTGATAATGTTGTCAACCTTTTGATTAAATATCTGCTGAACTGGCGCTACATGCTCATGAAGGACGGTAAAACAGTGGTGAATTTCACTAAACCAACTAACAAATGACACATTTAAATAAATAGATAAAATGACACTAGGAATGGACACATCGTTGCACGACAGTCACACTGTTCAATGATTTTAATGGTGTTACACACCTCCTCATTTTAACTTGTTCATTTTAAGTTTGTTGCTCCTGCCATCTCTGATGCCAGTTCTTCACAAGTATGCACTAAAAATATCCCTCCACCGTTGTAAAAAGGTCCAACCATGGAAAATGTAGAAAGCAGAAATGAGGGCAGAGGACCGGTCCCATGCAAGCTCTCACTGCAATCTAACGTGCTTGATGTGTTGGTCCCTCACTATCAGGTTGTCTACACTGAGTGGGATCTTCGACGAGGACAACATCACAGTAACTGATGCCAAGGCCATAGGCAAACAAGCAGATGAGACTTGGCTGGAACTAGTTTTTTGAGTCAGATGACACAAAAGCAACACCGAGGTTCAGCCCCTATGAAACATGAACTCAACTGTAATCCACCAGAATGGAGCACTTCCTGTCTTGGATCAATAAAGTAGCTCCATCTAGCTCCAGGTTAAACAGATACAGAAGACTGTCGGAACATCGGACAGGAAGCTGGTTGACCAGAACAGACGAATAACATACACGTTATTTGTTAAAAGCTGGTATTGAGCCAGAAAATAAAGACTGAAGGTACGGTGCGACAGCAAAGCATTTTTAACTAAGTGCTCAAAATCTCCTTTGGACCCTAAGTGTGACCAATTTATAAAATTCTTTAATACCGTCCTATCATTTCATCGTCTTGTTTGAAATGACTGGAGAGTGACGTGTTTGTCGAACCCGCCATTCCCATCTACTTTCAAGAGCAACTATTTGCTGTGGAGCATTGGAGGAGTGGCCTCAGTGGAAACATGCTTCTCAACACCACTCACCCACCTCTGAGAAACTCTTTTATATATTTATATTTACAAAACTATTGATCCAAAGTTTGATCAAATTCAGGCAAAAGTATGCTTCTGAAGAGCCATCACTCTCCACAAGCCATTTCCAGTCCCACAGATTTGGGCTGTCGTAGTAACAAAAATCCTTCCAATGTGTAACCTTTTATCCATCAACTTTGTTGTACTGAATCATTGGTATCCTTTGTGAACCCAAAAGAACCACCAGTCAGGAAGCAGTGCGTGGACGCGTCATTTCTTTGATGCACAGTGTACTAGATTTAAATGATATGACGACTTGCTTATATTTATTTCCCTCCATGGTGACGGTCTGCAGCGTCCACTGTGCACATGTTTGCCATTAAAGTTCTTCAAGTAAGTGTAAGGGCATAACCCTTCCGAGCAGCACGTACAGGAAGTGTCAGACGTTCGACAGAGAGGCTGGAAAACAGCTGGAAAAGGCCTCCGCTGCTGTTGGTAGGTTGCACAGTGTATTACTGCAGAGACACAAACAAAAACACTGTAGCTGCAAACTAGTTGACAAACAGTCCAGAATACTTTTGTGAAAAAGATTAGGTCCAGATGTTTGTTTATTTTCTCCCCCACTGAGCACAAAAACCATCTGCTGTAAATGTTGCAGCACAAACAGGCATGAGTTTATAAATCCTGCTATAATTAGCCTTCATGTGTTCACTTCCGTCAGTGGGTCGAGACACTTCAGCTGCGTGTGGCCTTAACCAGTGTCCCTGTGATGCATTATGAACTGTGGATTCATATGGGAGATCTCCCAGACGACTACTCCGAAAAATAAATGACAAAACAGCGATTTGTCTGCCACTCTTGGACTGCACCGCCTCGTTGGAATGTACTGAAAATGAACAGCAAATAAACATATTCTAAAAAGTCATTGGCTTCAAATGATATACAGCTGAAGTTGAAATAACAGGTGACGTGAGAATCCCTGGGTTATTGACACCACAGTAACACTTAAATACAGTATATATCTTGACAAATGTTGTCTGTCAAGTGACTTGAAGACAGCCTCCCACACACTACATGTTGACGCATAGCTGTTTCAATATAGTGAAAATTGAGAGATGGGAAGCTCTACATTATAAGATGTCACTTGGTATATCTAGCACCGTGTGGCTCTCCCTCTTTTGACAGAGAAGTCATTGTGACTTGGTTGCTTTTTCATAACCTCTGACACATTCTAATTTTCAGAGTGGAATGGGCACTATCCCATGCCAAAGCCCTACTTCTGGTGTTCTTTGACTTAATGTGCTCCACATGGTATCAAGTTACGCTAACATTTGCTTCAATTGTAAGCCAATATGGAACACGAAAGGCTGACTTCGCCGTCAACATAGGATGCAAAACTCAAGGCCACAAAGGTGCCGAGCATCACACGATTTATAGTGTATCAAGAGCAGTTTATTGGCACCTCTGTGTATGAATAACATATTGATAAATCATGCATACAATCAAGTGTGAAATAAACTGAGACAAATTGAAGAATGAAGTACGGATGGCAGAACCACAGAGAACAAAAACAAGAGAGTATGACGAGGATGATCCTGGCCAAGTACCAAAGCCATCTCTACTCTTTGACTTGTACTGAATGTGGACTTTATCCAGCCATCGTGTGATGAAGATTTCGTGTGATGAAGATTTTTGAGAATCGCTTTTGTGTGAAAGGGTTTATATGAAAAGGTAGGAAATGAAAGAGTGGGCATGACTTTTGCACTTTTGTTTGCAAGGATCATCTCGCAATGTGTTTGCGTACTGCCATCCCTCGATTATTATCCAAAGGGTTTCAGTTATTTTTATAGGTTTGTAAAAGTTTGTTGTTAAAGATCAAGAGTAAGTTCAGACACACAGGTTACATATTTATTTATTACTGTTTTCATTGAGGTATTTCAATCTGTGTTTGGTGGAGTGAATGAGCGTAATAGTCGTTTTGACTGTAAGCTGATCTATTAAGTACATTTTATTAATTTGTTTAATTTACAACAGGAATGAATGAAGATCATTTATTTACATGTGGAACTGAGAGCATGTTTTGATTTATTCCGAAATTTAATTTCTTAAAATACCACCAGTTCCCTCATTCCTATGCTGAATAATAAAATAATTAAATAATAATGAAATAATGAAAAATGTGTCGGGCATGACTTGATGACTTTGCTTGAGTTTGTTTTGGCTCCACGAGTCTTGTCTTGCTGCTTCTATTTTCGCAGACTGGGTCTCTGCAGATGTCTTCGCTTTAATTATTTTTCCAACCAGCAGCCGACTCCCAAATACCAGAAAGGTGCAGGCATTCCCAGAAACACATTCCTTCTTCTGCTGACTCAATATTCACCCCCGGTAGGTTTTAAGAGAAAGATCTGCACTTGTTGGCTCACGCACGGTTTTGACTTGAATGTAAATGGTCCGAGGTCCTGGCAGGACAGCTGGCGGTCACATTTGGAAGACACACACGCACGCACGCACGTGAGCATTTCTAAAGGTCAATCTAGTCCCATTGGATTGTATTGATTTTTGATAGTTATGTGGAAATGCAGACTTTTGGTGAATGCCATTGTCAGGGCTTATCTGTAAATATAATGTGTTTGTACAGTATTGCGTTGTATGCTGAGAAAGCTGATGTGAAAAATTGTCCAGGATCCCTTTTGTGCCCCGTTGCATTTTTCCTGTGGATCACAGTATCATGCTTCTCCGATTTAATGGCATATCTGCATTTGTTTTTTGTTTTTCAATCATGTGCTATAGCGGACTGTGGCCAAGTTCGGCCCTGGGGACACATGTGGCCCTTTGCCTGTACTTACACACTACAAAATTACATTGTCCTTTTTTCATCTTCACTATTTGAAAGAAAACATTTTAAAGCTATTTCTTTATAATAATAAAAACGTATAACAAAGGTAATATATAATATTTACAGTGAGTTGTGTTAAAGTGTGAATAATTAGGATTCATATTGAGAATCTTTCATTTAACTATATATAATGTTATATAAGTGAATAACATATTTGAATCTTCTAACGTGGGCGGCCTTTACACTTTTTCAGATTTTCCGCTGGTTTTCTAAAATATTGGCAGCAAAACAGAAGTTACATTGTTTCTTCTCTGCTTGGTGGCCCCTCACAACAGTCTCAGTCACAGATCATGATGCGGCCCCTAGGAAATATGAGGAATCATTTCTGTGCTGAAGATGAAGAGTCATCAAAAACATAATACGCCATGCTTTACACCTATGAGAGAATGAATGACCTTGTATGGTCACAACCTATTGGAAATCATCATGGGGGGAGAACGTTTTTGATCCTAACATGTATCTCAATAACCTTTCGCACCATTTTAAAGTATCTTCAGCGCTTTCCAAGTGTTCCAATGTTGAAGCTACTGCTTGAATCTAGCCTGACAAACTCACAAGGCAGATCAGTCGCACGCTCCCTTCAACAGGATAGGAGAACATGACGTGGTATAATAATGTCTACCGTCGTTCTGAAAGGACTCAGGCACAACTTACAGCAGAAAGATGCAGATTTATTCTCAGGTCTGGAGTATTGAGTCATAATTGTGATAAAGAACAAGTCAGAATGGTGGTGAGGATGTTGCTTCTCTGGTCTGTCGTCAGACCTCCCAGCATGGGCGGTAGACTCGTCCCACCATGCACCTCATGGTGTCCCGTCTCAGGATGGGGATGTTGATGTCTTGGCCCTCTCTGTGTTCGTCCTCGGCCCTCCTCTTGTAGATGGACAGTCCATTTTGCAGCATCCGTAAGTCCTTCCACACGCTCGGATCGGCGACAACGATGACCCGAGGGCGTCTGGGTTTTCCGGTGGCTGCTAGATCGCCTTCGCTCAAGCTGTTCTGTGTTGCGTCGTCACCCAGCAGAGATGCCAGCGCCTCCTGCTCCAGCAGGCCGTCTTCAGTCTTGCCCATGGGAATGGAAACTGAGAGCGAGGAGCACTGGAACAGCAGCGCCGCACCAAGGATGAGGGACATGAGCGATTGTCGCATGTTGCCGAGCTTCAGTCGATCGGGATGAGTTCTGCTTCGAAGGCGTTGCATGTTCAGAGCTTGCAACTCATTTTATACAGTCTTCGGACTATTGATTGTATGACATCATGAATCCCCCTGGTGTGCCGGAAATTAAGCGAAGGCATTAAGATGAAGCTAAGCAGAAGGCTTGCAGTGCTCAAGTGTTTGGTTTTGGGAAGTTGATTAAAGTCCTGGTTGTTGTGGTGCACAATGGCAGGTATGGTTGAATGAACCAGAGGGGGTTCGTCAATAAGCCATTATGACCTTTCAAATCTGGAGATCGGATTATACACCCCAGTGACTTTTTGTGTTTTGAAGATGATCTTTTCAATCACCGTCACTCTTGTTTTATCAAAAAGAGAGGTTTTGTCTGGGATTAAGGCCAGTGATGTTCTTGCGTTCGTGGAGAAAGATCATCTGCCAGCGTGTCACACTGGGTGTGACAGGAGTTTTACATTTTCAATTGTGATGGAATTGTTTGGACATTCACATCAAAGAATGATTAAGTCAATATCAGAGTGAAATTTATCCACCTGAAATGTGTCTACTCAAGCCACTTCGAAATAACACTTTGTTCATGAGTACACTAGCAGCCAAAATATCTCTCCATCTTTCATAAGGAGGCCAAAGGAGTCGCCCGACACCTGCGACAGCATCAAAGATAAAACCCGAACATTGCTTTTAGAATCGTAGTCCTTTCCATCAGAGGCAGACATTGCATTGTGGCCAGGAAGATGATGAAAGGATGGAGATGAAGGGTGTGAAACAGAGCTCCGTCTGAACATAATGCATATATTATTAGTTGCGTGGTGCAACTTTGGGAGACAGAAACAGTAGAAGGAGAATGAAGCATGGATAACTTTGTCCCACTGTCTTGGATGCCCTGCTGTTCTGCTTTGTCAAATATTGCGCTGTTCTTCCACAGCAAGAATTCTTGATAGAACAAGAAATGTTCTATCAGAATTGTTCAAGAACAAACAACAGAGTGCTAAATTTAACTTCCCCGAGCCAGAGAGGTTGTGTGAACGTTTGCGTCTGTCTGTCTGCCTATCTGTCTTGGAGGCAGCCAAGTAGAAAGAATGAAAAAAGAGATTCCTCTCCAAGAGATACCATTCCAACACTCTGGACAGTGACCAAAAAGAACAAAAGTCACACAAAAACATACGAAATGTTTTCCTTTTTTAGTTAAGGAGCTTTGATTTTTCCACCTGAGAGTTGGACTTCAGCTACTGTTTAGTTCAATATATCCGGTTGATTCTAAGGGCAATGTGTTAATACAGCATATCAAAATGAAATATTACTACACAAGCACACACAAAATGAGACTAAGCAAGACCATCTTAACTGTTTTTAAGATGAGGTAAATGTGAAATGTCAATGTATAGTCTGGACCTTTGAGGGTTCTGGTTTGTTCTTGTGTTACCGAGCTTCAAAAACTGTTCAAAACTTAACAAATTTCAAGAGATTGTTGGCATGCTTTTAAAATTAAGCCATCAGTCCCAAGGTACTTTTTAAGGGAGTTAATAGTTGCCAGATTATTATTCCAAGATATCTGTGGCCAACACACTGCCGGCAGGTGATGAAGAAATAATGTATCTTTGAATTGGAATGTCTCAGTGCCTCATTGAAAGCTGACTGATTTGAAGGTTTTCACCTCGGAAATTGTCCCGTGATGAAACAGTTGAGACAAATTTAAATGTAAATACTTTGTCATGCTTAATCTATACTGTGCTATCATGCACCATCCACAATAAATACCCTCTTTCAATCACCATAGACTCAAATCCCGTGCTTATTTTTGAAAATATGTTTTGGAGTGATGAGGAGCAGTTTGAGAGTTGCACATCTCAAGTGCTGCATTTCAGCTCTGACTTTGCCTGAAGCGAGAGATTCCTGCAGCATCAGGAGGACCCGCCGCTTCCGTCTCTCAGCAACAGACTCTGAGCTGTGCGACTGTTTCACATTCACAGCAGCGAGGGCAGTCAGTGCAGGCAAGCACCAGCATGAATTAGGAGTGAGACACAACTTCATGCAGAACATTGATAAGGATCATCTAAGTTCAGTGATCAAAAATATGGTCCTTGAAATTCTCATAAACTCCAACCGCAGCATGCTCTCCAAACGACTCTATATTTTAAAAGGCTGACCTTAATAGAATTTCATTTTGTTACTGACTTGACTGTCTTCTGTGCTTAGTTTCTGTTGCGGGAAGGTCAAATACAAATGGTGCCAGACTGGTGTTTTTTCCATTTTATCCAAAATATGTATATATTTATTTAACAAACCTAACAGCAAAGTGAAATGCTGATGATCATATGAGAAGAAAGAAAGTCTCCCTTTGGAGTATCAGGTGCCCTTGTCCCTTCTCACCACCCCTCTCCTCCCTTAGACTCGGGCCCTTTCCTGCAGTTAATGACATACTTAAGAAACATGTTATGAAACTCTGGCATGCAACTGACCGGTTCTATTGGAAAAACCCTACTAATTGGAGGGATGATTAGTTTGATGGACCAGGAGGTGTTAACCGAAGCTCCCTCGCAGGTGAACAGCCTGTCAGCTTTGTTCACTTTAATTGCACCACAAGGACGACAACTCCTGTTACTAGGAGACGAGGCTATGGCAAAAAAAAAAAAAAAAAAAGTAAAGCAACCTTTTCTCACTAATTTGTTTCCAGTTGAATTCAGCTTCACCTCTCCCAAATGAAATGTTTCAAGGAAACGTGCATTTTATAGAATTGTTTGTTTTTTCAATGAATCTTTTTTTCTTTCAAACTAATATTAAATGAAAATGAATTACTAGTTTGCGATATGTGATCAATAAATGTAAATACTTATTTATCTGTTTAACAATATATAAATATTAATTATATTTTTTTCAGAAAATGAAACAAAAAGTTATATAGTCAATTACAGAAAACTATGTCAGTGTTTCTTTTCAACACAGAAGTATAGTATACATACACAGTTATAACATTAAAAAATAAAATAAAGTTTAAAATAAATAAATAAATACATGCTCATTATGGCAATTTAAAGACAAAAGCAAAATAATGTCTGAAAGAAATGAAAGTTCTTTCCGTTTCTAAGTGTATTTAAATTCAAATTGAATTCTAATTCACATACAATGAATTTTGGCGGGACAGGGCGATTCTGAGAATGAAAGATATCGATTTATTTTTGAGGACAAAGTTAGTGACGATGTTTTCGGGGTTATGGATACAGAGAAACTATATTCATTTTTTAACAGATAATTGCAGAATAAATGTAATATCAAAAATAAATGTAACGTGTTTCGTCAGGAGGAGCAATTGATATCGAGTCCTGCCGAGTAATGTCGTCAGTGTTTGTTATTTTGTTTTATACGTCACACGTACGCTCGCTGTTGGCGTGTGCCCGTTGCCATGGTGACACTTCCGCCCGCAGAAGGAATGAAAACGGTGGCAGATAATAGTTGATCATTTTAAAACAAAATTCTGTTTTGTTGGTATCGTCAGCGTGTTTCAAGGTTATAATGTGTGAGCACACCGCCATAAGAGTTCCCAAAGTCCTGCGTCATAACTGGGTCGAAGAGGTGAGTCGCACAGCTAAAGTTGTTCGAGACGCTACGATTAAAGTTCAATTTCTTGAAGGAGTCCGCGAGGTAAAAGCAGTTTGTGAGGAATGCGCGTTCGTGTAAATGAATTGGTTTGAAACCACAAACAAGTCAAACCCATTATAGTGCTGCAGAACCTTTGCGTTAGTTAAATAGTTGAATTAAAAACGTTTTCGAATTGTTGTGTCTAGAAATGTCTAAAAAAATAGCTAGAAATACTCCCAACTCACAGTACTGCTCGTATTGTGTTTTTACGATTGAGAAAAAAAAAATCTCTAACTTGAATTAATAATAATAATGTGGAATAATACATTTACGTTTTACGTTGAAAAAAAAAACACACACAACAACATCTGCAGAAAATTGTCCAAGTTTCTCATTGCCTCCAGTAAACATACTAGAAAAAAACAAACAAACAAAAACACATACCTCACAATCAGATACAAACATCACATGTGTAGGTTATTTAAAAAGTAACCAGAGAATGTAGGAGTTGATAGAATAGAATAGTCAACTACTGTTGCAGCCATCAATCATCTTAGTACTGAATCCATTGTTCTGTCCAGGACTCCAGGAGTCTGAAACTCCTGAGGCTTCTTCCTCCATCAACAGAGTGTGAAACATTTTTTTGTATTTCACAAACACTACGGTCAAAGGCAATGGAAACCAGCAATTTAATCATTCAGGGATCAATTTATTCAAAATCAGAATCAGAAAAACTTATTTTATCCTGAGGGAATTTTTCTTGTGACTTTGTTCGTAATTCAAGTTACTTGAGTAATTTAAGCAGTATTTAAGATTATATATTTATTGAAATGTTTAAGTCAGAGAGGACATAAATCCACAGTGTAAAGTGTTCTTTAAACATGGAAGAAAGGACATTTTAATCCATAAAGAAACAACATAACACCGCATGATCAGATTCTATGACTAATAATATAAAATATGTAACTTATTTTATTATATTAAAAAGGCTGATGGGATAATATCATGTGTATGTTTCATACAGTTGTTAAGAGATCCAAAAAATGCAAAGATATTTAAGGATTAGGATTTTAGAATTATTTGATTACTATAAAGCAGGGGTGTGCAAACCGCGTATGGTTGTTTCAGCTGAGACCACCTTGTTAAACTCTACGTACTTGATTGGTTGGAACAAAAACCTGCACCTACTATGGTCCTTTTCTGGAACAGTTTGGACACAACAAATTCAAGTCACAGCTCACATCCAGTCGAACAAGTAACTTTAAGGACTACTCGTATTTTGGGTCTTCAAAGTTGTGATTCCCTTTAAGTGAATTTAAGTAAGTTCGCCTCTCTGGGCTGTTAAGATCATGTTTATTAATGGTTTAGCAATCCTCAGTTATGATGTCACACCAACCATCTTTGTACATCTGCGTTACAATTTCTTGTCATTTCATCTGCAAATGTATTCACCAGCTTCTGTTCCACAACAAGGCTGCTTACTACTGAGAACCTCAATTGAAAAGAAGCGGGATTATGATCATTAAAGTCCATTGAAGAAAAAGAACAAAGACGCTCCGCTTTATAAATAGATGTGTGTGTAGAATCACGCCGAAGCAGATGTGTTGGTGTTCAAGGTAAACGCTGTCAGGGCCACAAACAGAATGGATGACATAAATAAGTTATTGTAACTACACCAGTCTGCTTGAGACCCAAATTGATTCCTGTTTGCAAGCTCACACTCTGTCTTTAACGTGGTGCGATGGCTCAAGAGGCAGTGAAGACAAGACTTTGCAAAATTCTGCGTCATAACTGGGTGGAAGAGGTGAGCATGGATTTTGCCCCTGAAAATAATTTACAAAATAAGAATATTACTTTTTTCACCCATATTTATTTATTTATTTATTTATTATTATTATTATTATTATTATTATTATTATTAGTAGTAGTAGTATTTCTTCTTTTCATCTGTGATTTTTTTATTTTCCCAAAAAGTTTTTTTTTCTTTTAGATCTCCTGTCCTGTCACTAAATTCGACATTTACTGCCCCCACACAATAGTCCCATTGTATAATAACAGAAGAGCAAATGCACAAAAAAGTCTCTCACCTCAGTTTCACAGTATCTCATTTTTTTTCAGTGAATATATAGTATAATGGACAGTAAGTATGTGAGACATACAAATGTATGTGAGAACGATAGAAACTGCGAAAATCTCTTACTTGTATTACCCGGATCTGTCCCTCCTTTAAATTGAGCCACAAAAAAAAAAGTAATTTATCACTTGGGGGCGATATTGAGTAGTTGGACTGTGAGAAATGACCACTTGGTATGATGCCAATTGCATAATTATACAGCGTGTCTGAACATGGGAGTCTCTACATGATTCCAATAAATCGTTCTGTGGTTGCCATGCTTGTCTTCTAAGATTTCCAGACTGTAATAAGGATAAAAAAAATACTCTCTAATTGTGTTTACCAAGGAGGCTGTGTCACAACATTGCAATTTTTTTTTTTTTTACTTTCTTCAAGGTAATGCCACTTAATATTTTCTGGAAGCAGAAATGAATGTTTATACTGCATTATATATGTGTTTTTAAATCTTTGCTTATTAAAATAGTCTGCACAATTTGCATGCATTTTAGCGCACACCTTTTTGCAGTGTTAACATCCGTCTTTAAAACTGATGTACATGGGGGACCGGCTCCAACAAGATGCTGCATACTTCCATCCTTTCTGAACTATCTCTGTCGTGTGTGATGAGACACTTGAACTGCTTCTGTGGCCTTGCGTTCACGTCACCGAGACAAGTGCTGGCAGTAGTGGCCGACAAGAGGCTGCCTCTCATGTGGCCTGACTCTGTACAACACAATCAGTGGACAACTTCATATTTACGTTTGCGTCTGTTGTTTAACCAGCGGGCGGTTTTAGCCATCGACTCCGCAGACACATGGGCCAAAATCCAAAAATATGGACACAGGGGAATCCTCACTGTGGACCAGAACTCTAAAATGGAGAGCGTCACAACGCAGAGAGCATATTTCGCCCCTCCTAAGGGCCCAGGTGTCAGGCTGAAGGGTAAGTCCCTCCATTTACTATGCCAAACTTCCCCAGGTGCTGCTGGCGTCTGGACTGCCTGGCCTTGTCTGTGCTCCCTCACCTAAGGACTGCTTGCCCTTCCTCAGCATTGAGATTCAGCTGTGCACACACTATATTTTTATGTGTACTTTTAACAACTGAGGCGCTCTTTTTGTCATTTAGGTGTCAGAAAAGTGCTCAAAGAGAAGGAGATCGCTGAGATGATCAGGTAAGCGTCTTCGCGAGGAGTTCAGATGGATGTTTATATCTTTACAGAACGTATGGGGTGGGAGGTGGGGTCATTCATTTTGGCTCATTTGACTTAAGTCTCACAAACCTTTTCAGTGAGAAGCTTGAGGCAGATTCAAGAGAACCACCCCCGAAAACGGACTTCTGCTCCACAACCAAGAGAGATTTTGGCGTTGAGGGTTTTGTTCCTGCTATCCCTTTGCCAAAGAAGGTTGTCTGATTTTAATGGAAGATACCAACGCAGTTGTTTGATGCTGCGTGGGAAGATTGATATGTGTTGTGTTTTGCTTCAGTCTCATGACTACACGAAGGACCAGGCTGTCACCTTCTGGAGTGAAAATTACAAGAAAATACATGTGAGTAGTAAAAAAAAAGAAAAAGAGGTGGATTAAATGGTTGTAATTTTGCGTCAGTATGTCCAACCTTTATCATGTATCATGTGAAGCCGTGTGAGAATTTTCTCTCCGTAGCTCTTGGCATGTGGCGAACCATACGTATGACTCCAAAAATGTGAAGAGAAATGATTGACTACCTGTTATGCTCCTTCACTGCCATCCATAATTTGAGATATTTGCTCATTGCAGGGCGTGACTAACATACGGACCCCGACAGCACCGTTCAATAAGTGGGCCAAGTTCAGCACCCCCATCAGTGAGCGGCTGGAGGAAGTGTCTGGACATGGATGTGAATGAATGTTTGTTCAGACGCTTTAGCTCAAATTCTTCATCTCTGTTAGAGTCAAGAGTAGAATTTTTATTGCTGAAAAAGTCCAGAGTGCATGAAAATAAAGACACAGACTACTGTATCGGATCAGACTCTACATGTAAGGATTATGTTTAGTATTGAAGATTTGAGGGTGAGGTGAAGCTTGACAGAAAGGTGGAAAGGTGCAACTGTGTGAATGATTATGATGCTGATATATAATGATGAGTGAGGTGGTAATAAAATATGGTGGTCGAGGGAATGATCTTGGATTAAAATCACTTTCACTAATGGGTGATAGTATTTCCTGCAGTAATTGGCTGCTGCTTCTGTGGCGTTCCTCCTCCAGGTGCTTCTCTGCCTCACACAGCCCTTCACTCACATTGTGACTTCTGACCGTGTTCAGCTGTAGGAAATGGTGAAACCTCTGATGGACGTTTGTCTCCTGCCAATCACCACCACTCGCTGCATCCTTCTGCTCCGCCCCCAGCTTCCTGCGGGGGGATCATAAGCCGTAGCTATGGCGACAGACCATTTCAGCAGGTATTCATGCTGATCTACCCTCCAAACATATCATTATCAGACGGGATAATACACGGGAGCTAATCTGTCAGCGACATGTGAGGTTCTGCAGCCAATATGGAGCGGCGGAAAAGTTGCCTGCCTCATTCATTTGCCTACTCGCCATGTTTTCTAAGGAGGAGACATTTTGTGTGTAACATAAAATGACATACATGCTGAGGACTTTGGTGTAAAGCTGTGCCTGCATGCAAGTCCATGCTTCATGACAGGTATTCAAGGAATACAGGTTTCCCATCAGAACCTTGAGGCCCAGGTGCCGCCGTGGCGGGTTCTAAGAGTGGACTTCAGACTAGTCTCACAGGTCTTAATTTCCCCCACAAATGATCACATACTTGAGCGCACATGATGACAATTCTCCTCTCGTACATCTCTATTCTGATCATCTAGTTGCTTGTTGCGGTACCTTGTGACTACTGACAGTATGTTGAATATGATGTTTCTGGATCAAAAAATATTTGAGGGAAAATGCCTCTGAAGTAGTATAATGTATTATCTGTCCCTGCTCGGTCAAAAGTCAAGCTCAGCTGTGGTGTGATGAAAGGTGCCCCTTTATTTCTCATACTCACCTGTGGGAAGTGGCAATAATGCAAAAGCACAAAAGCATACAAGAACTGGTGTAAAGAAGGTGGGTAAATGATATTAGGTTAGGTAGCTCGTAATACTCATATAAATTTTTTTCTTGGATTCTTGTAAACTATGATATTTTTATTAAACTTACATTTTTGTGTGAACTGTGGTTTGTGTGTTGAAGTTCACTATGCCTGAAAATAGAGTTCTAGCCTCTTTTCCAAGTACAAGTAGTTGGATCATCTTCCTCCATCTGTCCTCTGCTTCCTCTTCTCTCAAACCTCCAAACCACATGTCCTCCTTCACCACCTCCATCAATCTCCTCTTTGGCCTTCCTCTCCACCTTCTGCCTGGCAGTTCCAACCTCAACATCTTCCTACCAATGTACTGGCTCTCTCTCCTCTATACATGTCCAAACCATCTCCATCTAGCCTCTCTGACCTTGTCCCTCTGATCTACTGCTTCCTGATCCTATCCATCCTGCTCACTCCCAGAGAGAAGCCCAGCATCTTCATCTCTGCTACCTCCAGCTCTGCCTCCTGTCTTTTCCTCAGTGCCTTTTCTCCAATGATTCCATCCTGCCTGCACCCACTTCTTCACCTCTTTCTCACACTCTCCATCGCCATTCGGACGTGCTGAAGGTGGCATCTCAAAAGATATAGAGCTCAACTAAAGGGCCATCTTTGCTCCAAATCTCTATTCCAGGCTTTTCGTCCTGACTCTAATAACTATGGCAGCTCAATGGCAAGGGATCAACACTTAAAATTATAGATCCTAATCCATTCATCATGACCCAGATTTTTTTATCGGCAAAGGGCTGTGAAGGTTATTTATTTCACATTGGTTGTTGTTTTCAAATGACTACTTACAGATCATAAGACCTTTTGTGGGCATCCAAAACAGAACCCCCAGTTTCCAGTACACTCAAGCATGGACAAACTCAAGAGAACCGTATTGTCAAGCTTCTGCGTTTTAAGAATGAAGATGAGCTTGAATGAAGACAGCTGGTCATTACAGTGGAGTGGGATAAAGACTGGGCCTCTATCATTGCTTCCCCTTGTGTTTTGTGTTCTCAATTACTGTCTGGTTGGGGCCAGCAACAGCAGAAGACAAGAGCAAGGAGCATCTGGGCAAGCAACATCATGGCAGCTTGTTTTCACTCTACTCCTTTTTAGTTGATGCTGAAGGATGTGGCAAGACTAAAGCGATCAATTACGACTAGACTTTTCCTCAAACAGGTTTTCACAGTAGCAAAAGCATCCTGGTCATTGAGACTTCCCTGCAGAATCCTGCAGTGTCTTCTCTAGAATGCATTTTAATGAATGAAGACAGCCACAAAAGGAAAGGTAGGAGCAGAAGGTTGAGCTTTGGTGTGAAGCCACGCTGAAGATATTGTTGTCATGGAAACCAAACCCACGCTGCTCTTCACACAAGTCTCCTCAGGCAGTGTCCAGTCCGGTTGGAGGAGAAAAGTCGTCCAGCGGTTGCTCTATTTCAGTCTTTATTGATCAGTTGTACTGATGCAGCAGCTTGGCTCCTGTGTGCTCAGAGGCTTTGGACTCGATATGGTCACCGGAGAAGAGTCGCTGGACAGTTGCGCGATAACAGCGGAGACCTTCACCCTCCCCAGTTAGGTGCTAGCAGGCCTGTGACACTGGGAGGAAGTGGGTGGTAATTACAGCCGTGCAGAGGGGAAGATGTTCTCCAGCAGAGATGAAAACACGGCCACGACACAGGAACAGCTCCCTCGCTCCGGAGCTGATAATTAACATGTAATGAGGGGTGAGGTCATCACCACGTAGCACAGCTGCATCCCAGCTACACCCACACATCTGTCCACAACTTGAGTCGCGCTGTTACTTTTGAAATTTATAAAACATTTTTAAATACAGAGCCACTAACTCAAATCGTATAAATCCGCATCATAGGTCATCACAGAAGTGGTTGATGTTGTAACAGCTACGAACTGAGCTACTTTCATGCAGTCATTTCCTGGTTCAGGGAAACATCGATAAGAAAAGCAATGTTAAAGGCTGAAAACAGAAGTTACATCATCTCTACTTTAATTGCTTCTTTACCATGATGGAGCTGTGATGCCAGCCCGCCCTGTGTTCTTCAACTCTGTTGGGGTAACACAAATCACGAAGATCTTCAGGACCTCCGAAGAGTCTCGATAGACACATAGATGATGGAATCAGATGCTGTTGAGCATCAAAGCCACAAAGAAACAGCGTTTGAATCAGTTTATTGGACAAAATATCTTACAGTATCCTGGATATACATATATACATTTGACACGTCTACAGTGACATCATTTGCCTTCACTGGAAGTTCCTAGAATATATCAAGACATCATTGAACACATCCAAATCTGAATATAGAAAGGACCAAAAGAAAAAAAAAATCACTCTTAAAACATACAATAAAAAACAACTCATTACAGTATTCAGGTAGCAAATATACCCGGGATTGTTTTTGCGTTTGGTCGACACAGAAGGATTTATTCTAGAACAAATAAAGATGTGGGAGCGTCTGCTGCTGTCATCAGCTCAGATGACGTACACATCAGTCTTCTCTCCCAGAAGCCAGTACGTTGTCATTTTGCCTTTGCCCTGAAACACACAAATCAATAGCATCATCGGTGGGCACGGGTGGGGTGGGGGTCACGTCCTCGATCATGTTTCCTTTCAAAGAGAGTCACCCTGCCCACCACAGCACCTCCCTGTCACACAATTCCGGGTACAAGCTTCAACCTTGTCATAATAAAGACTAACCCAAGAAGTCAGTTACGATTTGACAGAGTGTTGTGTTGTAGTGTACTGCACAAGAAATGATCATTTTAGAATTTGTCATGTCATTTGTCAAAACCTCAGCTATCGATAATGGATATACAGTCTTTTGGCATTTCCCATCAGGGTTTGCCACAGCAAGTCAACCTCCTCCAACTTCATCCACATTGCATACAGTCTTTGTCTGTCACCATGTATTTACTGTATGAGTTCACTTTGAACAATAACAACAAGGTGAATAAAGCAAGGCCTTCAATCTCACCTTCATTTCTATATCGCCTCGTAACTGCAGATCAAAGTATCCGAACTCATCCAGAACTTCTTTGGTGGCAGAGGAAACATGGATCTTCAGGGCTGGATAACGCAGAGCAGAATTGGGTGACAAACAGGAAGAGAGTCGGCGACGGTGCAGATCCAGTAACGCTGACTATGGACCTTTAGCTGAGCCATCAATTATTTATCAGAGTTGAAACAATAGAGGAAGCTGCTCGGAAGTTAATCAATACATCTGATCATCTGCTTGCAAAATGTCCTCCAATTCTTCGAGGTGCTTGTTTTTGTGTCGCTGACATACAGTAGATCAGTAAGAGGCAACTTTACCATGTTAACATCAAACAATAACTCACAGATATGTTGACCCGTTAGTGGTTCAATGATTTGCACGTTTGTGACTTCAATACACACTTAACGTTGAAAACATCTGCTTCAAATATCATCTGCCATCACCTACTCAAGTTTGACATACCGTAACTTTTAATCATCAATGCATTCAATTTCTAATTCTCTTATTCTTAATATTAAAAAATTATCAGTAGGTGATGCAATGACATTAGCCTGACATGTGGAGGCGATTTAAATGGTACAGTTGGATCAGAGCGTTTCCTCTGTTACATTTGCTCAAGGTTCTCTGCTGCTTTTTAATTTCTGATGTTGTTTGTTTATACCGCCTTCACAGAGATGAGCTCCTTTTTACCGTGGCCATGGAGCATCACAGACCAATGTTGTTCTCCGGAAATATTTGCCTCGATATTCAAGGCTTCTTTGGTTTTGTAAATGACTTGGACCTTTATTCATCTGCTTTTCACACAGCACAGCGGCACAAGCACAACGGACTCTCACCTTCTCCGTTTGACTCCATGCGAGACGCTGTATTGACTGTGTCGCCGAACAGACAATACCTGGGCATCTTGAGACCGACCACACCAGCACACACTGGTCCTACACAGGCAGACACATCAAATAATTCGATGTCAATTACACACACTCGTGTTTGGACGATGTCAAGGACTGTGAAGTGGCGGCCCACAACACATGAGCCGACACTCACTCGACACCTCGCGTGAATGGAAAACACAGTTGTGCTTGCCTTGTCTGACCACAACATTTGGATGAATCTGAAATGGACGGCGACTCACCAGTGTGTATTCCTATCCTGAGTCTCAGCTGGTCGTTGGGTCTGTGCCGAATCTTGAAAGTTTTAACCTGTTCTAACAAAGCCAGCGACATCCCGGCGATCTCCCTGGCATGAAGCTTGCCATTCCGCACGGGCAAACCAGACACCACCATGTAGGCATCGCCGATGGTCTCCACCTGAGGACAGTCCAACGCACACATTGTTTTGTTTGTCAACAAAATGCGCCCATGCAGAGGACCAAAACATTACGAGCAGCAGGCTACCTTGTAGACGTCAAAGTTGTCGATGATGGCATCAAAGCATGTGTACAGGTCGTTGAGCAAGGTGACGACCTGCATACAGAGTCTGTGAGTCACGCTACCTTGAACATATGCATTCATATTAAAAAAACATAATATAAAATAAAATAGAATTTTGTCGTGAAATTTAAAATGAAGCGTATCACTTTGATCCTGAGATCAGATGTGAAATGCAAAGTTTGTTTTGTCATTTTCGGTTTGAGGGAGAGCCTTTACTTTGTGCTTGAGGCAGAAATGTTGAGTTTGCAAAAGGACGAGGGCCAGGGACGTGTAATATGAGTTCAACGGCTACATACTGCATAGTGCAACTTGATTATACTTGTATGAATAAATGCTCAAAACATTTTACATATTCACAATGTGTAGCTTTTTTTTTTTTTTTCAATATTAAGACTTTTCGGGGGAGAGACAGGGCAGTGTCATCATCGTTGTGTCAGATATCCACGCAGAAACACAGATCTGGCTTTTTTAAATACATCCAACCTTTATGTCTGATACTTCATAGACTTTTTAATTTTCAAATGAACAACATACTGTAAATGTCTGTCCACAATACCTTAATTTAAATCATGAAATGATTTTTTTTTTTACCCATTTACTCAGTGGGCTCTATAGTTTTTGAGTGAAGCCAATCTTCCATTTTTAGATTTCTGGAGTTTTCCTTCAGTTTTCAAGAGGTTTTAATCTATTACTTTGCTCATCATCAATCTCATATTGTTTGTGTTTCACTCAAGTCACGGACAAATCAATAACCCTTCCGGAATGTTCAGTACAGGTAGTGGTTCACTTGCAGGTGGGGTTAAATGAAAAAGACAAAGCCAAACAGGAATCTTTAAGAAATTAAAAAAACTTCCATTAATGCTTGTAGTATGAGTAGTAGAAGAGCTATTTGCAGATGGAACATTAACCGTGGACATGAAATGAGGCTGTGGATGACATTTGAAATGTCATGGGCTGAATGGGACCTTGAGTTTGACCCGTCTGCCAATTTCTTTGGCCTCATGCTTTTTAGTTGTGCTTGTGTCACCGGCAATTTCACTTCATTTGTGTCTTTGGGATTTTGTTTGAGTCCTTCACCGTTTTAGTCATATCATTCAGAGACACCCACTTCTGAAAGTTCCGTCTCTTTGTAGAGACTCTGTACGTTCTGAGAGAATGTGACTCAACTCTGCGTCAGCAATCTTCTACCAAACAGCTGTACTTTTCATGGTGTGTGGGAGCGGAGGCACTGTGGGAAGGATGAGGCACACTGCAGGTATGGAGACCTAGCGCTGGGGGTGTATCGGTCTACAGCACGACCCACCGCTCTTAGACCAATTCCCTGTTTGATACCGTACCTGGAGCGGCGTGCTCTCTGCAGACATGGAGGTGAAGCCCACAATGTCACTGAAGTAAATGGTGACGCTGTCAAAGGCTTCAGCCTGAACGGTCTCCTCTCGCTTGAGCTGCTCTGCTACTGAGCTGCAGGCACAGGGGAAGTCAGATGGGGGTTAGAGATGTGAAGGATATTACACATGCAAAACATGGAAAACATGACTCCTCATGTTATCCTGATTCCCTCTTCAGCGCTCTTTGTATTCTACTCAAAGAGCAATTCCCAGCCATCGGTTTTAAGATCACATGCCATTTAAAACAAACTGTCATTGGCACTGCCCTTTACTTACTCCTCCTCTCAAAGTCTCCTTATCGTAAGCCCCATCAAACACCTAGAAAACAACCTCTATGACACTTTTCCTTGACAGGATTTTTTGGAAAAGTCTGAGTTTTTGGTGTGTTGAAGTTTGAGGAATTGTTTTTCTGTATATTATGGGTGAGGCATATATTACATATAACAGACTTGGAAAAGCCTCCAGGCTCAGAAGGTGCTTGTGTGACTGTTTATTTCTGTTGGCCTGGGTACCTCTCTGTATTCCTCCAAAAGTGCGAGAGGCTTCTGGGGAGCAGGGGGGTCGGGCCTGCTTACACTGTTGCTACAGGGAACTGAATGTTGGATAGTGGACAAAGGAAGATGGTTGGAACTATCACCTGTGAAGAAGAATAAGCCAAGCCAAAAGACTAAGCCAGTTTTTGATCTGAAGCTACATATGGGCCCAGCACAGGATCGAACGATCGGTTGAGGAGCTCAGTCAGTCAACCTGAAACTTCCACCATAGCCATTGCTTCCTAAAGTTGGGGAGAGTTTGAGGATACTCCTGCATCCTTTGACGGCGTCACCTGGATCTGACCCAGAACCAGATGGAAAGGTTCTGAATTTGACACTTCCTAAATCAGACCTGGTTGTGAAAAAGCATTTTTGCATTTCCTGTAAGAGACTGAGGGTCCGTTGAGGATGAAAGTTTTCATAAAATGTGTTGATTTTCAGGCACGTGCATCCTTCTCTTCCTATTCTTTTTGTTCCTTTTCAAATTTAAAGAGGAAGTGCTCCTGCAAAAAGGGCACACATCCGGAAGAAGGGCGTGGTGCATGAGCACCACCCGGGAGCTACTTGTGGATCGTGACAAATTAAGAGGTGGGCGCCTTTATTTCGCTCTTGTAGATGAAACACAGGTTCAGTCACCTTAGAGTCACGAAACACAGATCTCCCACCTTACCACCGTGCCCTCACACATTCATGTCACAACAATAGCACCGTCATCTCCCCATCTGCCCTAAATACGAATTAATAAGAGCCGTGGCAGATTAGTCCTCTGCTGGAGTGTGAGGTGAGGTGACGTACTGGTGTCTTCTCTCATGCCTGGGAAAGCCATTAGGCGCCCTCTGCCCAGAAGTCTCCCTCATGATTCCGACCTCTTCATTAGCTCTTATTTACAGTGGAGCTGCAGGACTTGTTAATTGTGGAGGACTCACTGCGGCAGGATTTGATAGAGGAGATTCTCGGCCTTTCTTTTCTCTTCCAGGTACGCTTGTGTGCGCTCCTCCACCAGGTTCTCCAGGTTGTTGGCGTACTGCTCCATTCTGGACAGCAGGTTGTTCAGAATGCTGGTGCTGCCCTCCCTGCACAGGCACGAAACGGATCATTTCGCTGAGTCAACACCTCAATAACCCTTAAACAATGCTGCAGATTAAGCACAAATGAGGATCAGTAAAGAAAATACAGTGGTACCTCGGTTTTCAAACATCCCGGAATTGGAGTTTGAAGAAAACATTTTTTTGCTTCGGATTTCGAACGAAAATCCAGAACTCGAACGCCCCCGAAAAAAGCGGGAAAAACCATAGCATGCGCGGACCGATCAGCTGACCCACAACGCGCTTTGTTATTGTGTATAACGCAGCCTCTGTATGCAGACGTGTCCCGTTAGCTACATTTACTGACTGTTTCTTCTTCATACTGAGGTGTAAAACCTTTCCTGTCTCCACACTGGACTGTGGTAGAGTGTCACAGGGGAGGTGCTCGCTCTCCACACCTCCGAGGCTGGAGCGCTCACTCCAGGGTTTGATGTCCTGTTGTGGGCTGGAGCTGGGACAGGGATGAGGCGAGTCTGGGACAGAGCGTGACTTGGTTTATGACTTTGTCACAGCCAAACTGCACAGAAGCGCACATTCAGAGCTGGACACGCACCGGGCACCTCTTCACTTCTGGAGAGACGTCACTCACTCGGCAACCCCTCCCACATGCAGCGGCCACACACATAGAGGAACAGCGCACCTGCAGCAGACACTCTACATTCACTCCTACAAAAGACTATTTTAAGGCTTGGAACGCATTATTTCCTTTTCCATTAATTGTAATGTAATAAATTCAGATTTCGAACAAATCGCTTCTGGCCGTCTGGAACTGATTGAGTTCGAGAACCAAGGCACCACTGTAGTCTCATCACTGAGGTCCTGAAACCTACATTAGCCAGAGACTGTCTCACTTTGAATAGTTGACACAACGTTGAGAAGAGAATTTGCTTTTCTTTATGTGTGAGATCTTGGTTGGTGAAAGATTGTATTCCTCTTTATTCTGATGTTCTACTTTCATGTTCATGAGTAAGTAGAGGAGGACCTCTGAGGTGGATAGATGGATCGCTCCAGTCACAAAGACGCTATATTTGGTGGTCAAAGATTCAAAAAGAGCCAGTGCGTGGACTCTCGCCCTGAGACAGGACGTTGCTCTTTACTGTCCGGAAGAATTGCCTCCCCAGTGAGATTGTCACTTGTCACTTGTATGTGCGGTTGGGAGGAGGTCCTGGTGCAGACTATGGACACGCGGGAGTGACATCCCTCGGTTGTCCTGACTGTATATGTATTCTCAAGATCGGTTAGAGTGGGTTTCTGGGAGAGGGAAGCTTCTGCACGCTTGACTGACCTAAACATAAGGCAATTGACAGAAGGCAGATTTAGTCATCTCACGGTAGATTTTCCAATTTGTTTGACACCTTTCAGAAGGTCAATGAATAAATTTCATCTAAATAAACTTCAAATAAATCGAGATGCTAAAATCCAACATTGGCCACCTGAAGAGATTTTTGAGTCCTGAACATGAGAGTGAAGTAAGAATTTAAATGAGTCAACAGCTTTTGAAGTTGTTATACAAAACATTCTGAGGCGATTTGGATACAAAGATGCAAATGAATGAATCATGGTGGTAAACAGAGGATGGATTAAATAAAAGAAACGTCCTTCGTGTGTTTGAGTAGAAATGACTCAGAGATGAACACTGTCGCTTCTAAGCCATGTATGATCAAATACTGCAAGTGTTCTTGTTGTCAAAGAACAAGCCCGATTACTGAATATTCCTTGCATAGAACAAAATAACCTGGAAGGAAGTGTCTGGCCTCCTGCTTCCGATAAGAACTGAGCGAGGAAAGGTTCCTTCACTTAACACATTAACTACTTTGCCACTGAGGTCAGCACCACTCTTGTAAAGAGAAAGTCAATACACAAGTCTGTGTACTGTGCATGAGGAGCATCTGCACCAGAGCAGGTCTGAATGGGCTCCACTGATCTTTGGGTTTCAACTTACAGCCACCAAATCGAACTTGTCAAGCAAACCTCAAGCAAAAGTCTCAAATATATGGATTTTTCCGTGTTTATGCCTGTGAAATACTGAAAACTGTCACGAGCTTCTGTCTCAATACTTCAATTGCCCTGAGAATGTATTTACTTCATCACCGTCAAAACCTATCTAATCTAGAAATCTTGTTATTGACTCCCATTATTTATGCATCGATTTACTGATGATTTACTGATTTGGATTGATGGTCTCTAACTACTCTGGAAGCGCAGCATCTAAGACCACTTTTCCCACTTTTTAGCTTAGCTTGGCATTAGTTTGAACCAAAACATTACAACTAAAAATGTAGCTTTAGCAACTCCTTCAGACTCATCTAACATGTGGCCTATTGCTGCATCTGTATCCAACACTGTGTACATGCTCAAACATGGTCATGATCGAACTTGTTCCATGGTAGACAGAAGGTTTTCCATGTGCTTGGGCTGTGTGTGTACTGTGGTGTGGCCACTGCCATGAATATAAAAGCCATCTAATCTAATCTAATCTGATCTCAACCAATGTGTATCGCAACAGCGTTTTGAGATTTGCCTCAAGTCCTCCTGAGGCCACCGTAGTTCAGGAGAACAGCGAGTGACGGTGTGTGGTAGAAGCACAGTTCAATACATAATAGTACCATAGAGCGTATGTAGAGATGGGTATTGATTATGATTTCCCAAATTTTGTTCACAATTTAAGTCAATCTCAATCTCAATTTTTTTACCAATTTTGCTAGAATGTGGAAGAAATTCTCAGAGAACTAAAATACAAACATTTACATTCTGGTTCAAACTACAGGCTGCACTACACATGGTACAAAAAAAAAAACTGATGTGGACGTTTTATGACCCAACATCGGACCTTGCGCAGGAATATTCTGTACAAAAGTACATTTTATACTTCAGGCCAAAATCATAGTTTGTAGATGCTGAAACAAAGGTGAATTTCATGATGAAGATATGCAGTGGACCCAACAGACCAAGCAGCTGGAGTGGCCTGTACTCAAAGCTGGTGAGGACAGATTCAGTTCTCCAGCCTGGTTAACTTACATGGAACGCAGTCTGAGAGTCCCTCCTGCCTCATGTTGCATTTAAATAAAACAAACCATTGACACTCTGTTCTTCATTATGCTGTCTTGCGGTGTGGTGCGTCTAAGCCTTCATTCTGTCATGGACATTCCACCAACAGCTGTGGTTAACAAATGCATTCTTGGTGAAAGAACAAACTGGTCAGCAGCTTAATTCCGTCTGCTACTTTTTGTTTAAGCCAGTTGTTTCCTGACAAGAACTACCAGGAAATCGACAACACAAACATCAGTGTTGGGGATCTTAATGTTTACCATTGAGACAAAGAAAGACTTCAGATCGAGTTGAGGCAGCAGAAAAGTATCCAAGTTCATTGACTGTCTACTTCCAGCGCCTAATGATGGGAACTTGGAAGAGTGTGATGAACACTAAAGTTATTTTCGTAGGCTGGACCGGATTGTTATGGATCTCTAATGTGCACAGTAAAAATGAACATCTCTCAAGCAAATATGGGCAGTTCTAACAGTGGTAGCGTAACATCACAATTCGCAACATCGCTCTGTTGTCGTTGCTATGGATACGGGTATGATGTTTTAAGATAAACCATGCTCAGCAAAGATATTTGGAGCTCCTTGCACATTGGATATTGGATAGTAGTGCAGTAATTCATATAGAATCTGGTCTCTTGAGCAACATGAATGTGACACAGCTTTCCACATAGACACAATGCGAAGACGTTGTATAAATAGCGATGGACAAACAGATGCATGCTTGTTAAGAGGTCAGTTATTCATGGTCAGCAAAGTTCCTGAAGCCTACAGTTGACTTCTGAACACCCTTCTTGTTGCATACACACCAAAAATAACAGCCCATCCATCACGACTGTCAACAACTCACACTCTGCTAATGAAAATAAGCAGCATTAAGGCCTCACACACTGGAGAGGGGATGCACTCAAAAGCATCCTTGAGTGAATCGCAAGTTATCAATCATAAACTGGGCCTCACTCTGAGCCGCTTCACATGGACAGCAATACATCAGGCTGCACCAGCTGACATTCTCGAAGTCACACAGGCCTACGTGTACACATGCGCCTCTCCCTTCTTATTCTAACCTTCGGATGACTCTTAGTGCGTAGCAACATTTACACAATCTTAATGAAAAAAGCAGGAGACAGCCATCGGTAGAAGCTTCCTCTCCTTAATTTGCACTTGTCTCATGTGGCAAAAATCTTGGTGATTGCTAACGGAAACATTTGACTCCGACAGACATTTCGCCTGGTAAACCGCAATTTTATTTCACAAATATAATTTAAATCAAATGGAATAGTTTCACTTTGATGGACTTTAGGCAGTGTGTTGCTTCCATGTAATATCTGTCAAATGTGCTCAGCAACTGGGCCACAAGGGTGAAAATGGCTGTTAAATCAGATCAACAGTGACCTCAAAGAACAATAGTAGAACGTTTCATTTTTGTCTTTGCTCCAATGAAGGTGACTTCTGAGCCTTACTTGTTAAGCTTTGCCATATAGATTTTGATGTGGCCGAAGTCTGGGCGCTCTGCCGGGTCTTCTGCCCAGCAGCCCTCCATCAGAATGGTCAGTTCTTCAGAGTGACACCGGTTGTCCGTTGTTGGGCGAAAGTATGGCTTCTGACCGTTTCTCACCTTCTGAACAATCTCTGCATGAGGAGAAAAAAAACATTTATAATGACATTATGACAGAAGTTGAGATGGTTTTGACTTCATTGTTTGGAGTTTTTGGTTACAGCAAAAAAAGACGTAAATACACAAAGTCATCACAAGCTACATATGTTGTTCATAACAGACTTAAATGATATATTCATACATTGAAAAAAAACATAAAATCGTGAAAATTTGAGCCGAGCCAAGGTCACGTCATTTCAGATATGATCACGGAAGAAACTCCTCATAGCTTCTAGCTGGAATAGAACCATTGAGGGAGCCATCATTTTTCTCCTACTGACGTCTCTTCCTGGTTCATATCAGCGTTTCTTTTACCCATGATTCATATTCCCTTTCTATAGTGTTTTTCCAGGGGGTGGAGAGGCTCCACCTGCCATTGACATCTGGCCTGCACATGTGTGTTTTGTAGACGTCTGTGATCTGCAACTGTGACCTCACCCTGGCCCACTTTCAAATGTCACCCAAACACCAAATAAATGCACTTCCTGTTATATAAGCTTCTGCCCTTTCCTCCTCAGATAAAGTCTGATTAGCATCTGGTGACACTGAAGCATGGGAGTAGTCGATCAAGGAGTTTGTTGTTGGAGCCCCGTCGGCCTCCAGGGACCACCGATGCTTCAATCTACAATTCAGTGTCTCAAGGGCCACTCATCGGATTTGGTGAGATGGTTGCAAAAGTAGCTGATAACTGATGAAAGGCGTATTGTGCACTGATAACAAGAGAGCCTATCATCTGATAGCACTGTGCCATGTTTACCTTTTGGGCTCAGATCCATGCCCTCCACATAAAAGGGCCCATTCCTCAGCGCTATTTCCTGCAGAATGATGCCAAAGCTGTACACGTCCCCCTTCTGTGTCCCCTGAGGCGGATGCCGATCGTATATCAGCAGCTCAGGAGGGGTCCAGAGCTTCTCTAGGTGACGACAAGCTTTAGCTTAAATTCCTTGGAATTGCCGTAAAACCAACTTACTTGCATAAAGAGCGTGCGACTCGTCGTTCTCGCAGGACGAGCGAAAGCTGGTCAAGCCATAATCTGTGATTTTCAAAACAAATCGACTGTCCACCACACAGTTAGATGACTTCAGATTTCCATGGCAGCTGAAGTAGCTGTTGTGCAGATAGTTCATTCCCTGGCAGAGAGAAGCATCCAGTTACAACGGAGCAAGTCATACATGCATCCACAAATATGGAAATAATACGCTGCAGGGCTTAAAAAGTGCTTGAAAGATGGCAGTGTCACTGGAGAGTCTTGAGTTCTCAGAAGGGGTATTGGCTGTATCAATACAGAGTGGAAATGATGCGTCACACCAGCGGCTAAGCTTCACCTCTCGGTGTGACGGCCCCTTCCTGATCTCCATCATGTCAGATCTCCAGACAGAAAGACTCTTGGAAAATCTAATCCATAATTCACTTTTCTCCAACTCTTTAATCCTGCCTCTGACTTGACGCTCTATGATGGAAACAAGTTGGATGTGCTGTTCCAGAAAGTGAATGCGTGGTGCCCTACGATCCTCAATCTGTGTGAAACCATGGCAACCCTGACGTTCCCTGAGTCTCAAGTGCTCACGAGGCATTTCATTCAAAACTCTTCCACATTTTAAAATCATGACAGAGTTCAATGGATCCGCGCACGTACCTTCACAATGTCGTTGATGAGGGAGTAGCGGAACATCCAGTCCAGATTGATGCTCTCGTTCTCTAAAATATCCTGGAGCCAGAATAAACAGGGAAAATGATTGCTTCTTAATGTTGCCCAGTCCTTCGAAATACTGCGATGCACGTGGCATCCGCACAACAGCCAGCTTTCTCAAAACATTGCCAAAGACTAAGGGTCAAATTTGATGTCACACACACACACATATACACCACTATACTGGTGCAACTCGCTCTCATGACTTGTATTGTTGCCGTCATGTCATGCTCTGCTTCTTTTGTTGGAGGATTCATTTGAATTCAACTTCACTGGCCAGTCGCAAAAGCTTAAGCGACTGTAGATGCGCCTGTGTTTGACTTGGGTTGCAAGCATAATGAGTATGGAGAAGGCCACCTCTATATGTAAAGTACCCTGAGATGAATGAAGTAAAAACAATACAAACAAATACAAACACAAAAGAAGCAACATGGAACTCGACAGCACTAGTTTGGCCTTTAATCATGGTACATGTCATCCAGATGGACAGAGGGATAGAAGGAAGAACTGGGGTGAACAAAGTTTGTGATCAAGTTGCAGCGACCACTGCCCTGAGCTGGCGGATGTTTATGTTTTAGGGTCGACTCGGCCGCGTTTCTTTGAAACCACTCTCTTGTTCCTCGTCGTGTGGGGTAACAAACATTGTTTTCCTGATGAAAGCAAGCGTCGAAGAGCAGTTCTCAGAAAGAAAGTGTTACCTGCAGACTGCCTCTCGGGCAGTACTCTGTGATGATGCAGATGTTCGGCGCGTCGATGCAAGCCCCGATGAACCGGGTCAAATGGTTGAACTGGATGTCCCGCATCTGAAAATGAGCACACAAAGACACCCCAGAAGTGTGAACGGGACTATTTTCAAACATCATATTCTGGCGACAAAACTGTGAGCCGTGTTCTATTTGCAGTGCGCCAGTCACCGCAGTGTCGTTTTCTTCATGTTGAGACACATTCCTGCACTCGGCACCCGGTCGAAACATGTGCGGGCGCATAAATTGCCAGTGGAGGTTATGAATGAGCCAGTGTGTGTGCCAGTGTAGGAAAAGGGAAAGTGTGAGGTGTTGAGAGATTCTACGAACAGGAATACAAGAGTGGAACAAGTGGAAAATGATATAAAATCAAACACACTGGTTTTACAAGATGAGGACTTTCCAACATTTGAGGTGATTTTCCGCCTTTTACAATAGTGAGAGGTGAGGTACAAAGATGCTTTCTTACACGCGTATCACAGCCGGCACAAGGAGAGAAGGAGGTTTTACAATTGCTGGTACGTTTTATGTGAATGTTTCACTTCCACTGACTTGACTGACAGCTGTCACTGCTGTTTCACAGCTTGGACCAAGTTAGCCTACCCTTTGGCCTATTTCATTTCCCCTGCTACACATCCAGGAGGGTGGGGGTGGCAACCACAAGGGGGAGGCGAGCGCTGGAGTACAAGTGGTTAAGTTTCCACCGGCAAATGTGTCTCTTTCTCCATCTGGTTGGCTTTTACACAGCCTGAGGTTTGACCATGGACCCGTCTGCCCGGGGCTGCAGACTGGTGCGAGGCTTCTCCCTAATTTCCCTGCTGACTGACCAGGTTAGGAGCTCACACAGCTTCGAGACACAATCCTCAATGAGATGACGTGTTCATCAACAAATAAATGTCACGTGCGTTTGTTTAGTTCTGCCTGTCTGGAGCTGAGGCAGATCCCCTGCGTGATGCTCCATACATTTCAAACATTTTTCCCTCTTTTGTGACCCTCTTTTGGTGTCCAGCACCAGTATATACGATGATGTACAGGTTCGCCAGTGCAACACATACCTTCCATCCCCCGACCGCATTTATGTTACACAGTACTTTTCCACCAGTCCCTCTTGCTATTTTCTTCTAAACTTGTCTCAAACGGACGATCGCAACAACGATGAAGGAGCAGATTCAAACACATCAAACATTCAGGGCAAAAAAAAAGGGAAAAAAGAAAGTGAAGAAAGAAATGGGTAAATAATAGTCAGTGTGTTGGATTATATAATACTTATATAATAAGTTTTTTCTTGGGTATCATTGTTTTTATAATATAATATAATATAATATAATATAAATACATGTAACAATAGATATGGTTGAACACAATGGGATTGTCAAAGTGTAGTATCATAATTCTGATCTTTGACTTGAGTTCACTCTTCCTTTGAATTGCTTGGCCACAGTAAACTGACTCAAATCAGCCAAACATAATGAGGTATAACCATAAAAAACAAGATGATTTTAATTGTGACTGTTTTTTTAATGACCATAGAATTTAATGATGCAAATGTATAACTTAAATTTGTAGCGGCTCCTCACTATGTTGTAGCCAGGGGACGAGTGTTTTGACACTCGTGCCAGCGTCAGTAGCACTAGAGGTTTCTTGGCACCGCTACAAGTGCAATGGTGCCTTTATTCCAGAGGAATAAAGTCTATTTCTAATGTGAAATGACACTGCTTTTACAGGCAAAACAGACGCCCACATCATGCACACACTCACCAGTGTCTTCATTGCTTTTATCCTCATCCTTTCACATGGGTTCCTTTCAGTCAACAAAACAACAACTGAATGTGTTTACTCATCTCATGTCAATCAATGATGATGGGGATGGAGGTCAGGCAGAATGATGTTCTGTTCCCAAAAGATGTTGGTAGTGCTCACAATTGTAATATAAAATGTTGTTTCTGTACTCATTTACAAAACAGAGACAGTGACTCTCACCTTCTCTTTGCCAAAACCTGAGCACTACATGGAAGATTCAGCAAGCACCATTTTCTTTTAGCCGGGATAGATCACATTAATGCTTTTCAAAACCTGTTTCAATATTCCAGGGGTCAGAGGTCACCTGGTCAACATTATTATTATGATAATTACTAAATAATAAGAATTAAAAATTCCATGTAATAACCATCTTATTATGTTTGTTTTTTCTTTTTTGTTACACACTCTATTTTGTACACACTTGTAAAAAGTCAATGAGACAAGTATTCGAGAGGAATATCATTTATCATCCATTGTTTATCCTGATTTCAGAAGTCTGGACTGAAAGTATTGTCACCCTTCGGGTCACACAGTGCCCTTGAAGGTCGGATGACCCCTGGTCCATTCAACGTCACATTTAACTACTGTGATAAAGATGTGATGAAGCCTACAAATTCTGGGATTAAGTAAGATGATGATCACTCTTATGAAGCACTAAAACACAGTAAAATAATTCTATTTTGGCCACACGTTGAGTTACCACTTTATCTCAGTCTTTCCTCATGCACAATAAAGTCACTTCCGGTTGATATGTTTTACTGATACTGTGGATAAATGAGTGCCAATAGCTTGTCCTGATGGAGGTGTGTTTACAACCAAAGTCCCAGCGCGAGCTCTCTCAGAGAGTTTCCACAGACAGGCCGGTTCCTCAGTAGTTTGTTGGAGTTTAACGTCGAAGAGCCAAATGTTCTATAGTAGTCGGAACATTTGCCACAGACAACCCAGCTGTCAGTCTTAAGTCTCAGCCACAAGCATGATCAACATTCGCAGAGGTATGTTTTCAGCCCTGGTTTTCACAAACCTCAGAACTTTTCACTGAATAGAGAGAGGTTTTGGCGCTGGCCTAGAACCATTGAAGGGATTGTGGCACTGTGCTTGGCTAATCTTGGGTCAACTGCACTTGACACTAGTTGTCCTCAAGGTCATTGAAGCATTGAGGTAGAACTGATAACTTATATCAATATATGGGAAGTGGATTGGGAGTTCAGTTCAGGTGAGCACACCACAGTTTAAAGCATTACCCAGATGTGCATTACTAGTAGGTGGTTTATCATGCCTGCTTTCCAAATGAGGAGCACGGGTTTATTCTTCTTACTCATAAACAGTGCTTGAAACCATTGAAATATCCTGCTTAGAAATACAAATGGACCTTTCAACATTCACTGTAGCAGAGAGTTGTAAGCCAATGTTGTCAACAAATGTCTATTTTCTATCATTAGGATCCTATCAATTGATATATATATATATATATATATATATATATATATATATAGAGAGAGAGAGAGAGAGATATATATATATATATATATATATATATATATATATAGAGAGAGAGAGAGAGAGAGAGAGAGAGGGAGAGAGAGAGAGAGAGAGGGAGAGAGATAAAGATATATATAACACGACTGTGCTCATTTTAAGGGTGTCGATCATTTAAAAACATTTCAATTATAATTGAGGAAAACATCCCACTTGAATAAAAAAAAAATCTGATACATCAAGGACTTGACACATGTTGGACACTAAAATCTATCCATCATAAAATCTATTCCTCATAAATGACCCAGCATGAGGATGATGTAAAAAAGGATTATGGCATGCAAATGAGTTAAAAAATACTTTCTACTGTGTACTATCCGCACTGTAATGGAGCTAGTAGAGCTACAATTGGCACGTGCACAGAGGAGTTAGAGGATTATACTCCACTTGTGCACACAAATGTTTCAGGATCCCTAATAAGGGGAGCCGCCTGGTCGGCTCATGCAGTGGAGGGCAAATAAATTGTCAAGGATGAGGTAAGAGTTTTACAGAGAGCTGTCCATGAAGGAAGTGGGTTTTTCTTTTTTGTGGAAAAGATTAACTTGTTTCCGTCATCAGACATATGGTGTGGATTTTAGAGATCAATGAGTCTATATGTTGCTGGATTACTAAGTCTGCGCTAGAATAAAAAACACGTTTCCTGAGATGCACCTAAACAGTGTAGGATTTGTCGCTGGAGGCAAAAAGATTGACATTTTAAAAGTGTAGAGGTGGGTTATGTTTTTATGCAAAAAAAAGAAAATTAGAAATTGAGTTGAGTTCATTGCGGAGTGTAGAGTAGAGTTTTGTCAGTCCAGCTTTGAAGGCCACTTGACATAAGCAGCACAGCCACAGCAGTGAAGTGAAAAACAACTCAATTCTCTCGATTCACATATTGACTTTTGCATTGACCGATCAACATCGTGGCTAATTGTTCGTACCGTTGACAGTGTTAGTGAGAGAAACCTTGGCATATACTGATGTGTGCAAGTCATGTACATCCATTACTTTGGTTTCACTGATTCCTCTTGCCTACAATAGCTTTTGTGTAGTTAGAGCTGAAGTCATAAAAAAAAAAAAAAATCGTTCATGTATGTTGCGAAGTTGCCCTGCACTGGTGCAACTTTATAGCCATAGATAACTACTGTCTAAACAAATTCCATTTTTAAAAGAAGGTAAAAAGACGTGTTTTATACTCACGTGTTTGAGTTCGAGGAGCATCTGTCTGGTGAGCTCAATCCTTTTCTTGTTGACATGTTTAATTGCAACCAAGTTCCCCTGAAACATAGGAGACAGTCACATTTATTCTTTACTATTATACTCATCAAGTCATTGAGTGATTCAAAGATCGTTCTACAGCATTTCCTGTCAGAAGATGCGTCTTCTTTTAGCCAGTTTGTCTATTTCTAACACTCTTTGTCCCCTATCTTTCCTCACAATAAGTCTAAAGCAGGAGTCCGGTCTCCCTTTGCGAACTTCATCCCCTTCCAATGAGCATTTATGTATTGTCTGTTCGATAATGCTCATTTCTATTCTTGTCCATCCTAGTCACTCCCAATGAAGAGCATCTTTAGCTCATACACTCTGTCTTAGAGTCAGAGCTGCTGTCTCTATGTGGTGGCAGGCTTGAGTATTGTCCTCTAGCGACTCCCTTTCACTATAGCTCCTCTTCTTCTGTCACGTAGCACCCCCAACAGTCATCTCAAACCTTCCAACCTGCCAGCATTCTCCTGCTCAACTCTTTTATTCTCTGTCCAAAACTCCTTTACTCCGTCATCTTCACCTGTATACGCTCTTGGTTGTACACATCTTCACTCTCACCGCAGATCACTATATGCAAACATTATGCAACATCAGCAAACATTATGGTCCAAGGACACGCCTCCCTGATGTTGTCTGTCAGTCTATCCATAATGAAATCGAGCAAAAAGGGACCAATCCCTGATGCATTTTGAATCCCTCTCTCACTCCAACAACATACCTCCCCACTGTCTCACTGTCCTCATGCATGTCCAGCACAACCCTCACATACTTCTCAGATGCTCCTGACTTCCTCATACGACACTACACTTGTCAACTATGTCACCAGCTTGCTGTAGATTAAAAACGTAGCGCAACACCTTCAGATCCTCAGAGCACATTTTTGGATCTGTGGTGTCCCTCTTTGTGGAACCATACTCTTGCTCATTGAATCACTTTTTTCCCACAACTCCATAGTGAGACACGTCAATGTTATCCCTCTACAGTTGCTACGGCTCTGAGAATACTCATTGTTCGTGTTTGACTTGTCATCCTCTCACCCGATATATTCATATCATATTGAAAAGTCAGGTCAGAAAGTTCACTGCTGACTCTTCTAAAGAAGTCTTCACCTCATCTGGAACGTCGTCTTGGGCAACTGCCTTCCTGCTCTTCATTCTATTCAGAACTACCCTCACTTGCACATTGCTAGTTTCCTCAACTACCAGATCCATCATCTCCTTTATCTGACTTCCGAACATAAACTGAAACTAATATACAGTAACATTTCTGCTGAATCATCATCAGAATATCAGGGCATCACCGGTGTCAAGTTGCTGCCCAAATGCATTGCATTCTAGACTCTGGTGCTCTTTCTTTGCTGCCAACAGAGCAGGCACAGTGTGGTGTGTGAAGTGATGCGTTTGACTCTTTACTTGTCCAGATGCAGAATCACTGTCACAGCAAGGAACAGGATCAAGTGGAAACCTTGTACTTCATTCAAAACCATGTGACATGGAAGTTTAACATACTGGATTCATTCATTCATGTATTCATTGCGATTGTTCATCACAGCATTTCCCACCACAAATCTGGAAAATGGAAGTGAGTTAAAGATGTGGATGATCAGGTCATCTATAACTGCATGACTTCTATAGAGTGTAGGAGGGATACGAGCAGCCAACGCGTCATGAAGCATCTGCAGCTGCTGGAGCACTAACCCTCTGTTTAATGACGTTCATGAATACGTACATGCACACATGTCCTGACTACATTTCTACACAGCTACATACATGATCCTTATTTTCCGTTATCATCTTCTCGCTTCTCACTGCCGCCTTTATTTTGCTTCTCCTTCCCATAAATGAATGCCTCACTAATTTCCCCCAGATACTTTTTACTCATCTGCTTCAAATCATCTATTGCAGTTCATCTTTTCATCAAATGCAGATGAGCACACAAGCACATCTATTAGAGGCTGAATTATAGATTTCTCTTTGACACACACACTAAGAATGATAGCTTTTTATTTCCCTGGGAATCCTGTTTGTCTGTAGTGTTCCATGAATTCCGTGTTGTGTGGCTTTTGTGTGCAGGTTATTTGTGCCTGGCATCAGCGTTCACCATACAAAGATCTGAGTATGCAGCAGCTGCAGTTTGTCACATATCCTCCTCCATTCAGAGCAGATCAATTAAACGCAGCAACAAGTGTGTGTCCAACTCCAGACTGCTCGGCAAGCGAGCAGAAACAAAACTGACGCATTGTGGCGCTCACATTCGACTACATGAACTCGCCTACACGCCAGCGTTCTCTCTGCTCTGCAGCTCTGTGTGCACATGTGTGGGTGGGAAAGGAGTGTGCGGGAGTTGAAAATGTCAGAACTCACTAAAGCTTACCTTAAAATAGCCCGTTTTTGCAAATAACTGATATTTTCCATGGGCTGTTATCAAGGAGCCGTAGCTGGAGCCTCGCTGAGGAAGTAAAGAAGATAAAAAAAAAACAGTGAGATGAAATGTCATTGTTGATATGCTCACATCGCAACGTTCAAATTAACAGGAATGTTTTTTTCCACCCCGACGCCGACTGACGTCCTTGAGCTGTAGTCTTTAGTGGGCGCGCTGAGCGCAGTGGCTTCACTAACCGTCTGCATAGAATGCAAATATTGGAAACACACGCTGGAAAGTGTACATTGGTCTGGAAAATGTATTTTCGCACAGAATCTCTGGAATGGGAGCCGTAATGAAAAAGGTGCGTGCTCCTCCTGATGGTTAGCATGTGTGGGAGACGCATTTCTTAGAGCACTTGAAACTTGAAGAACGTGAGCTGATGTTACATACGAAGAAACCAACGTCTGGCTGACGCTTATTTGAACAATCACTTTATATGCCGCCACAAACCCAGCCACCTTCCATAAACCGCCAGGAAAGCATTCAGGAATGTGTAAACTAATAAAGGCTTGACTCAGCAGGCGGAGACGCAGCGTTGAATAATTGCAAAGAACAGAAAAGAATATCTTCTTCAATCCACATTTGAAATCATTTATCACACGGCAAAAGCCAGTTTCTGCTGTTAGGTTGAAGAGAAAGCCCCTTGGAAGCAAACAAAGCTTCCATCTAATTAACAATGTGCTGGAGGAGCAGAGGGGACGGTGTCTTGGGAAATCATGAGGAGATCTGGACTTACTGGTGAGGAGCAAGTCTGCGAGAGCCAGGCTCATTGACTGCCTCTTGTAATAAGAGGTTTTCCTGCCCAAACATCTCATGCCTTTCAAACACACATTTCTGAAGTCTTGTGTGACACCGAATGACATCGCCAATAGCTAAAACTAAGAGTGAGGACAAATGCACTGGTAGAAGTGGAAGTCTGAATTAAGTGAGCATAAGTGACCACCATAGATAAACCCCTGATTATTCTAACTCTTACAAGATTATCCTATAAGACAATCCTGGGGTGTGTGAAAAGTCAACTTGTCTCGATAATCGGCTCTGTAAACAGTTGAGACAATCTTGACATTTATTGAATTGGTGGTAAAAATTGGAATAAAAATGCTAGTTTTGAATGATGAGAAGTTAAATCATAAAAAAACAAACAAAAAAAAAACTCAAATGCCCCCGAAAAAAGCCGGAAAAAACATAACGTGCGCGGATCGATCAGCTGTTATTGTGTGTAACGCAGCCTCTGTATGCAGACGTGTCCCGTTAGCTACATTTACTGACTGTTTTTTCATCATATTGAGGTGTAAAACCTTTCCTGTCTCCGCACTGGACCGTGGTAGAGTTTGTCACAGCCAAACTGCACAGAAGCGCACATTCAGAGCTGGACACGCACCGGGCACCTCTTCACTTCTGGAGAGACGTCACTCACTCGGCAACCCCTCCCACATGCAGCGGCCACACACATAGAGGAACAGCGCACCTGCAGCAGACACTCTACATTCACTCCTACAAAAGCCTGTTTTAAGGCTTGGAACGCATTATTTCTTTTTCCATTCCTTGTAATGGGAAAAATCGATTCAGATTTCGACCAACTCACTTCTTGAGCGGCCTTCTGGAACGGATTTTGGTCGAGGTTCCACTGTATTTATATATATATATATATATATATATATATATATATATATATATATATATATATATATATATATATATATATATATATATATATATATATATATATATATATATATATATATATATATATATATAACAAAACATTAAAGAACAATAACAAAACAGTAGATTTCAAATCAGTAGTTTCAGTTATAGTGGATGAGAGAGCTATGAAGATCAGAAACGTCAGCAGCCAGACTTTCACTTCATAGGACAAGAACTTTTGAGCTGACTTACCTGTGAGAGGGTGAGGCGACTTCCCACTAGCTTGTTATATTTATTGGGGCTCTCAAATTGTAGGTCCTCCCAACGAATCCTCCATAACATTCCAGCCAGCTCCTTCTCCAGCTTCAGTTTCCTGCACAGGCCAAAAGAGATTTTAGTTGATATTATTAGACATAAAATATATTAAGATACTTGTTCCTTTGTGTCCATGTCATTACATATTGAAACCAAAACCCACGATTATCGTCATTTATTTAGCTTTGTGCTTGCTAGTTAGCAACGGTAGTAAAGTATGAATAAACAGTTTAAACAATTGTAATAAATGATCCCAAGTGAAGTTAAATATTAATGAAGTTCCTGCAGCTAAGTATTGTGTGTGAATTATACAGTTTTATAATAATAAATAAGACTTCCAGTTTCTGTCCTTCGCAGTCAACGACTAAATGCATCTCTGAAGGAAGTGAATGCTCCTCTGTTGCTATTTCTACATACACTGTTTTCACTGTTGTTCTACTCGGTTTGCTCTTGCTGAGCATCCCAGTGATGGTCAGTGTGAATGTGAGGCTTGCGATCCGTCATTCATTCATGCATTTGACCGTTATTAAGTAATCTTCTTATTACAAGCACTTGTCTACATCTGCAGTAAATCTCAGAGTGATTTACCGAACTGAAAAAAGTTTCCCGACGTCCCTGAATGTTTCTTTGTTCCATAGGGAAGAGGGAGAAAAAAAAATCATTTTCAATGTCAGACACTTCAGAATGACAAACGAGCAGAGCCCAAACAGTCTACCTTCATTCCAAAAAGGTGCAAAACGCTTCCAGATGTCTGCGGAAAATGATTTCAGCGTTCACATATCATGTTTTAGATCGGCCCCGACCCATCTCAGCTCTCTGCTTCTCAGCAGCCAGAAGACTTGTGTTTACAACTGCTCCAGACCCGTGTGGAGGACAGGAAAGACCATTAAAGCAGCGGCGCCCTCCAGCACCAGCAGAGAAAAAAAAAGGTATTTTTCTATTTAAAGAGCCTCGTTTAGAAACTTCTGGCAGCCAGAGGGGCAAAGTGTGGGGCTCCACAGTGGGTCTATTGTTTCATAAGTCCCATATGTGAATACCTCTCCGAGACCAACCCTGCCATCAAAACAGCAGAGCCACTACTGAGTACCGTCACACTGCTGCTGCCCGCCACCGTCAACCAGGGACAGCCAAAGTTTTTTCTACTGAGTCAGTTCTAAAAATGCAATTTAATTGTCACCTGCTTGTATCGTATCAGCGCTCAAAATATTCAGCACCTTAATCACATTGTTTTACAACTTGGGGGATTTTTTTTTAATTAAAATATTTAAAATCAATATACATCTATCAGTAATAATAATAAGAATAATAACAATAAGTCAAAACAAGACAGTTGCAGAACCTAAAGCAAAACAAGAACACATTTGTTTCAGACATACTATCTTTTATTTAATTGCACATGACTTGAATACAACAATCATTTCAAAACAATCCATGACATTTATCCCCCAGATCAACACCACTTTCTTAGATAAAATATATGTTTTCACAGTATTTGGTCCCTATTTCAACCCTGAATCCCAAGACGTGAATTAAAAAACTCTTGCATTACATAAGCAGCATAAAATATAAAGTAGGAAAAGATAACATCTTTGGTAATCCGTATATATTTATATATATATATATTAAAATATTCTACCCGTGCGGAATTCCTGTGTCATTGGTTGAACTGTTAGTGGTGCGTTTGCTGGTCAAAGTAGTGAGCAGCTGGATCAACTTAAAGATGACACTCAAAGGTCGTGTTGATTCTCTCTGTCCATCGGCCAAGCTTTTTTGGGGTCTGTGGAAACAGGAAGGGATTTTTAGTGTTTAATATTGGACGTGTGAGAGAGTCTGCAGATGTGCTTAGGTTCCTGTGGACTACGGAGCTTGTCTACTCCGGTTGCTTGGTCTACTTCTGGTACTGGCCCATGTAATATTTGCATATTTATATTCAGCATTCAGTCACTTTACTTTACTGCCTTGTCATGTGACACTTCTAGTCTATAACTGAATAGTTTGTTTTGCATTTATGTCCCTAGCTCTCCCCATACTGTCCAAAACTGCTTCTGTCTATACTTGCATGCAGATCCTGCCTTTTGCTTCTGATCTCCGACACTTTAAGACCTATTATCTAGATGACCGCATCAGTGGTGGCTTGATTTGTCTCAGCCACCGTTGTAATTCACAATTCTGTAAACTGGAGCTACATTTATACGCGGCGTCCTCAGACTCTTCTCCACACACAGTCACTTGAACTCCGGTGCTTACACTCTGTATCAGATCAACCTTTGCTATGATGCGGTAACACCACTTCACCAATGGTAATTACAATAGCACCTACAGCATGTGCACCTACCATCAGGACTCCTACTCTATTTCTATTCTAGCTCTGTTTTTATCACGGTTTGAACTTGTTATATGAATGTGTTTGTGCCCAGTGTGTTCATTTAAACAGCATTGATGCTACTACACAGCTTTATATAGTCTTCATTCTACATTTCCATAGTGGCTTCTGCTACACGCACTCTAGTGTCGGTTGTTCTACAATGGCACCACGTCAAAATTAAATACTTTAAATTAAAGCAACGTTAACAAGCAGCCTGCACACGTAGTAATTCAATACATAAATGTTTATTTCAGGCATTAAAAAAAGAACATCACACACAATAACAACATGGGACATTAATGGAGAAATGACCAAATTGACCAAACCAAATTGAATGCTAAGTATTGAATCTAAAATCTAAAATCATGTTCCAGCTTATTTTAAATCTAGTACTAACTGAAGACTCATGTGAATGTGCTGTCGCCATGATCTACTGGAAAAAGATCTAAAGATATATAGCAGCTACTGAAATGACATGGAGGCCAGGATTCTCTCAAATGAAGAGCAGCGGAAATCTGTATTGTTTTCCTGCAGCCTTTGGTTGACCAACAGTTCCCACTTGTCTCACAACTGCTTTCAAAGTTAGCATGGTAACACCGCATGTATTTACATGGCCATGTCACCATGTTACATTGTTACGCACTGTTCAGAGTGTTACAGCGTAGTAGCCTGAAAAATACCACTGTTCACTAGATCTGTTTGATTTGCCCCAATAGATGGAAAACCTTCCTGGTCCTCCTCACGCCAAGGAACGAGTGGTGCCTTGCAAAACGCTGATGATTTTATTACCACAGTGAATAACATGTCCAAGAGTGTGAACTTATGAAGTCTTGTGGTGTGAGGTTGAAATGTCTGGAACATGAGGTTTAGATTCACAGTTTCAAGGTCTTAAGTGTGTTGCTCAAGCCAATACGTTTTCAGGCATTCAGAACAAGACGCTTTTTGCTGTTAGATTAGAAGACGTTTACGGAGATATAGAAAGATAAAACTCCATGGCGCGTACCTGCCAAGTGTCCGGGAGCATGAGCTTGTTCAGAAAGCGTGCTGTGCTTGCTGAAGCTGCAGAAAGAAGGAAAAGAGAGCCGTCACTGTCTCAGGAACGATGCTCAGCAGTCTGGTGTTGTAGTTTCTGTATACATGATCAACTCAGAGTCTGATTTTGTAGATTTACCTCAGGTGGACAGCTGCTCCTCCGTCTGTCTTCCACCATTCCTCTGATCAAAATCCATTCTGATAGGCTGCTGATTAACACTAGTGCGTGTTAATGGTTACAATAACAAACGTGACCAAAAACAGCTTTTTATTTTCTGCTGAGGGCGTCTTCCTGCGCACGACGTGAATAGACATAACTAATGAAAAATGTAAAAATAGCGACATTCATTTGCTGAGATCCGTCCGCAGATTTAGCCGTGACATTCAGCACCCACTGCAGAGGCTCAGCGCTAAGTTGGCTGCGTACCTCGTGTAATTAAAGGAGGTTTGAGCGCGCGATGAGGTTGAAAACACTTGGGGACGCGGCAATGTTCAGCTTCGACTGAGTGAGTTATAAGCAGCAGAAATGGAGGTTGTCAAATCTACGTATGTATACCAAAAGCTGGATGATGCGCTCACTGACTTAAGTTCCGTAGGTTTGTTTTCTTTCATGACGTGAGGTTCAATTTGTGATTTTGTCTTTTTGTGTTTGAATATTCCATTATTTGGTTCCAACCAGGGTAAGTCAGGGATTCAAAGCAATATCTGAAAAACAGCTCCTGTCCTTAATATTCTTCATTGAATTGAAGAACTGTTAGGGTGAAATACGGCTGGTGTTGGAGGTTGCATTCATACCATAACATAAAGCAAAAAAAGTGCTTTTGCAAAGCAAAAATCAAAGTTCATACGTTAAACTTGTGACTTGGCAATGCTTAAAAGTAGTACTGTATAATGCGCCATGGAAACAACCACCACAGGTTTGAGTTTTGTTGACCGACTCGCTGAATTATTCACTATCTCACTACTAAGACTGAATAGAGTCAATTGCACTTTTGATGTGTTGTTTTGATGTGTAGAATTATTTCATATATATATTTAACTTTGACTTATATAAGACATATTTGCAGGGAAATTTAATATTTAAGACACACGATTGCATCCTTGAAAAAACACTTCATGATTCCCCGTGTGGTGCCAAAGACAAACGAGAGTTTCACCCCGGCTTCTCAGGACAGAGCAACACCATCATGCTGTAACAGTTGTGGAAAGAGAATATGAGCAGAGGAAAGGCGAGATTACGATTGAAGGCAAATGTCAGAAGATCGCCCGTCCGTTCACGTCCACCGAAAGTCGACGGCAGGCACATACAGACCGCAAACCACGCCATCAGGGCTTGAAAACCTTGATGTCTGTTCTGAATATTGATGAGGAGATGGACCAAGCACAAATGAAGCCATGGAGACATCGAGAGAAAGTGATGAAGAACCCTGGACTGGCCTGACTGACCAGTACACCACCAGGACGCCAGAACCCCCACGTCCATATTTATTGCACATCAAGAAAGTGGTGGAAGAACCTTCTCAGCAGAAGCACACTTTAAACCCGCGGTTTGGCACTGGAACCTTGTAACTGTTTTCACAATGTGCTTTTGTTTTATTGAGCTTGCTAGTTTAAATAAACCCCAAACCAGGAGCTTATTATCATCACGACACTTCAATTATCATTAAACATACAAGTGCTCAAAAGGGTTAACTGCAAATAAAAACATAATCAGTGGTTTACACAAGTTGATGCTCCTTAGTAACTATCCAGTAATAACAGCCTTTTGAGCTCATTCGGCTGTCAAAACACTGCTTTCACATTGACGGCTGCCGAGCCGCAGTCACTGCGACTATTGTGCCAACGCACCAGTACCCATGGCAACAATCTATAACTGTCAGAACCTAAGCAATTTTTTTTTTCAATGTCTGTCTAGGATTTTCAGAAGCAGCACAGACGGGCGACGTCAGCACCACGCCGATGAACTCACCTGTAAATGAGGAAGCTGGAGATTCCAAAAATGATGAGCGCCAAGCCAGAACCCACCGCCACAATACCCAGAACGGTCAGATGACCTGGAAACAGGCGGCAGAAGAATGCTTCCTCAGTATGTTGCAGCTCATATGCCGGACAGATGTTCATATAGAAAGGCAGGAGCAGACATGGACTGTCAAGCACAGCTGCCACTTCCTGGTCTGCAGCTGCGTACACAGACGTCCACACAACTGATGGCGACTAATTGTGCCAGCAGATGTAACATCACATCCATTAGTGAGTTTAACACACTGATCTCTCACCCTCGAGTTCTACGACTGCCGAGATTGGGCCGAGATCACCGAGGTGAGGTTTATCAGGTGTGCCGGAGAATGGATGCTACCATTGGCTCATGGGAAAATGTAAATGTTTGTTTTTTAAATTCCTGAGGCAGAGGTCAGTGTTGGGTCATTGATGGCCGACAGGCCGATATAGATTTATGCTGAATGGTTTTTTTCTTTTATTTTTCACCAACTAACCATACACCAAAGTCACAATTTTTTATTTATTAATTTTTGTATTTTTTATTTTTTTAGATTAATTTCACAAACCTCCTAAATGACAATACTGAACAACACTGTGTAGGAAACATTGCAAAAAAAACAATAAAGAAATGGCAAGGTTATTATTATATAAATACATTTTATTCCCTTTTCAATGCACAATGAACAGCTCAAACTCAACAGAGGGCTTCACAAGTAGTGTGATTTTCTGGAGAAATTCCTGCTTTGTTTTGTCATTTTAACATTGTGACGTCAAATTTTAAAGAGTAATAACATTTCTCATCATGCATGAATATAAATAGCATCTTATAAAAATTTATTTTTGATTGGACGATCATGATGACGTCAGAAATGCCCATATCGGCGCTGATAAATTGGCCGTCCGATCTATCGGTGCATCCCTAGTATTCATCATTCATCATATTGTTGCGAAGTGATGAAAAGGAAGCAGTGGTGAACTTTGTATTCATTTTTCACCCAGAAAAATGCTGTCGATGGGTCCAACAGCAGCAGAGGGAGGAGGACCTAACTAACCCGGTATTGAGAAAAATGTACATGTTTTATGAGCATCTTCTTGGAGTGCTGATGTTGTAAAAGACAGTACGATGTTGAAAAACACAGTGAATGACCTTGATGTTCTGTGAGATATTTCAAACTGGCTCACGATGAAATGCTTCGATCAGAAGAAGGAGACCCAACCATGTGAATCACAGGTTGCTGTGCTCTAACCACTACACTACCACCCAAGGTCACATGACTAGGAGCTTATGTGAATATTGACAGTCCTGCTGATCCCATGACTTTGTGATAGCATAATGGTTTGCGTCTTCCCGTGGCTCTTGTGGATTCATTTTCAACTCAAATACATGCATTTTACCATGAGTCATTTCAAAATATCAAGCTAAATAACAAGGCTATTTAAGGTGTTTTTTTAGCAACCAAGCAAGAATCTGACAAAAGAGATCAATGTCTCTCACAATCTGGTTAGTTAACAGTGTCAACAGCCTGAATCCCGCCATCAATACCTGGTTGTGCACCCTTCGCTGTTGGACCACCTGCCTTTTTGAATCCAAAGTTCTCTATTGCTTCCTTTTTATTTTATGTTCATTAGTTCAGCACAACAAATTGTGCTACTAACAATGACCCAGCTCTGACCTCCGACACGTCATCGGGGAGGCTGGGAGATACCACATTTCAAGGTACAGAGGGGGTAAACCCCCCAATTGACGCCCCTAGTTGGGTGTCTCTCCTTGTGGTGATGGGTCTGGCTCAGGTAGCATCAGAAGTCACCCATGACTCTGAAATCAAAGCTTTGATGGGCGACACTATCTGCCGTCCTTTGCTGAACAATACATGTGAGTGTTGAGACGTGACCCTTACCATCGTTGCAGGAGGGGTCGTCTGTGGAGAACACACACGGCGGGTTATCAAGGGGTGGACCACCAGTGGGCCAGTGAATTCGCTCAGTCTGGGACCAGATGATCTCTTTGGTGGTTCCATTGTAGTGTGCCACCAGCTGCAATAGCAGAAAAACAGTTTTGGAGTTTTAAATTTGTTGAAATCTCCCATTCACTTGAACCTTGTTCCATAACTTTACAGAATAGGGAGGATGCAGCGGTCTGTCTTACTACTACACTCGTAATGCCCTCAAATAATGACCATAGTAAGCTTTGATCTGGTATGTCAAACGCGAGGTCTGTGTGCCCCAAACGTCTTATGAAACTTTAGTTTATGGCCTGTAGTCCATCATCATTTTATAGCACCCACACTTATGTCCCATAATGCATTCCAACAATTCGTTCTGTCAGATTAACCCTTTGGTAAATGCATGACTTTTGTTTTGGCCCCCTGTGGAGTTTCCCCCATTATCCGCTCCATTCACACCCAACAGGACTGATCATCAAAAGTAGGGAATTTACATGTTAAGTCAATGAAGAGGTGTTTCGGGTGCAGAGGGAGTGGACCTGACGCTCAAGTTGAAAAATCTGAACGTCATCATGGAGGACAAAGTGATCGTTGCTATCTCAGGTTTCCTTTTGCTTTGTGACAGGAGCCTGGGGAGAAATAAGTGAATCACTCACTCACACAATTTTATCTTATTGTTAACTTTTAATGCTACAGGCAACGTTTAGTTTCTGGGGTGACATGCTTTTGAAACGTCCTGAGAAACGACAGGACGCTTCTTCAACGTTAGAATGAAGCAATGAATGAAGCCATAGTGCAACATTGGATGCCAATATTGTTTGTCCATTTAATTTTGTCATTAATTTTTTGGTGAATGGTAGTGACTCTTTTTTGTTATCAGTCAGAAATGTTTCTTTTATTCTGTATTCTGTTTACATGTTCACGATTTTATTTGTTTTACATTTAGTTTGCATACTTGACTATGAGAAACAAAGAAAATGTTTGGGAAAACATTCTTTTTGTCTGTTAAATTGAGTGATCCTCTATCAAATACAATGTGTTTAAATTACGACAATGTACATTTTAAAGTTTCTATTACACTTTTTTACCCTACTTTATCAGATACAAGTTTTAGAATTTGGACTAGTATGTGTTGAGACTTAACTAAAGGACATCTAATCTCATCTAACTGACAACACTTACAATTTCATGAATTGATTAAAACTTTTGATACTTCAAACTTGTTCCCGCTTGTTGGTTCATGCTAAATTTTGGCGGGACAGCCTCTTGAGGGACATCTGTTATCCCGCTGTTCACCCTAAACCTTCAAGGCCAACACACCAACAGAGGGTCATCAAAACAATGCAGGATGTGGTGGGTGAGGGGCACAGTTGGAAATAGCTGCGGTATTTCTGTGTCGTGCTTGTGAGCTGATGGTCCTCACTGAGGATGGTCGAGTCAACTCTGAAATTCTAAATGGAGGCCTGCCAGCATCTGCTGTCCCATGACACACACACACACACAAACAGACACAGATTCTAGGCCCTCACTTGTTTAACATTATATATTCTCGCGGCACAATGGCATGTACACACGTGAATAAAGTGTAACAACTCAAGTGAGAAAAGACTTTAAAACAACTGCAAATTCACACTCACAAGTTCCTAGGTTGAGAGAGTGGCCAGAGAACAGTTGTGGTTATAGTCAAGATCATGGTTGTTTGTTTTGTGGTTAATTGAAGGTTTACTTCAAGTAAACTGTTTTGGATTGTTTAGGATTTTTTCATGCCAAAAACAACTGAGACATGAGATCATTGAGACAGACCTGCATTTAATTTTCCTGTCCACATTTAAGATAACAAACCGTTTCTTTACACTGCAGATAAGCCAGAAAAGCACAAGGGGAACCAGGGCAAACTGAGGTTGCTTTGAAATAGGAACGTCTAGGGCACCCTGCTGAAAGTGTTGATCTCCCAGACATTGCAAGAAATATATATATTTTAACATTATGTGCTATCCCCCCCTCCCTATTTCTTGACTGCATTAAAGAGTTTCGGACCCCTGAGCCGCAGTCGTGAGTTCATTTTGGTGTGTTTGTATTTCTTCGATGAAACTGAATAACGTAAGTTGAATTTGAAAAGGACAAGGACAAGAATCTTGTTCACAGAGCGGATATATTTATTGGACTGATAAGATAAAAGATACTGAGTGTAGACATGAGTGTTGCTAGGATACAGCGTGTTCAGTCACCGAATCAGATTTCTCTAAGAAATGTTTGATCAAAGCTTTGGGATATATATATATATATATATATATATATATATATATATATATATATATATATATATATATATATATATATATATATATATATATATATATATATATATATATTTGTTTGAAATCCGAATGGATTTTTCCCATTACCATTGATGGAAAAAGAAATGATGCGTTCCAAGCCTTAAAATAGTCTTTTGTAGGAGTGAATGTAGAGTGTCTGCTGCAGGTGCGCTGTTCCTCTATGTGTGTGGCCGCTGCATGTGGGAGGGGTTGCCGAGTGAGTGACGTCTCTCCAGAAGTGAAGAGGTGCCCGGTGCGTGTCCAGCTCTGAATGTGCGCTTCTGTGCAGTTTGGCTGTGACAAAGTCATAAACCAAGTCACGCTCTGTCCCTGACTCGCCTCATCCCTGTCCCAGCTCCAGCCCACAACAGGACATCAAACCCTGGAGGAGAGGTGTGGAGAGCGAGCACCTCCCCTGTGACACTCTACCACGGTCCAGTGTGGAGACAGTTTTACACCTCAATATAAAGAAAAAACAGCCGGTAAATGTAGCTAACGTCTGCATACAGAGGCTGCGTTATACGCAATAACAAAGCGTGTCATGGGTCCGCTGATCGGTCTGCGCACGTTACGTTTTTTCCGTTTTTTTTCGGGGGCGTTCGAGTTCTGTATTTTCGTTATATGTGTGACAAGAAAATGAAAGTGACAAACAACCTCCAGAGTCTAAAATTTCCATCACTCAGTGCACTTTCATTCAGTTGTATTCAGCATGGATGTAGACATCACATTGGCATTCTGTGAGGAGGCCAGTGCTGCAGACACAATTTATAGCTCTGACAGTCTGAATGCATGGCATTTCTCAGGGCCCACAGCCTATATCACATAAGGAAAATAGCATGAACTCACCCCATACTCTCCGGTGGTCTGATTGGTCATGGCCCACAAGTTGATGTCTATATCTCTTGCATTTTTGTGATCAGTTTTAACAAGACCAGTCACCCCTGAAAAGACAACAGGGCATATTAACCAACCATTTGCTCCAAACCTTTTTGTTTCAGTACGAGTTTCTCATTTGTATTGTGTATTGCTTGAATGACATATGGATAGAAGAAGAAGCAGTGGGCTCACCCCAAAACTGACGGTTCTGCGTCCTCATGGTGATGTTGATGCCATCGTTCTGAGCGCCGCCCTCCGCCAGTGTCTCCTCCAAGGCTCTTGCGTATAACACAAAGCCGTCATAGAAACTGCCAGCGATGTAATCCATCTGCAAAAGAAGCGTTTTTTGTTTCTTTCAACTAATTCAGCCTCGGAATCCTGACGCCACTTTGGTAATTATTGAGTGGTGACCAGAGGGAAGCAGATTGTACAGATGGTTCCGCATGGAAAACCAATAAAAGATTAAAGAAGCTGTGACATACCAATGAAGGTTCCAAGTGCACACCGAAATCCCTCTGAGCTCTAGCATGGAGTCTCCTCTGGAAGTCTTTGTATTCTGGATTGTCAGGAGGCCGATACGTTATGATGAAGACAGACTGGAGAGAGACAAAAGCGAAGAAGGTCATTACCATTGTCTGTAAATCTTGAAGCTTTAGTGTGAGCTCTAGATCAGTGACAGTGGAAACTCACGGTCACGTGAGAACGTACCATTGTTGTTGGTCATGCAGTACTCAATCATGAAATAAGCCTTGCATTTCAGCTCTCATATTTAGTTATTTTTGTTATTCTTTCTTTCTTTTTTTGTTTTCAAGAACAAGTGCTCCATGAAGAAAACTGCTGTGCTGATAATTTGGAGAGAAAAACATTCACAATATGGAAGAATAGGAGTTTGAGTTTCCAGTAGAGGTGTTAAGTACAACCATGACACATGAAACACCCAACAAAGACAAAAAAAATGGAAATATTTTCACTAGTGGTGGGACTTTAACGTGTTTATTGCGATTAATTAATTAATCGTAATTAATGCATTAAAATATTTTTATCACATTTAATCTTTTCAATTTAATTTAATTTAACAGTTTGCTCAGGGAAACCTTGTAAGTGCAGGAGTTCCTGGTCCACTGATCACACTGATGCACAAGACACGTGGCAGCTAGGATGATAACAACAACAACAAACATGGAGGAATCCCTGAACAAAAGCAAAGAAAAGCATCTGTTTGCTTTTGTTCAGGGGTGTTTTTCATTACACAGTGACCAGGGTTTCCTCTACTCTGAATGGACTTGAAATTCTTGTAAAATTGAAATTCTTATCCAAATATTTTCAAGACATTAAAAGAGCTTCAGTTTAAATAAGGTGATGTAAAAACTTGAATGTAGCCACCATCCTGATTTATAGTCAAACTGATGCAAAATAAACAATATTTTGCTGTTTAAATGTATGTATGGGTCCATCATTTGATTCAGTAATATACCAGAGTCATTCCAATTGAAAAATGTGGCTTCTTCTAGCAATTATTCTTATCCCATTAAACTGCGATTAATTGAGATAAATCAATTACAAATTCTCTAAATAATTAGATTTTTTTAATCGAATCCCACCCCTAATTTGCACACATCAAGAGCATCGCTTTACAGAAATCCATCTGTGGAGAAGTCATTACCTGGAGAAACGGATGGGATATAAAAATGGCCAATATTAATGAGAACTCTGGATTTGGAAAAATAAAATGGAAAAAAGATAACTAGTGGGAAGAAGACTGAATGAAAAAATTTTAAGGAACTGAAACCAGAGCAATGACTACGACAAAATTATTTAACAAAAAAAGCTTTTGTTGGTAATTTAACCAACCAAAACACATGGCTAACCTTAACCAGGACTCTGAACCAAACTGAACCCATTATGTTTTCGTTTTCATCTTTAAAACCATGTGGACCATCCAAAATGAAAGCGGAGTCCTCATAAGCTCAGGGTCTTTCTTTGGTCCACACAAGAACATTAATGCATGTACACACACACTCACAGTCACCTCCTAATATTTGACTCTTGAAAGTTCCTCTGCTTCTTTTCTGACCTTAATGCTAATCATCAACAGATACTGACGCGGTCCATGAACCCAGTTAGATAGGATCACGTTCCCTTTATTCTATTCCCAAACCTGCTTATTCTAAACCAAAAGGATAAAACCTCTCATAAATCAAACAGCTAAATACACCACTGTTAAGGTTTGGACACACAAGAGGCAGGACTCATTCAGACCTTACATCCAAATGTCACGATCTTCAGAGGGATTTCTGTGTCTGTCACGCAAACACGCTCCAATGCAGTGAGTTCCGGCATAACTGGAAAGACATACATTGTCTTTTTCTACATTGAAAGCAACCACAAAGAGCCATTATAGAGGGAAGTCTGGTTATGGCTCCCGCGCACAGTAATTACCCAAACAACATCATGGGAGCCAAGATCTGTTGTTGAGCCAGAGCTTGGGTCGGTTTGTTTCCAGATAAACTGAGGTCATTGTGTTTACAGCGCCGCAGTCTGGAATATCACCTGATAAATAACCATCTCGGAACAAAAGATGGTGGAATGAAAGACGTTTCAAAAGCTTCATCTGACCTCTGGGGATTACAGCAGGAAATGCATGGTTCAGTGTGCGCAGCAATGGAATGGAAGCATCCGTACATTCAAGAACAGGAAGACGGACTGAATTAATGCACGTAAAAAGCTCTTGCTAAGACAAATGAAGGTTTGCCAGTTGAATACAGGCAGGAATCAATCTGACCATATCCGACATCTTTGGTAAAAGACCTTCGTCATTATCATGCTCCGAAGTGTCTGTCACAATTAAGAAAATTAGGAGAAGTCGGTTCGACGTTTAAGGCGATAATTTATTCCAGCCTCACAGTCTGACTGCTTTGTTGAGCAGCAGCGCTTGTTAAGTGGAATGGCTTCCCGTGGAATCAGGAGGGGTCATTCATTAATGTCACACAAGAATCTTTCCCTGGTAAGTGGTTGAGCGGCCAGTGGTCGGGGTGGTAGGTCTGCGTGGATGAATTTGACAGACAATTCCTGTCAGCTTGTGATTTTGATTTAGCTGTGAGCAAATACGAACACAACTCTTCAATATTTCACCACGGCGGTGGAGAGTTTACTCCTATTCCACAGTTCCCTGGAAATGTTTCAGTTCATGGTTGCAGCTGAATTGACATGTAAAACTACAGGGTCTCACCACTATGATATTGTCAGAAAAAAAAGAGGCTCACGCAACTGTGTAATCCCATGTGGCATTTGAACATACTCAAGTAAATCAGATTTTCTGGTTGTCACTCTTGGCTGTAGTGGAGGTGTCCGCTTTATTTTGGCTCTGTTCCACTGCAGATGCTGCTCATAAATCTACACTTGTGTTCAATACAGGGCACTAGTTCTTTGCAGCACATGCACGATCACACGTCAGATAAAATAATTTGACTTAAGATGAAAGATTTTTATGAAATATTTTTTGAAACTTTTAAACAAAGCAAGTCCATCAGAAAGGTGCTATAGAAATCGAAATTGATAATTGCTGAAATATTAGATAGTTGTTTACATACAGGGGTTGTTTTGTCTTTGGACAAAAAGAAACAAAGCTAAAAAAACCTTTATGGTGGTTCCGTTATTTTGTCCAACCCCTGTCGACTGAACAGCTAAAGATTAAATTAGATTACATTAGATTACATTAGATTGGCTTTATTTTGGTTGTTACAGCAGCATTCCCACATTAAACATTAAGGACATAGACAACGCAATAACAGAATAAACACTGTAGATAAAAAAAACTGTGACATGAATCATGTCATCTGAGGTCACAGAACTCAACATTTAGTGTTATAGCTGTTAATATCGACGATCTATGTGGTAGATGTATAAGAAAGTCTGCCCAAATTTATGGTCTATACGTATAACAGCATGAATAAATGCTGTTTACAAAGAGCTGATGATTGATCTACCGAACAAATAATGATCATATTTTTAATGAATAACACATGGGAAGACATGGTATGAGCACATTCTAACTGAACCCAAAACATTTTAAAATCTGCAATTATTTAACTTGTCACATGATTTTTGGGAATAAGCATGCATTACTTTGTAACACTTCGATGAGGAGTGAGAGGAAAAGCAGCAATATGAGTCCAGAAAAAAAAGACACTAACTTTTACAGCAGATTCTTGTAACTCAATCGAGCCAAAAATCTGAACCAGGCTTTTGAGAAACACTGGTCTGAAAATCACAGAGATCCTCCAGCACACTTTGAGGATAAATAAGTCTTAGTGCCGGAGCTGATATGGTCGCGGATTTATGGTTCCAGACGTTGTTGATGAATGGTTTGGCTGCACGGAAATGTTATTTCTGTTTGGAAACTCCCAGGGATTTCATCCGACCTTAGTGCTGTGTTTAAACCAGCCTGTTTTACCTCTGTTTAGTCATCTGACATAATGGAACACGCTGTTTAGGACTTTTATTAAAACAATAAAAACCCTCTTGGGTGGCTGAGCAGTGTCGGGTTTTAACAAGGGGATCAGGCTTCGGGTTACAGTCTTGTGGAACCACACTTCAGCATTTCTAAAACAAATTTCTTAATGAAGCATTAAGAAATGTATGCAGAAGTACACCTTGGAATTAATTTTAAAAAAGTTGTATAACTGTATCAAAAATAGAAATATAACAGTCCATGTTTCCTCTGTTATCTCCAGCGTGTCTTTGTATGGGATGACTGGTCCAAATGTCAGCATGGACGCTGAGGTCAGTGGTTGGTCAGTGTGCATTATCTTTACCTTGAAAACCTTAATGAGGTCGTCCCAGTCTGAAGCAGTGTTCTGCCACGGCTTGGACTCCGTCAGGCTCTCGGCGAAGACGTCCAGATAAAAAATGGCATAGTTCTCGGGGTCTTGGATATCACTTTGGAAGAGTTTCATGATGTTCAGGAAGGTGTCCAGCGGGCCACAGATGTACACAACTGGAAACAAATATCGGTATCAGTTAATGTGAGTTTTGTTGTTTGCCATTATAGTCAAGAAAAAAACAAGAACGTTTTTATCTCCAACATTCACCTGATCAACACCAGCATAAACATCATTTCCTTTTAGAAATATGTCTAAAATATACATTAGATGGATGATGACATGATGATAAATTACAGATTACAAATGACCACTTGGGTTGATCTGAGTACTTGAGAGTGCATCTTTCACCTCACTGCTCTAATTCAGAGGAGAGTGAGGCTCTCAAACCGAAGCACGCAGGGGCCACGGTGGGGACGGGGTTTTGTAACAACCAATCAAAAGCACACTGACCGGAGTCACACCGCAACGAAACTTCACAACGCCACAGTGCTTGTGTAATGCCAGTGTTACGGTAATGCCAATGGGATGCCCATTTCAGAGCAAAACACACAGAAATCCAATGGTCTTCTAGGAAGTTTGAACTGAAGCTCATGCAGTATTTCAAAGTAAAAGCCTTAAGACTATTGAAAGTGTATGTATATATATTTATGATGATATTTTGTAGAATCCCTTAGGTTGACCACTATGCCACTGGTCTTGACTCAAACTAGAAGACCCCTGGAAGTCACCCAGGAAGTTTGAACTCAATCTGTGCGTCTTTTCAGATCCAGTCATTAAGGATCCCGATAACTGCTCGCGATGCCCCGGACATATCAAGGGACGGAGCGAGGGAGGGCGGCTGCCCAGTGACATTTACCTCCAATGATTAAACACTAGTGTTTTTATGGCCAACTATTGTCAACTCAATAAATCACCGAACATCCTCCTTTGCTTCCCAATTTTTCTGTTGGGTCGCTTCTTGAGTGGCTCCAGAGCACCTCTCTTCACACACACATATTTTTGGACGTAAATATTGAACATGTTTATCATTCACGACTGAAACGTTTTCAGACATATTCTGACACACTCCAGAGATAAGGATTCTAACATCAGAAGAGTTACGATAATTGGGGGATAATCTGGACATAAACAGTGTGTCCCCTTGAAGAACATCCAGCAGATGAAGGACCACACAGATGCTGCACTTTCCCATCATCCACTATTAGACTCATAAAAGGTATTCATAAATTCATTCATAAAAAGTATTGAAAGAGAAAGGATTTGTTCTTCCTTATTTTCAGATGGTCCATTTCAATCGGCTGACCCTTCAGCGGCCCGATGAATAAGCTTTTTCTCGAACAGCAGTAGACAGTTTCATGGAGGTTTATTGTCTGTCTCCAGATCTTGGCGTGAGGCGCGAGCCCCATACGCTCCCAAAAACATCTGCTGCATGTCTTAAAGACAGTGAAAGAGATCAAGCTTTCAATGGTTCAAGACTAAGTACCATCACGGATGTAGCCGAAAACCATCACCATAGCCAATAAAATAGTGAGAAAGGTCAGAGCGAACCTTTCTGAAGATGCTGTGAAGCAAAACGTCACGCACACCTTAACATTTTAAAGCGCCTCAATGCTTTGATTATGTTGCATTTGGTTAATGCTGCCTCACATAACGTTGGGGAGCCTGACTGTTCTTTACAGCTAATAGTGTGACAAAGTGTGGGAATGTGCTGACTGGACAAACAGCACTAGTTAAATGACATAGAAGGAAGCAAACGTGCAGCATTTTGGCCTGCCTCCCTCCTGCTGTTCAGTCACGTATTTAAAAACCTTTTTTTTTTCCATTGGTATTTTGTGTGCCTTTGTGAATGTGTGTGTGTGTGTGGCACAGACGTTTCCTCATGAGCTCCTGCTCAGACCCCGACTCTCCTCTTCCTCTTCCAACATGCTTCACGCTGCCAAGCAGTTTTGCTGTCTCCTGGACAGCTCCCAAAATAAATGCACAGACATTCGAAGTGAAATGTCCTTTTGTGCGGCAGCACTCTGACAGCAGATAGACCTGCAGAGACTTCACCTCAGCAGAAAGTACACCAAATTGTTTGGTACGACTTGTTCCACTCCAGTGAGATGCTAATCACAATAAGGCATTGCTCCAACCTTCCTGCTAAGCCTTGAGTCTGATCCTGAACGTCGCGGTATTGTGAAGTCTGCCTGTATATTGTCTCTATCATATACAGCACAGGCACTTTCCGAAACTGAAGACACACTGTCTTGTCACCTTTCCTTGTTTGTTCAGAAACTATAATCCTAAACCGTTGCTTGAGATTAGATCATGAAGATGGAATTAGCACTGAATAATTGTGCTTTTTAACATTAATAAATAAGTCATCTGTAACAAGTAAAAGAGCGAGTCAGTTTGAGGTCATCAGCTGGGCCACAGAGGAATCCATGGAATATGGAATGTGTTGTGATGGATTAGCTGTCGCTGTGACCGCAGTCCATCATGGATGTGCATCAACTTTCTAAAACCAGATGCCAACATTTGTCTTGCTTCAGTATTGTGTGTGAAGGAATGAGGAAGCAGAAAAAACCTTTTTGGACTCAAACTGTCTGTCTCCCAAACTCTTCAGACCAGGGCTGTCAGGCGCAGAGAGGAATTAGAGCAGTTAGAACGCCTTGCCCATGGGCATTTCACCTGAAGATTTGGTGATAAAAACCAGTGACCTTCTGATGACTGCAGACTCTCCTTCATCCTTCCACTCTAAACTCTAATTGTGATGTTTTTGCAAAGCTTTTTATCGTAGCATGGTCTAAACATAGCAAAGGCATGCTTCATTGTAAATCATTTGTCATGTCTAGATACTTTTTTCCTGAGGCACAAAGTATATTAGCTAGTTCGATAACAGGTCGAATTTGTTGATAGACTTAGACATGCTGAGGTACTGAAGTAAAATTGTCACAGTGTACAATTGGTGTCCGTAATGTACACGGACGCCGAAAAACATAACTGTTACTTTTCAAGTTTCAAAAAAGCTTTGTATTATATTACTGTACTTCAAATGCTTGACTAAAATATACACAGGAAAATGTATGTATTAGCATTTAAATTAATTCCCCATATTCCGTTAACGTTTGCCTGGAGTAGAGAAACACACTCTTCTGCCTCTGCTGCTGCACATCGCGTGGAGTAAACCCAGGGACAATTATTGCTATGTTTTAAGCAAAATATCTTCAAATACTTGACTGTAATATATACAGGAAAATGTATGTATTAGCATTTAAATTAATTCCCCATATTCAGTTAACGTTTGCCTGGAGTAGAGAAACACACTCTGCTTCTGCTGTTGCACATCGCGTGGAGTAAACTTGTTCAGTAAAACTCAACCCAGAGACAAGAGTCATGTCTGGAGTGCACGCGGACGGAGAAAATGTAACGTTACTTTGAGTTTACTGCTATGTTTTATGCAAAATAGCTTCAAATACTTGACTATAATATATACAGGAAAATTCCCAGTTTTCAGTGAACCTCGAAAATGCTTACAACATATTCCTTTACTTTTAATTAAACACACCCCCCAAAAAACAAAAAAAGAATTACATTTTGTATATATTTAAAAACATTTGCAGAATTAGCAGCAGATTGTTTCCATTCATCATCAGCTAAAATAGTTTATCCACACCCAGACTGTGAGAGCAGCCTGTTCTAGGAACCTCGGACAAGCACTTATTTCCAGACTGTTTAAGGTGCACATCAATGAATTGGCAGAGATGTGGTCGATCATGGCTAGAGATTGAGGAACAAATATTTAGACTGAGGAACAAATATGAACTCTGAATAAACTAATGACCTTCTTACTAATGGTCATTTATGATGCTGTTTGGCATGAACTTTTGTTGGCTATCGCATTCTACGGAACAACATGCTGCCGATACACTTACGTATAAGTAGTTTATTTATGGTACTATATGTTCCCTAATCTAATGTGTGAATGACTAAACATCAAATAATAGTTTATGCTGCATTCAAGTCAAAACGTGTGTCTGCCTGTCTTGTTCGAAGGCTGATGTAATCCTCCCTCAGCATGCAGGTTATTTTTCTGCCATTTCATCTTAAAATTGGCTGATGTGAGAAAAGCCTCAGCTCTCAGGTAGTTGCATTCTGCTTTCAGATGAAAAGTAATTGTACTGCGCCGCTATTCAGAGCAGTGCAGACTCTCCACAAAGCCAGATATGTCCATTCACATGTGAAAAGTGTCTTTTGTAAGTCCATGAATGGATATGCATTTGGGTCGCTTGGCAACATGATGGAACTGTAATGGACTGGGTGTCACACTCTCAGATGAACACAGTTTATATGATAATTGTTGCGCGTCAATATGGGGAACATTAAGAATTGCGACCTGCAGATGTTTAAAACCTCAAAAACATTGATGATTAGACGCCCCGCTCTTTCGTGCTCTTTGAGCTCAGCTGTGACCAGTCGTCCTCAGCCAGCCTGGGGCTTCTCTGCTGGCAGAAGGAGAGGACGACGAGACGGGACAAGTCCAGACAACGCCACTAGCTTCCGCGACCTCCAGTTCATGCAGGCGGCCCCACATTTCTGCTGAGGATCAAAAGGTAGGTCACACCTTTCTCTGCTTTGTGATGCCTTATTCAGCTCTAATTTATGACCACCGTCAAAACAGCTCAATGTCTGGAGTGCAGTATATTGGATGTTTTTTCATGAGACCGACAAGGGACTCAAGGGAACATTTGGTGTAGGAGTATCAAACTCAAGGCTACGTGTAGCCAATGATGTCATCATATATGGCCCCATTATAAATCTATTCCATAACCCAACATGCTGTCGATACGAGGCCAATGAGGCCCTTCAGCAGTCAAAGATTTTATAACTGTTAAGTTTGTGGGTTTAAATGTGACGGCCGTTGTTGTGACCTCCCACGCACCCATCTTTCCGATCACCCCGACTTAGCCAAGCAACATGTACATCAGGCTTTCCACTACACTAAATGATCACACTTTGTTCTCTTGTTCCCTGTAGCATGTAACTTCTTCTTCCCCCCTCCCTGGTGCTTCTATGCACTTTTTGTCATGGTGTTCCCTGAGTGTGTTTTTACCACCAGTTCTGTACTATTCATTCACAGAAATGTGTCTTTTTTACCAGCTGAGTGAAAAAGAAAAAGAAAAACTTGGAGGCAAAAAGAAAAAGCCCTGGATTGTGGGAGGAAAACTGGAGAATTCATGAATTCAGGTAAAATGCTCGTTGTTATTTATATATTGTAACAGTAATACAAAAAAATCTAAACACTGATGTCAATTTCACCTGAAATCCAGTGATTATGGACCAGAAACCGATACCATGAATGTGTCACATCTCCGGTGTAGAATGTGCTGTTACACAGTCTTCTGCCTCTGCTGCAGCACATGATGTGTCAGTCACTTTCTGGTCCCTATTCACGTGATCTCAGGTGAAGTTGACATCAGTTTCGATGATCACGTTTGGATTATGTTCTTTAGTTTAGTTTGTTTGGTTTTTTTTTTTACCTGGCAGGAATTGGCGTCCATACTCCAAACTCACCTGATGATTGAATTTGTGCACATGCGCTGATGGATCTTGTTTCTGTGTTTTGCTCATTGAACTTTTACATTTTTGGTCTTGAGACACTGGACTTTGTATTCATGTGTGTGAACATGCTCCATTTCAGAGAGCCCGTTTTTGTTTTTGAAAAAAAAAAAAAGAAATCTGAAGAAAAATTAAGAAAAGCGATTCTTCCACATCACTGCAAAGGATTTTGAGGATTAAAGTACTCAGGCTTCACGCATTCTCTGTAATGAAACAACCCTCATATACTTCATGTTCCTGCTTTCTTTCGCTCATTCATGTGAGTACTGCAGCTTTTCTTCAAAACCTTTTCAATTACTCTGCTCTGTTTTTGACAGAAGCATATAGTCACCGTTTGTTGCTGCTTATCTATACATAAGATGTTTTCAAAAGATCCAATTTGAATTCTTATAAAAAAAATAACATTATGACTCTCTGTTAAAGAGGTTCTCTTGAAAAATGCACTACAATGCACGTACAAAGTAGCACTAATGCTGTTTAAGTGTCGTTAGATTAAGATTATATCACCAAAAGAATTGAATTGAACTGTGTCTGTGAGCTATAAATTTGACAGTCAGACCCAAAATAGTTTGTTTTTCTGATAAGCACTTGAAAAGGCATAGTTTCTCTCATCTTATCTCCGTAGCTTGTCTGGCTTCCTCTGTGTGTTTACTTCAGTCGGGCCTGAGAGCAAATCTTTGCTACATCATCACTTAACAACTTGGATATAAGTCATCTTTCCACTGCCTCAACACGCGTCTCTTCCAAGGCATTTACAACATTGGCAGCACTCATCCCTTACAGGTAATGTTCGGCTGTGTTTTTCCAAGCCGACTTACGACAATTAAATGACCGAATTGTGAGAAATAAAAGTACCATGGTGACTGTGCAGCGCACGGGACATTGGCAAGAAAACGTAGACAGTGTGTGTAACAGTGGGAAGTCCATTTCCCATTCACGAAACTATTACAGCTCTTAAGGAGGAATACTGAGGGTGAACCGACCGTGTCCAGGGTCCACCTGGGAGCGGACCACCGGGGAAAGGAGGGATCCTAAATGAATACTGGATCCAGCTCAACTGGCTTCCCTTAATGTGGTGGGAGTGCAGTTCTACTTTGAGTCTCGTCCGACTCACTGAACTCATCACCCTATTTCCAAAGAAAACTCATTTTGGCTACTTGAATCTGCCATCTAGTTCTTTTGGTCTCAACCTAAAGCTTGAGAGCTTTGCCTTTTGGCTCAGCTCTTTCTTCACCCTAACTGAATTCAAAGTTTTTAAGAGTGAGGATGAATTTCTGCCTTCTATCCTTCGGTTCACATGGCAGGAACACAGACACTGTTTTCAGGAAATTGCACACACACACACACAGCGTCTGCACAGCTACTAAAAAATGATGATTCAGTCTCAACCTCTCATTTCCTCGCAGTTCACATTGCATATACTTTGATCAGAATGTGCTTTCACATTAGCTGAATCACTGATTCATCAAAACAACCTTTCTTCTATTCAGTTACATCAATTCTTCTACTATGGAAGCTTGACCTGTGTGCTCTGTGTTGTGAGCCACAGGTGTTTAGTTTTCACTCATGAAATCACATTTTTGTCCGCTCTACGTGACATAGTGAGCCCATATAATAATGTAAAATGTGTTCATTCACAACGAAGCTTCGTTGTACGTTGTGTTTTTGACAGTTGTGGGTTGCTCGTGTTTATTATAACCACTTGCCAAAGAATTTTGACTTGTTTCCCGTCGTTTAAATTGCACAATTTACGATGTGCAGCTTATTAAAATATACTTAGATGCTTCGTGTCGTTGTAAAATGGAAAAAAAAGTATGTCTGTCCCTTCGCTCTTGGCGATTTCCTGGATCATTTTTGGTAATCTTTCTTAAATATAAAACTAACAACTACGCAATTATGGTGAATAACTTTACTCGTGCGATAGTATTTTAGGACCTTCTGGGAAGCTCGGTTGGATATTGCGTGTTCAAAATGGTGCGAGTTGTTTGTCGGGCCTCCGGTGCGTCATTACGCACGGAGTGAAGTGGAAAAGAGCGGACTCACTTCTCCCTCGCTCCTTCATAAAGGTGATGAGCTCTTTGTAGTATTTGAAGTCGTCTTCATAGGGCTGCGCCTCCACGGTGATGTTCATCTCCTCCTTCAGCTTCAGGTAGATCCCCTCCGACAGGAAGTAGTGCGGCCGGTCGTCCTGGCGCAAGTCGTGGAAGATGACCACGGCCCGGGAGGTCCAGTTGAAGTGCGTGTGCAGGACGTTGGCGAAGTCTCCTAGTTTGGTGGTGGACGGTCCGCTGCGCACGATGGTCCGATACTCGTCGCGTTTATCGAACCCGTACGCTGGTCCTCCGGCCGTGATCAGAGGGAGTTTCCAGTGGGACGCGAACCGACCCACGGAGGCGAGCGGGTACACGCAGCCGGGGCCGAAGAAGGCGTCCGGGCGGATGTAGAGCTTCGCGTCCACGGCCACCACCTGCGCTCGGCTCACCGCGCAGGAGCCAGCCAGCGGGTCCTCGGTGCTGAAGTTGAGGATATTGATGGAGCGGCCGATCAGAAGTCTGTGCTTGGCGTGGAGATCTTCGTGCGCCATGGCGATGGCGGGGAAGACGCGCGGAAGAGCCCACGGATACTTGTGGTGATTGTCCGGCAGCATCACCGCCACCGTGATGTTCCCGTCACACCCGCGGAGGAGGAGGAACCGCGAGAGAACCGAGAGCAGACAGCAGCCCCACACGCGTCCCATGGCACGGGAGAGTCCAACAGTTCCGGGGCCACTCACCACAAGTCTCCCTCAAGTTCCTCTCGATGTCTCCCACTCTCTTTTTAAAAGTCAAACAAAGTCAGAAGAAGCATCGTCCTGGTTCTCCGCCGTGACTGAGCCATGCGTCCACGCCGCGCGATCCCACCAGAAGCGAACTTGTTGTACTTCCAGGAGGAGTCTAGTGGAGCAGCGTGGCCTCCCTCCGTCAGTCTTCCACACAGTGAGCACATCCATCCAGCTGACTGGAGACCAGCCCTCTGCTCGGCCCCCACATGTCACGCTGCAAGAAGTGCGCGCGCGTGCCCGCGGGTGCGCGTGGCGCGTATTTTGGTCCTGTTTTTTTTTTTTCAAACTTTACTGTTAATCTATGTATTTAATTAATTGATCTCTTAAACTAAATGCCACATGAGCATTTGAAACATCACTCCATGAATATATTTGTTTATTCATAATTACTTCGGGGACTATCATTTTTATGTCTTAAGAGGAATTTGAGAACATAAATTTGTTTAAAAAATAGAACGCTGCTCACAGATCAAATGTTTACTTTTTACAGTGTAAATAAATATGGCAACACATGCCTCAGTCGCCCCCTGTTGGTTCGAATCATTGATTAAACGCAGACCCAAGCAGGTGGACCTCGATTCCACTTGAGGCCTCACTCCACCTCCCACTACGCTTTATGTGATGTGTGAATGAGCCACTCTGCAGTTCAACAGGGGCCACAATATGCAACAAACATGTCAGTAGAATATGAAAACTGTCGCTTGAAACGTTATCTATTAATACGGTTAAAGGTCTGTTCCGTCCTCATTCAGTTAAAATATACACCGCCTGGCCCAAAAAAAAGTCACCACCTGGATCCTGGATCTGGGGTTGCTGCAGTTGGTCAGGTCTAGGTTCAGCAACATTATGTGCTCAAAGAATGAGGTCAGCTGACTGCCTGAATATACTGACCAGGTTATTCCATCGATGGATTTTTTCTTCCCTGATGGCACGGGCATATTCCAAGGTGACAATGTCAGGATTCATCAGGCTCAAATTGTGAAAGACTGGTCCAGGGAGCATGAGACATCATTTTCACACATGGATTGGCCACCACAGAGTCCAGACCTTCACCCCATTGAGAATCTTTGGGGTGTGCTGGAGAAGGCTTTGCACAGTGCTCAGACTCTACCATCATCAATGCAAGATCTTGGTGAAAAATTAATGCAACACTGGATGGAAATAAATCTTGTGACGTTGCTGAAGCTTATCGAAACAATGCCACAGCGAATGCGTGCTGAAGCTAAAGGCGGTCCAATGAAATATTACAGTGTATGAGCCTTTTTTTGGTGGAAACTTTTTTTTTGGCCAGGCAGTGTATTTAAAAGCCAGAACCAGCACTGCTTTACACTTCAATAAATGACCAAATGACGTATGACAGCAGAGCAGAGAATTCGGAAACAACATGAAGATAACTATTCAACTATTTCGATGGGTCAAGATAAGAAGTTATATATATATATATATATTGACCAGCTAACCACAGTGAGAGTAATGGGAGTTGAAAGTTTGACAGTTTAGTTTCTTAACTAAGCCACTTGAATTTGTTATATACTACCAGACTCTAATCTATTCCAACGTAGCTACCAAGTGTAATTAAACCAAATGAAATAAATGAGTGATGACTGAGAGAACAAGCAAAAGGCAGTTGATTTTATTATTTTTTTGCAGTTAAGATGGCTCAGGTCTCCTCGGATGGGGAGCTAGATTACATGGTCTCACAGTCTACTAGGGAAGGCCTCTGTGTTTCCTTTCTTATTCAGACGTTTAATTAAAAAAGAGCCAATTAATGAACATTTTTTGGGGCACTCATATCATATAAACATATCACAAAGGACTGTATTTAAGAAGTGTGGAAACAAATCGGAATTTTCCTTATAATGACTGGCAGACATTAATAACAACACATGAACTTCTAAATGTAGCTCTTATGAAATGACATGATTTATTTTGATATGGTCCTTTAAAGCTTGAGGTCTGTTGGCGCAGACGTGGTCAACCACAGACACTCTTGATCGTCATGTTATCAGCTGCACCGATCACAATGTTGAACATTGTACATTCCCCCAGCATCACAGCAGTCAGAGACACTCGATCTGGATTGGCTAGTCTTTGAGCCAGCCGAGGAGTTGGGGTGTGTAGTAGGTGATGATCATGTCAGCTCCTGCAGTAGTGACAACGATAGGTTACTTCATGGTAGGGCGGTGTTCTGGCAGGTAGCATGAGTGGTGACAGGATATATATTACGATTTATTGCGATACTGTTAGTTCTGCAATACATTGTAACAAAAAGTGCAATCATTTTAAGGGGGGAAATAAGATAATGCAGTTTCATATTACGTGCATGAAAACAAGTTTAGTGTTATGTTTGCAGTCCAGAGGAATGAACAGCTCCCTTAATCAACAATATAACTCAAGTGTACAGAAAGAAAATGTTATTAGAATTAAATATGCATCAGAAATGCAGCAGCACATTCAAGTATCTATGTGTTAAATATTGATATAGCAAACTTAAAATATCAAGACAAAAAAACGGCGATATTTCTGTCTGAGTTTAGGTTGACAGAAGCAACACGATTGAAAATGCCTAATTGTCTCTGTGCAACACCATCATGAATATGGAGTTTTTTCAGAAGTTGTTTATCAAGTTGGCTTCAGGTGCTCGTGTCGCTCCAAATTTGCAATGCTGCAAACCAAGAAAGGTGCCTTCTCTGATTTCATCGCCGTGCCTGCAACACTTTACTCTCCTTTTAATTTGAGCAGTAAATCCCATGAAAACTCCAAACCTGGATATCATGCAACACTATGCTCCACCATTTGAACAGGATGCATAGACTAATCCGGTTTTCATTTGAATTCAGAAGTATCATTCATACATCACTTCATCCCTGAACAGACTCACCTGCCCGACGGAATGCTGTCATCGCCTCCATCACAGCGGAGCGCAGGTCAAATGCTCCCGCTTGGGCTCCGTGCCACATCATGGCAAACTCACCCGACACGTTGTACACAGCCAGTGGATGAGTGGGAAACTGAAGACAGGAAGACAGGTCATCCAAACAACCGGGACAGAGTGGTCGTGATGACCCTCCTAGAAACCGGCATCACACCTTGTTCTTCACTTCCCTCAGGACGTCCAGGTACGGCAGTCCTGGTTTCACCATCAGCATGTCAGCTCCTTCTTGCACATCTCGCGCCTACAAAAGAGCAGCTCTGTCATACCTTTAAAATTCCACTGGTCACATTCTGAAATTCTGAATCAGAGAGCTCACAATCCTGTTATTATAAAACTAGATTTAGGTAATCAGACGGCTTTACACACCACAGCTCGGATGGCGAGGCCTGTGGATCCTGGTGGCAGCTGATAGCAGCGTCTGTCACCGAAAGCTGGTTTGGACTGAGCAGCATCTCTGCATAAAAAAGATATAAAATAACGTGAAGATAATTCAAATAACACTGGGGCTGGACTCAGGAGTTGTTCTCACCTGAAGGGACCATAATAACAGGAGGCGAACTTGGCACTGTAGCTCAACACTGACACCTGGTGGACACAGAACAGGAAAGCAATGATTCCACTGTACACATGAGACTGTGATACTGACGCTACTGATAACCTCAGTCGATGCTTTAAAATATTCTGAAAAAGATTACAAGAATTTTGCAGCTGATTTGTAACCAAAGACTTCTTTTATATTTAACTAAAAGAATTAAAGCAGTGCTGTGGTTTTGGCCAGACAGTGAAGAGCGTTGGGTTCTCACCTTGTTGCCCAAGCCGTTGGAACGCAGGGCTTGCTTTATGGCTCCAATCCTTCCGTCCATCATATCAGATGGAGCAACAATGTGACAGCCTGTGGGAAAACCGGTGATCAGAGGCACTAAATGATGGAGGAGGTCAGCACAAATGCAAAAAAAGTATCTAAAGTCAGGGAGTGTCTAAAGTATGGGAGCTTTTTCGCCTGGACGTTAAGACAGACGGAATGCCTGTGTCCGCCTCATCATCATTGTAGCACGTCTTCGATCCTGCAGCAGCTCCACTGTCAGCATCCAGGCTGGAGCCCAAAACAAAGGTAAACCCTTCATATCCCTGCCTAGCATGACGCTAGTTTTCTCTTTAACACTGCTGGATGTGTGGCCACTTCATTACAAAGGGGTCACACGTGAAAAAAGTCAGCGCTGTGGATTTAAGAAGCTGAAGGCAGAAACATGATAATGTTAGCCAAGCTGTTGTCAGCACGGTTAAGACAACACTGTGCTGTTGTGACTTGTCTGCGCAGTTAGTAGGGCGTCCAACGTGAGGTAATGAACAACAACAAGCCAGTCTCTGCTACCACAGTTAGCACTCTGCTAATTTCAACGTAGTATGCACTAGTTCAAAATCGCTCCCCCGGGGATGAAGTCTGGGTGGAGAACTCACCACTGTTTTAACCAAGATAGCAATAACTTCTGGTGTAGCTATAGCTACTTGGTATAGAACTATGTCAGCACAAATGCTCAGGCTCTCTTTCACACTCGCCACCATATTACACGCCTACTACAATTATATATAACAGTCTACAATGCTACAGAGGTTCATATAGAGATCAACTCAGAACCTAAGGGTTCACAAATGTGTCATATGTTGAGTATTGTTTCTCTTATTTTTCAGCAAATCATCACAGACAGGGAGTGGATACACTTCCCATACAACACCTGAACAAGCTGCTGAGCTATCAAATAGCAATATGAGTATGATCAACACTGGTGTGCACACGCTTTCTAACAATCATTTGAACTTGAGGGTAAATTCCTGATTATTTAATTTGTTTTTATTTAGTTATTTTTTTCTATTTGTATTGCAAAATTAAACTATATGAAAAAGAATACGGTACCAATTTCTCATTCATTGATAAGTGAAATGTCACATTTTTTATGTGTAGCCATGATATAACATAATTATTCGATAACTGCACCCTGACAATTAATACAGACCAGGCACAAAAACGTAGCTCATCAAAGAGCAAGTCATACCAGCTTGAGCGTAGGCCATGGCCACCTCTGCCAGTCTGAGACAGCTGGCTTCATTGTTCAAAGTGCCGTCTTCATTGAGAATTCCTGGGACAGAGACCACACAAGGTGAGGGTTGCTTCTGGATGAAACAGTGACAAGTGACTGCACTCACCACAGTGACCGTGGGAAGTGTACGGGCACAAGCAGACGTCGCACGCCACCAGCAGGTCAGGAAACACGCTTCGGATTTTCCTCACAGCAAGAATGGCAGGAGTTTCTTCGGAGTCAGCGGCGCTGCCCCTGTCATCCTGATACACACCCAGGTAGTTGGAAAGGTGAGTCTGTATTCTAGGTACATACATTTCATTACAGCCAATGAGAGTTCACCGAAGCTTTCAACAAATCAAAGTCTAATTCGATCGTTCCTTTACTAAGATAGGATAAACTGTTTTTGAATGTTTGCATTGTCAAATTAGTTTTATATTTTAAAGAAATATTCTAGTGACATATCGAACTATTGATGTGACGTTGACAGAGCAGTAAATTCAATTCAACATTCACAGCAGATTTACAGCCACCTGAATTACCCCTTGACCAGACCAAACCATTTCTCTTCACCTCAGAGCCAACGATTAAAACGTTTTTATGTAATGTTCTCCCATAGCGGACAAATCCCTATTGTTAAATTTAAATTACCTTTTCGAGTTTTGCTGGGACTCCAAATATCAGCACACATTTTAATCCCTTTTGCACCAGCGGTTGCAACATTTCCTCCAGCTTGTTCACCCCATATCTATAAAAAAAAAAAAAAAAAATCACATTAAGCTCAGTTGCGGAGATGATTCTTCTTGTCTACAACTGATAGTAGCCTAATATATGAGGAGACGTGAACCTTTACGAACAGTGGGTGTAATGTGAACACCAGCATCAGTTTTGGCTGTCCACATAATGGTGCAAGCTTGGAACTGACTTGTGATGACATGCAGGAAAATATCTTAAGAAAGTGAAGAATGACATCTAGACTAGAAAAGAGCCACAAACAAAAACAAACAAACAAAAGACAATGTGTGTGTGTGTATACCTATACTGTGTATAGTTAACTGATACTCAAGTGCTCACTCGATAAACAGAATGGCCCTGATGAACAGACTGCAATTTAACGTCCGCTTTCCTTATCTTAGGGAAGGTCCAGCGTTTTGAGCTCGCTCCACCCTTTTATGAGATAACAACGCCCTTTGTGTTTTAAATTGCCGTGACTAGAAAAAAAATAATTCATGAAATGTTCACAGTCAAAGTTTGCCTGACAAATCTGCCACAGTGTACCTTGCTTGTCCTGGAAGGCTGCTGATAGGTTCCACAGCATCTGCACTGTCTCTGCCGATGAGAAGTCAAAAGTTCAAATAAGATGGCATCCTTATGTTGGTAAGGCAAGACGTTACTTACGTTATAAAGATGGGGTAGATGAGGTTGTCTGCTCGCAGATTCGTGTTACAGGTTTGCCAATATCGCAGTGTCGGGTGGAAGTATCCACTGTGGAGGATAGACTTGGCCGGTGTCTGCATCTCTGCCCTGACACACACACAATGAAAGCAATGACGACAAAAGAGGGCAGACATTTTTCTCTAATGGACCAACCATGCATGATGATTCTTATAAAGACATTCACATAAAATAAACCATAGTTTCTTGCATCAAATCTCCACTACTCAAATAAAAATCTAAACAAAAAAAAATGGTTTACAATGACTTAAACACAGCACAGACTTGAATTCCAGAGTAAATGTATCCTCATTGGATTTCCTTAATTTGACGTCTTTCATCTCACCTTTTTATTTTTGATGTGTTTTTGAAAAATTAAACTCTATGGCAACATACGATTTTAATTATTCAGAAATTATTTACAATAATATAGGGGAAAGGACATGCAAACCAGCAAATGGCTACATCATGGCTCAACATTTAGTGTTAAAACCAGGATCATACAACATCAAAAATCGATGCGAATGGAATCCATTCAGCTCAAAACGTTTTCGTATACTATAATAGATGTGTTTTTCTTTCGAATAGTCAGCGTTAGTCAATTTCCAAGTCCATGACGTATGAGAAGTTACACAAGGGAAACAATAGGACACTAATTTAATATAGTTTGAAATAACAGATTTAGTGAATTACCTGGCTCATACCTAGTTAAGATAAGTAAACTCACCCGTCAGAACTGTCTGCTACTTGCTCTCACCTCAACACTCCAAGGGCTGGTCTTCTTCTTCCGATTCAAAAGCTTTAAGGTGAAGATAACTTTACTTCCCCCTGCTGTTCACTACTGTTAACTACACTGTACCATTGGTTTCATCACTCACAATGATGTTTAGTTGAACATGACATTTAGTTGAACATAATAAAATGCAATGTTTCACAAATAACTAAGTTTTATTTGACCGTTTTAGTTTGAACTATTTCGTGTAATAGTTTGCTGAAATTCGTCGTGTGTGGCTGCACTGGTCCCGCTGCGGCCACCGTATAGTTGACATCTCGCGATATCTTGTGTGGATAGTAAGGAAGGTGGTAATGCTAATGCTGGTTAGCTGTATTTACAGATTTTTCCGTCTTCTAATAAATGGACCATAAAAATCATCGGCTCTTATCAAGGTATGATAATGGGGCAATCCTTTCAACTGACAATAGAGTGCCACTTGGGACGATACAGTGTATCTGTATGGGTGCGATTAACCGGACACTGTATGATTGTTGCGATTAAAGCATTTAACTGCTGTTATGTGCACGAATATACTGAAGGTTTTACTTGCTTTGTCACAGTCTTACTTGAACTACGGCGGACGCTTAGCATCGTCTTGTTGTTGAGTATGTTCGGTGATACGCAGTGAAGTAATGACCAAGCTCCTGGACCATCCACTACCAGGGGTTTTAGGGATCCATCTGTATAATGTGTATATAAGGCATTAACGCGTCCATGTCATTCAATCAGTGTTTTCCAGTGTTAATCGATAAAATATATGGTTCAAAATAAACATGTTTGACTATTTGAAATGCATTGCTGTCCCTGTTCTAATGTACAGCATTGACTTTTGTGATTTTAGGATGCATATTCATGAAAACATTAAATCTGTCTGTGTAAATAGGAAACATAGAAAAGCACAGGGGAAATAGAGGCGATGCTGTAAGTGGTGACTATGATTTTTGGCCCCTGATTTCCTCTTTATATTCTGCAGACATACACACAGATATGTGACTGAACTCTCCACCTGGTTATTTGGGGTTTGAAATAGATTGCTATGGATTGATAGTTTGTGTGCATGTGTGTTGGTAGCTAATGTATAGCTGTGATACCTCATAAAGGACTGTGCATATGAACAGTATTTCAATCTCTATGAAATAAAATTGGATTCTATTTGCCTAATTACTATTAAGTCATCGTAAAATAGCACTTTTTTAATGTAAAATGAAAAAAAAGTTTTCATTATTAGTGTGTTTTGTCAAACAACTCACCGCTGATGTCTCATTTCAGGGTTCTTCACACATGATGTGCCTCCACAGCTTGGAAGCGTTTACCTGTGTCATCCACAACTCTAACCTTCTGCTGGATATTAAGATGTAGCCTACGACCCATTGAAGGGTGGACAGACTCTAGAGCACGTTGACTATTGTTGGATCCTCATCCATTCTTGAGTATGCTGTTCTCCCTGCGTGAGCTGGTCCAGTGGTTGGGCTTCGCCACCTTTGAACTCTTCCTTCACCTCTTGGCCCTTCTGATCTTCAGTATGCTGGCAGCGATCCATGTCGATGTTGTCATCCCCACATTGACCTGGTGGCACGTGTTCATCCCACTCTTTGCCGCAGATGGCCTCAGCACATATTTCACCGCCATTGTTTCCATCCGCCTGTATCAGGAGAACGAGAAGAGGTTGGCAGTGCTACGACTCCTGTGGGTTCTGACGGTTCTGAGTCTGAAGCTGGTTTGTGAGGTGTTGCTTTGCCAAAAGCTGGCTGAACAGGAACAGGCCCGGGACCTCTGGTTTGGCCTCATCGTCTCGCCGCTTTTCATATTGTTGCAGTTGCTGATGATCCGGGCGTGTCGGGTTAACTGAGGTGACGTCTGCTGTCGAATATCTGGGTTTTCAATTCACCTTGGCTGTTTCGGTCTCACTGTTGCTGCTGGTCACCTGAAGATGGGCTTATTCAGCAAATGGAGTCATTGCTGGATCCACTACACTGTATCACCATATAACCAACGGAAGCATGATGAAGCAGCTGCTTTTGATGATTGATGCATATAGATTAGATAGAATTTACACTGTTGAGTGATTTGATGTCTTTACTTTAGATTCACATTTCTTTGCAAATTCTGAACCATAACCGGTATAGACAGGAATTACAAGTAAAGTAAATCAGAACTTCACAGTGTATACTGTCAGACAAGCCATTAACAAGCCACAGGTGGTGTTCACACATTGCATTTACTACTGTACGTTGGATTTGTTCCCAAGATCAGTTACCCTGTCTGTAATTTTGAACTCCTGTCCTACAATGTATTTTTGACTCTCCTACAAGGGCAAGCTGTTCATAAATACTGGTACCACAAAGCAGGATGGTGGGAGTATAAATATGTCGGTGTCATTGGTCTTATTAATCCCCAACTGTAGCTTGAATTCACATCCTCATCATACAAAAACTAAAAATTCAAACAAGCTGCTTCTTTTGCATATTAAGTTGAGATTTGGTATCAAAATCTCTATCACTCCTGCTTGCACTACTGTGTTGCTGCTTTTTTTTTTGCTTCATAATTTTTGTCTGAAGATCATCAGCTCCATTCCTCAGATTGTTTGGTTATTTATGAATGGGTTTTCACAGCTCTTGGGCAAAGAACCGATAATAATGCATGCTTTATTTCCAATGTCCATTAAAGTGCATTACATTTGCAGCCGCTTTCTTTGTTCTGTGACAATATTAGTGCTTTGAAACAAAAGGGCAATCGGAAGGTTTCTTCAATTTTTCAGATCCTTTTTGGTATCGATGTGTGGTGAAATAAAAAAAAAAAAAATCACCTGTATATTACTTCACCTTCTGTTTTGTCTCCTGTGTGTTTCCCTGATAATTGTTAAGACCACCACACACACTCACCCCTTCACTGAAAATTATTCATTTCAACAAATATGCACTGCATGTATTTAAGGCCTGACAAAGGGAGGGGTCATTATGTATTTTGTATATATGTTGATGTGTTCTTTTTCCGCCAGGTTCTTTATACTTACCTGTGCATACTGTAAACCATTCCTTCCATCAACGTAATAAATGTTGTGGACGGGGTTGCTGTGAGTTGTTTTAACCGGCAGGGGACAGTGTTTGCCTCATGCGATATGAACTAACTTCTTCAATAAGAAATGAACAGAAATGAATATCATAATATATTGTTAAATATGTGCTATAAACAACATGTTTAATGCTATTGAAATGTGCGGAGTACTCATGAGTGGGAATCAAATCTGGTGCATGGTGCCAAATGCTTACTGTATGACTGAATCATGTTGAGGTTTGTAACAAAACATTCAATGGGATGTCTGCTTTCCTAATTCATATTCCCAGAAAAGCAAAATTGCAACGTTCCACAATGAAAAATGCATTTCTAAAATAGTTTTCCTTGAATTATAATGAGTATGTGAACGGTGGGTGATGAATTGACATGAAGTCTGTATTCTGGAGTGAATCTTTATATTGTTCTAGACCACTTGTGAATAAACAGTGAATCTCTGTTCTTTTTGACATCGACACACACTTACGAATGTGACAGTGCCTGTGCCATGGTGGCACTTTACCATGTAGAACTTAGGCGCTAGTCCTTCCTGCGTGCATCGTTCCAGGTTAGATCCCCAGGCCTGCCTCAAACACATTGCATTCTTCTTCCTAATGATCAACCAACCTGATCCTGAAGTGACACTAAATGACAGAACAAGATTGAGGGGAATCAAACCGAGTGCTTGAGAGGGAACTGCTCCTATTTCAAGATTCAAGCACTTTAGCCTGCTGTTTTAATGGAGAAACCCAGGACACTTCCAGGAAGCTTTGAGGAACAGTATTATCTCTGATGTTTTTGTTCCAGCAGTGCAGGAGACCCTCATTTCTGGAGCTTTGATGTCAGACATGAACCAACAGTCTTTAATAATGGCCTGGTCCTTGTTTAGGTGTTCCTCTCCCTTGTTCTTGATGATGAATGTTTGATGAGGGACAGTAATCTCCCATAGTAGCCAAGAATAGCCCACTCAATGCTGATTCAGATGATGCCCTCGGCTCCTGTGATCACCTCAGCCGGATTATTGACACGTGGCTTCGCTGTTTAGATCATTAGCCTCTGGTTATTCTCTCCCTGGGTGCAGCTGTGCACATAGGCGTGAAGACCACACAGGAACGCAACATTAGATTAGATGGCCTTTATTAGTCCCACAGTGGGGAAATTCAACAAATTATTGTCATGTTCTGCTTCATGTAAAATCCTTCATTACATCCACAAGTGTAGTAAATATGTATCTTTAGATAGATAGATAAATAAAATCCCTAAAAAAGGTGCCCAAACATTTTTTCTAAGGGAATGATTAGGTGGGGGTTAACAACCTGACTCTTTCTGAACTAGCTAAATGCTGCTGTATTGTTTTAACAAAATTAAAGTCGTGCTTGTTTTGAATTAAAAGAGGACAAAACATAAATCTGTTTTTCAAATTAAACATCTTAAGGAGTTACTTAACATCAAAAGTACATGAGCAAGAACATCATACACAAGGGTTTTGTTGGTTAAAATCTTTGGGATAAATCAAAATAGAAAATTGAGAGAGAAAAAAGGCCCAGTATTTACAAATACAACTTAAACATTTTCCCCCGCAAAGAACAAATTCCTTTTTTGTATCTGCTTTGCCAAACGTACAAACAAGATATATGATTATTTAATACTATATACGTAATTTATTGATTCATTTCCATTTATTTTATTGACTTATAATTTAATCGTGCATCGTCAGTAGTCACATACATGCACGTAAGTAAACGAAATCGTATGAGCTTCAAGTTAGAAATCTAAATGTTTAGCGTCATAAAGTGAAACTACATTGCTAATAAGACATTTACTGCTGTTCACAGTGCTGTATCTGATCTGAAGCCAAAGGCAGAACGCATTCAGTGTTATTATTATTATGAGGGGCGGGCTTGTTGATTGACAAGTCGAGACAACAATGGCGCAGGAAAGGTTTCGCCTCAAAGCGGGCGTGGCCTCACTGGTATTGACCAATCAGCTGGCTGTAAGGAGTGATGACACGCGCCTGTGATGGAGAGGGCGGTACCACGCGCAGTGCGAGACAGACGAGCCGCGGCGAGGAAACGGAGGAAACCGAGAGGAGCAGCCGCAGGATGTGTCTGTGTTAGCGGTGAATGGTTCTGCCGGTACATCGAATTGAAAAAGACTCCGGCGGGATCTCGTCTCAGCCTGTGCTTCGTTTTCACTCTCCACAAAAGCCCTCGAGATGTCTGGCGGAGGAGACGTGCGCGTTCTCCGCCAAGAAGCCGGACAAGAGAGCCCCAGGATGCCGGCCTGGAAGCGAGAGATACTGGAGAGACGGAAGGCAAAGGGCGGTGGGTCTGGGGCGGCTGCGGAGGGCACGAATGGGACTGGTCCTCTGCGGCTCAACTCTGAGCAGCCGGCGAATGTGAACGGCGCCGGCCGGAACTATACCATCACCACGGCCAATCAACATTTCGCCCACAACAAAGAGACGCGACCAGCGGCTACCGAGAGGTCCGCACCGAGGGAGAGTGATGGACCCGAGAGTCTGGTGCTCCAAGAGAGCCTGGGCCCGCTGGAGGAGAACCCCTTCATCAAACTGGAGAAGGAGCGCAGGAAGCGGCAGGATCAGGAGAACGCCGCGCGCCCGGTCCAGCACATCCTGGAGCTGTATGGTAGCGTGCCTGGTATCCGGACTATCAGAGCCGAGAACATCATTATCATCGAGTCGGACCCGGATTATTTTCCTGAAGGCAGTGGAGTTAAAAGTGGACATAACTGGCAGCAAAATGGTGTCAGTAGTTATAGCTCTCTGAATGACCTCCTGGACCGGAGAGGGAGTGCTGTGACTGAGATAAGAGCCAAGGAAGTGGTGATTTATGACACCACGTTAAGCAAGAGTGAGGAGAACCTCAGTACTCTGGGCCTCCCTGGCAACGAAGGCTCCGTTTTTGAGACTGGTGGTGCTCAGGGAAGGGTCAGTCGGATGCTTCAGAAGTTTGACAGTAACTATGGGAAGCTGCAGAAGAAGTCCCGTAGCACAGAGAACCTTCTTGACCTAGATTGCAGTGCCAGCAGCAGGCCGAGACTCTGGCCAAAGCCACATCAAGACCTGGTGCCAAAGCAAAGGCTGGTTGGCAATCGGGTGCCATCATCGCCTGTATTTAAGAGAAGCCCGTCCTCGGAACCAAAGCCAAAGTCTGCTCTTCCTGATACCAGTAGCTCAAGTGTAGCTGTTGCTCCCAGAGATGAGTCCGACAGCGGGAAAACAAAGCCCATCTCACACACAGATTCGGAGGGCACGCGTGTGACCCTCAGTCCACAGGTGCCATGCTCTCCAGAAAGCCGTCGTTCCCACGCCGAGCCCACTCCCAACCTGTCTAAAATGTCCCACAGCTCCCCTGCCTTTGAGTTCCGCCCGTCGCCTAAACCGGACTTTGCCCAAATTCCTGACGGAGATGTTCAAGCAAAAGCTTTGGCAAATCTGCGTCTTCAGTCACGCAATTCTTTCACAGTGATACCCAAACGGCGCCTCTCATCATCAGCTGGTGTCCCCGCTCCACCCAGTCCCATCAAGTCTTCGCCCGCTCCTAGAGGGCCGGAGCGGCCCACACCAGGCATGCCGACCATTAGCCCCGCAACACCAGGTGTTGCACTTCCACAGCAGGAGCGTATACAACAGGACAAGAAAGAGCTTGTTAGGGCGATAACACCACCAAAGTCTGGTCCAATTGTAGCTCCTCACATCTCTGCTCCCGACCCCACTCCCTCTCCCCCACCGGCCGTAACGTCGCCCCCTTCGTCACCAGCTCGTCTGAGATCACCCCTCTCACCCCCACCTGCCACACGCCCTTCCCCAATCGAATCTCCTGCCTCATCTCCTATCCCCTCCACACCCCCACCCACAGACCACCTGCCTATAACAAACATCGACGACATCGAAGTGGAGTCCCCAAAACGCGTCCCTGTTCCAAGCCCTTTAGTCCAGAGAAGAAAGGGTAACACCTTCACCGTGGTGCCTAAAAGGAGGGGGGAGTCAGAAGCTCTGCCAAGTTCGCCTGAGCCCCAGCAGGAAGTGTCCAGTGAGACTCCTTCAGGCACTCCGACCCAACAGCCTCCATACACTCAGCTGGGCACCCTGCTGAAGAAACGCTACCCTGCTGTGGAGGAGATCGAGGTCGTCGGTGGCTACCTGTCCCTGGCAAAATCCTGCCTCTCAAAAACGGGCTCCACAGGCAAGAAGGTAGGAATTGATCTCTGTTGTTTTGCTAAATAATTCAGTGTGTTTCCGCATTCTTATGTTTGATTAGTAAATGTGAGGCAAGGCACCAGCCCACTCTTACATCTCTTGTCTTGTCAGGGTTTGAATTTGGATGTTTTTCCTCAGTCCACGTTTTTCTGCAGCAGCACTCCTACACTCCCACTGTTTATTTTGAAACATGCGGAATTCAGTGTCCTCACCTTTTCTTTAATCCTTGAATTCAACGCTGGTTTTCAAGTCTTCGCTTGACCCGGTTTGGGGATTAGAGGATTAAAATCATGTGTATACACATCAGCCACTTACAACTGCATGCTCTGCGCCCTCCTTGTTGAACCAATGTGATGTGGCACAAATGACTGGCTGTGGGGAAGCAAATCGTGTACTCTGACCTATGACACGTGTGGAAAATGATTCCCTGTGTATGCTCGTACATGGTCACCCTGTTGTGTTTAGTGCCAGCTGACATCACCAGTTTGTACACTCCGTTGCTTCAGTGATGATGCGAGCTATATTCTCAATTGTTTATGATGAGGAAGTGAATGTATGTTCTGTCAGAACTGCTTACTCAAGGTGAAACCAGCTATTTGGTAATACGAGTGAACAGGTGACAGTGTGCTACATTGGTTGAACAACTTCCTGGGTTTCATTCTAGTATTTGACATAGGTGAATGCATTTACCTTTCTTGGCCTTCTGTCACTTTTATTTAAGAAATTAATAAACAGTTAGAGAATGTTGCCATCGGCATGCTCACACTGATTTTATGATTTAATTTTTGTGCTTGTGCCGCGCTGCTAGCTGGAGTTATCTAGAGACATCTTCTGATCTTGGCTCGCTGCGAGGATTTTGATGCCACCAGTGCCTTCTCAGCCAAAAGTTGCACAGCAACAGCCTGTCTAGTCCGGAAGGCTCAGGTCCATTGTTTCTGATGGTGAATAGTTTGAGCAGCCTGGCAGCTTTTCAATCTAGGTTGCTGTCTCAGACAGGTTCCTTGACCCGGTCAATTGTAATCCTCCCGTTTCCAAGTACAGCCGGTCTCTTACAGTACATGCAGGGCAATGAACTTGGACACTCATTAAGTGTGTAACTGTCTGTTCGGATTGTTTTGAATCCACTGGTCTGTTTCTGTCGTTGTAGTTCAGTGTTAGCTGTTGTTGATAGCTGTTGAAGATTTTGGATGTGATCACCCAACTGAGTTGAACTGAGCTCTTCTCTTCAATAACTTTAAACTGATAACAAGATAGAGGTTATAGGATTTAGAGCAGGGGTTACCCAGACGTTTTGTTAAGAGGGATGGATTTTGTTTCGAAGTTCTTCAGAGGCAGCAAAACTAAATAAGACCCTAACAAAAAAATCAAATATTTTTCTATCTGAGGCTTTTAAATGGTAGGAAAATGAAACCCGGTGCTAAATCTTAAATGTGGCATGATGATTATTAGATTATGTATCAGATTATAGTTATTTGATAGCACTTTAATGTGTGTTTTTAGCAGCTGGCATCATCACTTAGTAGCTCATTTAACTGCTGGACTCTTGTCAAAAACAGCTGCTGTTACCCTTAAAGGATTTTTCAGAAATAACAGACAAAAAAAATGCAGGTATCAGGGCGCACAAGTATTATTAGTATTAGATTGCATGTAGTGCAATATTTTTTTGTGTTTCTGTCCTAAACTTTCTCTTTTTTTCTCTGGCCGTCATCTCATTCAGTTTCTTTCGTCATTCATGTTGTGGCTATGACATCACATTGTATAATGTGGTGCACCTGGAATTGGTGTCAGAAAAAAATGTTATGTGTGATTAGTCTGTGTTATTGGGATCAATTGTTTTTGTCTGCAAGTAAACTGCTGGTCGTCTTGTGTCAAACTGGTTGTTTTTTTAAATTAATTTTTCACTTGCCACACCTGACCAATGATTAGCAGCGCATGGCATGACCCACTAGTGCCCACTGAAGTTGTTGTTGCAAAGCATTCACATTAGGACTCGTGCATACAGCGGCCCAACTTTACACTGTCCACAGTAGTGGACACAATGCATGGGAGGGTCAACAACTGGGATTATTCAGGCTATCAAAATGTCATGACGCCGTATTATCTTTTCAGATTATTTAATCTGGTGCTTATTATTGTTTCAAGTACAACCTTTAAAGTGCTCTGAGGTTGACTGGCGATAGTTACCAGAAATTATGATCACATGAATCATTCCCTGGGCCGGAATTTATGGCTGCTGTAATGTGTCTCGCAGCAATGGGACGTGAGAGACATGAACTTTCCTATCACTTCTTTACCCACATTCAGCCTTTAGTGTTTGATGTTGACTTTGAAGACCATGTGTGGTGTTGTGTAAAAATTGCTGCGTAGAATTGTGTGACGCCCTGAGGTGGTTGTGGACCACAGTCGCCATAATTCCTTCAAATATTAATTGAATGTTAGATTTCAATTGTTGAGGCATCATAAATGTGAGACCTTTAAAGTCATCCCTTTACACTATTCAGAATGTTTTACCTAATCACTTCAAGATCAAGGTAAACCCCCCCATACTCTTCTAATAACTGGACTATTCTACTACTTTCGCCGAGTTGGCTCTTACTTTTTTTTTTTTTTATAAATCGTGGAAATGAAAGAGCGTTTCTGAATGTTATAAAGGCTTCCTGTTGTCCTTCTGTGCCCCTTTCAAAAACAACACTTTTGTTCCCCTCGCTTTGTCATCATCAAAGCCTGGATTTTTATGATCCATTTCTTTTCAAGCGTGGCTGTTCAGGCAATTACAAAGGCACAGAGACTGGGCATGACCAGTGCAATTTGTGTGGAATTTTCACTCATTGCTGCTTCTGTGTAGGACCAGCCTCTGAATCAGGCCTGGGCTCAGCCTTCCAGGCTACAATTGGCGGTCTCAGCCCTCTCTTTCCTGCAATCCCAAACTTTTTTTTATGAGAAACTTGGCTTCGACTGAATGTTCCACTTGCACGTCAGGATTGAAATTCTCTGACCATAGTGGATAACTTAGGCTTCCCTAAAACTCCAGCCGCTTGTTCTAATTTCATGGTACAGTATCGAGGGCTGTCTCCTGCACTATCTTGGGTGTTTCTCCAAAAGCTCCTCGCCACACTTTTTCCCCATCCTGTACATACAGTTCTCCTGCAGTAGTGGTTAATAAGGCCCGTCCCCAGGCCTCCAGCTTTCTCTGAGCTCTTCTCTGTCTGGAAGGAATTGTGGAATAGTTATGTAGGTCAAGTGCAGCTTCATGTAGGACGCCAAATCCTTCATTTGCATCAGATACACCCAAGTGGAATATATATATACTCTTGAAACAACTCAATTTCCTGCACGTTGCTGGGATTTATGCCTTTTTACTAAGCTCAGCTGGTATTCTTGATTGACTATACTGGTGCGTAGCATATCCTAGTTCTAGTGTAGCTCTGTCAGGTTGAATCAATCAAGGTTTTTTCTTTAGTAATAAAATCTCACATTGTAATGGAGTGGCTTCAAACAAAAAAAAAAGAAATTTAAATCAAATTTACATTTAAAGCTATAGCTTGTAAAGTTGATAAAATTCTGCATTATTGCGTTAATTCGTTGTTTTACGTGGTAAGACGTTCTCACGGTCAAGGTGTCAAACAGTGACAATCTCAAGTGTCCTTTTGTGTCCAGTGTTGACGCTGAAGGCAGCCTTCCATGTTGCAAGCTGATGCATAGGTGTTTCACCAGAGTGAATTATGTCTACTACTGCATGACTTTCCCATATGAGGGGTAAGGGTTGACTGTGAGCTCTCATCACTGCTTTGACTCGGATATCACTTGGCTATACCTGTATAACAGGTATACAGCTACACTGACGACGCCTCCAAGAACCCACTGCATCAAATGTGCATGATCATTCGAGGTGCTATGTATATCACATGACACACTTGTCTACAGAGCCAAAGGAGCGTGACCATAAACCAGTCCTTTAAGGGGCTTTTCACACTGTGGATTCTGTCTCGGGTGGCCCAAGTTCTTCTTTCTCTGTCGCTACTCAACAACTCAGATATTAACTGATGACGGACCTCCGCCTCGGCTGTAACAGAATGTGGTGCTTCTCAGCCAAACGTATACATGAACAAGTGTTATGTTTATTTTACGAATAAATGAATAAAATAGTGGACACATGCGTAATACGGACCACCTTCATTTAGCTACACTGCTCGCACAACTATTTCAACAAAGTGAGAGAGATTACTGACGACAGAGAAGATTTTTAACAGTGAAGTACAGATCCAGACGTCAGAAATGATCAATGAATAGTCTGGTAATCTTCAGTAAGTTCAGAAAAACAAGTGTCTTTCATCCTTGCTGTTCTCCTCATGCAGACAGCTTTCATAGCTGTGAGATCGCGGCAGTAGCAACAGCACAGCAACAGTTAGATCCCAACATTATTCATTGAAGTAAATCAATCTGTCAATAAAATCAGATGTTTATATGCCTAGTCCTGGACCACTGTACAGCGTTCCAGTTCCCCAGCACCAGTTTCCTGCAGCTGCAGCTGCACACCTTTGTGTTCTGGGAGTTTGCCAAGTTGTTTTTGAATGATGTTGCCTGCTCGGACAGCGATCAGACTCCTTGCTGCCCGGCATCTATCATGTTTGTGTGGAGTAGCGCTAGTTTCTGGCATCTCGTGCAGAGTCACCTGAGGCGAGCAGCTCACCCCCCGTGGAGAGCTTCCTGAGACAAGGCGTAGCACTCCAGTTGGGATGAAGTATGCGGCCAAATCCCGATTCACAGGAGCAGGAGGCAGGTTAGATTTTGTTGTTCCAAATGATCAGGCACTCTATAAGTATAACAGTTTGTGGACATCTGATTGGTGAAAAGGTGTCCTCTTGATGGGTTGTAACTAAAACCTGATCCCACTGCGACCCTTTGTGGAACAGTTTATCTTCCCCTGCCCGAACCCCAACCTCTATCTGTCTTTTACGTGATGTGCTACTCAATCAAGATGTGCCGTGAAAGGTGAAATATGTCGTCATGCATCAAAGTGCAATGCTGAAAGATGACTTCTGCATCACTTTGGGATACAAAGGTCCACTTGAAAATAGGTGGTGATAGCATCAGCACAATGGCATTACAACATTTATCGCTATAGACTATACACAGTGGAGCTTTTATTTTGAGTCAAAAGAGGACTTGAGTTTTTCATGTTACTAGCATTTTTAGCAGCTCCATGGTCACCTGATTAGTGCTCCATCCACACCCTAGGGAGTTGTTATTTGACTATGGTCTGAGAAAATAAAGTTTTTTCAAAATATCAAACTTGTGTTTGAGACTGGCTTCTCTGTAGTGTGTGCTTCGCATAAGAAGCACTTCTGTGTTAACAATGATCGTCTGGTGCTCATTGTAATGACAGAGTAGTTGATGATTTGGTGTTAATATTAACAATAAGCTGAGCAGTTGTTGCCGAAAGTAGACTACTATGCAGTGCGCCGGCATTGTTGTGAAGTGGCAAGTTTTGAGGAGAGAGTCAAGGCAGACAGGTCTGTGACGTCATCACTTTCAAAACTATCTGGACCAGCTGTTCACAGAGAGACATGGATCTGGCATTTTGATTCACGCCATTGTCCATTTTCAACTATGGCCAGACAACAATTCATCAAACGTTGTTGAAACTGTGTGTAAAAACTCTTGCGTCATATTTTGAAATTTTTGCTATTAGCACAGTTAGTTTTGGATGAAGATTACAGAACTAATTCTGACTTGATCAATTTCCAGAAGTCGCTGGATTACCACAGCAATGGCTTTGACCACTCAGTTATATAAAAGAACACTATGAACTGTACATTTCTAAATAATTCTTATTATTATTTTGGCAACTCTTGTATCTGTCATCAGCATCACCGCGAGTTGTTTCTTTAATACCTCTGGTTGGTAAATGTCATACAAACAAATGTGGGGTGAAAAACAATTGAAATATAAACAGCTAAAACCTATGGGAAGCTCAGGAAGGTCCCACATTTACATTGTTGGATTGAAGTACATGTGTGAAAGTCCATTGTGTTTAATTATTCACCAGACAGCAGGCTTCCTTCATCACTCCACCCTCACTGTTCCTGCACCATACACCTACACCCTCACATTTATACCTTTACCACTTCCCAGATGGACTTTCTTTAGTGATGCATCTGTGTAGGCTCCAGTTCATGTAGGCCACTGTGAATGTAAGAATTTGCTAGCTTCTTATTATGGATGGGAATGAAATTGTTGTTTAAGTTGAAGTTTTTTAGCCCTGTTTTTTTTGTGTGATGATGAGAACAATTGGAAAGCTGTTAGACGTTTTAAGTCTTAGCTTGGTTATTCAGAAATTGGATCACTAAGAAATGTTCTTTATACCATTTATAGGTTTCCTCATGAAGTTTCTACGGCACAGCAGAATCGTATGTGTTTGACAAAAAGTAGATTATTTCATAGCTGTCACTATGTACTATGTGCTATGTATTACGATGTACTTCGATACAATGTTAAGCGACTGTGTACGGCAACATGTTTCAGAATAGCTGCTAGTTCAGTTAATGGTAATCGTAAATATTGCTGGTCAGGATTTCAGTCACACACATTTTTACAGCAGCATAATAAGCTGCTGTTCGCCATCACTTTCCCCAAAACCTTCAATGAACCCTTCGATATCCTGTGGGTTCTCTGTCTGTCTTCCCCACTTTTCTCTTACAACTGTTTGATCATGCCCACTGGTGCTTTCATGTACATTGCAATTTTGTAACAGAAAATAAATAAGTTGGGATTACTGACAAGGTTTTCTCAAATTCATAGTTTGGATTTAGAGGGTCCCACTGTTATGCCTCCATGCAAAGGGACCACACCCCCACACACGCAGTCACACCTATGAAATCTTCGAGTCACTGATTAACCTTTGTATATGACCAGACCGCAGTAGGCTAAAATTGATTTATCAAGTCACAAACAGATATGGCAGTATGCTCTTGTGTCATCTTGTGAATAAGTGGTATCTTCCTGCAGTATTTGTACAGATTTCAACCTGTGCGAGTGGTTCATTCCCACGTTTTATTGGTTAATAAATAGCGGAGTAAATGTATGAAAGAATGAATGTCACAGAAACACGTCATGCTCAAAGGCAGTTTTGCAAACCTGCTAAGTGTAATTACAAGTCAGTGAGCTATCATTGTCATGATTTATTTAGTGTGTGTCACTGGAGTGCATTAGTAAGATGGTAGGATGAGGATCTATATATGAAAGCGTGGTTGAGTGAAAGAGTTTTTTTGCCCTATGATATGCCAGTTGAATGTCATTAGATCAGGTGCTTCCCTCTATGCTGATATTTCCCCATCACCCCTAAGTTATCTTACATTGCAAGAGAGTGTTTATTTGCAGGTTCATTCTTCAAGACGTGAGGTGATTGAATAAACGTTTCATTCCCTACACACTGAAACGGTGCAATCATGTCTTTTTCTGCTTACATGGACAAACTTGACTCCCTTCCCCTGCCCCTCCTCCCATGCCTATCTCACTGCACGCTCCCATTTCCCCTCTGTCGTCGTATATCCATGGCACCTGTCGCCGGGGCAACGCTAACTGAGGCCATTCTATCTCATCATTAGGATTCCAGGATCAGAGCGCACACTCTCTCTCTTCTCAGACCCTTTGACGTCAAATGCTGATGTGGCGCTTTTCTTGCATGAACCCATGAGTATGTGCCTGTAGATGCTAGACCCCGACCCTAGATTTAAATTGGACTGGATTAGATAACCTTTATTAGTCCCACAGTGGGGATATTGGACAGCAGCAGCAGCGGTAAAATAAACAGTAACTGAGTAGTGGATTTTTATGGGAATGTGGTCCAAGGTCTGTTTCTCAGTATCTTTGCTAATTTGAGGTCACAAGCTCTTCAGAGAAGGAAGTGAAAGTGCTCACGTCTGTGAACCTCTTCATTTTTAGGCTCAGCTGCATCGACGTTCATGACTTATCATGAACATCTGTTCATCACACCGATACACTTTCAGATACCGTCTGCTCTTAATCTATGATTTGTTATAATATGTTATTTTGGTTCAATCTATGAATAGGTGTTACAGATTGGCTCAATATTTGCCCTTTCATTCTTATATTTGTCCTTTTTTTGTCCTCTTCTGTTATTTCATGCCTTACAGCAGCATTCAATTTGGGACTGTAACTTTTTACACAGCAGGACAAACAACTTGGAAAAAAGAGAATCACAAATTAAGTGAATTTACTCGAACTGATATCCTTTTTATGTTTGCAAGGGCTCTTTTGGGTTATCACGACACTGAAATTACAGACTCAATATTGATACCCTGCAAGATATTAGTGCAAAATTCCATTTGAGATACATTGTGGATTTTAAAAAGTGTTGCTACAAAGGGCAAAAAAAAAATTTTATTAATATGAAAAATGGAAGTGTATATATTTGATTTTATTTGCAGATGAATAATTGTATGTAGGATTTTTGTAACCATGTGTGTGTCCACTCTGTGTTGCCAGTTATGCTCCTTATTTGCTGTATCTTCCAATGCTTGTTTTACACATACCTGTGCATTCAACCTTTTAAATACGTCATGAAAGTTGGTGGATGAAGAGATGCTTCTTTTGCTATGGTGGGACATCACATGACAACAGCGAGAAACTAATGCCCGGGTAATTCTCTTTCCTGTTCTTCAGAAATTAAACTATCATACCTCCAATTGCTGTTCGAACCAGGTGCAGTCAGATTACACTGGCTGACAAGAAAAAAAATAAGAAGATAGAACTTGAGTGTGTTGGCTGTCGTAACCCATTTCAAATCCTATCGGGATGTAAACTCTGGTGACCTAGCACAAGCCATACAGTCTGAATAAAAAGTGTGTTTGTTATTTTATTCCTTCTGTATCATCTGTGACTGTGCCGAACAAAGAAAATGACCTGCAGTCGAACTTCTGTGGGCGATCCCAGCATGCTCTTTGTACGAATTGTTGGGTGAGTCCAACCGAGTCCTTAAGTAACTAACAGCACAGTGGATGATAAAGTTGCGAAATCTTTTCCACTAGCTCTCATGAGGTGTTTCTATTTTAATATCTCTTATCAGTCAAGTGATCCCACCCCGTCTGTGCAGGTAAACACACACACACCCACAGCTCCAATGAGAGTAGTGTTATGGCACTGACTCATTTAGTCTGGAGACACGACAGTGTAAACACAGATTTTTACGCTGGGCACTGCTCATCGCCCACGCCAGCCCGATCTAGCACCCACGAGCCGCTCTGCTGTTCACACAACGATCAACACCCGTAACACTCCGTTACTCGCTTCCACGTCTGATTTCACTCACGTAGCAATTATTATTTTCAATCGTCAATATCATTTCTGTGAATATGTTTTGGTTTGGCCTTCGCTGTTCCAAACATTTATTTTCCATTTTTGATCATTACACTTGCTGTATTTATCCACTTCATTTCATGCGCCAAATATTTCTGGAATACAAAGTGCATTTCCTTCATAAAATTGTCTCTTTTAATATCACATTTGCAGGTCGGAGGGAGTTGTCGACACAACTTTGAAGAAGTTAAAAGTGATGTAGTATTACGCTTGGGTTGTGTAGTTTGTTCTATCACTTTAATTTTGGGGTTAATTTGTGGATGAGTTAAAGGGAACGTGCCTGGGTGGTTTGAGATGTTGACTTCATGTCAACTTCATCGTAAGTAGCACAAAGTGCTAACAGTGTGCAGTTAGGAAGACGAATCAAAACACTGGTTATCAAATGCAAATGATTTTTGTCAGGGGCTATGGGCAGCACAGACATATTTTTTAGAATGAATGTTTAGATTTGCTACTAAAACTGTAGGTTTTTTTTTGCATACATCAATGAATCAATTGTGAATTAAAATAAATGTATATTGAATTGATTATATAAAATGCTTCTTTGTCCTTGTCCATCTTAGTGTCTTATTTTAGTGTCTATATTTTATGACCCTTTCATAGAGTGGGACTCATTCAGAATTTTATAATAGCTCAATCTGCCAATAGAGTTAAGCACATCACTGTCAGTTGTATCATGGTAGCTGTTGACCCTCTTGACACAGTCCTGTCACTGCCAGTGGGATTTGGCCTTCAAATCACTGTCTGTTCAAACTTCATGCAATCCAGTTGGGAAGTGGCGAGCGGGGGCTTTTTACTGTAAGTAGTTCAAATAAAAGGACAGTATAATGTAAAGGGGTCGCAGACAAAAACATGCTGCATTTCTTTTATGGAAAATGGTGATCTGTTTTTCTTTGATGAGATTAGCAAAGATGAAGACAGATGGACTTGAGACCTCTGAAATCTGTGGCTCTTTCGACTTGAATACACACACCATCAGTCTGTGCATCCATGCCCAGCATAAAATATTCTAAATCATGACTTCAGTATCCTTCCACCAATGGACGCCACAGGAACACTGCCAGGAATTGTTTTCCAGGCCACTCAGCATGGCTGCCCTCATTTGCTGAAATGTGGCTTCTACTGAATGGACACTCAGTCACACACACACACACACACACACACACACACACACAGGAGGCTGTCTTCCGACCAGTGTTAATCAGGTTGTGCCAGTGGAACATCACACAAAAGCTCCGCTCCCACTTCTATTGGGCATTATGTGTTTTGATATGAATCCTGCTGGTGTGTATCTCTGCTTCCACAGGGCAGGGTGTAGTCCAGTCATTTATATGGGACTACTACTACTGGACAGCTTGCTTTTATTAGAGCAGAAACTGCCTAAGTCCATATACTTTAGCGCGGAAAATAAGATCCATCTCTGCTGTTTTCTGCTTGAATCCAGGGCTATTATTGAAAAAGAAACTCAGACCTGTGAGTAGTACGTTCCTGACTCGCTTCTGTAGTTTGAATTGCTCAAAGAGAAAGAAAGATGAGGTGAAGATGTGTGATCATGCAACACATTCATGAGAAGAGACCTGAACTCCTGCATGATTCTTCCAATATTCATCATTCATTGTCATGTAAATATTTTTGTACATTGATGCCCCTGCATTTTGACTCTTTCGCACTTTATGTTGCATCATCCTTAAGAGGTGCACTCATCATCTGAGGTAGCGATGCAGAGCTTCCTGTGGGCAGATGAACTGAGAGGACAGTGAAAAAGGAAGCAAGCCCAGCGGTTAGCCTGATTTATTGATAGGCCAGACTTTTGGAAACTTCCTCTAAGACAGGATGGTGGTTTAACAAGGAAACACTTTTTTTAAAGACTTGCCAGAGGAACAGAAAGACTGTGTTCCTCTGAAAAATAGCCTGAGACCTTCTCTTTGTGTAAAACAACAAGTGATGACACTGTTGGAATGTTTTTGTGCTGCATTATCGAGTCGATTTGTTTCCAGATGGTTTATTTACATTTGTCTGGATTATGCAAAGTGTTGCCATCTTTATTTATGTATTTTTTGGGTGGGCTCAGTAAATAGTACATTTTTTCTTATTATTTATTAATGACAATCGATCACATTATAGTATTTGATGCCAGAATTATCAAATTGAAATTCTGAGTATACACATAAGCGTAAACATCAAGGTCCTCAGAACATTTTTATCCCTCTATTCTGTTTTGAATTTTTTAAAATATTAATGCTTCTGTCCATCACTTCACACAGTCTCCTAGTGTTATGATGTCCCAATATATAATGTGGTGCACCTGGAATTGCTACTGATAAATGTTCTGTGTGAAAAAAAAATGTTATTTGGACTGATTAATCGTTTTTGTCAGTTATTACATAGTTGGAATTAATCTCTTAATGCCCCAGACCTTACTTATTTGCTTGTTTTCCATGGAGGAGACGTGACCTCACACTGTTAATGCTTCTTAGTTAAATAGAGGTTAGTCTGGATCTGGAATTGGCTTGTGTCTGTTGATGTTTATAGGTGTGAGCTTGTTGTTTCCTCTTAACTTTATAAATTACATTTATCGGTTCTTATCTGTTCATTCACTTTAAAACTTGACTTCAACTTCCACTCTTGTTTTCCCGTCTCTTTGAAGTTTTTCTTCCACTGCCCCCTGTCATCAGACTAATTCTTGTCAACACTCTTTCCTTCTCCCTTTGTCTTATTCCATTTGTGAGTCCCACTTGAGGACGGTCTCAAACCCAAAACCAATATCTCCGTCAAGTATTCAATTTGCTATCCATTGCTTGTCACATCACTGCGGCTTGGATTTCCTGGATGTTTGTTTCTCTTCTGATTTTACCATTACTCAGGTGCGTCTGCAGGTGCTCTATGTCTTACCACCTGGTGGAGTTTCACTGTGTTGTTATTTAATTGAATGCTAATAATAAAAATACAATTCTCATTCATTCTTAATTCTGATCCTCTTCTAGACTTTTCTACCCTGGAAGGCAGAAATGCAAACCACCGTGTTTCATTCTTTTGTTATTTTCTGTTTTCATTTCCAAAACGGAAAAGAAAAACATTTGTTTTCTTTATATCACAAGAGGAAAACAAAAACCAGAATTCTGTTTTTTTCCATTTTGTTTTGAAACACATATAAAAAGACGAACAACACAGACAGTTAATAATGAACTCCCTATTAGCACATTAATAGTTTGTTTTAGAGTGTGTTTCATAAAATGATCAAGTGCACACCTTCAAATTCTGGGAATATGTTGAGCCCTCGATTAGCAAGAACGTGGTGTTGTGCTTGTGTTGGCTTGAGGCCTTGTGATGAAGATTATTGCAGATTTAGATCAGGGCCTGCAATGTAGGTGGAGCGAGGTTCAATACAAGTAAGAGCATTCAGCTGATGGCTGCCCAGACTAGCAGTTTAGTTTAGTGTTTAGTTTAGATCCAGTATGACTTAAGAGGTAGACTTTTGAACAGTCAAAGTTATTTCAGGGATTCACTCAAAGACAAGTGTGGCAAACACTAGGCCACGTGTGATCGGCATACAGTCTCGCATGTACAAATCATGTCGCATATTGCACTGTGACAGTCTTCTCAAAGATGCCATCTAAAGTTACATTTTGTTCCTGGTTAAACATATCAAACCTTAATTCTCTTTGGCTTTGATAGCTGTTTTAAGAAAGGTTTGAAAAATGGGCATTTGTGTGTCAGCCCTTAAGTAAATAAGAAATCTCAAGGGCTCACACACAATTGCCCATTTTTCTAAGTAAATAAGAAATCTAGCTATGATTGCAGCTCCCCCTGTTGGTCACCCATGTGAAGAGTTAGAGAGTCTGGTAATGGAAGGAGAACTACACTAGCGACAGCATTGGCATGTGCTGGCGGCATTTGGCAGGAGCGGGGACGACAAGCAAGTCACTTTGATCCGCCATACATGTCCTGACATGGTGGTTAGACATGCAGCCTCGTTGAAAGAAGGCTGTGCATTTTCTCTGTTAACTCCTGTTTCATTCCACAGTCCAGAAAAATCTGAAGTTTGTAGATGACTCTCAATTGTGACTGGTGACCTGGTGTCTGCCTGTAGCTGGGACAGCGTCTGCTGTTCCCTGTCACCCCTCAACACCCCTTAAACCAGTGATTCTTAACCATAGAGCTGGGGCCCATGGTTGAGCCGCAAAAACTTTTTTTTGTTTCACATCTTTGGGCTGCGAGGGCCGTGAGACACTCTGTTTTTGGCAGTAGTGTGTCTTTGAATTGACTTGACAGCTGCAAATGTGAGAAAAGAAAAAAATGATAAAGAAAGTGATGCCGTCCCCTAGTAAAAACTGTTCATGAAAGCACCCATTGAAGCAGTTTTGAAAATTAATTCAAACATTTTGTGGCAATACTTTCATTTACTTTTTTGGAGTTCAAATAAAAATTTTATTTTATGATATTTAGCTATGGTTTTATTATATTTATTTTATTCTGTCTTTTTTTTTCTCAACAGTTTGCGTGAAGTGTATTTTTTTCTTTTTCTTTACTAAATTTGATGAATATGACTTGCCCCTGGTTCTGCTGCTGGTTGGACCTTTCGATGACAAATAAATATCTCTGCGACGATCACATGGTTTCATGTCATTTCACAACTTTTTGGTTTGTTTACGTGTAAGTAGATTGAATATGGTTATTGAACACAAATGAAATCAAGAGTCATGAATCAGTTCTGTTACTTGTATGGGCCCTGGGCCGACTGGTTCTGGGAAAGGTGGGCCCCGAGACCAAAAAGGTTCATATCCCCTGCCTTAAACAACTGAGCAGCAGCTGATAAATGAATGCCTTTTATTTAGCTAAAAAAGAAATGAGATACCAAGTGCTCAACACTACAGTTAATGCTTTGCCGTGACTTTAGTGTTGCAGTGATTCAGCGCTTGGTGAAGCGAAGGTCCTTGAAATCATTTTGCGTTACCTGTTGAGCTTTGTGTTGAGTTGAACCACAGTTCATGTGACACAGTTGTGTCACATGAATGTTGGTTTGGGTTTTAGCATGGTTTGATACAAGGTTTGATGGAGGAGTGAAATGAAACCTTCAGTTAAATATATCCTTATATAATTGAATCCTCAAACATGATTGTGATTTATCGTTCTCAAACGTTACTATCCTTTGTTTTCCAGCTCAATATCTCCTTCAATGAGGTGAGCCTGCACAGTACCTACGAGTACCCCTCCGAGAACAGCACCTGGGACAGTGGCGAAGAGGACGAAGACACCAAACCAGATGGGAAGGTGCCAGACGAACTGCCCAGCATGGTGGGACGCATACACATTCCCAGACCCACTTTCACCAGCTCCCCCAACAGCAACGGCAATGGTGAGTGTAAATGATTCGCTGCCATCTGCTGTTGTGAGTGTCATTGCTGGTGACGTCGATGAGCTCCGACTTTGTCTGTCTTGTTGTGTGACGTGATCAATGCCTGCTGGATGAAACTGGTACTATGCTTTATGTTTATTGCTCCAGATCTGTCCAACTATGTTCCCAAACACTCTGTGGACTTCAGTGCTTGGCAGGACTACAAACACGAAGACAGTGTTTACCAGGAAGCCACCGCTGCCCCGGAACCCCCAGTTACTGAGGAAGTCATGGTGAGCAGCCTTTTTACAGAAATGATTTTATAGTACTCAGTCTTCTCTTGCTACAGCAACAGACTAGTGTTGTGACCAGATGAGACCAGAGCATACAGAGACCACGGCTTTCAGGACCTGATACAGAGTCGAGACCAAGACCAATGAAGGTCGTGAGACCAAGACTGAAATACAGAATGCAGGAACATAAGTCTATGAGCCGTATGGACGGACACATTTATTTCTTACAGCACAAAAACAGTTGTATTTTTTTCCAAATAAATCAGGGACTGAAATGTTTTCTTTGGAAAAAAATCTGTTCTGTATTCAGTTTGATCTCAGTCTGAGTCTCACCCCCCTCATTTGTTTTGATCTCGGGCCCTCGAGGTCTTGGTCTTGGTCTCAGTGCGCTCAGATCCCGGTCTCGGGTTTTGTGGTGTGGACTGCAACACTCCAACAGATATGTCCACATCCAGAGCATCTGGTCTCAATGACTGATCATTTAAATTATAATAATAATAATGTCTTTTTTTAAAAGCATCTTTTTCAGTGTGTGTTTTCTGTATGTTTTTCCACCGTAGCTGACGCCAGCCGACAGCTCATCTCTGTCCGACTACAGCAGCGAGCCTGCTCTCTACTTCTGATGTCTCCCCCTCAGCGTCCAGACACACCACTCGATATGAGCACACGAACACACGGAGAACACTGCCACTTTCTGAACAAGCTGCTTTGTTATCATGGTACCGCTCCAATTCTCCCAACCACTCGATAAGCAGCTGGACTGTTTTACTCTTCTGAGCAGTTGATCTGTCCGCCTGTCCATTACCTGCTCTTCCGCTGAATCTAGACCAGTGTTTACTTCGCAGAGCAAGAAAACGCCAATCAGTGGGTGATGCTACAGTGAGTCCAGTGTTACTTTGAAGACAGAAACAGGACAAGGAAACACACAAGGGTGCCACAATTGTACTGTTTTGTATCTGCATGTATGAAAAGAACTGAATGCCTTTTTGTGTTGTTTTTTTAATTGTACGGTTAATATCATTACATGGCAACAAATGGAGAGAGGGGGAGGGTGGATTTGATCCTGTGGAAGATGAAGACGTAGCAACTCTGATCAAACGCTTGAAAAAAAAAAGTGGCCTTGGCCAAAAATGTCTGTATCTCATTGGAGAATGTTTCATCTTTCATCTTCGGATTATGAACTGGTAGCAGAAGCTCACACCTGACACGCATCTTCAGATGTGTGTCACTGAGGTTTACAAACTGTGTTCTGACTATTGACTTTGACATTCCATTGAAGAAACCGGTCCACTGAACATTTCTACTTCTGCATGTGTGAGCGCGAATGTATGTACGACTTTTTTAATTCAGATTTTTATAAACAGGAGTAGGTCGATCACCAGATTTGCCAAGCTGATACTCGTTCTGCCAGTATTGTTGTACAGTCTCCACCTTGTGAATCGACAAAGACTCCATGTCCGCTACAGAAGGACCCGTGTCTGCTCTGGATATTCGTTTGCACTACCATGCGTTTAGATTTATTTTGCACACTTATTTTGGCGATTTTGCCTGACTGAAACGTGCACTTAAAACAGCAGGATAGGTTTCATTTTCAACCACTTCCACCTGTTGTTTCTACCATTTTAAAATGCTACTAGAATGAAGACCCATGATTTCAGCCCTGTGATTGTGCGGGTGCTGGTGAGTTGTCATGCGGGTCCAGAAACTGCTGAGCTGCCGATACTACATAACCTTTCAAGTACAAATATTTATCATGTAAAATTTACTTTTTTAATTTACAGAATATTCTCTAATGATCCATACAGTCATATTTACAAGATGAGATAAATATGCAACTAAATACAACAGTTGAGAGGTTCATATAACAACAAACTTAAGATCCCAGCTCACATTTATTAAGTTATTAACTAGCAAGCTCTTTTAAAACCACGCGTGTAACGGTGAACATGAACTAATCCATACTTTCAATTCATAACAAAACTGGAGTCAAACTTGACACGTGGCCAACCTCCAGACTTTCCAGATCATATGCCTTCGTGTTCTTACTTTTGCTCAACAGCAAGCTTAGAGACCAGGGGGAGCGAAAGCCAGAAACACGTCACCATTGCCATAAGCAGAAGTCACGTGACCTCTAAAACATCTACGTGTTGCTGTGAAGCCACTATTCATGTATCCCTCCGTTGCAAAGTGAGCAGTGTGTCTGTCATTCTGGTGAAAGCAGATGTGCTTACTGTAAACTTGTCGTCAGTGATTCGGGCAAAATTGACTTTGAAATTATGTCACACATGTACAGATCAACCAACAATAAACAGAATGAATAAAATAATCTGTGTGTCTGACGTGACCATTTGCCATCAGGACATTCTGACCCATGCATTTCTCAACCCCAGTTTTTGAGTATGCTCAAGAACGAAACTGTTATGCATCTCTGAAGAAAAAAAGCAAACATCTATACACCCAATTACATACATTGGAATGTGCGTTTATTTCAATAGTTTTGTACATATCTCTCAGATACAATAAAATAAAGTGTCGGTCAATAGCATAAATCAAGTGTCCATCAATGGTCTTTCCTGCGCGGTTCAGTGGCTTTACTCAGGTTACCCGCCTCCTGCTTCAGCACGGTCAGAAGTGACTGTGAACTTTCCAGGATCTGCAGGAAGTAACAACACAACTTTAATTAAAAAAGTCACTAGCTCAACAGCTTTGTTGGTTTTAATCAGTGTTGTGTTGGGAGTGACCAGCATGACTTGTCGGTCACAATGTCAAGTCGACAAAAATATTGTGTTTAGAGACTTGCCGACGACACAACACAAACATTGTTACGAAAGAAGAAGAACACAGTTTAAACATGAGAAAATACTACGTTACTACCAACGTGACTACTAGACGACCACCAGCACTCAGTAATATTTAAGACAGAAGACCTTTGTGTACGCAGCCTCAGTCTCCGCAATGGTGCGGTCCAGGTTGCTGCGGGTGACGCATCTCTGTGCCAGACTCTCGTTGACTCTGCTCAACTTCTCTGTGAGGACCCTGATATCATACTGCAGCCGTTCCTTCTCCTGCTCCTCCTGCTTGATCTGACGGTTCAGCTCCTCTCGTTTCTTGCTCAGGTCGTCGATGCCTGAATGATACATGGACGAGTGAGTTCGCCAGATAGTATGAAAGATTTAACAACAAAATGACACAACAACACAGTTACACGTCAACCTCCAACATAACTTATCAAAGTCAACCTTCCTGGTCACGACTCACTTCTTCACATGCTACTTAACGCAAACCTAAATGGTTGTTCAAACCATTCTGGCCTCCAGAACTTTGTCTCCAAACTTTTCTACAGGAGCTGTCCCACCAATATACTCGCTTCTTGGCTTTCCCTTCAACATCACACCCATGGAAATGTGTGTGTATATATATATATATATATATATATATATATATATATAACTTTGATAAATAAAAGAAGCATATAAGAACCACAGGGCTAAATGGAAACAAGAGCCCAAATCTATATGATCTGCAGAAATGTGATGCTCCTAAATGTCCACTGCATTTCATTGTAAAACCAAGGAGGTGGTTCCTTGACTTAGAACTGAATGTTACGTGTTCTCTCCCGAAATATATTCAACATTTTACATTTTCTGACGATGACCACAGTTATCATCGAACATCGAAGGAAAGCTTCGTGTCGAAAACGCATTTCAGTGACTTATCCGCCGCGCTACACGATGAAGTTAACTGGAAATATCCAATATATTTCAGATTCATACAAATAAGACTAACTTACACTTCACTAGTTCGTTGTTGTAGGTCTGGAGAGCAGCAGCTTTTTGAGTCATTTTGGAATCGATATCAACGATTATGCGCTGATAAAGTTCAACAACTCATCTATTAATTCCGACGGGATGATATTTTAGAGAACAGTCTAAAATAGCGAATAATACGAAGGGTTCCGGGCGAGGCAGATTAAAGTTGACAGCTTGAGGTGCGAGCGCAGACTGAAGCGCTCGAACATGGCGGGTCTCCAAAACAACCGTCAGTGATTCAAGTGCAGCAGCGCCCACGTGTGGTTCGGAGCATTAAGACGCGACTCATTTGTCATATGATTCAATTGAGAAAATAATAACGCATAAATCATCATTCATTCCATTTGAAAGTTATTTAATATGTCGATACAAAAACAGTCGTGTACATTTAAATTAAAACATACCGGTTCCGATGACAGAAAAAAGAAGGTTCTTTAATCTTTAAATACTGTGGAACTTGTTGACCGCTGGCCTCAACGCACGCATGCTGATGACGTATTTCCGGTCAAGTTACGCTTCAACTACAAATTCAATAAATCCACATTGACAGTCGAGGGGAAGAAGCTTGTTCCTGTGACGGGAGGTTCTGGTCTGAATGGACCGTAGCCTCCTGCCAGAGGGAAGAGGAACAAACAGTCCATGACCAGGGTGAGAAGGGTCGGCTCTGATCCGACCTGCACGTCTCTGGGACATACAGGTCCTGAAGAGGTGGCAGGCTGCAACCGATGACCTTCTCAGCAGAACATATGATGCGCTGCAGTCTGCTCTTGTCCCTGGAGAAAACTTGTGAAAACTTAGACTCCATGAATTAATGAAATAAAATTTAAATAATAGTTTACATAAATAGTCAAAAGATTCTAACCACCAATGTTTGACTGTCTGAATAAAATATCATTTCATACTGATGTCCGTTGTGTTTCCTAACTAACCAGTTTAATGCCAACCATGCCTGTCAGAAGGGACTGGAACCCAAACAGTGCAGAACCACAGATGCCCACTGAGTGATGAAGGCACCAAATTAAAATGCTACGATCAACAGTTTCAAATCCAACAGTTACGTTGACCAGAACCAAGAAACCAGGAGTTGGAATGTAATTAACAGAGCAGATTCCAAACATTGAAATCCGGGGACTATAGTGAATTCCACCAATTCTACTTCTCCTCATGCGTCCACTTTTGTGGAATCTCAAACATGAGTCCGTCAACTTGACGAAAGTTGGTCCCCCAAAAGTACTGCTCATTCACTCGAAGATAAACTGCATGTAACTGTTGAACTCTATGTCCGCGTTTGAGTGTAGTTTAAAGTTATCGTTTCTATTGGGAATCTGTCGAGACTGGATGGCAACGTTAATGATGACGTCAGAGTTGATTTGCGCGGATCTGGACTCCCTGCCGGACTACAATGCATTGCGCGCCGATCGATGTCGATCAGCGCCTGACTTTAACTTTAACTTAAACAAGCCGTAAAGCCCCCGGCACTGCGAGGAAATGCCCAGATGTTGCGTGGCGGCTGGATGCTCTAATAACTCCAGTGAACGAATAAGCCTGTTCTCCCCAAAGACGCAGGCCTTCACCACCAATGGGTGAAGAAAGTTCAGAGAACAAGGGACGAATGGCAACCAAGACCATATTCTGTTCTCTGCAGCAATCATTTCACTGCAGACCGTTTCAAGGACTCGTCTGCTCTGCAAAAATCGTTAAGATTGAAAGTTCATTACAAACGGCTACTGAAACTGACTGCCATACCTTCGGTTTTCACAAGAAAACCAACCGCTCAAGAGGATACCAACACACCAAAACAGCGCGAGGAAGCAACACTATACTTCAAAAAGCCCATCCGGAAAGTAGTAAGTCCCTCTGATCATCGCGTCCTGAGCGAAGTGATGCAAATACATAAAGCTGCAGCCCTTGAGCTTGCTTCGTGCCTAAAAAGAAAAAAAAAACATTGACTAAACGCTTAGCTCTTAGCTCATATTACTTCAAGTACTCGTTCATGGCAAGAAGTCCACGTTAAATGAGGTGGATCCCAATTGTGAGGTGGGTAGAAATTTGGTTCACGGTATAATTTAGGGTGGCATGTCTAATTTATGTTTATTTATTTTGTTAGTCGCAGAATAAGAGCACTTGAATTCTCCAATCTAATCTTGTCAATGAAGCCATGGATCAAACCAATATCCACGTATCTTTACAGAAATACACTATATAACCAAAGTATTAGCTCACCCATGCAAATGATCAGGATCAGGTGTCCCAGTCACTTGGCCCGGCACCGGGTGGATAAAATCAAGCACCTAGGCCTGCAGGCCGTTTTGACAAGCATTTGTGAAAGATTGGGTCTCTCTCAGGAGCTCAGTGAAATCCAGCGTTTAACTGTCATAGGATGCTACCTGTGCAACGAATCCAGTCATGAAATTTCCTCACTCCTAAATATTCCACACGCAACTGTCAGCCTTATTATAAGAACTCAGCCACCAAGTGGTCGTCCATGTAAACTGACAGAAAGGGCTCAGTGGATGCTGAGGCACATATGGCATGGAGGTCGCAGACTTTCTGCAGTCATATTGCTACAGAGCCGCAAACTTCACATGGCCTTCAAGTACAGTACACAGAGAGCTTCATGGAATGGGTTTCCATGGCCGATCAGCTGCATCCAAGCCATACATCATCAAGTGCAACGCAAAGCGCCGGATGCAGTGGTGTAAAGCAGCCACCACTGGACTATAGAGCAGTGGAGGCACATTCTCTGGAGTGATGAATCACGCTTTTCCATCTGGCAATCTCATGGACAAGTCTGGGTTTGGAGGTTGCCGGGAGAACGGTACATTTCAGACCACATTGTGCCAAGTGTGAAATTATGGTGTGGGGTTGTTTTTCAGGAGTTGGGCTTAGCCCCCGAGTTCCAGTGAAATGAACTTTGAATGCTTCTGGATAGCAAAACATTTTGGACAGATCCATGCTCCCAACCTTGTGCAAACAGTTTGGAGTGCACCATCGCACAATGCAAAGTCCATAAAGACATGGATGACAGAGTCTGGTGTGGATGAACTTGATCGGCCTGCACAGAGTCCTGACCTGAACCTGACGGAACACCTTTGGGATGCATTAGAGTGGAGACTAAGAGCCAGGCCTTTTGGAAGCATGGTCAAAAATCCCTATAAACACACTCCTCAACCTTGTGGACAGCCTTCCCAGAAGAGTTGAAGCTGTAATAGCTGCAAAAGCTGGACCGACATCATATTGAACCCTATCGGTTGACACTTAAGTTCATATGGGAGTCAAGGCATGCAAGCAAATACTTTTGGTAATGAAGTGCATGAACCTTGCTTTACTATAAAACCATCCTTTCCCCTGCCTTTCACCCTGAACTTACCCATCCAAACCCTTAACCAGGACACTGACCAAACTGAGACCCAATAATATTTTGATCTGACCCACAAAGCGCTATGACAACCATGTTCTCACAAGGCAAAATGTTCCTGCAAGATTATGATTTGTCAAATATTGGTCCTCATATGAATACTAATACAGACACACACACATTTTTTGCCCTGAAATATTTTGTTATTATGAGAATCTATTTCTTCTGAGAGGCTCAAATCTGCATGTTATTAAGAAAGAGGGGAGCAGCGCCAAAACAAAAGGTTTTTCTCTCCATAATAATTTGGAAAATAAACTAGATTTCTGTTGGTAAAATGAATTGGACATTCGTGGGTGTTGATTTGATCTTAACTGCCAAATAGAGTGTGAAATGATGTACAGTTCTAAGAAAGACAAATTCAGAGTAAGAATAGCTGTTATGGAATAAAAAGCTGTAGAGTATAAAAAGTTTCCAAAAACATAAAAAAGTAAATTGACTCAGCATGTCAATTTTGTCACTGAATAAAACATGCCCTGTACTGTAGAAAGAAAATACTTCTATTCAAAATATTTTGGTTTGTTTGTTCTGCTTAACATATCTTAGCATAACCTTAACATAACCTCATGAAAAATATTCATCTTGTTTATATTTCTTAAAATACAAATACAAAAGTAAATAAAAAAGAAATAAATAATCTAGTTTCCAAGTGCTCAAGGGTTGTCTAGAAAAGTTTGTGTTCTCGAAGAATGTTTTAAATTTAGATTGCTTTAGGGTTAGTGTTTATTTTAATTGTTTCAATATAGGCAAAAACATCATGTTTTTGTTGAGAGAATTTGCTAGTATGAATAAAGTACTTGCTTTTTAATTGGATATATGCCCTTTGTTAGGACATGGACACATGACCAAAAGCTGCCACAAACTTCACAAGCATTGCAAAATGTACATAAAATATCCATGTCGAGTATGAATCTTCTATTCAACATCTCTTTAGTAGGGTGGTAATTATGCAAAACCTTGTTGGTGATTTCCTTCACTTTGTTTGTTGAAAAAAAGTACTTCTTTGGAGTCATTTCGTGATCATTTGGAGTCAATGTTTTCATAGATCTCATAGCAGGTGAGGCTTCTGAAGACCGTAGGACGCTTATGCAGGTGTGGTACTACTCTCCGAATAATCGATCAACGTGACGTGAGCAGTAGTGGGCGGGGTTTACGTCCAGGCACCATGGCTTCGGTAGGAACCGAGGTGAGTGAGTGATCACAATATAACGCCAGCTCTCGTTTGAACGCGCCTTTTTCGGCTCTCTGGAAATCGTTGCCCGGTCTCTGAGCGGTACGGTGTCCTATTCAAGGGAGAAACGTGGTGTCTAACCGTGGGGAACTGTGCGCTGGTGGGCTTTTGTGCTTACCGGAGGGCAGCTGAATGTGCAGGAAGATGCTTCGCCCCGGAACCTGAATGATGGAAGCGGACGTGCGTTCGGCTAGGACTTGTGTCTTAGCCATTCATGGTCCCGGCACACAGTAATATCCCGCGTCTGTTCACGTTAAACACACAGAAATGAACCCAACATATACCGGAACTAGTCGTCTATCGATTCAAACCCCAATGCATATGAATTGTTACTTGCAGCAGCACTGGCGAATTGTTAAGAAAAAGCTAGTAGCTTGCTGCTACTAGCTGTGCTAGTTAGCAAGACTACATTCTCACCCCCAAATAAAATGAAGCGGCGTTTATAGCGTTCATTGGCTTGATCGAGAATCGCCGATTTGAGTCTTCATTGCCGAGCCATTGTTGTTGTCCGTGCTGTGTAATGTGGGCTTCGCGATGGCTGATGGAGTCAGTGGCGGACTCAGCTGCTCACAACCTCCAGTGTAAACATGTGGCGCCACTTACTAAATCGGCGCCTAGTGTTTTTAATATCAAATGTGCTCACGAGGCTAATCACGGTCGTGTCCTGCGGTTCCAGCACTTTCGGTTGTTACCTATAGCTGCTGGCATGTGGCCTGCCTTAAAAATAAACACGTTAAAGATAGCTATGTGGTGGCTATTGGCATTTTTGAATGAAAGCTAAAATGCACCCTCAAGTTCATTTTGTTTCATCTCCTTTAAATTTCTATATTTACCCATGACCTGCTCCAAGTGCACGTATTATCTTTTGTACTATATGAGCGATTCACATTTGATGTTGCAGTGATGTTCACTTCATGAAAACAATACGATGATGATACATGACATTTGCAGTTGACATGACATGCAACTAAATGTACCTCTGAGATGGAGACGTAGGCTCAGATGGACACACTAGAATGCTGAACGTGTTTGCAAACCTGCGGTACTTAGTGATGCTTTATGTGTTGCAACCGTGTTACGTAAAACATTGCTTAGCAAGTATCACCATCATTATTTGATATTGCTGATTCTATTCATGAATCACAAAATCATATCTGCTCTAAATCTCTAAACATTTACAACAGTTTCACTGCTATCATCAAGCAGGTCTTTGGTCTCATAAGCTCTCACTTATAATCCAAATGGTGGTCACCAGCCTACTGTTTGATACATCATCTTTATTGCCACCTACTACATAAGGTTCTGACTCTGGCATTGGATAACTGCATCAAGTTCATGTATGTTGTAGCCAAAAAATATTTGCCATTAGTTGGTGTGTCTATTTAGTCTGAAATATACAGCAGCGCTATATCTGTTTTTGCGTGATTCCTAAATCTGTATTTCCCCTGAAAAGTTATTTTGGTTTAATTTCTAAAGTGTCTGTATTAGACGTGCTTAACAAGGTTTTCAAATGTGTGCTTTTTCTGACTGATATAATCTGACTGATACTGACAGAAGCAGATGATGGAAGATCATCAACATGTGAACATGTTAAGTGTTGCGTCTTACTCACATTGCTGTGTTGCGGCAAAATTGTCTTTATAACTCTGAAGAATAACAGGTATCTGGAGTTAGCGCTCTTATTTAATGTGGTTGTCAGTCTACCATAGAAATTGGCATATTCTTGCACTGGACTTTACGGGCGGCTTGACAGCAACTTGCTTGACTGCAGTCATTTACTGTGAATCTCACCCTGGTTTGTCTTGCCAACATGCTAGTGTTGTTTAATTTTCTCCCTGTGGGTTCTCTGGCAAGAAGGATGAGGAAGCAACTACAGCAGCGCATGAGAGACCGTGCTACAAATACGGTAGTAAGAGGGAAAATCAATTTCATTCAGTTACTTTCTTCCACCTTGTCCAAATCTAAAATCCTGATTTCAATTAAAAAAAAAATGTTTAGTTGCCCAGCCCTAGTACGCAAACAATAGTCTTGACCCACGAGTTGATCTCAAGTGCCCTTCAGATATATTTGTAGTCAGTGTTTGTTTTCAAGAAATGTCTAATTTCAGTCTCAGGATCTTTTTAAATAATGTTTTGGTGCCAAATAGAACAGCTGAAAAGCATTCCAATGTTCACTGCTTCGTAAAATCCACTGAGTCAGTTTTTGCGAAGGCATAAGTCTTGTTGCCTTGTCATATGATGCTCCCAATCCTAGATTACTGCCTCGCCTGTCATCAATAAATGATCAATCAATTAGTGGGTGTATATACAAAGAACCCCAGCACAGCACACCTTCACATCAACTGCAACCTGACAACATGCATCAGATTCACCCTGAGATGATGCCGTTGATTATCAAGAGGCTGAAGTCTAGCTCCACTGCTGAGGTGGCTGACTCCTCCATTGTGTCTCAATGTCAAGTAAAAACAAGAAAAATATCTGAACAGGCTGGACCACTACTACACTGATGTTATGCAACATATTTTGGTATTTGATGTAAATCATTTGTTCTATTTTCGCGTCACTCTCTGTAGGTGACAAATTGTGTCTTGCCAAAATCTGGCCTTTCTGTGTTCATTCAATGATCAATCTTTCTTCAGTGGAGCAAATTTATTTTAGCATATTTATCATAGTTTGGGAGGGTTTTAGCTTTCATATGAGCCATTTCTCAAACCGATGGTTTTATTAAAGGCCACGTTGTAAGCTGTTGTTTCTACAAAATGGATAAGTGATGAGGCTTAGGTAGCCTTTTTGGACATGCTGTGCAAAGTGACTCATGGGGAAGTTCAGTGTGTAGACTGGTAATGAGGATGATAAAGCCTCAGGTGTCGCACTGCGAAGTGGCAATTGGGTGGGGTTTGAAGAAGTCATAGTTGGATTGACTGATGGGTCTCTTATGCATTGCACAGTGCCAAAGGAGTGGCAGCAAGAAGTTGTAGTATCCCCTCTTCAAAAACACAGGCCTGATGGTGTGTGCCAGTTTTGGAGGGAAACTTTTAATGTGTCCACAAACTCACTTCAAAGCCTTAGATCTACAAAAGTGAGAATTATAAAGATATTTGTTTCTGGAACAGGTTTTCGGTCGTACTGTCACGCTGTGGAAATCTTAAATCTTAATCGAAGAATGTTGAGTTGTATACATCCTGGTTAGTGACTTCAAATCAAGTGTGGTCACTTAAAACAGGCAGATAAATGCTTGAGCAAGGATGACACCAGAAACCCTGGGACTTTGACCTCTGTGTTTAGGTATACTTTTAAATGATTGTTTCAGAGCTCCAGTTCTCACTGTGTTTTGCGCAAACAATTGGTACCATTGAAATAACATTGAATACAAACTTCTGCTGTTTCAAACATTATGGTCCATTTTATCAGATTTGATTTTGATGCTAGTTGACTGATGCAATTCAAAACGGGTGGCCAAGCTAACTGTCTTGCCAGGGGTATTATGAGAACTCAGTGAGTGGAAATGCTTTGTTCATTTAGTAGTTGATAGATATTGTTCCTTATCCAACACCTTTTCTTCTCATAAAGTGGTCTGTCTGCAACCTGCTGATGTGATGTGACCTGAACTCTAATGTATGCAAGATACGGGAGGTAGTCTGAGAGACTGACGTTACAGTGTCCCTTTCTTGGTGCCATCTTTATTTACTTTTCAGATCCACATTGAGGTGAAATGGAAGTAAGATGGTACCGCAAGGTGATTAACAAATGCCTCCTACAGATGGTTCTTGCAACCAAAAGGGGGTAGGAATGAAGTCACTGTATGTTATGTGGAAATCGCCAACAGAGGGAGCTACCAGGTCACATGACCATTGGAGTGAACGTGCATTGGAAGAAAGCATAGAGGAACAATCTGTTCGGCACATTCCCTTAGCCTTGTGTCTTCAATCTCTTTCCCCCGGCCGTACATCCCTCCCACCCTCTTCGGCTCTTTCATTTATCCGGCCTCTCTCACTCCTCTACCCAATGAAAGCCTGAGAAGAAAGCAGGTACGCTTCCTAGAGGAACACGGGAGAGACAGCACGTTGGTTTTCTCGTCTTCTGCTCTGGAGGCTTTCAAATGGATGAAGATGCATGCTGCAGGGCTCTGTTCCATGATAATCATTTTGACGTGGTGCAGACGATTTGTTGGCAGGAGTTTTGGCTTGTCATTTGGGTTTAAAAAAATGCTAGCACCTGATTCCTGTGTCATATACAACTCAATCTCAAAACCAGTAAAGCGTTCGTATAGAAATGTGGTTGATGTGCTTTATGAGCAGGACATAAACTTCTTCTTTGATGTTTCTCTGTGTGTATCATTGGAGAGAAGATATGGTTTGTGAACTTGATCTATGTAAAAGAAAAAAAAGAAGAAACCAACTCAAGGGAGTCCTTCAGATTATTGGTGAAATCAGGTAGTCAGAGTACTTTGGTGGTGGTTATCTCCACTGCGTTGTTACTAAATATAGTTTATTACTTTTGTTTGAATGAAACTGTGTCTATGTTTAGCTGTTTTCATTTGAGATAAAACATTTGTCTTTTCAATTGAGGTCAACCAATGAACAGTGAGTAATTCCAGAAATTCAAAGACTCGCAGCTGGGTGAGATCAGGAGTGCTACTCATCCTGTCTTTCCGTCATCTGTGTGTATCTGATGCAGCTGCAATTCATTACCTATGGTGGACTACGCACCAGGTTTTCATTGTCACTCGTATTTCATCTAATCTGTCCATTTTTTTGCTGCCATCAGCAGCAGAAATGTCATGTGGTGACTGCCCTGACTTGTTCTATTAAGATCATTAGCTATTTATGTCCATTGTCAGGATGGGTGCTATTTCCTTCATGTACCGATGAGGGTGCCTAACCAACCCATTTGTATTCTTGAAAGAATGTTCCCATATCCCAATCAGAAGACCACCAGATCCCAATATTCTCCCTCTAGTGGAACTCTGCTGCAAATACAACGTTGTCAGTAAACAATCTGGTTGTGAAATGGCGGAGCTCTGCAGACAGCCTTCTCTGTCTCCCTCCCCCTCTCCCTTTTGCCTAGAGTGCAGTACCACTTTCCGCCGCTAGTAGGCCTAAGATTTTTATTTTTTTATTGTGTCTTATTGTACTCAATAGTTATCAATCTATAGCCTTTCCCAAAGCCCTGTGTCAGTTCCTGGAATTCTTCAAAATCTGGGAGTCCATGGCATTCTCTCAGACTTGATCTTCCTTGGGAAACCCCAAGCAGATTTCTGTCCTGACCTTTGGAATAAGAACAAAAAATCTCTTAATTCAAGCTGGTGTCTTTGGGCATTGTTTGGGTGTAACAATGTCATTGGCTTGTAATGTTCGGTGTGGTTGTTTTCGACTATGACTACAGAATCGACTGGAGGCAGCAGCCTTCTCAGATTGTTTCTCATGATTTCTTGAGGCCGCGAGAGTCCTTGCCTACATTCTCCTCGACAGCACACGGAGGTCATTGACCCAGCTGTTTGATGGGGACAGTGTTGTTTGGTGGATAGAGAGCAAATGCTTTATAAGGACTGTTAAAAACGCTCAAGCGGTTATGATGTTGCAGACATTTACTAGGGTGTGATTGAGGGTGTGATTTTCACCTAATGAAGGAATTAAGTAGTTCCATGTATCTTCATCACTGTTTCCCAGAGTGAGCTGTCTTTACATGCTGTAGGTGCTTAGGATTTCTTTTGAAGCGTCGCTGCTGGTTGGCTGAATGTGTTGCAAGGGAAAAGACAGACAATGAAAGAGCAGCAGGTCGCAACTGATCCAGAGCAGTGAGCTTTCCATCCAGCACTCGGCACTCATCATTGTAATGCATTTAGAAATTCTCATCCTTCAGTCTGCACTTTCAGCCTTTTCCTCAATTCCTTGTGTTGAAGCAGCTCTACAATATTTACCCAGACAAAGACGAACAATACATTTGTTCTGCTGGATGTTTGTCATCAGCCGCTTATTATCTTGGTTTCATGAAAACTATACTAGACCCTTTTCATGATCAAAGCTGTGTAAGTTGTTGGATTCAGACCCAACCCTGTCTATTCCTTTTCCAGCCCGCTGGTCTTGCCAAGGGCAGCATTCACAAAGGTGCGTCTACAATAAAAGAAGGACTTGAAGCAACAGGAAATGGAGAATCAGGTAATTTTGCCAACCAGATGATGTATCCAGCATTGCTAACATGGTTAAATAAAGGTCACCATGTCTATTTTGTCTTCTCTTGTAGATGATGAGGCAACAGCAAGGCACGCATCTTCACCAGTTGTGGTGACGATGTTGAACGGCAGTGAATCTGTTGACACAAGAAGCAGGAGCCCAATCCTTGGCTCCAACACGGACAACACCAAGACTTTGCTTTTGGTTAATGAAAATGGAACTTCAGAAATAGACACCCCACACGGTTCGGTAACTGGGAGCAATGGATTTATTCTCATCAAGCCCCAGCAGGAAGGCGGCGTGTCAACCACGCCATCTTTGGCAGTGTCCCCTCACAGGACTAACTGGATGCCTTCCGGCTCCCCTACTGGGAAAGACAAAGCCAAACCCCACTTAAAGGCATTACCCGCTGATACACAGGATGGCTCACGGACTGACCCTGAAACTGGGATTCTATCAGAAGGATTTCCAGATTCTAAAAATGGGCCATCCCCGTCTCTTGCTCCGATACCGGCCACAGTGCACAGAGCCCGAAAGACTATGTCTCGGCCCGCTGTCAGTCCAGCACAGAAGGTACAGTAGTGAATAATAATCTGGCTCCACCTCTGTGGTTGGAGACGATTTGTGTGGTGTAATGTTTGTTCGCAATTCATCTTAAAGATGCTCATGTGCTCATTTCATTTAGACCAATATTTCTTTCAATTACATAATGGGGTCCATAATGGTGATGCAACTAATGGTAATGTCAATTTTCAACAGTCAGATTGTGATACTAGTTCACCACAACCCAGCAAAGTAAGCAACAGGAAAATGTGTTTTCTTTAATTCTGTACTGTAATACGGTTGTTGCTGGACTAAGTTGTTATTGTTCTGATGTGTGTGGTCGCATTTGTTTGGACAAATGCTGGTCACTACGATGAATCAAAGGTTAAGACTTTATTACTCTATATTCATGTTGTTGATGGTCCTAAGATTTGAGCCCATAAATTAGTTTTTAATGGCCCTTTATACAATTTCACAGGCGTAGCCACCAAAAATGCAATTAATTATTTCCTTTAAGTTTGTTATGTTAAATTTTATTAATTTCATTTCAGTACATATATGGGTCAACAACTGTCCTGAGAGTTTTGCATAAATATCAAGGACCTAAGCAAAACAGTGATCTGCAAAAATATGTGGAAACAAAACCAACGTTTTCAGGTAGAAGTGTCAATCAGTGAACGAAAAACACATTGTGTCTGTTCACTCCAAGCTCTTTCTATATACTCCTGCCACTGCCTGTCTACTACTGCTGAATACAAATTAAACAGATATTAACTTGAATATATTGAGATGAGAATGCTAACAACTAAGTGTTCTTCAATGCTGTATCACACAGTACAGTACATCAACTACAGCCACACATTTTAAACTCCTTCAAATGTAACTTTAAAGTCATTCAAGCAGTAAGTGGACTTTGTGATCTGCTATTTCTTCATGTTCCACCGTTCACCTGACACACAGGCTTATTGAGAAATCCACGACTAGTTTGATAGTCAGCTAGTCACCGACTATGTAAACTACTAGTCACCATATTCTAATTTTAAAAAATCAAGGCAACACAGCAACAGAAGAGTGAAATTGCCTGAGTGAAGGAGGCTTTTAGCTAGAATTTTGAAACAGGACGAGCAAACCCTGCCCTCAGCATATACATATATCTTTATATATATGCTTGTAAGGCAAGGTTACGCTGCAGTTTTTTTTCTGCTAAACGCTTGCATTCTAAAAGGTGACAAACTGTGGCATGGATTTCCTAACTGAGGCATGTCACATGTCTCTCATATCTCTCAGCAATGTACAGGAAATCCATTCCACAGATTGCACAGTGAACTCGTAGTGTCGCCTTACCCTTTCATGCCTACATCAGTACAAACTTGTTTTCCATCACTTCAAAACACTTTCTTCTATGCACTGTTGATTCTATTTGATTTTAGCGTTTCTGCCAGGCTCCGCCTTTGGGGTCCTCCTCCCCCAAAACAAAAAAACAATAACGGAACACAGCCAATTAAGAAGTAATTTACTGAATTGGTAACAGTAAAAATGCTTGTTTTTCATTTTTTATCATGAGAAGTTAATCTACTTCCAATCCAAGCTGTCCTGACACGGTCTGTCTTAATGTGTCCGGTCGGAATGCGCAACTCGATTTCCGTGAGCTATGGACTTAAGTCATTATGATGTTTCTTTAGGATTTTTCCACAAATAACAGAACGAACTAATCGATCCGATCTGTCTTTTATGGTCCCGATACCGATTCCTTTGCTCTGGGCATTGACCAGCGTATAAGTATAAACCTTCTCTCAATGCTGGTCATGCTTTTAGTAAATGGTGAAAAATGACTTCATACAAAATAAAAAACAAAGAGTTATTCATTTAAATTTTTTACCAAATGTTGGCTCCGCTACTGTACCGTGGTTGCACCCCAAAACCCCAAACCCGAGTGGAGAGAATTAACAGACAGGATATCAATCTGTGAAAAGTGAATCAGGGAACTTTTCACAATAAACACAGATGACACATTTTACTGTGAGAGGAAAAGGGAAATCACAGCATAGGCTACTGCTCTGCTGTGTAGTTGCAATTGTACTTTCAAGACAAACTCTCAACAATTGAGGTGATTTATGACCCGCTCCATCACCGCTGCGAGAGAAACACAGAACCAGACAAAACAGCATGAGGAGCTTCAGGAGGATTTTAAGTTTCTGAACGTAGTTTTAAGCATGTTTAATTCAAGAGAACAATGACATCCATAGTTGCAGCAACTCAGTGATGATTTTATTTGATGATTCATGGATCGCAATGACTATATCATTAACTAAACTTGTGTCATGTATTTTTTATGATTAATAATCGATCGCTCAATGAAGCACTTCCCTCAACACACACACACGCAGCTGCTGCAGACAACCATTCATTCGCTCATTCAAGTCTGCAACAAATGGTGACCTCAATAGTATGGTGAGCTTAAATATATGTGGGTCAAGTGATCTCTGATTTACTGTGCGATCTCGTCCTGCATAACTGGTCTCTTTAAATGCGACCAGTATCTTGCAATCCAGCCGCCTCCCGTGACTTGAGTGGAGTAAAACTGTCCTCTTTGCTTTAATACTAAGGATGCTCTGATCAGGGTTTTTGCTGCCGATGACTGATACCGATCACGTGGATTGGCAGTGAATTTGAAATTAAAATGATGAGACCTTCGGTGTTCATGATATTAAAACATTTGAATTCAGACATGTTTTAATATACCTCTTCCAGAAGGCAAAAAAAAACTTTGCAGAATGTAGCAACTCTGTCAAAAGGACAACTGAAAAACATTTAATTTGATGTGACATGTTTAGTGAGTCTCTTGAGTCTTTGCTATGTCTGTGAAATATTTACCCATTGGCTTGTAGCGGGACTCTGAGACAGAGAGCACTGGATTTATGAAAGTTTCCACTCAGAAGTTTCAGATTCAGGTGGCTGGCGAACGCTGCACCTGACTCCAAAATGGCGACGGATCCAGTTGTTTCTGTCTCTGCATAAACGACACCTGAGAAAGGCTGGTCATCCAGCTCTGTGAAAATACAGATTATTTCTTGGGCAATTATCTCAGCGTTCCAAATGTCAGTCTCGGACCGGCGGGTGTTGCTAAGTGTCTCTAACAGCCAGCTGCTGAGGAACCAGCAGTCTGACTTTCAAAAACTCTGTGCTCCGTCAAGTGCTGGAGTTTTAAATGGCATATTCAATTTTAACGCACTTCCCTGTACAACATTTTCCCGTGCATGTGCTGCGGGATACAAACTTTAAATGACAGATTGAAAGAATCTTCTTGGCAGACTGCTGCTGCTAAGTGAGCGGTGAGTAGGCAGGAGCTGTCACACATGATTGGTTGTTGTGATCGGCACTGACAGGTAGTGATCGGCATTCACCGGTCACACTGTAATCGGCCGATCACGATCGGTGACCGATCGATCGGCGCATCCCCATTCAATACGGGGTTCTTTTTATATTTTGAAATGATCAGTTTTATAATTTTACTGTGTGGGCCGGACTTCCAAATGAAGTTGCCCACTGCAGCACACTGCCCAACTTATGATTTTGTTGTTTTTACGTTTCATTGCTTCTCGTCATTGAGTTACAACTTACACTTGCGCGTTGAATTTTCCCGCTGTGGGACAAATAAAGGACATCTAATCTAATGTATTCTAATCTTCGTCTGTTTTGATGCTATGCAAGCTGTGATGAATGACCAAAATGAATGTCTGATTGTGCCTACAGCTCCTGAAGAAAGAATTAAGGGAGGCCCAGAATGTTAAAACAGACTGCTCTGGTCCACCTGACACGCAGCAATCCTCGCAGGAGTCTTTCGATGGAAACCACCTACCTCAGAATCCTCCAGATACACCAGCGTTAGCACAAACAAACGCACCAATCTCACCAGAGACGGTACCTTCTGCTTCAGCTGCTCCAGTTGCCGCCTCACCAAAGCTGCAACAAGGTCTGCCACATACCATGCACATACCATGCAGTATATGAACGCGTATCTCGATCACCGTCACAATCCCTGGTTTGACCTTTTTAGGTTCCTTTCCTGCTGGATGGTCCCGTAAGAAAAAAAGGAAAATGGGCACATACAGTCTGGTTCCCAAGAAGAAATCCAAAGTCCTGAGACAAAGAACCGTGTTGGAGATGTTCAAGGATCTACAGCAGACGTCTAAAAGCCCAGAGGTTAGTTTGTAGAAGCTTAGTTGCTTCTTATAGTCTCTTTGCCCAAAACATGCCTTTTGAAAACTACAATTGACATCACAGACTTATGAAGCAAAACTCTTGTAAACATGTATGGTTCTTTTTATGCAAAGCATTCTGTCCAGGAAGTGAGTACATTACAGCTACACAAGGTGCTAAACCCATCAGAACTGATGAACTATTGACCTAAGAAACTCCTGAATGACTCTTCTGCCTCTGTTTTAGAAGAAAGAGGAATCCAACATAAATGGAGAGAGACTGGAACATGCCTTTGAGGATGAGGAATCAGAAGAGGAAGATTCTGAAGAGGATCAGCAACATCATTCTGCTGAGGAGGAAGCGGCCACTGTCCAAGAAGAAACGTCCGAGGTTGTCAGATGATTCTTATCTCACTTCCTCCCCTCCTGAGTCTTGCATTAATGATGACACTCCAACCCTCATTCCAAAAAAAAAAAAAATCGTGCAACTCTGCCTATGACATTTTTCCAAAGGTTGATTATGTTTTGTTTTGGTTAAGATGGGAGAGGATCAGTATTCAGAAGAATCTGGGGAAGAAGGGGAAGAGGAGGGCACAGAGTCTGATCTGGTGAGTCCAATACTGGAAACTATCCAGAGCAACGCAGTGAAACAAACCTGGTTTGATGGAAATGTAAGCTAACAGCTCTTACTTTACACGTAGTGGACAGAGAGGAGAGAAACAACAGTGTTTGTTTGTTGTCCCATCAGGCTTAAATGAAAGTAAGAGATAAGATGAATATTCATTGGCTTTTTGGTGCTCAGCAAGTCACAGAGAATTTGCATGACTCTCGAGATGACAATAACATTTGTGGCCAATCACTAGGAAATGAAGATAAATATTTCATAGTGTCACTAATAACATGTAATGACAACCTTTTTATCTAGGAAATAGTTGCAATAGTATAGCAGACTTAGGTGTAAGATGGTTGCCTCAAAGTAACACTACGACACTATCTTGTTTCTTGTAGAGCACAGAGTCTAGTCTGAAGAAGAAGTTGAAAAAGAAGTTAAAAACAGACGGTGCCTGGCTCAAGCCATCTAGGAAGAAGAAGAGGAGGCTAAAGGACAAAGGTACGAGTATTGTCGTGTCAGAACTTTTGAAGAATTGCAGAATAAAATAGAACTGTACAGTATAAAAGTCTAGGTCACAAATGCCTTCCATTTTCTAAACATTTTGTGTCGCACAGAAGGAGAGTTGTTGGTTGAGCCCCAGGCTACAGCAGCTCCATCAGAAGATAGGAAGGAATTCACTCAGATCCTCACTCCAGTGTCTGACAAAGTCAGTGAACCCAGCATTCCTGATGTCCCCACACAGGACCAAGGTGAGATTGTTGTAACAAATTCCAACTAAAATCATTTTTTTTTCCTGTTTGTGGAATGACCTCTGTGCGGAAAATACACTAAAATACGTTTTTTTTTTTTTTTACAGAAGATGACATTAAATAAAAATTAAATGATCAAAAATGTGATTATAAATTATCGCACATGGTAATAATAATCCACAAGTTTTTTCTGACTTTTAAAAGCTGGAAGAGGAAGATTTCAGTCACAGTTTCAGCAAATCAGCCTTGGTGGATTACATGTATGCGTGGTAACGTGGAAGGGGCTGGCATGGTTGAGGGTGAGGTGGCTACAGTAGCATTACAGGTGCCAGGCGTGAGGAATGATGGGATGATCATAGGGTCACTGATACATTATAAACCTGGGCTTCTTAACCTTTTTGATCTCGCGGCCCACCTTTCCCAGAACAAATGGGCCCGAGCCCCATTCAAGTAATAGAACTGATTCATTACTCTTCATTTCATTTGTGTCCAAAAACCATATTTAATCAACTTACATGTAAAAAAACCCAAAACCTTGTGAAATGACATGTGATCAGAGCATTTGTCATTGAAAAGTCCATCCAGTAGCAGAACCAGGTGCAAGTCATCAAATTTACTAAGGAAAAAAAAAAAGAAAAAAATACACTGTTGAGACAATTGGAAAAACTTAATAAAATTCTGACTAAAATAAATATAATCAATCCATGTCTAAATATCATAACAGGAAGAATGTGTTTTATTTAAAGTCCGTATAAGATATAAGTAAGTAAGTGTAATTGACCATATCACCATATAGTGCTAACTAATAAATTTTAAAACTGCTTCAGCTGTTGCTTTCATGAACAGTTTTTACTGTTGGGGGGGCGCCCTCACTTTCTTCATCATTTTTTCTTTTCAAGAACTTCTCCAATGTTGTTAACTGTCACAGATTTGCAGCTGTCAAGTCAATTCAGTGACAAACTACTGCCACCATATGTGGCTAATGTATTAAAACTGAGCCGTCTGACGGCCCTCATGGCCCAAATGTGTAAAACAAAAAACTCCCCCTAGGGGTCGCTCGCGGCTCTATGGTTAAGAATCACTGGTATAAACTCTTGTTTTGATTAAAATGTTCCATTTGTGTTATTGCTGTGTTTAAACCCTCAGGTTCAACCATGGAGGAGGCTCAAGAGCTCCCGCTGTGCAGCTGTCGTATGGAGACACCGAAAAGTCGAGAGATTCTTATCTTGGCTGACAGGAAGTGCATGGCCACAGAAAGCGTTGACGGACATCTTACGCGTTGCCAAGGTGCGGTCTTGAAACAGGAAATGATGCGGCCGTCAAACTCTGTTCAGCTGCTGGTGCTGTGTGAAGACCATCGTAACGGCATGGTGAAACACCAGTGTTGTCCAGGCTGTGGCTTCTTCTGCAGGGCGGTGAGTACTCATTCATCTCTAAGGTTTGAACATTGGAAACAACCGGTGACTGGTGTTGTTACCCACTTACCTTTGAACGCTGCTCATAGATATGCTGTGATTACACCAGTGCTTTCCACATCTGTGCAGGGGACCTTCATGGAGTGTCAACCAGACATCAGCATCTCCCATCGGTTTCACCTTGCTTGTGCTTCAGTGCTAAAAGGACAGACCTTTTGCCCCCATTGTGGGGAAGAGGCCAGCAAATCCAAGGAGGTGACTATTGCCAAGGCAGACACCACTTCCACTGTCCCCCCTCCACTTCCACATGCTCCTGCGTTGTCAGTGGCACCGGAAGGACGAGCAGACACCACCACCGACAGGTGAGAGTGTGTTTGAGTTGTAAAGCTAGTTTGACTGGGGAGGTGCCCACTCACCTGTGTTCCCACCCTTCAGCTCATCTAGGACACAGCTGGTGAGTGTGTCCAGTGACAAGGCTGACAGCTCACTGTCCAGACAGTCGTCTCAAGAGCCGGACCACGCAGCTGGCCCTGGGGACTCCAGGAGTGCAACTCTGCTGGCCAGTGTTGGATCAACCCCGGTCCCCCCAGGGCCACCGAAAGAGACTCTAGAAAGTGTCTTGGTAGCTCTTGACACGGAGAAGTAAGTTCCCATATATGATGATGAACTGGATGATCGAGACTTAACCATATCTGCTTTTCATCTTTCAGACCTAAGAAGCTTCGTTTCCATCCAAAGCAACTGTACCTTTCAGCCAAGCAGGGAGAACTTAAAAAGGTTCTACTAATGCTTGGTAAGCAACTTCACCTGCAGCATTTACCATGTTTGTTAAACGTGAAAATCACGTTTTTTTTTTTTTTTTCACAGTGGATGGTATTGACCCCAACTTTAAGATGGAAGCGCAGAGCAAGCGCACTCCTCTCCATGCAGCCGCCGAAGGAGGTTATAAAGACATCTGCCACATGCTTGTGCAAGTAAGAGCCTGGTGTCACAACGGAGTGTGTTCCCTTTGAAAGCAAACCGTTTGAAGCCAATTGTTCTGTAATGCAGGCTGGTGCTAACCTGGACATGTGTGACGAAGATCAGCGAACGCCGCTGATGGACGCGTGTGAAAACAACCACATGCAGACTGTCACGTACCTGCTGCGAGCTGGAGCCAGCGTCAAACACAAGGTGAGCCAGTTTGGGATGAAAAATGTACTACATTGTTGGCTGACCCAGTGTGATCCTGGCTCCAAAGTCTGTTTAGATGAGCAATGAAGAACATTGGTTTTCTTGTCTTTTAGGATATTGAGGGGTTCACTTGTCTCCACCTGGCGGCTAAATCTGGTCATTACAGCATTGTTGAATATCTTCTATCAACTAAACTGATCGATATAGATTGTCAGGTTTGTATATTTATTAATGTACCGTTCTACACACACTGTTTGTCTGAGCTATTGCACATGCAACTTTAATTACTTGGCATTGGAAGGGGGGGGGGGGGATATTGCCCATGTTTGGTCCCACATATGAAGCCTCTCACCAGTCTGCACCTGGTATTCACCTCGATATTCCCCCCTAAGGATGATGGTGGATGGACAGCCTTGATCTGGGCGACTGAATACAAACATGTGGACCAAGTGAAACTACTTCTGTCGAAGGGAGCTGACATCAGCATCAGAGACAAGGTCTGCTTCCCTTCCCTTAATATCATCTCAGTCTTCCTCTTAACCACATCATACAAATTAATATGTTGTGGTTCCTGTTGCAGGAGCAAAACATATGCCTTCACTGGGCAGCGTTCTCGGGCAGCCTGGAGATTGCCAAGCTTCTTCTGAACGCTCACTGTGACATCCATGTCGTGAACATCCACGGAGACTCGCCACTGCACATCGCTGCAAGGGAGAATCGTCTAGAATGTGTCACGTAAGTTAAAGAAATGGTCGAGGTGTTGTCGCGTCATCGCAAGCCGTGGACTTCTCACGAATTCATCTGTGTCAGTGGCCGTGGCGACTCCCCTCGCTGAGTCGCGACTTGGCTGTTCCCCTCTCTCACTACTCCTTCAGCATGAACGAGAAGTAATGGTTGATGCAGGTTTTATCAACCGGAAGCTATTATTTCCTTCGTCTCCTGCTTGAGCCATATACTCACTTGTGTCAATGCTGTTCTTCACATGGACAGTTTTTATGCAATGTACTCCGGCCCCCTGAATGTCAACAGAGAAAGCATCATATTTCACAAAGTTTGATTCATCTGTACATGTATTACTTAAAAAACAACAATATTTGCTTAGTGTCCACTTAAAAACTGGACCATCTCAACCGAAAGAACTCCCGGCTCTATATTCCTTCTCAGGCTCTTCTTGTCTCATGGAGCGAACGTCTTCGCAAAGAATCGTGAAGGAGAATCCCCGATCGACTGCAGCAGCCACAGTTCTAAAGTCTGGTCCGCCTTGCAGGCCAACAGAAGAGAGAGGAACGCCAGGAGTTCCAAGAGAGAGCAGAAAACCCTCCACAGGTCTGTGGTGTTCGGTCTCAATAGTGGACGTTTGACTCTTGTACAGTTAATAGTTTTGTCAAAGGAATCAGAGAAAATGGGTTCAGCTGACACGCTTTGTTTGTCTCTCCGTAGCGACATTTCTCTGGGGCAAGAACGAGTTCCCATTCCCTGTGTGAACTCTGTCGATGGTGAAGCCTGCCCCGACGATTACAAGTACATCCCAGAGAACTGTGTAACATCACCCATGAACATCGACAGGAACATCACGCACTTGCAGGTCAGTGAGACTCACGAGTCTGACATGCAAAACTGAATTCCTCTTCCGTGTCACGTCTCTAACAACTCTCTCTTCGTCCACGACCTTCAGTACTGCGTGTGTAAAGAGGACTGCTCCACAAGTACCTGCATGTGTGGACAGCTGAGTCTGCGCTGCTGGTATGACAAGGTAAAAGAGATGGAGAATCACTTGGATTCGTTTCACAGGCGTTTGACTTCAACTTCCTTTCATGCTGGGTCTGCAGAGCGGGTGTCTCTTACCTGAATTCCACCGTGAAGAGCCTCCGCTAATATTTGAATGTAACCACGCATGCTCTTGTTGGAGGACCTGCAAGAACCGGGTGGTTCAAAACGGACTCAGGTATTACCATTTTACCATGGTGGAAATCCTCCTGCGACATATACTGACATGACGTTGTGGGCTTCCCAGGACCCGGCTCCAGCTCTTCAGGACCGCCAAGAAAGGCTGGGGCGTCCGGACGCTTCAAGACATACCGAAGGGAACATTTGTTTGCGAGTGAGACTCATTTATTTCATGCTCATAGCCCTTTGTCATATATGAATGAATGAAGTCCAGTGGCGTAAAATGCAGTCAGGCTCGAAAACACACTTGTGGCTAAAACACACTTGAATAAGAAGTTTATTCTTACGCTTCATAATATTCTGATGGCTTGTCTTTGTTTCCAAAGATACGTCGGCGAGATCATCTCTGAAGCAGAAGCAGATATGAGACAAAATGACGCTTATCTCTTCAGCCTGGACGACAAGGTAAGCCGTTGGCTTGCGCCACCTCACATCTCTTTCCCCAGATCTGATGAACTTGTTTTCACTCGCCGCAGCCACAAGATATGTACTGCATAGACGCACGTTTCTATGGAAACATCAGCAGGTTCCTCAACCACATGTGCGAGCCCAACCTGTTTGCCTGTCGGGTCTTCACTACACACCAGGACCTCCGTTTCCCACACATTGGCTTCTTTGCCAGCGAAAGTATCAAGGCAGGAGAAGAGTTAGGGTGAGCATCTGATCTGAATTCAGCCACGTTCGCTCTCAAGGAGACAGTAACATCCATCATTGTGTTCCCCATCAGGTTTAACTATGGAGACCATTTCTGGGAGGTCAAAAGTAAGACGTTCTGCTGCGAGTGTGGTTCTTCTCGGTGCAAGTATTCGTCCGCGGCCAAGGAGTCGCTGCAGGCGGACAGCACGCCCGAGGAACAGCCGGTGCAAGAACAGGCCGGTCCTGACACCAGCTCGTCCAGCAACCCTCTCTAACCTTTGACTCTGCACGTCATCCCTCACACTCTTCTGGCCAAACGCCGACTATTTTGACAACACTTTTAGGTTCACACAGCAACAACATCAAGAGGATGCACAATCCAACGTCACAGGAACTTTACTGCCCCCATGTCTCTCTGTTTTCCGCGTCACTTTGACGATGTGTTGCCTCTTCAAATCTAGTTCTGGAACTATAAACTACGGGATTTCGCTGAGGGGGAACTTTCATATTTTGACTGGCACCCTCAGACATGGTGCTGCTTGAACTTTTTTTTTTTTTAACGAAACATTCCACAAACTCCGATCAAAGCATTTGCTTTCACTTCATGTGATTTTTTTTTTTATTATTATCCCTGCAGGATGTTGAATGTTTGAGAAGAAGAAGCGTAATTACTTGAGTATAGTTTTCTCCACACTGACTTGTTTTTAGTTTTGTTTCATGTGCAACGTCACACACGGTTGTGACTCAAAATGTTCATAACGGTTTTTACTTTTTTTATCAATCCACATGGAGTAGTTTGTATTATAAGAGAACATAAAAGTCTTTAGTTTAATCTCCACTTTTGTAAATGTGCTGTAGTCGGTTTGTTGATTTAGTTTGACGCTGTTGCCAACAGAAGCCACCTGTCTTTTTAAACGTCTGTGACAAAGTCTGTGCAAAAAGGTAAATAATGGATGGGCAGGATGACAAACTTCCTGTTGTATGTTTTGCTGCGTATTCAAGCGTAAATGATGCATCTGATTGGTTGTATCTTTTTCAATAAATTTACTACTAATGCATTTAAACCGAAGCCTCATTTCAGTCTTGATGGTGATGGTACACAGAGACACAGACATAGACCTGAGCGAGACCATTTTACACACACACACATACACACACACACACACACACACACACACACACACACACACACACACTTCAGCCCCAACTGGGATTGTGATGTATCTCGTCCTCACTAATGCTGCAGGTCTTGTAACCTTTGGCTCCCTGAATCTTGCTCAGCCCCTTGTTTCAACTGTGAACAAGTGACCACCCTTCTAGTTCAACTCAATGTTTCTCTCTCTTTTTTTTTTAATCTCTGGTTATTCCTCAGCATTGGCCTGTTTTCTTCACAATATCAGATCAGATGTTTGACTGGCGAGTGTTCGTCAGATTTGATAGACCTTAAACGACACACTACAAACACCTATCTGTTCGTCACACAGCACTTGGGCAATTGCAATGCTTTTCCGGCTGCTCGGTTCACCAGAGGCCTTTCAAACGGTTCTGGCGCGTCCTGCAGCCGTCTTCTATGGCTCCAGTCCGTACAGAAGTCTTCACATGCTGGGATGAAATATCAGCTTTCAGAATGTCAGCGTGACTTCTCTGCATAACACTTTAAAGCGTCCTTGCACTGTGGTTCCCCTTCAACTTGTATGAACTCAGGCTGCTTCGATAGAGAGAACTCTCCAGTCTCTTTCCAAGGTTGAACCAGAACTTCTTTCTTTTCCACTTGTCAGATTGACACTGAGCAAGCCCTTTGAGGTCTGCTGTCCACCGGGGAAAACACTCACAACCACCCAGATAATCATTATTTGGCATGAAAAACAGACCTAACATTTTAAAACGTTGTCAATATAAAACGTTAATCTGTGGAAACTATGAGCGTTAGCTATCGTACAGACTCCCTGTTATTGTATGAATGGCTATAGAGAAGGTTGATTTTCTTGACTGAATGTTCGGCAGACAGCAAAACGATACATTTTCAATTACTGCTTTAAATACTACTTATAGGTAACGGAATATTTGCGGTGATTGTCTTCATATAAGAAAGTGTATAATAAAGCGTTTTTTTCCAACTCCATATTATTGGAGGGGAAATTTAAATTGGGACACATGGGACACAACAGCGACAAAGTTTGTGACCATTATATCACATGGATTCACTATTGTTATACTGTATATAATGCAGCGAATATTTCATCTTGTCTTATGTTGAGATTGACAAGGAAAAGAGTGAAAATGGCCTCTTATGATTTCTGCCCCTTGTTCCTATTTTCCTTATCATTCCCTATTATTGACATGTCTGTAGGCTGAAGTCAGAATGAGCTGAAAAGAGAGAACTTCCTGGTCTGATTGCTGCCTTCCTGAGAGCTTAACCAAAACAGGCCCAAATGAAATGAACAAACATTTCGTTGGATGGGCTGTGAGCTTCCCCAAGAGGAAGTACAGGAAGCTGCCTTTCCGCATTCCGAGATGGAAGAGGCCAGAACATGAGAAGTCTTCTGAAGTCCGGAGCAGATCAGAGTGTTGGATGGTTGCGCCGAGGAGAATCGGTGATGAAGAGAAGAGCGTCGCACAGCTCCAGGTGGGAGGAGAAACGCTCCACTCTGGTTTATGGTGAGTTTCTCCATCACAATGCTCAGCTGGCTTTCTTTAGTGTCATCACTCACCCACGTATTTCACAACGCATGGATGGAACCATTCTCTCTTGACCTGGTGACCTCCTGAACTAATCTATATTTGATCACCGAATCGTTCCAGCTATCAGCTCCCATCTCCCCACTACTGACTCACACGATGCTTGGACCATCAATCATGGCTCCATGCATCTATAAGGCTATAGGATTTACCGTTTATTTACCATCTATCTTCATGACACTCATGACTTCCTTCATTTGTGATTATTTGTCATGGTCCACCACTTCACTCTCAAGTCACTTGCTCATGCAGCAGTTAACTAAAGCACGGAGCAGCATGCAGACCATTCGAACCATGCAGGTGTTTCAACTTTACTGCTCTCCTTCAGCCGTACGCTCAGCCACCTTTGGCTCCTGGCGGATGCTCACCATGGGGGCGGAGTATCAGGACAATTGGGCTCCATCACCCCATAGGAGGCCCAGTCCAAGACGTCGAGTCCAGGAGCCAGCAAAGGACAAGGAGGAAGAGGAGCCTACTGTCACGGCAAATGAGGAGCAGAAGGACAAGAGAACCAGGCGGAGCAACGGCGTATGTCAAATTGTCACGAAGCATGAAGATCTGAACAGTGCACAGAGGTGCTCCAGGTGAGACACATGCTGCGATGTCATCATCATATACAGGCTGTCCCAAAAAAAATGGACACACCTTTTAGTAGCTGGCTCACACCAGCTCACACCACTAGACTTCTTTTTATGGGGATAGACAATGTCTGTGCAATGTGACCTGCAACAGTCAGTGAATTCAGAGCAACCATTGAACCTGAATGCACACAAACACCTAGGGAACTGGTTCATGATGTGAGCTATTTCATCACTTAGCGTTGTCGGCACCATCTGGACCAGAACAGACATCAGTTTGAAAACAGAACAATATAATTTCTGTCTCTCTATTTTAGTAAAGCATGATTGTAATTTGATAACCAAAGTGATTACTACAGAAGTTCAGAGCTCCCTGCAAGGTAAATATATTTTTCAGTAGTATCACGCTATGTCAAGATAGTATCATGTTATTTCAATATAATATCACGTTATTTCATGATAATTATCATGTTATGTCATGTTAGTATCTTGTTATTTAACGATACTTATAGTACCTCATTATTTCACGTTAGTATCACCTTATTTCATGTTAGTATCTCGTTATTTCATGATATTTATCACGTTATTTCAACATAATATCACGTTATTTCATGATACGAATCACGTTATTTCAATGTAATATCACCTTATTTCAATATAGTAGCACATTATGTCAAGATAGTATCACCTTATTTCAAAATAATATCACGTTATTTCATGATAATTATCACGTTATTTAAATAAAAAGCAGTTATTTCATGATACTTTTCACGTTATTTCAAGATAGTATCGTAATCTCATGATTTCGGTTTATTATCTATTACTTGCAGTACACCCATTCCGCCACTAAGTGTCTCTTTTGCCTCATCCTGGCTGCGCTCGCTGCCAGTTCCGCTGTACAGTCAGATGAGCTGAACGGAAAGATTTTCCACCAACGCTGTGCTTCTTCCATACTTTACGACTCACACCTTCTGAGGCTCGCACCAACAAGACAAAAAGGGATAACTTAGCATTGTGTAGTGGCAATTTCCAGATAACATAAAAAAAGCAACATCTTTTTATTATGTTATTGTTATTTCTTCATCTGTTATTTAAATGCATTATCATTTGACCCATAGTGATCAGTGAGACGCGACGGTCAAATGAAGAAACTTCAGCCTGTTAATGACTTCAATAGAAGAGGAAGCAGGTGTGTGTGTGTGTGTGTGTGTGCATGACTGAGTGTGTGTGCTCTAATTGAAGATCGGCCTGCTTCTATCACATTCTTTCTTCCCTTATTCCACTGAGAGGCAGGAGCCTGCACACACACACACACACACACACACCGCGGCATGACCCCTCTTGAAGCGTGTGACCCACGCGTCCCTCCAGCTGGGGAACATGTACCCTTCTCTTCTGGGTTATTTGTGTCACTGATCATTATGAATTGCAGAATTGCAGTACAACCTAAGACAATGTGCCCGGCTGGGAAAGAAACAACATGGTTTTACAAAGATACAAAATAAAATTGGGCCATTAAAAACAGTTGTAAACTGTTCTAATATGTTCCCAGATTGTATGTTAAGCACTTTGTGGATAGCATTCTGAGGCTGGACAGACTGGTGAGGAGGACCAGCTCAGTCCTGGTACTGCTCTCAGGACTCAGTGGAGGAGGTTGGAGACAGAAGGACTGTGGCCAAGGTGGCATCCATGATGGCCAGCCTGTCTCACCCCCTCCAGGACACCCAGAGGACACTGGGCAGCACCTTCAGTCGCAGTGCTGTCAGGCTGTACAACAGTTAAATCTGAAGGGAGTGATGGACTGTCAGTCATTTGTTTGTTTATTATCTATGTATTTATACAATTTATTATCAACTTATTTAGTATGTTTATATATTATCATCTTTTAGCATAGCATTTGTCTAAATATGCAAAATGAGAAAGCTATGTGTTGCTCTGTGTGCTGTTTGTTGTCTCTGACGCCTGAGTGTCTTTGCTTGTAGTGGCTGTGACACATTGAATTTCCCCACTGTGGGACAAATGGAAGACATCCGTGTTTGTATTGTGGATCTCTGATCATCTTGACTCTTATAAGATTAATCTTTTTATGATAGTAACATGACGTTTTAAGATGAAAAATCTTTATGTGCGCGTGGAGATCCAATCGCTCCTGACTTGAACCGTGATGTGCAACGGAATGGATTCAACCACTGAGCAATTTGACAGAGAAACAAGGAAGCAATGCTTGAAATCATTCAGCTATTATGATGATTATTATGATTATTATTATCATGATTATTTTAATCTCCCCACATAAACCCACCATCATTTGGTGCACGTCCATGCTGCATGTGTTTTTCCTCTTGTCGTGGTGTTTACAGCGACACTGTAGGAACACCAGGAAAATGAACATCAGAACAAACAATGATATATACTTTAGCAACTACCATAAAATGCACAACAAACACAATAAACAATGAGTCTCTTGCAGCGAGGTTCTACAGCGGTTTATCGCTTGAGATCTTGTGAGATTTCTGTCATGGAGAACACGCTTTTTGCTCAGTGATGAGGCAGAAACTTGTGTGTGGTGAACTGCGATGAGACTATCGCTGCACACCACGCACAACGATCAACAGCAGGCCTTTTGTTTTCATGTGCAGCCTCTCTGACAAAAAAAAAATGGCTTAAGAATTTGAAAACCCTTATGAGTGTACCCTGCTTTAATGTATCCGCCTGAGGTTTGTGTTGTTGACAAGGATGGAATATGCTCCTTGTCACAACAGTCACAGCAGTAACCTGTTCACACACTGTTGGCATCAACATTCAAAACATCGCTCTCAGGTTTCATGACTCAGATTGCTTAAAATAAATGAATAAAATTTTATCTTTTCCTCTACAAATTGCACACATTCAATTCTAAATATATTTACTGTGGCACAAAGCGTTTCAGACTCAATTGTCAATTGTTTTTTAGAGCAATTTGGTTCTGTTTTCATACGTGCGTCTGTGTGAACTTGTAGACGGAATAATCGAAAACATACATGTGAAGTGTGTTCATGATCATTTAGAACATTCATAACACATCATATTTCCACAGCAATGCATGTGCTATTTACTGTAACATGGGCAAAAAAGTGAATGATGGTGTTATGAGCTGAGAGACGATAAATGAAGGTCAGCAGTATAAACCAGGTGGAAGACAGTCAAGAGGTAGTGGAAACCCATGAGAATTTAAGATAATCCATGCAGTGGAATGGATGGGAATCAAGGGGGGCAAAGAGGAGAGTGCAGGCATGGTTGAACAGCTGATCTGTCACAGAAGAGAAGCAGCAAGGAGGGCCGTTTTTTACAGTCAAAAAGAGACAAGAAGGGGGAGAGTTTGGAGAATGAGTTTGGGAAGACTCAGATGGCTTGGACACATGGAGAGGAGCAGCAGGGAACATACTGTGGATGGAGGTGTCGGAGTAAAGGAGAGGAGGAAGACAGCAGTGAGGTCTGTAGATGTAGTCAATGAAGACGTGCGACGGTGGAGGAAGCGGACTTTGCTGCGGCAAAGGGAAATAAAGAAAGACAAATCACGCTTATTAAGATGTATTTTCCGATACATGAATATGTTCACAGCGCACTACAAAGCTGAACACACAACCCCATGCTCGATTAAAACGCCGAAATCAGCTTTGCTGTTGAGGGATTTTTCGGAGTTTCGCAGCAGCAGGTGTGTGCGCTCCAATCGGCGATTGGTCCAATCGCGTCACGTGCTCGCCTCCTTCTTTCACCGAGGAGCGTGTGTGAAGGTTCAGCCCCCAGCAGAGAACATCACGCGCACAGCAGGACCGCGGCTCACGCTGGATGTTTCTGATCCATCGTGGCTGCCCGCTGGGGAACACTGACGCGCCGTTGTTTTGAAGGCACAGATGTTCTCTTTCGGACGGTTCAACTGGTGTGCGGACATGACGCTGCGCTGGACGGACTGAGCTCCTGCTGAATGGATTTCTCTCTCCAAACTTGTGGAATGGGCGGACGGAGATAGGAAATGCTGCTCTATTCTCCTCCACGGATGAAGAGTTTCGGCTGTGATGCGTCTGCCCTTCATCTCCACTGAACCCACTTTGGATCTGCCCTTTCGCGTCTGTGCGTTTCCAGGATGGCTCGCTTCTCCGAGGACCTTCCCAGCCGCTATGGAGGAGGCGCCGGCGGCGGCGGCGGCAGAGGAGGAGGACCGGGCGCCGGGAGAGGGGGAGCCCGGGGCGGAGGAGCTCCAGGCGGCCAGAGGATGTACAAGCAATCGATGGCCCAGAGAGCCCGAACCATGGCCATATATAACCCGAACCCGGTCAAACAGAACTGCTTCACCGTCAACCGCTCCCTCTTCATCTTCCGCGAGGACAACGCGATCAGGAAGTGCGCCAAGAGGATCACGGAGTGGCCATATCCTTGTGACAGGTGTCTGCGTGGCAACCAGCGCTCGTGTTTGTTGAGGCTGTAAAATCACGGCTGTCTTCTCCCTTCTTTATCCGAGCACCTGTCGCTGCTCAGCACACAAAGACCGACTCCGGCTATTGTCCTGTCCCCACAAAAGCCCCCCCCCAACTTCACTGGTCAGAGCCCCCTAGTCGCCGCTCCCCTCAGGCGCCTTCCAGAGTTCGGTCCGGGCGGGCAGCGCCGCCTCCTCGTCTTATGTCGGTGCCCTCTCCAGGGTGCTGAACGCGCCCACGCGCCTCCCCACGCCGCGCTGCTCATCCCTCCTGTTGGCATCAGCAGGTTGGGCGATGATGCCGTGGCTCTTATGTGAAGGCAGCGCTTACTCGGAAGTGGGGAGATGATCTGGATTATAGGGCGCTAAATTAGAGAGTCTACCTGAAAGTTGAATGTTTTTACAGTTAACTCGACTCACGCGTTCGCTGAGGGATGCTTCCACATCCTTCCCCCAGCAGTGTTTCTTCAACATAAATGAAGATGGAATTGAAATGGAGTCATTTTTGTCAAGCAGCATTCAAACCCCTTGATAAATTCACGTTATTTGAAACCTATATGGCGACTATATACCAGTTTTAAAATAATCACTAAAATGTGAACACATAATTTGTAGATACAATCACAGAAATTTAAATAATCTCTGAATATTATTAAAAATAAGAGCCATTTTAAGTCGCCGATCCAACACCAGTGGATTTGTGAGGGTGAGCATCAGCTTTTGTTAATAGCTTAAAAAGAAACCATTTATTTATTTCATTCAATTCATCATTACATAAGAGCATACAATATAGAGTACAAAAGTGATCTTATGTATTTTTATATACAGCATATAGATCAAACAAACAAAAGTGGAAGACCTTGAAAACACAAGAAACTATTGACAAGCGCTTTTAGGGTGTTTGAGATGCCTGGAAAACCTTGACAGTGAGAGTCCTGTCAACACTTTCGTAGCTGTTGCTTATATTGTAATACATTTTGCTCACACAAACGCATAAAACAAGAGGGTGTGAAACTGTTGATGTTTGAAGTAGCTTATCACTGCTTCCACCCTGCTATATTGTGCATCATCCTAACACTAGTGTTGCAGTCGAGACCAACAAACCAAGTTGAGTCTGAGACCTGCACTTACAGACTCATATGAGGGTGGCAAGACCAAGACCGAGACCAAACTGAGTATGATTCAGTATTCTGTAGTCAGTTTAGTCTCACACCCCTCTTTGGTTTGGTGGTCTTGACTTCATCTCCTACCTAACACACTCTAAGTTGCTACAGCTGTTGCTAAACATGAAAAATGTGGTCGACAGAAATGTCTATACTTATGTGGCTCAAACAAAAACAATTGATGAGACATAAACAGGAAGAGAGCAGCAGGTTTCAAATGTGCATATTCCAGTTCCCGTTGTGTTCACCGATTGATAATTGTTCGTGCTGACTCCAGCTCCCTATTCCCCGGCCTTCAGTAGGCTCTGACCCGCGAGCGGTGACCTCGTGAAAATGGAGAGCAGAAATAAGCGAGCATTGCAAACCAAAGGAAATGGTCAACCATCTGAAAAGATCACGAGTGCGTGTAGCTGACACTTTCCTCCCGAGACGCCTTCAACCAGAGCAAGATGAAGCATTTCTGCTTTAGTGGGCAGAAAGTGAGCATTTTTAATGGTGCTTTGTGTCCTGCCTGTCGGTTTGTGTTCCTGTCAGGACACGTTCATAATTCACCTTGATTGTGTTTCCTATATGTCGGCGACTTTCTTTAACCCTCACACTCCATTCGAATACATGATCCTGGCTACCATCATCGCCAACTGCATCGTCCTGGCTCTGGAGCAGCACCTACCCGCCAGCGACAAGACGCCCATGTCTGAGCGACTGGTGAGTGTGTGTCGACCTAAACTTTGTCTAAATGTCCTCAGACACGTTCACCTTGTGTCCACTCCTCTAAGAAAATGTGGTCTTCTCTTGAGATTCATACAGCAACTCTCAGGCCTTTTCATTTCCATCAGCATCTATTTTCATCGCATCTTTCATCTAGACTGAAAAACAATAATGAAAAAATCTCTGGTTTCCCACCATTCCTAAATGACCTGTTGAACCGTTGACCGGTGGCAGGTGGGGCGACTGGTGTTGAGCATCTGGTTGTCATGGCAACCCTCCAGCCACAGGAGATTGTATATTGTGTTTGAAGGACCTAAAGTGAGGATTGAAGCATGATATTAATTTCCTTTGTTTTTTTTCCTGTGATTTGCAGTCATTTGTCAGCTGAGAAAGTAATGTATAGGTGCGTGCAATAAGTGTACTAAAGCCTGTAAAAGCCTCATATTATATCACTTCTTTTAATAGTAGAGTGACAGTCTGATCAAACGTATTAGTTAAAATGGATTGTTCTCTTTAAATGTATTTAAGGTTCTATCTTCTGACTATTTATTGACTTGGAACTTCCACCTTTGACCATCGTAGTAGCCACATGTTCTGTAATGTGGCTACAGAACATCAGTTTAGAAGCCCCTAATATCACCATACTGTGGGGTCGTGAAGTCAAAGTCAGTACGGACTCGATGCTTTGGGGTCACCTTGAGGCAACTCCAGGTTCAGGGTGAACCAGTATCCTTTCAGTATGGAGTTTGTCTGTGAATTGAAATTGTCCTCTGGTGTGAATGATGGTCGAGATGGGCCCTGCAATGCACTGAAAACCAAACTGCTGTGCCCCCAATTCTAGTTCCAAGGCACAAGGACAGGTTTGCTTCCACCACATAAATGATCTTTCAGTAAGGTTTACTGTGTTCAGGCAATCTTCATGGGTTTTTATAAATGTGTTTGGCGATGAACCACACGCGTTTTCCTGTAAAACAAACTGTTTTCTTTTCAGTGACCCGGTTCTATGTTGAGTCACAATTCCTAACGTGCTCATTCTTTTCCTCATGCCACTTTATCAACAGGCAGCCAGTAAAAACGCCATAAGATGTGCAAACCAAGCAGCTTCAATCTGTTGCTCTATTGTTTCCCCGGGACACTTCCACACCCACTCAGCTAAAACAACATTTGACCTCTTCCTGTGGTGACGCTCTGCCTCCCAGGCCTTGCCTGATCCCAAAAAGGCTGCTGCTGCACGTGGAGGTCAAGTGGTCATATAGCGTCATGCTTCAACACTTTACATCCAAACTGAATGTCAATAACTCAGTAGCTGGGAGGCGAAGCTTCATGCACAAGTTCTAAATAGACTTCAACATGTTGTCCGTCCTTCATACAGGCAATGCAACGTTCCCGAGGAGAATGGAGCTGTAGCTAACTCTTGCTGGTCTAGTCCTTTGTTGTGCAGAGGGATTTCCCAGTGCATGCTCCTGCTATATTTTTAGTCTTGACGATGAACCCTGTCGTGGTAGAGCAGAGCAGAAATGATTCGACTGTTTTAGTGGCATCAATGATTCAGGCTGACTTCCCTCACAGTCTACAGGCAGTGTCTCTGCTCCTCAACAACAACTGACTGTCATTATTCTACCGCCGCCGCGCATATCTAGTGATCAGACATTTTTCAGTATGCTGAAGAAAAGGTCACATTTCTTCCAGTCGTCAGACTTGTCACGCTGCTTTTACGTGATTATTTATGTCGGCGGGTGCGTGGTGCTGGAAGCCGTGTAAAGGTGGGAGGGGGGCGCACTTGTCTGTCAGGTTGTAGGATGCTGCAAGCGAGGAAGGGAAATGGAAGGGGAGAGGTTACAGTGTAGGCGTGAGATTACCGCGGCTCGTGGCCCGCGCTCGCCTGGAGGACTCTGACAGATCTTAATGGAGCCAAAGGATGTTCAGGCGCTCTGACTTAGCAACACAGATGAAAATGATCAAACTCTGACTCGCACAAACGAAGTGGAAGTGCTCGGCTATGTTGAGGATGAACTCTGATTTCCTTTCCATCAAGCTGGCTCCAGAGGACGTGTTTCCCATGAGACATCAGGACTCAGGGGGTGGGTGTTCTTTTTGGCGTCAGAAGTGGGATGGTCTTGAGACTGATGGACGTATCGCCTAGGTATGGGGCGTGAAGACCTGGTTCTGGTTGGATGTGTGTTGGTGCACCAGGACTCAACAGACAAGAATACACAGCCTCTACTGCACTCTTTAACGTGTTGTCCTACACCGTGTGAACCAGCAGTCCACTCACCCAATGAGTGAATGAGGACATCTGTCTCCACTTTCCGCCCTCTTTTTCACATTCCACTTCATTAACCGCTCTCTGTGAACAAAAAAAGCTGCTGCTGTGCCGCTCTCATCCTCTCACTGATTCTCCGTCTTTCTTTAGGACGACACAGAGCCCTACTTTATTGGAATATTCTGTTTTGAGGCCGCCATTAAGATCATCGCCCTGGGCTTCGCCTTTCACAAAGGCTCCTACCTCCGCAATGGATGGAATGTAATGGACTTCGTGGTGGTTCTGACCGGGTGAGTCCTGCGGGTGTCAGCTGGGGCAGCAGTCATAAGTGACAGAGTGGTTTCTTTTGTGTGAGTGTGCAAGAGATTGAGAGACTGGTGGAACCAACTCCTTGCTGCTGGAGCGTCAAGATTTAACATCTGATCGCGGGAGGGTGGCACCAGCCACACAGATGTTCTACTGAGGACCACCGTCTATATGGTTATCTGAGTCCAAAAAAACCCCCATGAGAACAGGTGTCAAAGACATTTTCTGGAAACGTAAAACGCATATAAAACGTAAAACGCAATAAATTGTTTATTCATTCATATTCATTATTAAATATAGAACACAGCAAGAACAAACAACACTGTTGTAGCTGAAATGAATATATTCCAATAATAATAATAACAATAATGTCAGAAATGTCAATAAAAGAAGCCCAGTCAGTTCAAACTTAATGGACGCTTTTCTGCACATGGAGTTATGCGAATAGCATGGTGAGGCTGGAGCAACAATATTTCTTCTCAAAAGTAACCTGGCTAACAAACAAACCTGAAACAAGCCCAAATAACATTGGTGGGCAGTTACATTTCCTAAGGGGCCACATTCTTTCCTTTGATGAATGTGTGGGGCCCTCAAGCCACAAGACGGAAGCACAGAGGAAAAAGATTCTAAAATGAAAATGTATTTGTGTGTATTTAAGTATCAGAAAATAGGGTAAAGGGTGTGTCATAACACATATTATTTCACATTATATATATATATATATATATATATATATATATATATATATATATATATATATATATATATATATGTATGTATATATATATAATGACAGATTGACATAAAATGTGAATATGATTTTAAAAAAAGGCAATTTATTACATGAATTTTCTTTATCTTTTATTCATTTAGTTTGAGGGACAAAACAAATGCTAAAATGACCCATTACATGAACATTACTCAGGACCACATGAATACAGGCAAAGGGTGCGTGTGGCCCCACGCACCTTGCACTTTGTTTGTGTTGAGCTGCCATGAAGGGAAGATAAGTGGCTGTCATTTTCATAAGTGACGATTGATTTGTTGTCAGTTCCTGAATAGCTGGGCATCGTTGGTGTTTTACATAATCTCCCACATCGACACAAAGCTGACTCATTAATGCGTGGAGGCAGGAGTCCACACAGAAGACATCGCTTGTGAATGATGTCCAGCACATCTCCGTCTGCGCATCTGTACTCCGTCGTGACTCGCCCTGCACGACGAGTCCGTGTCAGAATGTTTTGTTCAATCTGCCACTGTGTAAGTTCAAGCGTTCCTGCTCATTCTCGCATCCCATGCTGACGCAGCTGGATAAAAATCAAGGATCAGATAGTGTCGCCTAGCAACCAGAGTGGATTCTGTGCTTGTTGTAATTGTGCATCTGTGTAACTGTTTGTGTTTGGTCTGAGATGCCCCTATGGGACTGTGAAGGATAAGGAAGGGCGCAGAAGATCAGTGAGGCGCAATCCATTGGCAATCAACCCCATCATATAGAAATGTCGTGTGCATCCTCTGTAAAGACCAAAGATGGCCTTTTCACACCAAGTTCGGATGCTGAAATACGTGACTCATTGTTCTACGGCACACCCCGTTTGAAGCCATTCATCCGTAGCTACATTTTATTTCCATGTTAATTCAAGCACCTTGTTTGTGTTCTTAAATCGACTCATTTCTGCGTTTGGATGATGTGATGCTGGCCATGTGACAGTGGGGACCACTGCCAAAAATCCACTTCATCTGCCGCTGAAGGAAGTTTATGTAGCAGCTTTTGCCGTTGTTTTGAACTTGACAGCCGGCGCATTGTTGTACATGATGTTAGCATCATACCATTGGGTCAGCAGCAACGCATAAGCAAAAACAGCCTGGACAATGAATGGAACTATCTAAGCAACCGTGCACTTTCAAGGCTTTTAACTTTCATCATCATGTTCTACAAGTAACTTTACTCTGAGTAAGAACAGACTAGTGCAAGAAAGTGAACCAAACCATGCTGAAACTCACACTATAGTTCTTCCTGGTCCACGATGACGGAATAACACGACTCAATGATGCCTTTTGTTCTACTTTCTGAAGGGGCAAATGACTTTACTGTGGCCTCACGGGCCTTGAGGAACTCCTTCTTCAGCATTTCATTGTTGACTATAAAGCATACGCAGCGTGATGTCATCAGCAAGTGACACGTTTCTCATTCACCAGGTGAATGTTTTTGTTGGCGGAAACTATAATGTAAAAAAAAAAATCTATCAAATCATAAATTTTAAGTGTTATTTAATAATGAAAATGTAAAAAGTCCCTCCACAAAACTGTGTAGCACGATGTCACCAGAAGGCGCCGGCCCTGTTGCTAAGCTAGCTAGCTACATGCAACTTATTTGGCATCTGCTCAGTCATGCGTAGCGTATAGCTCAGTTTAAACAGGACTCTGTGATGCTTGTGCCATTCTGCTGTTGCAGTACATCTGGGGACGTTGTTGTTCATGAAGAAGAGAATCATGGAACTTATATTGCCAGTCAAATATAGCAATACTACAGCTTCAGCTTCTGATGAAAATTCCTACCCTTATAAAACTCAATATTCCTCGTCTTTTTGAATTCACACATCCTGGGAGACATAAGGAATTGTATCATCCTCCATGTGGACCAGAAGCCAGCAGCAGTGTTGTGCTGCCGAGCGGGTCGGGCCCCCTGTCTTTAGGCTAATGATGTTGCTTCAGCCATGAAGTCCTAATGAAAGGCTCTAAATGATGGCCTTGCTGCCGGCAGTGGGAGACCTTTAATCTGTCCTGATCAGGCATTAGTAGCCCTTAATAGGGGAATAAATCTGACTCCAGTTGCCAGAGGCCTAATCAATGGTGAGAAAAAAAATTACTCTGCTGGATGAAGTAGAAAGCTGCTTGTTTAATACGGATCATTTTTCACACGGTAATGAATGGGTACCTTGTTTTAGTGGACATTCCTGTTTCAAAATTAAAGACGTTACCATACATGGTGTTAAAAAGAATATTTTGAACACTGCATTTGCAAAAAAAAGGAGTTGGTCTCACAGTGTGTTTCAGTTTTGTATACACTTCCGGTAAAATGTCACAACAATTATTAAGGCTTGCATGCTTGAATTCTGCTCGAACATCCCCTCAGTTTGATAGACTGTCACATTTGAGTTCGAACACCCAGAGCGACAAAATCTCTGGCATGCTGATTTGACACTGAACCTCCTTGCGGACACAAGTGCAGACTACCATTTCCATTTTCACTGATCGATCAATCAAACGTGAAAACCAAAAGCTATGCCGTTTCCCCGCGTCAGTCTAAAAATGGACATCAAAGTTGGCACTGCCTTTCATCTGCCGGGCAGTCGGTGGTCCGACACCAACACAGACTTTTAAGTCTGCGATTGTGGGTGAGAGGTGGGGTCAACGTTGCCTGCGCCCAGCTGTTTGAGTGAAAGCTGAATGCTTAATGGCTAAATGCTGCCGTCTGATGGAATGGGGATGGCGTTCAGGCGTGTGCTGGTGTTCTAGCATTCAGGTAGGTGTGGGTCCAACAGGTTTCAGCACCTTTTCAGCCATATTTTCTGATATACTGAGGGGTGTGTCCTGGACATGAATGGTGGCAGTACAAGCTGGAGAGAAATGGAGCAAGAAAATGCAGGACAAAATACATTGTATCTGAGTAAATAAGAGAGATGCAAGTTTCGGGGATCAGTTAGCCGGAGTTATTTCAAGATAATGGGAGGTGAAGAGGAGAGTGCAGGCAGGGTGGAATGGAAGCAGAAGAGGAGCTAATGTGAAAGAAAGGTGCTACAGGACAGTAGTGAAACCTCCCACGATGTTTGCTTTATAGTCAGCAGCTGTTACACCAAGACAAGAAGAAAGGTTAGAGTGGAGATAAAGATGCACAGCTTTTCATCAGGAGTTACTTGGAAGGACAAGATTAGAATGTGTATCTCATAGTGCGGAGAAGTTCAGAGACTAAGTTGGCCAAGTTTGGAAGAAGAAGCAGGAAGACATGGGCCATGTTGGATGAGGAAATGTTTTTCCTGTATACAGTATAAAGTGTTTTTTCCCTCCACCCACAGCACTCTGCATGACAGAGATGTGTGTGTGACGGTAACAGCAATTTGAGTGTTACAATTTCCTACGTGTTGTACAAACATTTTGTCAGAAACAGTCAATTCCTAACCTAAGCAGTCTCCTCAACATCCTCATCGCTGACACAAGTGGTCATTGACCTGACAGGTGTGTGTGTGTGCTGCTCGTCTTCTTGCTACAGGCTGTTGTGCTCAATGTCCAAAGCTGGTGAGGATTTTTTTTTTAGAGCTGAATGTATTCTGTGAAGCCAGATGAGCACTCCACACACACACACGCACACGCACACATACAGAGAGGCAGTTCTGCTGGCATCCACACTAGCGCCAAGCAGCAGGTGGGAGCCGGACTCCATCACTGCCAACTCAGGCTCAGTCAGGAACCTGGTCAGGGCAATGAGCGGAGATAAAATTCATCATTCTCTGAATAATCCATTACACGATGGCCACTTAGGATGCTGTCATTAATCATCGGCTCAGTAAATAGTAGCAAAAACGCCAATAAGCCAGGGAGCTGGTTATTGCACTTCACGCATGAAAGGGCAAATATCGGAATCGTTTTTTTCAAGTCATCTTAAGGCCTTAGGTTTGTCTTTCACAGCAGAAAACATGATTTACACTGTGTTCTACTCGATAATAGCGAGAATAATAAGCACAGTGGAAAGAATTTATTTAGACCCTCAAGAGAGTTTTCTATAGATCATTATACAAAAGGTCCATATTGACAAAATTGTCTCTGTGTGTCATTGGTGTGGTATTGAAAACATGAATGTAACAACAAAGCATCATGAAGACATCTGATTTGTTTTCCCTGAATGAGTCACATGAGGATTGGAGCTGTGTCAGCGTGTGCGATGCTTACAAATGTGAGATGCCGGCGTCTGTGTGAGACGTGTCACTGATGAGAAAGTGTGTCTGAAGTGAACTGTGCGAGACAACCACTTCATGATGAGCGTCTTCAGACAAAGCAAGTCAACAAAGTGACTAAATGGCAGATCACGCCAACACGCACTCAAGTCATGATGAATATTTACTGATGCTCAGTGAGCAGAGGTGAGTCACTCTGGCGCGGGATCTCTTCCCTCCCATAGTGCCCGACCAAAATGGCTGCTAGCTAAGCGGCCTCACATGTGACGGCACAGACCATTAGCATAATGACTTGTATCTGGCAGGTTCTTGGCGTGACACGTCTTGCGTCATCTGCTCCGTTTGTGACTGAGCTGCTGCGCCAGCGTGGGGAGAATAACTTCACTTGACTTGGCGGCAGACAAAGACGCTGGTTTGAGGCACCAAATCACCAGCAGCAGCACCAGAAAAATGCTGTTGAAAGTAAATCATGACTAACCTGAACCTCTGTTCATGAACAGACTTCCAGTCTCACTCGGTTTAACCAGCAAGTTCTCAGTGATGCGTCTGTGATAGAGATTTCATTTCCTGCAGAGAGAGGAAGTTCAGCGTTGCCTGTTAAACAGAGCATATCTGCAGATCTTCCTGAAACACGAGTCCAGATCCAAGTCTTAGGACTGCATTCAAAGAGCTGCCATATAACAAAGGAGTTTGGGTTATGGTTTGTTAAGCGCTGCTTGGGTTAAGTTGCTCTCTGCTGTAGAAATAGGGGGGTGAGCAAGACACATACCCAGGCAAAAGAAACGTTCTCCACCCCTGGATTTCCCCGGCATCTACAGCTGCGTGATAACCAGGCGGAGAAAGTTCGCCCGTTCCAATAAGGCGGCCACAGCAGGCTTGGCGCTTGGTGAGTGAACTTTTGAGATGTTTATTTTGTTCACGTTTAACAGGGTGCACTGGCGCAGCAATGTGATTCTACTCTGACGTGTTTCTTGTGCCGCTGTCGGCAAACTGTGGCTGTCTGGTTGGCATCTTTCTGACACATACTTGACTGAATGCCTAGGTGTAAAATGCACGGCCTGCCACTGGGGCAACTTGTCGGGATGTCACCTAGACACCTCTCTAGTGAGGATTTGAGGGCCTGTCCAACAAGGGCCAACGCTGGACGGGCTGGAGGAAGCATCTAGTTGGATTGGGTAACTGTCTGTGGACAAGAAAGTCTCCTGGTGGTTCTACAAGTTGTTTTATTTCATTTTTATTTTTATCTTGCGGAGTACATTCATTGTTACTGGTACAAAGTCATTCCAATGCCTCTTGTATATCCCATCAATTCCTCCCTATTCAACAGTGATCGTGCAATTGAATTTTCTAGCCTTCCCCTGCATTAAATCTGCCTCCCTCACATGCATGAAAGGCTTGTTCTGCCATGTTCTCCTCATCACAATTGTCTCATCTCCTCTTCAATGCCTGAGGGTTCGTACCAAACAAGCGCAAGGAGATTTGTTTGAGTCAGGCGACAAGGTAATAAGAAGCCTTCTTTTGTTTTCCTTCCAATCTGTTCCTTTACATTGAACCACAGGGAGTCTTCTCCTGAAACGCTTGCAGCGCTCTCATCCTCATCGTTTTTTTCTTCTTCTCCTCGCCACAGTGGAGAGGCGGCTGTGTTTGTTCAGACTTCGCCGCCTCTAAGTTGCAACACCGGGACAGAGAGTCACCGACAGATAGCAGCCAAAATGAAGATGGCGGTTGAGGATGGCTTGCACACATTAGAGGCGTGGGGTTGTTGTTGTTGATCATCAAAGAGAAAGCCAACATTTAATAGCCCTTGCTGTTGTTTTGCCTCTGAGCCACACTCACTCCCTGTGAGGTGTGTGGTGAGTTTCAAATTCCCAAAGGTTTCCATTTCCCCTCAAATATCATTTTATCATGCTCATCTTTTCACTCTCCTTTTGCTACCCAACGTGAACCATTCAAACGGAGCCTTTGATCACATTTAAAATGCAATATTTATATACCACAATAAATTAGTAATGCAGACGTGGTCAGTCACTTGTGACGTAACTAGAGGTACCAACTCAGTAAACAAGCACGTCTAAGTGCACAGAAGCGGAGGAAGTCATGAGCGGTATCAGTGAAGATTTGATCGATGTGCCAATGTTTTTTGTGGAAGAAGAACAGGTTCATGTAAACTTGACTTTGTCAGAGGATAAAGGGCCAAGTTAGCAAGACTCAGGATTGTTTGGCTCTATAACAGCGAATGGTCGTATTAAAAAAAGATGAAGATGAAAAGGGTGTTATTGTCTCTTGAGCAAGGTCACCATTACAAAATATAGAATTTGTGAGGGTAACCAAAGGGTCTTGCTCTTTTCTGGGTGAGTTTTGACTCTACTGCAACTGATACTGATGATACATTTGTGTTTGTTTATGTTTGAAACCTGTGGTTGCCGCAGTCAGTGCCACAGTCCATTTGAGGAGAACTTTCTGGCCACAAGGCTACTGTACATCAGCAAAATGATCACTGCAGAGTACAGACGACGCCACGGGTTTACACTTGTCCCTCCTTGCCTGTCCCAAACAGATGAGGCAGGTTTCCAGTTCTCTTTCAGTGCAGCATTGAGCTGAACTTGAATTTAGCTTTACACTTATTTACTGTTGTAATTCAACAGAACCAACTCTGTATACAATATACAATATATAATTTAATAATGCATATTTAGGCCAAAATACCCCATGAAAAAACCCCCACTCTATTTTGGTTTCATCCTTTACAAAAACTGTAATCCTGGCCATTCCTGTGTATCTTACGTCTTCTCATTGCTAGGCGCAAACCCACGTATCAGTGGCTAAACTTTACTGCCGTAAGTAAATCTATGGCCAAAAATTGGTCAGAGTCATTTTTTGTTTTCTGTCGCTATCTCAAAATGTTCCCATGGAATAAACACTTCTTTTGTTCACCTGTTGTTTAGCAATGATCGAAATAGAGTCCTTCCAGAAGAGTATAAATAATTTTCTTATCATCATGGCCATGAAGAAGGAGCTCAGTGAGGATCTGCGTCAACGTCTTGTGCAGGCTCACAGTAAAGGAGAAGCTTACCAGGCCATATCAAAGCAGGATGATGTCCCTGTGTCAACAGTGCAGAACAACATCTACAAGCACAAGAAGTTCAGCTAAAAACCTCAGTGGGCGGGGCAGCAACGGATCAGCAACGCCTAACAAATACATTTAGAAAAGAGACAGAAGCTTGAGAACACGGAAACAAAATGCACAAGTGAATAACCACACAGGGCAATGGCATCAAAATAGGACAGAAAGTAACGTAGAGGTCGGAACACTCGCATGGTTTAGAAAATTACAAATAGACACAGGAAGAATGTGGCAGTCAGAACTAGTGCGCCCAAGAATTTGACCATCAAGCTCGGAAACATGAACAGAGCAAAGGCATAAGAAACAGGAGAAAACAAGAAGACAACCAAATAAAACCTAATATAATCGCCGAACATGACAATTCCATCATTCAGTGAATATGAAAATGAATTTATTAAAATGTAAAGTCAATAAATTACTGTCTAATTAGTAGAACAAATGGATAAAACAAGTTTGGTGTTTATGAGTCAGTTACACATCTGGTTTTCAAAGCTGGTTAATTGGTTTGTTTATCATGTATTGATCTATCTGTGCAGCTGCACTTGGTGTTTACACATGAGACCGTGACTCAACTCCAGGGCTGTTTGGAGGGTGTGTAACATGTTTGCACGCCCCCTTCAGTCGCGCTAATTTACATTTGCATATAGAACATCCAGGCTGTCACTTCCGTGCCGAGGGTAATTTGTTGAGTAAACCATGCAAATCATTTTCTCCGGTCCTTCTTCGCACCCGTGGCTCCAGTGGGCGTCTCAAGTATTACTCCTCGCATTATTACAGTTGGAGTGCTAATGTTTTCGTGCTGCTAATTTGAGGTGCCGCAGCAGCATAATTACCCCACTGCGCGCATGTTGGCACTCGGCGTGTCAATAAAGAAGGGCTTGCCTTCAGCAAAACACAACCGTCGTTGTGTAAGAACTTGGTGGAGTCTGGTGAGTGAGTCAATGCTGTTCAAGGAAGGTGTTGTTTGAGGGTTGGATGTCGTGCTGCTGGTGAGTCTGGAAGGACCTTGAAGTGAATCATGCACTAAATGGGCCTGTTAACCCTGACTGCAGCTGATCGATCAGGCCCTTTGTTTGACCTTCACATTTAAAAAAAATCTCTCCACCAGTTCAAACTGGAAGTGTATCTGAGGGCCAAATTGCTGGTTTTAATTTTAAGAGCTTCTCATCCTTCTAGTGAAGTCATTGAGGGCTGGATTCAACCCTGTACCAGGGGCAAAGGTCACAAAAACAACTGCTCTCATACGGACTCGGTGACAATTCAAATCAGGTTCCACTGGAACATGAGAACAACATTGGAAACAGTGTGTCACTGTGTCATCGAGGAAGGCACTGTATCACAGCCTCCTACTGTCTGCAGGTGATCGTCTCTTATTGGGTGACCTGTGGTGCTAAAAATATTCTTGGTCCATCATACAAGTTGACTCTGGATATTATGTTGGATGGAATCACAGAAGTCTAGTGACATGTTTTTTTCACATACTAATATGTTAATGACAGGCGCACTGGCGCAGCTGTGTTATTGCACTCTAAGAGACATGTCTCTTGTGCCGCTGTGTGCAACATTGCAAATGAGTGTACAATCTTGTTAAAGTTGGCCTACTTTGTTTTGTCCATAGTTGAGGTGATGCAATGCCCAATAGTGTGTAAGGAGTTTTTTCTCCGGCTGTGGTGTCATAAATAATGGTATTATTAGAGGTACGGTTTGAGGTGGGATACAATATATAAATTAATAATGCAATAATGAGAGAGTGGTGGAACTGGAGCCCTTGTTCATCATGTTTTTGTGCGACTCATAACTCTTGGATTAACTCTTTGACTGGCATCCAAAGCCTGACACCAATGCCCAGGTGATCAAGATGTTTGAGCCAAAGACCTGGAAGGTTCTAAACAAACGGGACGGGAAATACCGACAAAGAAGATGAAGTAGAGGAAAAGACCTGAAGGCTTACAGCCATCTGGGCTTGATAGGATGATCACCATTAGGGAGTCAGGAAGCAGACGTTCATGTCTTGATCGAGCTGGCACAAGAGTCATCTGTAGCTCTGATGCAGGGAGCTGCAGAGAGCTAGATCCATTTGGGACAGAAACAGACTCTTAAAGGGCATTGTTATTTTTAGTCCATATCCAAGTGTCGCAACGATGTTGGCACCTACCTCCTCAGTCACAGCAGGGGTGCAGCAGAGCAGAGTTAACTGCTCGAGAGTGCAACACCACCTTTTACGCAAAATCAATCAACACCCAGTGTTGGGAGAAACAAAGTGCACTTGCGTTGGAGCCTGACCATGTGTGAGGTCTTTCCTTATTTTTAAAAAATGTTGCTCTGATTTTAGCAGCTTGAAAGTCAAAACAAAACCTGCCCTGTGGGAGATGAAGACACAACAGAAATAGAAAATCCAATTCTGAGTCACAGAAAGCAACACAAGCTGATGACTGTTATTTCCTTCCCAGCAGCTCTCCGTTCCCAATCCCCACCGTGCCTGACCTGCTACCTAGGCTCCAAAAATGGAAAAAAAATACAGAACTAGTTGAGAATTTTAACGGAGCTGAGCTTGAGAGAACCCATCTTGCAATGCTTTTGTGCTCATGAGACCGTGCGAGTGTAAAGTGTTTTATTCCTCCCCTGACGCAGACAAGCTGGACCTTGTCCTTCAAGACACAGTCTGAAGATAAAAACAAAAAACTGCCTATGAAAGAATGAACTGATTCTAAATTGTGTGTTGTACAAACTATATAAGCAACCCTCAGCCCAGATGTGGTTCCACATCATAAGCAACCTTACTGATGAACTGTAAAATTGTGATGACAAGGATGCATTTTCCCTGCTAATGGCTGCTGACATTATGTTTTATTTACCGAAGAGGCCAGTATTTGCTCAACCAGTCGTTCCAGGAAGACAGAGGAAAACACAGGTCGCTTTTAATCAATATTTTTCTCTCCAGAGCGAGACTTCAGCGTCCGACTCCCTGACCACGGGTGTTGTTATTGCCCTGTGTTTTATAGGGAGTTCACCGTGCAGGAGGTATTTCACTGCTCTGTGTCACACTCTGTTAGAAAAGAGCGTTTAAAGTGCAGGTGATGAAGGAACAGACAACAAGAGACTTAAAGACTTTGAGAGTGTGAGAGGGGCATTTGTTATTGATGGCAGTGATGAGCTGTGGAGGAGGGGGACGCTTGCTAATGATTGGGAGATGAGCAAGAGCCGGGTGTTTGGCAAACTCATCTTTCACATTCTTGTGGCTTCTTGGTTTTAAAACAGGAAATGAAAAATTGCTCATCACATTTGTTTTTATTGTTCATAAAAGGTGTCAGATTTTCTCTTCAAAAACAAATAAACAAACAAAAAAAAGAATATTGTCACACAGCAATAACAATATTTTCATATTATCACAAAAAAATGATAATAGTACATCAATCAAATTTGTCTTCAGATTTTTCTATGCGTATTTTTTCCCAAGTCAGAGAGAAAACACTATAAAGTCTATTGCTATCAAAACTTCGAAAACCGAATAAATCGAGACCTGTCACTGTTACTTTCCGTACTCCCTCTCATGGTGATGAATCTGAAGATGGGAGCATTGGTTCATGAAATTAAACACTTTCGCAGATATTTTTTGCGAACTAGCGTGTCGTCAAACTCGCTCAATCCATCCTCACTTGACGTAATACACAGATGTTGGGAAAGTGGTCTATTGCGTCCTGTACTGACGAAAAAGGCAGCCTGCAGTGTAAAATGCGTCGGTGTTTCGGTGAACTGAATGAATGTTTTCCTTCCGTAGCGACCGAGGCGGGGCAGTCTGGATTGTGCACTGTACGGTGGCTGCATGGAGCATCTCGTGCGGGTGCATGGCGCAACATGCGCGGGGGAAGAGGGAACAAAAAAAAAAAAAACAGACAGAAATATAGCTCTAGGCGCGGTGTGGATTGGGCGAGGAGCAGGAAGCATTGGGGGAGACGTACTGAAGCTCTCTTCACTGAAACACACTGGATGTCAGATGCTTTTCATAACCCCTTCCGTGGCTTTCGTGACTAAAACACACTGCCATTTGACAGGCTTTGAATATCAATCTGACACATTGTAAACATAGAATAAATGTAGCGCCATCTCATGGGTTACTTGGTTAGTTTTTTTTTTCTGCATGTCGCATTGCACATGCGATGCCTTTTTGCCTTTTTTGTCAGTATTGGACGCAAAAGGCATCTTTCCCAATGACAGCGTACGACGCCAAGGGAGTGAGGGCTGGTTGGGTGTGATAAGTGACTGACCCTCACGATGTTGGAAAGTGCAGCTGTACTCACTTGTTTTGCACATGGCCTGTTTTCTGCTGTATTTAAAGGGCTACAGTGATTTCAGCCAGTGTTGAGCTTGAGTGTCCTAGCTTCTATCTGCACCTACCCAACGACTCAGCAGGACGCTATCGTCGCTTTCCATTTTTCCATTCCAATCCTTGCTCCTCCAGTCACTGTGTTACTGTAGTGGAAGCTCAGCTGTTGAAATGTAATTTGTCCCAACCTGTCTTGTGCGTTGCTTCTCTGGATGCCCAGTATCAGGTTAAGTTTTGGCGCTGTACAAGAAACGGACAAACTATTAATAATAATGAAATCTAATGAGAGTTCTGGAGTTTCGTCACGTCACCTTCTCTTTTCGTTGTTCATAAAAACCGACATGCATTTTATCTTGGCTCGCTGTGACGCGGCCGTGGTCCTCCGACTGATTTGTGCCTGGAAGAGTGGACTGCAGCGTGACGTCCCTGCAGCCTGGTTGAAATGTTCCAGGGGTGGACAATATTGTCCTGACTTGATTAGATTTTCTGGCATAAATCACCGCTCATGTTGTCAGAATGGCTCCTGTGGGGAATCTCTCATTATTGCTTTGTTACACGGAAGTTATTGTCTTCCGTCTGCTGGACGCCTGAAATATATACATCTGTGTTTTATGTACTCTTCCCAAGACGCTCAAACTGGAGCTCATCTGTTTTATAGTTCTGTCCAACAAGTTGATGCGATTCTAATGATTCACTGTTTTTAAAGCAGCAGTGGAGGGTCCCTGCGTGTCCACTGGTGAATCAAACATTTGTCGGCCTCAACCACAAGGAGAGGCGAGAGAAAAAAAAATCTTTTCAGGGAAGGCAACTGAGAGTATGAGTCACTGCTATTAGCAGGGGGACACTTGGTTGGATAAAAAGGATAGTGACCAATTAGGAGGCAGCATGTTCTGGCTTGGGGAAGAGAGTGAGGATTACAGCACAATGCAGTCTCAGAAATGGAGACGGCAGCTTGTTCCTGTGATGCTGTTGTGTTAAACTTGAGGCCTGCAGGCCGCATTCAAGTGGGAATTTAGTGGTATATAGCCTACTGCGTTTCCATAAAATCATCAATTGCTTGGAAAAAGCACTGCCTCCTCATGTACTACAAGTCCCAAAACAGCTGGAGTTTCTCGCACTAATAAGGGCAAAAGGTGACAATCATTTATGTTTGATTTGGTAGATAAGACATGACCAGCAGATCACACAGGTATCTCGGGTAGTTTGGGAGACGTGAAAAAGGCAAACATACATAAGATTGAAATGATTTGTGAACACCATTTAAAGAGCAGGGAAACTGCTATAGCATAGTCGGTTTTAAGCAGCTCACAAGGAGCTCGATTTTTCATGTGTGCTCACAAATAATCTCTAATCTCCCTCTTTAAAACCGCCAGAGCGTCCGTGGCTCCTGCAGGGTGGCGCTGTAGAAGCTTATGTTCCACGTCTGCTGTTCTGGATTGAACTGAGCAAACCGTTGTTGCCTCTCTCACTCTTGCTCTCTCTCTCTCTGCTTTCCTTGTTGTCGTGCTTCTTTCTTCTGAGTCTTTTATCCTTTTCCCCCGCTTCCTCTGTTTCACATTTTCTTTGGCAATGGCATTCACAGAGCGACCAACTTTCAGATGACATTTAAAAGCTGATGCTGCCTCAGATGCCCCAGAACCTTTTTGAATTAATGTTGACCCGTCAACTTTTCCTTCAGCGACTGTACCAGTAGTTTCAGGGAGGCAACTGATGGGACAAACTGATATTGTGTTGGTCCATGAAAGTCTTAGGTTTTTTTGGGGGGGCTAATTCCACAAATGCTATCAACCCAAAATTCAAATCCCACAGGCCACACCATCATCAAAGTAGCGGTGCGTCCACCAGGCCTTAAAAGATGTTCATTCTTTTTGCTCTTTGCTGTCAAAGTGTTTCTGCTTCAGCTCAAGTTGACTGGATACAAGGAATTTGATTTAACGTAGAATTTATGTCTGGCTTCCTATTCAATATCAAGAAGACATATTGAATCCATTTCAGATTGTGTGTGACTTCAGTGGTATAACTATCCAGCTTCAGTGAAGAACCCTTCTGCCATCTGAGATGCCACAGCAAGTTCACCGCCTCCCCCATAAACCATAACCAAATCTTGATCGTCCTCTTGAGTCACACAAAACCTCTACACGTCCTCCTTCATCACACTCATGAACCTCATCCTCCTTCATCCAACATGTCCATTGTCTCTCCTCATCACATGTCCAAACCATCTGTCTGGAGTTTGGCCTCCATCATTTTGTCACCAAGCTTCTCCTGAGCAGCTCCTCTGATGTACTAGTTTTTCATCTCATCCTTATCCGTCACTCCCAAAGTCAACTCTGACTCTTCCAACGCTGCTCCTTGTCTTTGTCTCAGTGCTACTGTTCAAATCAAACAGCAATTTTGGCAAACTATAGCAACGACAAAAACAAAATTTTAAGTGGAAACAAGCATTACATAGGACCTGCTTGTGTCTTCTGAGTCTTCTGCTGTCAAATCAATTCATGTGCCCGTGAGTCAAATTAACAAAACAAACAGCAATAGGTGGTGAAATCTTTTGACTCGCTCCCTCCCACATCAGTCCAATAACAATCACAGGCAGCTGCTCTGCATCACCTACCAACCTGAAAGAAGCATTGTTATGTTGTTGTTTCTATGGCGACAGGGTAGTTTCCACTGCTGCTGACATATATGAAGCTCCGATTTGGCAGGTTCTGTCAAGCGGGTGTGAAGACCACATCAGTGGAACATCATTTCTCCCACACGAAGCGAAAATGTCTGAAGAGTAGAAGCTAAGAAATGCAGCTGTGTGGGAGTCGTACTTGACCTTTCGAGTTAAGAGAATATTTCGCCATCCTCTTCACTTCAAACTCTGATTTTTGTTTATGGTTAGATTGCCTTGAAAAATGCTTGATGTGTGTGTGTGTGTGTGATGTGATGAAAACAAATACCGCATGGAGATAGTGCTGACTAACCAAGTATGTTACCTCAACATACTCTCTTGAGAATAAATGGGACTTATGAAGTTGTACTTGATCATAATTTGTGGTTTGAAGTCACACAGATATGAGGATATTTCTGCTTGCTGGGTCTTCACCTGGGAGCTGTCTGCTGCTGATGTTTCGACACCCTTAGGAGGTGGGGCAGCGCTCCCAAGGGTGTTTGGGTTTGATATTTTTAATTTGTCTGCTGGTCCCTGAGAGTCCCACCAGAATCTTCAGCGCCTTGTTGCTCTGCCCCCTCTGGTGAGCCTATCCCAAGGCTTAGTGTTGCCACAAATCAGGAGGAAGCCCAAACACCAATAAGGTGTGTGAAGACTCTGACTCGGTTGGTGTGGTCTTGACTGCACACTAAAGGGCTTCCGCACAGGTCCCAACATCTACACAGCTGAAGATTTCTATGGGGCGACCTGATAACTGGAAGATGACTCAACTGCTCCTCCCATCTTATTCACAGACTTGACAAAGATATATCTTCCTCCATTCCGCCCTTCCTGTCCTCAATGCCGTGAGTCTCCCTCTGGCTGAGGCACTGTCTTTCTGGCTGCTTCCAAATGCTCTTGATGCTGCATGTTATCAAGCTTGATTCTATTCTATTCTATTCCTTCTCTGTCAATTTTGACGACATATTTTTAGCTGCTCACGCCACACACTTGATGTACAAACTCACACCTGCTGTCCCCTCATGACAGGAAAGCAGTGATGTGAGTGGAGATCATGATTCGTGTCATTCCAGCCAGCTGGTCCTGAACCTCAGGGGGGTTGGTGCCACCTGTGATTGACAGCCGCATGAATGTCCATGATGACAGCACGTGAGCACAGAAATACACACCTTTATTCGTGGTTTCTACGTGGTATGAGGAAATGGTGTTTAAAAGGAAGAGAGTCTTGATTAAAATATAGATGGGTCTTGAGAACGCTGAAATGTGCTGTAGGTCTAATAAACATTGCAGTGTTTTGGCGTTCCAGGAAAAGCTTGAACAGACAAACACGTCTGGATGATTTCAATATTCTCTGCTCGCAGGAATGTCCCCAGTAATTAAAGGAGGCAAATCTTGTTTGCCCTCGAACAGCTGAGGAAACTAGCCGACAAAACAGAACCTGAACCTCTCGGAGGACACTCGTAGGCTTCTGTCATATCCAATTGTGGTCCAAATTCTTGCTCCAAACCGACAGACTGGACAGTCGGTAACCCGAATTACAACGTAACACAGTTATCGGATCGAAAGAATGATGGAATTATATTCCATTTTTTAAAGTCATCTAGATGAGTTTTGACATATTGCAGATATGTCATGTCAGGAACCATAACTTATATAGCCTGGCTAGACTGGAACTCCCTGTGTAACCACCGGGCACGAGCCCCCTCCAAGGGACCATGCTTTGGGGCCCCTCAAGCTCTGACACTGTCCCTCTGAAATATTGGGACAAAAGTAGCTCAGGCTAGCTAACCCCAACTGGCGTGTCTGAGGTACGAATGGATGATGGTTTCCTTAATGTCCTGAGGTTTGGTTTTGAGCAGTGAAGGCCAAGTTCAACTCTTAAAATGTGTTTTATTTCAGTTTGGTCAGCATCAAATGTTGCTGAACAGTATTCCAGGGTCCCGCCTGCTGTTCTCTGAAGTTCTAGCATGCTGTGCTCACGGTTGTATTTGTTTTTATTGCATGTCTCTTTTCATTCCTGCTGCACGGTAAGCTTGCTTACATCGTCTGCTCAGAGACCCGTTCATGGATAAAAAATCGTCTCTTAAACAGTGTTGGCTTCTCCCTTTGGCTTCTCCATTTGCAAACTTTTTTTTGTAAGCCATCCACAAAACTCTCCACCTAATATACAACCTTTTAGTCTGCGTAAGCTATTTAGCGAGTTGTACTTTGGAATTAAGTCAATCAGGCTCCTCGTGTCCTCAGGTGGCGTTAACAGGACGGCAGCGGTCCTGCATTAGCAACTTCCCGCTCCAGTTCACCGGCACAATAAAGTGAGGGGGAGTGGAAGGATGAGGGAGGGGGCTGTCAAAGGAGACTGGATGATGTTGTTGACAAGTTGTTGTTGTGCACGTGTGGATGATGCTCTTATGAGCCTGTGTATACTGGTCTTGCTCTGTAGTGCCGCCTTCTTAGATTTCATGAGATGAAGCGCTCCCAGCAAGCGGAAGATGGATCGCTAGTGCTGCTGCTGCCGCTGTGTGAATAATAGAGAGCTATTGAATGAAATTAATCATGAAGCTCCGTGTGTTGGTGCCCACGTTTAAATATATATGTGTGAAAGGCTTTTCCCCTCAAAAACAACCTGCTGAATTTCCTCTGATTTACTTCTTTTAGAAGCCCCGTGGTACCTTGAAAATTACCTGCTTGATAATGGATGTTTACACACAACACATCAGAACAAGGATCAAACTTTGCCTTCATTTTTGTCAGTTGCCAGGTTACAGGAATCAGTGAAAAGAGAACAGGATTTTACAGCCAAAAATGCCTGATTTTGTGGCAGATTGAAAAAAAGGAAGTATAAGTTGCAAGTGAGTATTTCAAGTGCAAACCCCAGCCCCTTGTTTTGTTACGGAGGTCCTCACGAGGGCGTAGACTGACTGACTGATTTTGATCTGACAGGTAAAGATGGGGAATGTTTGTGTGTGGATGACCACAATTTTCAGTGGCTCAGCAACAGTTACTGGTGATCTGTTACACCATGTGTCAGGAATACAGTATGTAATGTGTCAGCGCGGAAAGAGATGAATCTCGCGGTCAGCCATGTTTGTTTACATCCACCCTGTCTGGTGTGCGGAGGGTGGTGCACTGCACGAGTGAGTTCAGCCTTTTACTTCCATTTGTACATTTAAACAATCCAAATTTGGTCATTCGAGAATCAATTCAGAATCATTCACGTCCGGATTGTGAACCTTGTTGGTAATATTTGCAGGCTAATGTGAGCGTTTGGCATCGCTAAGGGGGGAGGGGCTAAAGGAGACTTATGTGATTGGTCGAATTTGGGGGAATTCACAGTGATTGGACAAAATTGCAGGAACCACTGTGAGCGTTTGAGGGTTTGCTCTAACACGTGGAAATCAGAGGGAACATTGGTAATGACCGCTCCAGTTAATCCCCCCTCGCCTGCCGTCATTCATTGTCAATGTATCATGCAAAAGTGCACTTGAAAATAGTCGCTACTTGAGGCCTTGGGAGTGAGAATGTGTAGATTAATCTGAATAACACACCACAAGCCAGAGTTTATTTGAGCTGTAGTCGGATCCAGAGTCTTACACAGGGACACATTAGCATTTTTACTGACATAAAATCCAACTCTCCGATGAACCTGAGAGCCATGACAGATTCTATGTGGGTCACCGCTGACCTCACTATGAGTCTGTCCCCATGTGTTCAGGTGGTCTTGAGGGTTTTATGCAAACATGTTTGTGAACTAAGGTGAGTTAAATTTATGACAGTAGTTTGAGAAACTTTCAGGAGTCTGGTGTGAGCTGCTATAATATAATATAATATAATATAATATAATATAATATAATATAATATAATATAATAACTTTTCAATGACTTTGTTGTAGTCTGACAGAGCTTTACAGTGTCTACCACCTGAATAATCTGAACAGATTCATCACAAGATATTCGACTGACACAATAGAGAACAGATGCAGCTCGTGACAAAGTTTCTAATTCCACTACATTCAAGCTATCAGTGGTCAAACTGCTCCTCACAAGAAGGAGGAGCAGCAGCAGTGCCGTTCGGCTGGGTGAGTTTCAAACAGTCTTCTTGCGCTCACCTGAGTGACTCGCTGAAAATGTCATATCGCTGCAGGGTATGATTCCTGACTCCAAATAAAATGGTTCATGAACTGAGATAAGAAATTGTAACTCTGGTGTTCAGTCAGAGTCCAGTGGTTCACCCAGGTACATCGATAGGCCAAATCCTCCTTTTAGGACTGCAGACAGGCCCGAGCAGGACAAAAAGAGAACAGAAAAGAAAATCCACAACATAAAGAATAATATGAATTTAAAAGAAAAATAAATAAATAATAAGTGAAAAGCCGATGATTCTGCCTTGTATAAACATGATTCAACACTGGCTTGTTTAGCTATTATTAATGATGACAAATGTAAATATTCAGCTTGGACAAATCTCATGTTGTATCAGACGGGAAAAAACAGAAATGTCACCTCAATATAAAAATGAAAGGATGATCAAGGATGACATCACATTGATTGGTTTTCATTGAGATTCCAAAGAAGGATGTTGATCTTTGAGAGGACTGTTCTGAAGTGGGGCCCCTTGTCGAGAAGAAATGCTTGTTAGTGTTTGAGCCTCACCTTTGGAACAGCTTGTACTGTAATGGGGTTCAAATCACTTACATCTAAACCAGGAGTTGAAACCAGTGACTCAGGTGATAAGTGAGTTTCATGAGGTTGGGTTTAGTGAGCACTGGCGACCAAAATAGATGGTAGCAGCACAGGGATATATCTCTATGTTTTAGGAAAATTGTAGAAGTTATTTAATGATAAAAGGTTGCAGAGTTTGAAAGATTGATTTTCAACCCTCATACAGGAAGCTAGCTATAAAAATGCATTTATTCTGTGATAAAAGAGTAAGGCACGCTTAATCCATTGAATGTGGAGTGGCACTGAAAAAGACATTTGCTTTTTAACATCTGCGAGGATAAAATAGGCATCACATTAGTCCTTGTATTCCATTAATGCAGCGTAACCTTTCCTTTTCTCATTTTTTCATCAGATGATATTTCACGGTTGACCTCTTTTAAGCAGCCATTAAAAACAATATTCGTTCCTCTCAGTCAGTCCATCTGATCTAAAACAAAGCAGAGCACGCAGGCACATCCATTGCACCCTTTATTCGAGACAGATTTAAAAAGATATTTTTGTGTTTCACACGGTTGTTTTGTTGGTTATAAATACTGTGCTACTAGATCCTTGTATGTGTTTACAACATCGTCCCATAATGTTGCGTCATGACCACTGTAGCTTTCCGTCAAAGAAGACCGTCATCCATCAACACTTTATGAGGAGTTTGTCGCTCCACAGCGTGTCTTGATTTACCCTCGGCGTTAATGAGTGCAGGCTGATTACGACCTCATTTAACAGCGCCGTGTACGGCTCTCGTGCGCATCAGATGATTTATTGGCGATTCCTTCTGCACTGACCACATGGGTTCATTCTCGCAGCGGATATCGACCGCTTGATTGAAAGTGCTGTCTGTTCCCATTTTATGAAATGACTCTATTCTGGACGCTGGAAACTCAGGCAATTATGAGACTGCAACGTTCACACAGCGCTTTTATTCATCTGTGTTAATATTGGGTTTGCAAATTTCCTCTGCAGCTACAAAGACAACCCGAGTTCCTGTTGAGCAATTGGGAATGAAGGATGGAACAATGTAAAATACATTACAAGCCACAACACAAACTTGCTCTGCCTTACTGATTCAAAATCATGAAGACAGCAAGCAGAAGGTAAAACGTCTTTGATATCAGACCTTCAGTTCCGTTCTGAGCCATCAGACAGATGGGACAATATTGCTTGAATGAGCTCAAGATCTATCTCTTTCTTCCTTTGTATGGGTTTCAGTCCCCATCGCTTCGATCACTTAGCTGTCACTCAGCTTCACTTTGTCTCATTCCTCCTGTCGATCGGACGCTGTTGAGAAGGAGATGTCTGGTTACCAGGAAGCATGAATTCCTGAGGCCGTCTGGCATCTCAGTAAACAAGGCTGGTCAGTAAATAAGCCTTCTGGCTATTGATGTTGAGAAAATAGAGCCATTGTGAAGACTTACCTTAGACATTAGATCACACTTGACTGGCAGAATAATGACCATGGTTACATGCAGAGAGTCGCGAGACAGAGGCAATAGCTCAATCAAGCTGCCTAGTCTGATTGTAACATATTCACCCACTTTACATGCAGTGGTGTGTGTGAACCCAACTATTGAGTAATGCCACCTCCGTGACAAGGGGTGGCGCCGTGAGCTCTCTAAGTGTCAGTAGAGGAAGAGCATGTGAAGCTGGCAGGTAGCAAGGAGCCTTTTCAGATTGTTAAATTGAACACAGCGATCGTGCTCACCGATTATCCAGTTTAACTTAAATGGTAAAATCAGAGCGTCATAGCGACAGCTGACCACTGTCACCATCATGGAGCTGTCATCAGCATCCTCATGCTTCGGCCTAGATTGAAACCTACCAGTTTCTCCATTAAATGTAATATTCCGGAGTCTGTTTTCTTTCTTTTGCAAGAATGATAAATAAAGCAGAGAATTTCTCATGGTTGGCTCAGGTGAACAGACCCAAGTGCTAGATAGTAACTGGCTTACAGAAGACTCGACACAGATGAGGCTGAGTTTCAACAATATTTAATATACAAACAAAAATAACAGGGCACAGACAGGAAAGGAAGAACTAAAGACGTCGCTATCCAAAACGTGGAGCGAGAGAAACACTCAAGGACGGGGAAAAACCTGAAAACAGAAAAGAGGCGAAGGGACAGGGACAATCAAAACCGCACTAGGATACATACACGAGGCCCAAACAACAAAAAACACTGGTGGTGGAACACTCAAACACGCATGTGAGGAAGAAAAAGCCAACAAGAGAAACTAAGACAAAAGTAAGAAAAACTCTTGCAGAACGCACAACACGGCTATAAAAGGCAGAAAAATATCGAGAAGAAAAACAAGGAAGCGGCAGAAATGACAAGCACAACAGAAAGTTTTCAAAGAACGTAGATTTCAAGGAGGTCTTTACCGGAGGATGTGGAACAACCATCTGGCAGCGCAGACTGGAACCCAGGTGTAGAAATAAGCGAGGCTTGATCATCGGACGAGCTCCAATTGCGCTGGCATGAAGCTGGAGGGAACAAAGGAAAAGGAAAACACAGACAGGAAATATCAAAATAAAAGCACACGAAAAACACGGAACATAACAGAATTGTTTTTTTTTTGTGTTTGTGTGTGTACTTAGCAACAATGGTTTAGTGGTGATCTATGTGTCCCTTCATACCCAGAATTCTTCTGACTTTCTTGGGAAAACTAACAATCAAAACAACCAGAACAAAAGTGGTAAAAGACACATATACACATCTGCGGGTCAACACAGCTGAGATCAAGTTCACTATGTTCCTTGCAAACAATCAACAGGTTACTCACATTGTTACACTTCATGATCGTATACAAGGTTTTGAGAACGTCTGAACAGTAGTTTGTGTTTACTTGTAGTGCATAGCTGATGCTAGAGAGAAATTTCTCTCCCACAGTCAGACTAAGCAGTTTACAGTTTACATTTTGGTTTTCTGACATGGTTCACTTCACACAAGAAGTTTTTTGACAACTGAAACAAATAAGTTGGAACCATCTTATAGTGCACAGTATTTTTAAAATCCATATCTGATAGATGACTATGAATAGAAGTGACATAAAGTATTATAACACTTAACACAAAGCAGTTCAACTTTGCCTGAGAAGAAAAAATCAGATTTTGCTCCTGCCCGTTTCATGTCGGTACAGTGACTAGAACTTGAGCTGCTCGGGTGGGAGGCACCCTGGGCATGTCGCCAGTCCCTCAGTGGGCACATTTAGACCAACAAACACACACTTACGCCTACAGACAATTTAGACTCGGCAATTAGCCTCAGTTTGATTTTGGCCTGTGAAAGGAAACTGCGGTGCCCAGGGAGAAGCCTGACAGGCACACACCGACTCCGCATAGAATGGATGCAGGTTCACGCCAAGAGTAGCCTCAGGCTGGAATCGAGCTCCAGACCCTTTAGGTTGGAAAGAAAATAAAAACTTCAAGATAGAAGTACAAGATTCTCATTGTTGGAGCATGTCCACGTTGATGCCTATGCTCATGTGGACAGACTCCACTCATATTTGATCATTCTGGTGTCAAATATTACAGTGAGATTTATCACGACTGCATAATAAAAAGTACAAATAAAGACTTATAAAACCGAAATCTCACCATTACAAAAAGGTCCAGTCACTGTAACATGTGACTAGAGGCCCCATGACTGACATGAGGGTGGCATCAGAGAAATGTTGAGGGGCTGTCAAGACAAAGTCCAGCAGAACAAATTTGTAAAAACAGTAACAATCTTCTCCTGACAGACACTGACAGGATCCAAATTCAGCAAGTGGTGGCTTCGCATTAGGGACTTTTCTTAGAAAGACAGATCTCCCCACTGATCGTCCGTCTGTGAGTGACAGCCTGGCTTTGAGCATGCCAGCCGGCAAAGAGAGTCTCTTCAGCACCGAAAGCCACAAACAAAATGAAAAGAAAACAAACCCCAACAAAGTGTCATCCGACTCATCGCTGATTTTACAGATGAATATAGCTCAGTGCAGACGTGTTCCATGGCTCTATAATGCTCCAGGACACACACTGTCAAATATTTACTGTCTGGCTTTATATTAATCTGACACCTTTATTATATGTCTTTCAATATAAGAGGCTGCGAAATAAATCTCAGTTTCGTTTCAGCCATGCACATGAGACAGAACGGAAAAGTGCTATAGAAGCAGGTCAAGCTTATATAAAGTGTCAGGCTTCATCTGGGCTGATATACCTCGCCTATACAGTGAACATCTGCACATGCAATCCAAGTGTGACATCATGTCACCTCCACACGGCATGAGAGCACTAGAGAAGATTCCTCTGGTCCTCGATTTCATTCCTGTCAAGATCCTGTCAAGAGGTTTCCTTAGGGGAAACATCCATCTAACAATAGCTGCGATCGAGTCGGAATATTTCCCTCCATGAATGGGAGATGCATTTCAACTCATCACCCCGATACGTGTTTGGTCTCTGTCAAGCTTTTGATCAGATTTGTGGGGAGTTTACTTGGTACGTCATTCCTGTCCCACATCTCTCTCTAATGTCCCTAAAATGCCGATCATAAATGTTCACCATGTGCTGGTGGATCTTTGGTCACAGGTTGTGGAGCTACTGTAGCTTGTTTGTTACGGATGTTGTCAAGGGTCAACATAGCAGGCGTGCGCTTGTGCTGCTAATTTAAACACACAGTGGTACAGCAGCAGCCATGTTTGATTGCAAGTGTGCCTGGCAGCTCATATGAGTCCACAAGTGCCCCCTTCTGTCTTCATGTACTGCAGGAAATGTTTGCTCTCCTGACTCTGTCACGGCTGTCCGCTCACATCGCAGCATCATCATCGATACAAACACATGCTCACACACACACACCACAACAGACAGGATGTGACATACTGAAGCCTGACTCATGATTGGTTTGCTTGTTTCCTATGAGATGAAATGGGACAATGAGCTCTAATATGGGCAAGTAATGGCCTGTGACCGATTACACCCCTGATCTCCTGTTGCCCATGTTAATGCGCTCATGTTTAGAGAAAGGAAACAATATTTGGATGATGGGTTTGAGCTGTTACATAAAATGAACTCTATTTTAAACAATAGAAGGCAAATTTCAGAAGTGACAGGTAGCGAGGGGTGAGACCTGAAATTTACTGGTGGAAGTATCTAAGTGGACACGGCAGGAGCTATTCCAGCTCTGAGGTCTGAATTGTTAAATATTGGCTATGTTTGCTAGCTAGTCTTTTTTGTTTTCAACTACTTTAGGTTGGCGGGGGTTGTCTGAGCAGGATTTCCTGCGACTGTTCACTGCTGGGTGTTGCCAAGAGCATATATTAAAATAAATAAATAAAATTAGTTGTATATCAAGTTCACTTATTCTCAAATGTAGACACTTTCAGTCAGCCTGTTGCCCATCTAAAGGAAGGAAGAAACTTGACTCAAGCATGTGACCTGATGTTGCCCTCTCCAAGACCACAAGACTGAATATAGAAAGGTAATAGAGACACACACAAATGCTTTCACTGGAACAAACTAGTAGTTTGTTCTGTATTCAGTCTCAGGCCGTGAGAGTCTTGGTCTTGGTCTTGGTCTCTGTATACTCTGGTCTCATTTTCAACTCGGCCTCAGGCTTGGTAGTCTTGACTCCAACACTATGACCACCAGAAAGATGGCACGACTCAGCACAAAAAATATTAGCTAGCCCCCATAAAAGTTTTATGAGATGCTTCCAATAATGCTTGAGCTTGGAACCAAGACAACAATCCTCATTCAGGCAGTTTAGTGCTTTCATTCTGCACTGCTACGTGTCATATACCAGGCAGCTGGTGCAGCCTAGTCCGACAATGTTTGCAAACGGGGCCCATAGTGGAAACTTGGCATGACAAGGTCACAGCATCAGACACTGCAGCAGTCTGTGTTAGAACTGCTGTGATATTTGGCTATTGGAGATGTTTAGAAAATCACTGATCATTTAAGTTGGAAGCCAATTGCTCATAAGATCAATCGTCTGAGCTGAAACAGCTGCTGTGGTGGATAAATCAAGCTCTCCCATGGGTCATTCACTGCGACACTGAGAGCTGTAAAGTGCTGCGTGAAGATACGGTCAAAACATATATTCATAACACGTTATATAGACAGTCACAGCAGTGGGTGGCATTCAGGCAGCAACACACTCAGCTTGTTAGCATCATAGACTCCCGCGCTCGTCCACCTGCCGCTGGATGTGTGAAAAAGCCAATCAGCGGCAGGCTCAGCTGTGCAGGCTCCGCGTAATTAAAGCACAGCACTCGGCCTCACAGGAAAGCCACGCTTCGCTCTCATTTCTCAATATGTCACCTTTGGGATCTTTATTCCCCGAACATTACGGCGCTAACCATCGTGTGGATGCCATTAACAGAAGTAGCGGAAATAAACAACGTAGCTGGAGAGCTGGCGGCGAATTACCCTGAACGATCATTCATTAAGGATTTTCAACTTTATATATTATTTATTCCTAAATAAAGCAGATTGAGATTCTCCTGTCCATTCAGCATTTGAGGGCGGATTATGTATGTGCATCAAATGTTTGCTGCCTAAGTGGGGCTCCTGTGGTGTGAGCGTCACTGGATAAGTGCTTCGTCTGACTCCACCGGGATGGACTTTTTCCTCTTTCCTTGCTTCTGATGCAAAGATACAGGAGGCAGATATAGTTCATCTGAAGGCTCACATGTACCTCTACAGTTGGTGAGCTAGATCTCAACTTCTCAACCAGGTCTGTGTATTTATTTCAATGCTACAGTAAGTCAATTTTACTGACGCTTTTATACAGCGTGAACGTTCATGTGACATCAAAATTCAACGCAAATTCAGCATGCGTTCACTTGTGAAACAGTGAAAAAGAATAGTTATTGTTTGTTTCAAAATAATGTGACAAAATGGCTTAGACAAGATGCAGATTGAAATAAGTGGAGTTATGTAATACTCTTTGCTGGTTGGCGTTGCTAGGTGACAGATGGTGGTTTGTTTACAAATGGATGGAGGTAGTGATGCGACTGAAGATTCTCTTCTCCTACACTTCTGGCTAATAACAGGCCATTTTATTGTACTGCGCATGTCAGAGTAGTTCAGTCCGGATTATAAGCTTGCTGCGTGAGCATGCGCACCCCAACCACAATCCTCCAATGGAAAAAAAAGTAGATATAAAAAACCCTGGATCCAGACTGTGATCTGGATCATGCCCAACATTTAAACCATTTGTCCCTTGTCTAATTTCCTGAAGAGTCTATCCAAATCTGTCCATAACTTTTACATTTATTTTACTCAGACAGCCATACAAAGCCATTTTTTCCTGGATAAACTATAGCTCTAGTCTGAATCTGAAACAAAGCTTCATGTGACACCAACCGCTGAATGTTCTTCTGTGCAAATGTGTGCCTCTGCAATGAGTTTGTTAAAGGAAGAACCAGAGACCTGTTACTGGCAAGGCAGTATTTGTTTTCTCAGGAAGACAAATACTGTACCAAACAGATGCAGCTGCACACTTGATTGCTTAGGAAATGAAAATACATCACATTGGACATTTTCTAATCTTAATCTTAAGATCTTAGCCAGTAATACAGATGGAAAAACTTGCCCAAAATAAACTAATGGAGAGAATGAAAAAGAGTGGTATAGATTTTTGTAACGTAACGTAAAATATTAACAATGCAATAGCTGCGTATTTCTGAAGCAAATTTTCTTCATAGGAATTCAACAGAAAACATTACTGTGCTTTAATGCCTGCTTCACAGCCACTGGTCATGTGCACGAACATGCCGAGCTGAAAATCAGTGTTTCTAGCAAAATGTACAAATAACAGGACGTTGCCGATTATGTCAGAGGGGCAGGAATGAGTGCTCAGTCGCATTGCATCATGGATGAACAGACACCTGACGCCGTGTTTGGAAGATCTAACATGCCATTTCTCTCTCTCCGATGGACGACAGTGATTTGTCTCCTATGCCAGCTCACGGAGACTCATCAGTCTTGTAGTAATGGTGGGTTAGAGGAGTAGATTTGACCAGAGAGGGTAATGTGAATTGGATTGTTTGATGCCTTCACTGCTTTCCTCTCCTTGGTATCATCCAGGATGTGGGCAACATAAATGCTAGAAGTGGTGACACTACACTGCAACAGACTCACTATCACTTAAGTAGTTCAAGGCAATTAAACGCAGATGTCTTGCAAAGATAGCCTGATGGAGGAACTTCTTCCACCACTGCACGTCTCATGACTGCAGCAAGATCTTCAACTGCAACAGTTGAAGATCTTGTTATAGACACTGTTAAACAAGTTAGAGCTTGATGGTTTGTCACTGTAACTGCCATTAATGTTACTGCTGTTTGGCTGCAGAATACGTTGTTATAATACTGGTTTATATATATATAGCTGTAAAGTATTGTTATAAATACTTAAAATGAAAATAGTTATTATGATAATAATGTTCATTTTAGCCAATAAAGCTAAATGTAGAGTGTGATATTTCATCTGTGTAAAAGCATTAAACACCGGAAAAAGTATTGTGAACCTTGCTCTGTTTCAAGGAAAAGGTGTAATGATTTCGCAGCCTCTGTCTAATAAATGTAGTTGAAATAAAGATTTCAGTGGAGGAAGTAAACATATTTTTTTCAATGAACATAAAGATGTGCCTGCAATCCAAAAGTGTGTTCACCTGAGTTTCATCACACAGTTTATTTTGTCAAACATGTTTTGGCCTTTAAAATGCCATTTGTAGTTCTTGTCCACAGAGTGACAAATCTGTGGCTCTAATTCAGAACACATCAGCTGCTCTTTCCAGTATCAATAAAACATGAAAATATCGGCGCCATATTAAAAAAAAAAAAAAAAACCCAAACAAACAAGATAATATGAGGCTTTACTAGCATCAGAGCACGGACGATATGACACCACCACAGACCAGGAACCAGGAAGGATATAAAAGCTCACAGGTGTACTGATGAGGTTTCCAGCTGGGTGTCATTACCTGTCAAGAAGAAGAACGGGACAACAACAAGGAAATACAACAACAAAATAAAAGCACATACCAAACAGACCATGACACAGGAGACAGATTTTAAATATTAGTGCACATGATGATGGGTGCGCTCGTGCCAATATTGAAGAACATTAACAATGTGTGCTCGATAGTTTACAGTGTGAGAAGGTGTGTGTGTGTGATCCACTGTCATCCTAAGAGGTCATTTTATATCAGGAACATGTTTGTTCTATGTCACAGTATTATTTAGTTTCTATTTCCATCATAACTGCCATAAAAATTCTGCCACTCAAGTGCATCTATGGGCCCTGGAGTGTGTGACAGAGGATGCAATCACCCTCCATATTTCCTGTGCCACCGCCTGGCGTCCGTCGGGGTGTATCCTGGTGATGAAAAAGGGATATTAAAAATCTTAACTGTGTGCCCGACTGTCTGTCTACACAGCCGTCACATCACTCCTCCGGTGCGCACTCACACATTCATGCGCTCGCTTATCTGAACAAAGTGAGTTATCGATTGTGCTGGATAAAAACAGCAAAGATGGATGATTCATCATTTCTGTTTCTTCAGGTCTCAGTGGGTTTGAATGCTGCGATGATGATGATGAGTTGTCAGCTTTGAGAAATCATCCACAGATTTACATGGAATTATATTTTTGGCGAAGATGAAAGTCACTTGATTAAATGTGCAACATTAGGACGATGAAAGTGTATAGCATAAGAAGTATGAGTTTTACGTTTCAGGCTCATTGGCAGGGTGATAAAGGATGTTGGACTAACTTCACAGAACGAGTGCATTTTATTGAGTTACTATCGTGTTTGTCAATGACCCCTCAGATTTGACCACAGATTCAATCAATCATTCAATCACTACTGAAAAAAAGCCCCATCTGCTTTCATCCTCCCCAACTCACAAATCACTACAGGGTTATGCACGATAAATACGGGTGCTAAATACTGCATATCACAAAACAGAAAGACATACGCTTACAATAAATGTCAATGAAGTACTGAAGGTGGAGAGTGGCTGGATAAATATAAACTTATTCAAATGTAAGACGGTTTAAACTTTGGTCCTTTGCTTTAAGAATGTCAAAGGCAACTGACGTCACAGTTTGGTGAAGCTCTAGCAGACTTTACTATGTCCGTGACATATTTACGCACTGAGAAAGAGAGAGAGAGAGAGAGAGAGAGCTAGAAAGAGAGAGAGAGGTCGTCTTCCATTAGTGTGTTTATGAAAGTTCCCACTCCGGACGTTTGTAAAAGTTTCAGATTCCGGTGGCTAACCAACACTGGATTCGACCCAAAACAGCAGCGGATTCAGTCGGTTCCGTCTTAGAACGTCAACTGAGAAAGGCTGGGTGAAATTACTGATTCTTTTTTGGTCTATTTGCTTAGCTTTGTGAATGTCGCGACGGGTTTGCTCAGCGTTATCTGCTTACAACCTGCTGCTGAGGAACCAGCGGTTTCACATTCATGAGCCCCGAAAACTCTTATGCCTTTCTCCTGAGCATATGCTGCTGGATGCAAACGTTACATGACAGACTGAGACAGCTTCGGCAGGCAACGACAGACAGTGATTGCCCTTCACCGATCACACCGATATCGGCCGATCATGATGGGTGCCCGATTGATAAGGTGCAAAGTAAGTCCTCATACGGTGCTGCACATACCAAGGGACATCTGAAGTGATGTGGTGATGAGAGCTCATCATTGTCTCTCCAAACCAAGCCCTCCTCTTGAAGGTCACGCGGGAGGGCAAACATTTGACTCCATACATCTGTGCCATCATGCAACATTGAAGGCAGACTTCAGCATCAACACTGGACTCAAAAGTTCACTTGACAACAGTTCATGAGAGACGCCATTGGAGGGGGAATGTTTTGCGACACTGGCTCGGTCAGACTATAAATTTAAATTAAAAAATGTTTTTCAACATTCCCTAAGCTACTCTTAAAGTGTACGCACAGCGATTTCTGGAAAAACCATCTGAAAATAATTATATATATATATAAATATTTTTTTTTTACACAAGTCTAGATACAACTGAAAAATTCACAAGGTGTACTATAGAGCAGTTTCTCTAGCGTAGTTGCGCTTCACTATTAACACAACACACAGTTTTTTATTGTTTCCACCGGATCTTTTCACATAGTCAGGATCATATTAAAGGTGTTTTTGCTTTTGAAGCTCGAGTTAATTCCCAGTGTATATTTGAATGATGAACCAGAATAAATGTGTGCAGGCTATGGATAACTTTGTGTTGTGACCACATGTATGGAAAGAAAGCTATTTCCCTTTCATTGGCTTTTGACTTTCTACTCATTTATTTACTTGATAGCATTTATATTTCATACAGGGAACAGAGAAATATAAAACTCCCTCAGGAAAAGATAATACCAGTAACCATTTGGAAATCAGTCACAGTCAGAGAGCGAGATTAAATTATGAACCAGTGCATTAATCTGCTTTTATGTGCATCTCATACCTTAAAATTGTACTTTTGCTTCATCTTGTTGCCATGACAACTAGTATCCTGGGAGCAATAAGTGACTGCCTTGTGCTGTATATCTGATATTTCTGACTGGGACTTGTTAAAAAGTGTCTTTTATTGAAGGCAAGTCTCTGCTGGAGGACACAGATGACATTTTTCGGCGTGCGGCTTGTAATAAAGGGAAACAAGAAACGCTCAAAATGGGCCATTCAGTGTCTGCAGCTACAAGTGAAATGCATTAAACTGAGGTTATTACAGAAATGGCATGTAGATGACGTTTTTTCAACCATTTGTACAGGTAGCGGGCAAGTACAAGATAAGATACTGTAAAAAAATATGTTGTAATAAAGTGCCTTCATACTGTATTCACATGTTCATAGTTCTGGCACCACAATATTTAATGCCTGCCTTTCTCCTTGTCTTATGATATTTAAGTCACAATTAAGAAGGGGTGGGCGGTATGACAAAATATCATACCATGATTTTATTTTATTTTTTTAAGAATGAAACCACAATTTTGATGTCATTACAGGTATTTTTGATACTGAACTCGATAAAATGTCAGTGAAGATATGACCATTATCTTTCATCAACATGGCATTTTAACAGGATTTAAGTCCACCAAAACATTCAGTAGCATCAAATATAAATGCAAGCACAACAATCACAAAAGAAAAGATCACGTCTGCTTAGTCAGCCAGATTAAGGTCCAGCAGCTGTTACTATTTCAACTATTTTCATCTTCAACAGACAGATTCCAAACGCATATTCTTTGTCAGGAAAACCATTTGGTCAACTTTATCTGACTTGAGCTGTGTAATGGTTGACATCCAGTTGCTTACTTACCTTCTTTGGCAACATTTTTTGTTTTGTTGCGTTCACAGATACATCTTTAACATTAATTCACTCAGACTGCTTCATAGCAGTAATATCTATTTTTTGTGTGATAATCCACGAGTGTCAATGAAGGTTTCAAGTGAGACGTCACAATAGCATTAGCTCCGAGTCTTTGGTGTCGCAGGCCAGACAAGGAACACTCCATCGTTCCGCTGTGATTCTGAGTGGTCGAGTTAGAGGCGCATCAGGTTAAGAAACAAAACACTCTTAAGTTTTTCACTGGCTCATTTGCTCCATTGATGAGAGTGCGGAGGGTTGGGCGCAGCGTGTTACATCGATCTATCATTCTTATAGCATGAGACAAAGACTCCTCAATTGGGCAGATCATCAACATGTTTGAATCATTCCTTGTTATATCATGCAGCCTATATCTAAGACCCTCTTTAGACCTGTCGCCTTTCATTCTGTCAACCAGCGGTCTCAGTTTTTAATGTGGACCCCTAGGAAACGTAATTGCCCACCAATTGTAAAATCTGCTCCGCAACCCTCAAACAGCATGAATAAAGAAGAAAAAAGTGTTTCAAAAATGAAGCTCCCAGGAAACTAAATGTTTCACTCAGCTCATTCTTAGCATGACAGATTAACATTTAGCACTGTTGCTTAGTGACACATCTATGTGGTAATCTTATTTGACAGGCAGGATCTTTTCAGAAAGAACATGTTATGATAGAGACTGCGGGCTGCAAGAGGCACTTTGAAGCACTTTTGTATCTGGTACCATAAACATATACTGTAGCTGTCACTTGATCAGACTTTTGGATCTGGATTTAAACCTGGTTATTGTGTGGCGGAGAGTCCTCTTCTCAGCTGTTGCAGCGACAGACTCATTCAGAGAGATGACTGAATGTACTCCTGTGTTATTAAATCAGATAAGGGTTTGACGCTTTTAATGAACACTGCATGTGCGCCTCTCTACCTTCAGGATCTTGGCCACCGTTGGCTCCGACTTTGACCTACGGACCCTACGGGCGGTGAGAGTGCTGCGGCCCCTAAAACTGGTATCTGGAATCCCCAGTAAGTCACAACCATAAACCACCAATCTAGAAATTCATCTGCCCCAAACTACAAGGGCTTTCATCAGTAGATAGTACATTTTGCTGACGCTGTCTGTCTGTCCTTCAGGTCTCCAGGTTGTGCTGAAGTCAATCATGAAAGCCATGGTGCCATTGCTCCAGATCGGCCTGCTGCTGTTCTTCGCCATTGTCATGTTCGCCATCATCGGTGTGGAGTTCTACATGGGCAAGTTTCACACCACCTGCTTCAGAATCGACACAGGTGAGAGCAAGCCCATTTGACAAAATGACCTTTTAGACCTTTCACTTTGAAAAAAAAAAGAAACAAAACTGAGGAAGCAATTTCTCCACATGTTATTACCGGTGTTACTATGGGAGTTCTTTAAAGTCACCATGCTTATTTTACGTTAAAGCATGAAATAAATGAGCATATGATGTTTGTGAAACAAAATATATAGACATATAGATAAATATTCCGTAGATGTGTGTGTATTTGAAAGTCTTATACAAATATTTTCAAGACATTAAAAGAAGTTTAGTTTAAATAAGGTGATATAAAAACTTGAATATGGCCGCCATCGTGATTTATTGTGCTATTGTCAAACTGATGCAAATATATGATAAGAAATATAAGAAAAATAAAACAATCGATGTTGCTGTCCAAAATTACAGTTTATAGATTGAGTATCAAAGCTACAAGAAGCAAACAATAACAACTGAGTTTTAACTACAGCAAACTATTATAAAGCTAAAGTATGTAGTTCAACTGCATGTGATTTAAACCTTCCCTCTTTGCTCTATACTGTAGATGTGTGTGTGTGTGTGTGTGTATTGCTGCACCTGAGCTGGTGGCGTGAGCAGATGTGTTATAGACACACAAACCCAGCAAGGTTCAGCTCAGCTGAGCAGGTGCAAGAGTGGTGGATCCATTTATAAATCTGAAGGTGACAAGTGTCTCAATTAGTGGCTGATTCTGTGCTGTGAAACTGTAAGACAAATGTCTTGTCAGGTGTAAAGCACCATCTCCAGCTGAAGGGATTTGATGGATTTCTAGAAAGCCGCACAACACAATGAGTGTAAAGCAAAGAAAGGTACAGCCTATTGTACCTGTGGCTCTTCAGTTTCTTGGAAGAGATGAGTCACTGGTCCATCTGTGACTGCCCCTGGTGCTGCTCTGCCTCACTCCTCTGTTTCCATCCTGTGAGTGAGCCTGACTTATCCACTTGCTTGTTCAGTCTCTTGGTCTTTACAATCATCCATACTCTTGTCATTCGAAAGAAAGGTGTGTAGGTGTCATGAGGGAGAAAGAATTGTCCTACACTCTTGGCGGAGAAGGTCGATGCTGACCTCACACTTGATGTTCTATCTCTCCACCTCTGTACAGCAGGAGGAATTCAAAATGAATTGGTGATGACTTTTTTCTGTTCAACTGACTTTTCAGACTAGTTGCAACAAACGTTGTTCTCCAACTGAAGGCATGTTTTGCTGACGCTGCACCTGTCATGGATTCATTTTTCTGGTCAAAGAGATGTCAGCGGCTTGGGCCTGATCATTGTTGAAACTTGGTGCCTTAGGAAACACCAGCTGAACAATTCATCAGTTCACCTCAATGCATTCATTCTTTATTCCGATCTCCATCTGCTGACAAGTGTGTCGGCACAGCGGCTGCCTGCTTGTGCAGCGCTTCTATCTGCTGTTCCTTCATAACCAATGAAAGTTCAAGCGCGGAGATAAGGTGGGCTAGGGAGGGTGCTCCAGCTGGAGTGCTGACTTACGAAAAGTGTGTGCACTCTCAGCACACCACATCAACTCTGAGGACGTCGTGAGAACGGGTGTGAGAGGTAAAGGTAAAATATGTACATTAAAACCAAAAACTGACACGTCAGCAGACTAACATTCAGAAGTCTGAAGCAGCCAGTCTGTGCCCATCACGACCACCAGTCTACTACGGTGCCTTTTGTAAATGCTGACAGAAGCATTTGCTCAATGTTGTTTGTGGGTGCATAGTGTGTCTTAATGCACAGACCAGTTAGAGACAGAATTCATCTTCAAACACTGTTAACATATTCTCTTCGCGCACTGTGGTGCCCCCCCGACACTCACCCCGTGAAGTGGGCGTAGAGCTCCAGGGAATACGTGGAATACGGATTCTGTTCCACTTGCCGAACTGTGACAGCAGTAAAGATTCCCTCATTATTTCAAATTTGTTGCTCATGATGCGCCTGTCGCAGGTGTGTGTGTCACCAGATTAGCGCTCCCAGATAAATGAGCGTGTCTTTGTTTTTACTCACTTAATGCTATTTAGAATTTAAATATCCGTGCCACCAGAATCGACAGAATGCATAGAGAGACGTCATACTCACACAACTGACTTATGGTGATACATTTACCAGAGAGTTAAGAACATGCAGTATGAAGCCCAGACTACTACTGAAGAAACTGATATTTTGTAGTCTGTATGAATGTCTTCGCTTGAATTTGTTTAAAATACAATTTGAATCCAACGTGGATTCAAAAAAGGGGGGAGGGGGAAACAGTGACATGCAGTATATTTCAGAAATACTGAGAGTCATCTGTCACAATAACAGGAGGGAACAGAAACAAAACAGAAATATTTGTTGAAAATATTATTTTCATTCCATAAATGCCTAGTAATTATTGTTTCTATTCCCAATAATTACTACTGTTTTTCCCCCTGTAATTCTTAAACTGTTGCTGTAGTTTGGTTATACATACGTTTTTAATAGTAACTATGATGATGATGGGTGTTTTGCAAGGATTCTGCATTGCTTTTGACTGGATTTATTTGTAATTGAATCTCAGTTGGCACATTGAGCCGAAGTTTATCTGCCCGTCCAAGAGACATAATTCCAGCTCAGTGTCTTTCTCTGGGTTGTTACAGCTGAAACATTATTACTTTGCGTAGGAAAGTCATTTAAATTCTCCATTGGTTGGCATGATTTGTTTCAGTGCAAACTATTCTCATATCGTAGCCACTAAAACTGCAGTACTGTAGTTACTTTGGAGAAACACATGACTCCCAGTGGTCAGGGCACAGTCTGGTCTGAACTGGGGAAGTACCCTGGCGGTTCTGCAGTGTCTGACGCCGTGGTCTGTAGCTCCAGTCTAGGGAAGGCTATTTATTTTTATCATTACCTCACAACAAATATTGCAGTATTGATCATCTATTATTATTAAGTCTCTGGCCTTGACAATCCCAGAGTTCTTTCCATTTCAAAAGGGACCTGCTGATGTCTATGCATGTTTTGGCTTGTTTCTGGTCCATTACCTTTTGGAACGTATATTTGGAATACCTATAGGCAGTCAGGCCAGCAATGTTGTATGGTTTGGAAACAGTGGCACTGAGGAAAAGACAGGAGGCAGAGCTGGAGGTAGCAGAGATGAAGATGCTGAGCTTCTCTCTGGGCGTGAGCAGGATGATGATAGGATCAGAGGGACAGCACATGTGCTCAGGTGTTTAGGAGACCAAGTCGGAGGGACTAGATGGAGATGGTTTGGACATGTACAGAGGAGAGAGAGCCAGTACATTGGTAGATGAAGATGTTGAGGTTGGAACTGCCAGGCAGAAGGTGGAGAGGAAGGCCAAAGAGGAGATTTATGGAGGTGGTGAAGGAGGACACGAGGTTTGTAGGTTTGAGAGAAGAGGAATCAGAGGACAGGGTGAGATGGAGGAGGATGATCCACTGCCTGAAGGGAGAAGCCGAAAGGAAAAGAAGAAGCCTCTAAACCAGGGGTCCTTAACCTTTTTGATCTCGGGGCCCACCTTCCCCCGAACAAATGGGCCTGGGGCCCATTCAAGTAATAGAACTGATTCATTCTTCTTGATTTCATTTCTGAACAATAACCATATTTAATCTACTTAGATGTAAACAAACCAAAACCTTGCGAAATGACATGAAACCGTGTGATCATCGCAAAGATATTTATTTGTCATTGAAAAGTCCAACCAGCAGCAGAACCAGGGGCAAGTCATATTATCAAAGTAAAAAAATAAAAAAATACACTTTATGGAAACTGTTGAGAAAATTGAAAAAAAAAAACTGATTACAATTCTTAATCAAATAAATATAATAAAACCATGTCTAAATATCATAAAATAAAAAGAATATATTTTATTTAAACTCCAATATAATATATAAATGAAGTGTAAACAAAAGTATCGCTATAAAGTGTTCTCCATAGATTTTAACTATCACAGACTTGCAACTGTCAAGTCAATTCAGTGACACACTGCTGCTGCCATATGTGACCAATGTAGCATTAAAACTGAGCGTCTCGCGGCCTAAAGACAAGTAAACTTTTGTGGCCCTCGAGGAGGCCCTCGTGGCCCAACCATGTGCCTCGGCCCTATGGTTAAGATTCACTGCTCTAAACCAGGCCCCTCACTGAGCAAGGCTGTGATTGGTCAAAAATGTGATCCCAGAGCCCAGGAGATGTCCTGAGCTCTGTTTTTTAAGTGTGTACTATAGTACTGTATGATTTCAGATTCTAAAAGAATTTTGAATCAATCCTACCAGCTGCAGCATGAAGATAAGCTTAACCACATCACGATGTTAGAAGTAGTGTGCACCTGAAAACCTCACCAAAACATCAATAGATTGTAAATTCAGCAGTCAACCTTCATTCTGTCCTTCAACTTGACGTGTTGCAGTAAAGGTGGACAGAGTGAGGCAGCGCCATCACTCACCAGGATTAGGTTAGCAGGTCAATGGCTTTTCGTTGAGAGCAATCAATTAAGGTGGGCGTGGCAGGGCGACTGACAGGCCTGTGAGTCCTATGGATGATGCTTGAGGTCCCACTGAGAACATGAATGAGCTGCCTTGTAAACAAGAGATGGCTCTTTACACACCAGTCACATCTGCAACATGAACTGTTTATAATTACAGAAGATGAATCGATGATGTCAAGTATTGATGTGACGTGAACTTATTTCCAGGGGAGGAAGCAGCAGACTGGCCCTGCGGTGTGGAGCCGCCAGCCAGGTTGTGTCCGAACGGAACTGTGTGCAGAGAGTACTGGACCGGACCCAATTTTGGAATTACCAACTTCGACAACATACTCTTCGCAGTGCTAACTGTGTTCCAGTGCATCACCATGGAAGGCTGGGTGGAAATCCTCTACAGTGTGAGTGTACCTGCTACCACACCCCTGAAAACACATGCACACACAGTATCTTTAGGCAGCTTTCCTCTCTGCAATCCTCACTTTAACAATAGGCCTCCTCATTGTTTTTTTTTTTTTAGGAAAATTGTTGATTTTACAACTGAGAGAACCACACTGTCACGCTCATTCGTAGAGGTGGATCCAAATGCTGGAGACCAGATGAGAGTTTAAATCCAAAAAATGGTTCAACAAAAAAGAGGGTGATAGGAAAAACCACAGTTCAACTCAAACGCCACTTAAATACAACAAAAACCGCCTCTCAAGGAAGGAATCAGAACTCAAAACCTCACAATGATATGTGGGCTGATGACAAAATACTTGACTTTGGTCAGGCTATGAGGCACGATCACCGGCTAGACAACAAGACAGTACGCACTCTCACAGGACGGAAACACAGAGGGGCAGATAAGGGGAACAGAGAGACAAGATGAGACAAGACGGACCAGATACTAACAGGAAGACACACTGAACCCTGTCAAAATAAAGAAAGTAACCTACCAAAACATAACTAACAAGCACAACTTAGCATAAATAGCAATGTGTGACACACTCTCTCAAAGGCGAGCAAGAGTGTTGGTGTTGGTGAGGAACTAGGTGTCGTGGTCAGGACCAAGGGCGTCTGTTTTGAGAAGGGAGCGCAAAAACTATTAGCAATATGGACTCTTGAAACGGGATGGGGACAGCATTAGATTAGGGTACAATGAAGGCATCTGTGACACTGGTGTTTTAAGTGAAATATCACTTTTTTTAACTTTGATAAATATTCATCCTTTCTTATGAATCCCTCTTTAGGCAGACTTTCTTTTTGTCCACTTCAGACCACCGTAGCTGCTGCTACCTCCTGGAGATTATCCGGCTGAAATAAAACGGGAATATGCTTCTTTTTCACGGGACACTGTTAACTACTTTGCTCCCATTTGCTCGGTGTAGACACAAATTTTGACTATATTTTTGATCATGTGCAAGTTTTGCAGAAAAAGATAGGATTAAGAAACAAACAGATGTGTCTAGCTCTTGTTATTTTTCCTTATTTCTCTCTCAGCAAACTACTGACCTATGCATCTCGGATGTGTGTGGTTGGTGTGTTCATATGCGTTGGAATGTACTGTACTACTGAAAATAACAGGTTATGATGGCTTACATTGGCAAACAATGGGGGGAGGCATCTCTCTGGTTCCCCCCAAAAACCGATAGAGGAAAAAAATCGAGGCAGAGTCAGGACCGAGACCACTGAGGGCTGCGTGACCTGGTCTGAAAAGTAGACTGAACAAAGAGAACTAGTTTGTTCCATTGATAGCATTTCAGTTCTTGATATATTTTGAAAAAAGGTTAGACAGAGCATCACAAGCAACATTTAAACTATTTGATACCGCAGCTTTTTTTCATTTTCTACAGCAGCAAGATTTACAGAGTCAAATAATTTTTACCCAGTAATAAGTCCACCAAATCCTTAACAGCACATCCAATTCGTATTGTATTTTTTTCTTTTTGGCTTCCATTGAAAACAACGGAAGGAAGAATGAAAGCAGCGTTATTGAGGAGCTGAATCTGAATGGTCCAAAAATAGACAACCTGCTCCCTTGATTGGATCTATTCATCAAAGAGACGCGCTGTGAAACCGCTCATCTTTCATGGATTTAAGCAGCACTTTCCTTGATGACCATCGTTGCATCGCCATCTTTAATGACCGCATGAAAGCTTTTCTAAAGTACTGCACGAGTATTCTTCAAAACCAGGAATGGCAAAGGAATGTGAGGCTGTCTTCAAGCCGACTACATTCAACGGCATCACGCAATAACAAACATGACTGGATGTTGAACTCTTAACTGGCTATAAAAGAGGAGGGAGGAAGCAGGGTATGAGCTGAACATCCATTGGTTTACACGACCTGGGGTTCACCTACTGCTTTGGCTTGCTCTCTTGCTGTTCCCATATTAATGGAGCGCACTGATAATAGCACTTGCATCAATTATTAATTGAGAAGCGTTTTGTCAAGCGTTTATCCTGTTCCATCGCTCAGCATTTGTTTCCATTGAGGAAGAGACCACACTTGGGAGCTGTAACCATTAATGAAGTTCATCTAGAGGAGCGCTTGCTGCTATAAACCTCGAGGAAACATTTGTTCTGACGCGCTGACTGTAACTAGGCGGCTTTAAATTAAAGAACGTTGAACAGCAACAAGGGAATAACGCCGTATGACGGGTCTGAATATTTATTCATAGTTCATATCTCTTCATATTCTTCATCCCAAGAGATGGAGTTGAAGTTGTGCTATACTGTCCTGTTTAAATAAAAAAAATCTTGAACCAGATCGAAGAGCAAATGAGCTTCTCTTTCCTCACTTAAGGCTGTAAAGTCTGGGCCACAAAAATTTGATGTGTGACGCAGGTGTCTGCAGCAGACGTCTACAGTTGTGGCTTTGTCTGGCCCACATGTGCGCAAATACAAAGACATTATATAAGTGACATGTTCAACACTCATCTCTGTAGTGGAGACTGAAATGAATGTGTTTTAGGTAACATTTTGCAAAAGAAAATGTTATGCATTTTCATATTTTCTATTGTTAGTTGTTTATTATATTCATAATATTAATCTAATATATTTATATTCATCATTTATGCATGTAGTTTAATTCTAAGCTGCGAAATGAAGCATAAAACTGATGCGTTTTTAAATCAAATTGGGTAAGTGGTTCAAAGAAGAGCCAGAGATGTGAAGAACTTTCAACCTCTCCACAGACAATTTGATCCGATAGACTTAAATAAATAATAATAAATAAACATCCACACATGTACTGCATTAAATGTTGTGAAAAATGTTTTCGCATTGAGTAAATTCGTGGATCTGTATGTCATTGTTTTTGTGCCCTCACCTTTTCCCCTTTTTCCTCCTTCTTTATTTTCATCCCCTTGATATTTGTACTTTGCTTCAGAGAGCAGCTAAATGGCACAGTGAGCTGCCTGCAGAGTCGTCTCCCATCTTCCGCTGTTCCTGTTCCTTTCACTCCAAACATCTTATGTAGCTGAAACTGGCTCATTATCCTAAGCGCTGCAGGCGCTCACTGCCGCGAGCTGGGAATGCTGTTTCCCTCAGCTCCTTCTTATCGAGATGTTTTTCCAACCGTCATCTTTTCTTCCAAATCATCATAATTCCAACTGCCACTCTCATCCACCGCCATCCGTTATATTATAAATATGTTCATGCCAGCCTCATGAATCATTCAAGTTTTCTGCTTCATTCATTTTAACTTCATGTATTCACATGTTTTTCATAGCATGATTTCTGATTTAAATACAAAATTTCAGTATTAAAAGGTCATATTGTTTCAGATGCACCATCAAGGACTTTATTGCTTGTGTTATTTATATTTACATTCATCATGATGTATTTATTTTACTGGACTGTGATGACAGCTATTGAATAAAAGCATCAAATTTTTAAAATAATAAAAAAAATAATTTCCTTTATAAACCACTTTACATGTTAAATATTCCGACTGTGCACAGGTTCGGCATGAGTAATATTTTGGCAATATTTCGGTTAGATGAAAGTAATAATGCTTATTAATAATGAAGAAATAGCGATTACGTTTTTCAACTTGAAAAATGATGCTTTTGTACTCTCTATTCATCGAGACTCGTGATGCCAGCTTCATCATGAGGGTGGTGACAGTCAGTGGTTTAAAATGAAAAATTAAAAAAATGAAGATAAGCTTTAGTTTACATGCATGAAATGACCTTTCAAATGAAAATGAAACCTTTCAGTGAATCATGTACATATTTTGCAGTACCGCTGTTAGCCAGGGAACTCGTCATTGATCCGGACATTTCGAAAATAACATAAAAAATATTTGCTCATAATTTTTTTTCTAAATTCTCTGCACTGGGAAATAGTGGGAAAGGGAAAGCCTTCATGCTGTAGGTGTATTTGTGCAAGTGCAGTGGAGTGAATCAGCATGTCATGTGTGCCTTCATCTCCTGCATGTACAAGTGAAGATGCACTCATGGAGCCATAACACACGAGGGAAGGGAAAGTCTATAATGTCACGGCACTACAATGGCATCCAAGCATGAGATCTATACAGTGGATTATATACTTTAACCCGCCGTTCACCTCCAAGATTCATCTGCCCCCGCTGGCCCCCCAGGCAGACAGCTCATACCCCTTTTGCTCTAATGGTGCGAAAGAAAATGTGGAGTTATTACCATCTTGCTGTCATTACCGCCTGCCTCCGACAATTTTTCTAACCTATAAATGTGCTTCCTCAGAACACTCCCAGTAGCTTCTGTACATGAGCTCGAGACAGACTTCCTCTTCGCTCTTCCTGCCTGTGGACTGAAACATTCTGCTAATGAACGTCTGCCTCCATCTCGAAAATAATAAAAATAGGATATGGAACTAGGTTTTCACACTGATGTAAGTGAACTACATTCACAGAAGTGACCATGCCTGCCTGGTCTAGACTGGGCAGCCACTGTCTAATGTGCCCCTGTGGCAACGACAGTACCAAACCTGCACCGCGATCCTCACTCTGTCACATACGGCTGCGTATTGGCAGGAAACTGGCCATACCTGCTCCGACCTAGTAGTGATGATGCGATATAATGAGGCAATAAAAACATACCAGAACTGCCTAAATCAGCATAATAACAATATTTGTTGTATTAAAATCCTGCACTTCACTTTACAAACTGTTATGGATTAGCAGGTGGGTTGAACAGAACATCAATATACAGGCTCAGAGTTGTCTGGGTAGCATCCATTCATTCACTGTGATGTTGCGTTGCCACGAATCTGCAGAGTTTGTAGGTTTGTGTTGCAGGTGTATTTGACTCTAGTGTGGCTCACACTCTTGTCTTCGCTATCCTGAATGATAGCAGCCCAATTCAGGCTTGAACGCTCATTGTCAATCACAAGGAACTCAACAGGGAAAAACGTCTGAAAACATGAAGAAGAAGGAGACTAACAAAAAAAATGTGCAAATGTGTTCTTTAGCCCTCAATTGTGAAAAAAAGAAAACTCTCTGACCCTGTACAGAACTCCAGCCTCAGAGAAGAATTAAACTAAATCACATTAATGCAAAAACTCAAGCATTTTGTTGATGTCTCTAATGCTTGCTGCTGAGTTGAATTTCCCAATCATCGGATAAATAAATAAACGCTGCATAATAATCCTAGTATTTATTTATCAAATATCAAATCAGCTCCTCTGGTCAAAGCGGAAAAGATGATGCATGCAAAATAGTGTACTTACAATAACAAGTATCACACCAATGTATTGTGTTACTAGACTGCATTGATGCTTCTTACACCCCTACCATGCCACTGCTGCATCTCCAGATGTACTAGAGAACCAGGAAGGCGAGCAGGTTCCGCTTCTTTGACAGTGTCCATGTGATTCCATTGTATGGCAAGAGCAAGTTCATCATCAGAGCAAGAATATTTCCTAGTCAAGTTTGGCGTTGTTTCTTTTATTTCAGTTGAAATAACAAGTCCAGAAAAGTCCAGAAGTTGCTCCTGGATATCCAACATTTCTTGCTTGACTCATCTATATTTTGATGCGCTGCCTCTCATTTCTGATGTTACAACCGCAATCGTCTGACAGACAGAGAAGGGGAAGCCTGCGAGGAGAGATATCAGCTTATGCTAATAACCATCCCGCACTGTTGCCATGTTGTGCTCTCAACTTCTTCGTATCAGCACCGACATTAGCAGCAAATAATGATGAGAATTCAAAACAGCAAAAGTCTATTTGACAAAGCCAGTCGACTGGACCTGTGACTGCTAACAGTTTACACGATACATGTACTATGAGTATGTACAGAATTTATCCTTTTGTATGTCAATATTTTTTAATAAACAACAGAAGAGAAAAAAAAAACATTTTTTTTATTATTATTTTCTGTCATGTATTTCAGCTGGAGCTTGAAAGTGCATTTCTACATGGTCAGTTTAAACTCATCTCATCATATACACAAGTGTTAAATAAGGGGAGACCTCATCTTTTTTTCTCCTTTTTATTTTAATGTGTTTTTAATGGGAATGAGCTCAAATTGTTTCCATCTCCGACACTCCTCATTTCCCGCATGTATTACTCAGAGTTAATCCTACTCCAACGCCTCGGCAAGCCGTGATTACGTGTCGCAACAAGAGTGCAGGAGATTATGACTATTTTCAACAGCACAACGGCATCAACAGAGAAGGAGAGTACAAACACTGGCACAAAGTAGCCATGCAAGAAATTGTGCTGCTGCTTTATGTTGAAATGGTAATCTGCTCATAAATACCTTTCATGCTTTCTTTCTTCACCCAGCAACCACTAACACATTCGTGAATAAAAGCGCTCTAATTTTGGTCCAAAGACGGCTCAATAGAGGAATATCTGTTGTTTCAGTTAATATTGGAGTTACGACGTATAACAAGCTGTATATCTGTAATATTAACTGAAGCAAAATGACTTGTGCATGCAAGGACACAGAATTTGTGTGTAGCAAGTAATGGTTTGTCATCACAGTGGTGGGTCATCACACTTTTTGCTTCCTCTTTTCAGAAAAAAAAAACTCTTAAAGGGCTACTTTGACTAGTCCAGGATGGTGGCGATGTTGAACCATGGCTTTGATGCTCTGGTTCTGCACCTCCTTTGTTCAAAAACGTCAGCGATGTCCGATATATAGCTGCCTCAGAACGAAAGGCTATTGTTCCTACACACTGTTCAACTACTCACAGTTGAACTGGGCACGGTCATTGAGGCAGCATCCCTCCGTGTTGCATGTAAACTAGAATACACCACAGCATCACAGTGATTTGAGCTGTGGCCTTAGTCCGTCTTTTCACTGCCTGGAATTCTTTTGTCAATACCGGTGAACCTCTTGTCCCCCTATAGGCACCAGACTATAGTCTGGAAAGTCAGCTCTGACCCAGTCAGACCCAGATACGATCACAGCTGGTAACTGGAGAAGATTTTGAACATTAAATGGTATTTGAAATTGTAGTTCCCCTGAACTGGAATTACAACCCAAGCTTTCCAATGCTGGTCCAACTTCCCTTCCAACTGCCGAGAATCTTTAGCTGACGTTTACGCAAAACCAATTTTAGGTCTGTATCCTGTTGTTGTCAAATAATACTGAAACATATGGGATCATTAGAGGAATCTTGCCGACAGCCACAGAGTGCGTCAGCAATTTTCTAATGAGCAAAATGAAGATAGCCAGTGGTTATGATTGCCATATGGCTTCATCTCTGCCTTCCTGGTGCACTCACAGTCTCCTAAAATCGTATTAAAGCATGTTCACTGCCCTTTCCAGTCCAGGGAGAATGAATGCAGTTGTCAGGGACTTAAATTTGACTGGAAATATTAACTTTATTTTTTCACTCACTGTATAATACAATGTCATAAAAATACATGTTGCTTACTCTTATTATTGATCCATTTTGGTGCGGGGTTGTCAAGGGGCATCAAACAATAATACGATTTGGAAACAAAATAAAAGCAAAAGTATAAAATGAAGGAGTGAAAGGATGAGGAAAAATTATATAACTGCTCTAAATGTTCTGTATAATATAGATGTTGTGTACTTGCGTGAATTAAACTTGATACACTGGGCTAAATTCAAGCACAAATAAACCGTTGAACCAAACCAACCTATTGTTAACTGCATGAACAGCTCTTGCATGCAGCTCTTGCTTCTACCAGACAGCTATTAAAATGAGGTCGCTTTTCTTGGCAAGACTGGCCATATCTATTTTCAATGCCCACGAGCAGAGGACATGAAGTATAGAAGATGGGATGGATGCTGATGGTTAAAAATGATGCGGAAACCACTTTTCAAACCGCTGACTGTATTTAGAACCAAAAAAAATCCCTTTACTACTTGCTAATTATTTCATGCTTTGGTTAGTAACAGTGGCTTAGCAAACAGTGGTTTTAAAAGTTCCCTATTAAAACAAGAAACACTCTGCAATACTTCAATAATAAACTTTAACTGACTCATCATCACTAATGGTCAACATCTTTGGCTTCATGCTCAATAATCCTTTGCTGGAAGTGTTGAATTCCAATCTGCCTTCAGGCTATGGTGAAGACATACATGGCGCATGTACTGTGCAGTTCTACACACACATGCATGCACACATATACATCCCTGTCGCCTCCAGCTGTTTCCCCGCTAACATCTGTGATCACACTCTGGGAATTGACATACAACAAAATCGTCGTGATGAATGTCCTGCTAAAGTGCCCGAAGCAGAAGAAGAACCCTGTCCTCTCTGCTAGAGGTTGCTGGGGTAATGATGAAATTGTGTGTGTGACAGTCTATGTGACTTCTTCGACACTTTCATTGATAAAAACATGGTCCATTAGCGACATGACAGATTCTGCTTCCCAAACTTGTCTGCTCTGCAGAGTTGTACTCAGTCATCTGGAAGAGACTCAGAGTAGTACATCAGCTCCTCAAAAATCGGACGTGGCCTCCCTGGTGAGACATGTCCAACTGTATGGTAGAAGAAGAGACTGTGTCTCTTGGTTGACTTGCGAACGTCTGGTTATTCCTTGGAAGAGCTGTAAGAGGTTTCTGGGGAGAGGAAGTGGTAAAGCGGTGGGAAATGAATGCGATGGATGACATCACCTGTGGACCTCTTGAAATCTGATCTGTCAGTACTTGAATGCAAGATATTATTTATTTAAAGTTTTGAATGTCAATATATAGTAAATTAGTAAGGCAGTTTGTATGAACATAACATCTTTTTCATGAACATTATATTGTCAGGTTTCTGCATTGTTTTTTTTTTCTAAAAAAATTGGCTGTTTTTAACAAATCATAATATATTACCAATAATATCATAATATATTGCAATGTATCGTATCACCACACCTGTATCGGGATACTTCATCTTTTTCTTCTTCAATCGGCTTCTCCCTTCAGGCAGCGGATCATCCTCCTCCATCTTACTGTGTCCTCTGCTTCCTCTTCTCTCAAACCTACAAACTTCATGTCCTCCTTCACCACCTCCACCTCCTCTTTGGCCTTCCTCGCCACCTTCTGCCTGGCAGTTCCAACCTCAACATCTTCATCTACCAATGTACTGGCTCTCTCACCTCTGTACATGTCCAAACCATCTCAATCTAGCCTCTCTGACTTTGTCTCCTACATACCAGCATCTTCATCTCTGCTACCTCCAGCTCTGCCTCCTGTCTTTTCCTCAGTGTCACTGTTTCCAAACCATACAACATTGCTGGCCTCACCACTGTTTTGTACACCTTCCCTTTCATCCTTGCCGACACCCTTTTGTCACACACCTGCACCCGCTTCTTCACCTCTTTCTCACACTCTCCATCGCCCTGAACAGTTGAGCCTAAGTACTTCAAATCCTCTACCTTCTTTATCTCTACATCCTGTAACTTCACCTGTCCACTCTCACACCTGTATCGGGATACACAATGCTTTTTTTTAAAATAAAAGAAAGCATGTCAGTCAGTTCCATTTCCACGTTGTGAGAAGAATGCTAGCAATCGAGCCCGGGAAAACACAATGGAGCACTCCATGAATGCATGTATGCATTTGAGAGAGAGAGAGCTGCTTGTAATGGCATGGCCTCCTGACTGCTACTCTGGCCAGTCGATTGCAGGCTGCCTCGCCCCTTGATGAGTCTCACCACAAGCCTCCTCCTCGTGTGCTGTCCAAATCACCAGGCCACGGCCGTGAAGAGACTGTCGGGAGGAGACTCGCAGTGCCATGAGCGCACATTACAATAGCCGCACAACCCAGTGTTAGGAGCTTTAGCTGCAAACCCTGCTTTACCTCCTGACTGCTGGAGCATATTTGCTCAATGGGAAGCAAGTCTGTAAGTTTGTTTGCTTCATGTCCTTTGAAACTTAGCAAGTTATGATCCAAGTGGGATTTAAATTAGAGGAATCAGGAGCTTGTGCTCTCCTGTAACCTTTGATCTCTCGTGGCGATCTCAACAGAAAGCTTGGGGGATTCAGACGAGAAGACTGCGAATTAGGTCGTCCTCATGGACTCGCATTCATTTTAGATGACAAGGTTTCATCCCCCTGACCTTACAAAATTACGCTCTCAGTTAGAACCTGGTGTTTGATAATTGCACAGTGAAACAACAGCTGAATGTTTAAATTCAATGCCTGTTTCCTGAGCCCAACCCCACATGAAATCTCACGTGACATCTCTTGCACTGATCTGTTGACCAGAGAGGAAATGTAACCAGGGTCAAAGTCCCTGTATGCATAACTAAAGCACCTGGCAGTAAAGATGATTCATGCGGTTTGTCTTTTTTGTGTGCAGACCAATGACGTTGCAGGGAACACGTGGAACTGGCTCTACTTCATCCCTCTAATCATCATCGGATCCTTCTTCATGCTCAACCTGGTCCTCGGTGTCTTATCAGGGTGAGAATTCATTTTTCGCTTCATCAAATATCAAAGAATCTGAATAATGATTTGAAAATAGGTACATCATAACTTGTCAACACTAAATAATAATAATAATAATAATAATAATAATAATAATAACAATAATAATAATAATAATAATAACATAATCAGCAGCAAATGTTTATTCTAACATACAATGTGTTACAGAAGAAAATGTTCCCCATTTAAAAAACATCTTTCAGTGATATGTGGATATGATACTGATATTTTCCAAGTCCAGGAATGAGCCGGGTTGATAGAAAGATGGATTCACAAAATAAAAAGGTCAATAAAGGTTCATTTGATCTTGGTCTGATTGTCTACGGAAACACTTTGAACAGATACTTCACTGTCACTTTTGCCAGCGAGTTCATTCCTTTTGAACATTGTCAATTGCCATTGTTCCATCTCTGAATGGCTTTGCGGCGCAGCTTTAATCATCCTGCCCTTTGTAGTTCTGCATCTGTCCGGCTCATTGTGTCTCAATCAAAGCCAACGCACGCTGGCAGCCCTCGGTGGGTCGTGATTTCGAGATTTGTGTTTGATACGCTCGGTCACTGCTCGAATGCATGGCTGATTTCATGTTCTGTGTTACGTCCCTCCGTTCTCACCCGGTGAGAGGAACCTCTGGTCGTCTGTCTTATTCATGCAGCTTCATGGACACTGCTCTTAGTGATAAAAGATGATCAAGGAAACTTGAGTACAAAACCATGTTGCAAAATAAAGGTAAGAACATTTAAAATCAGTCAGCTTAAGGCTTAAGATATGAAAAAGGTTCAAGTACAACTGCAGTTTCCTGACACTGGTGTAAGCATCATAATAGACTCACTGTTGTCGTGTTACTTTTTCACAAGAGGATGTACAACATAAGGAAGTTCAATTCATATACATATCTCGGTGCATCATTCACTTTACAGAGGGTTATGTCATCTCTGTCATGTTTTTCCTCTTACCCACATGTTGGTTTTTAGAAATATCCAAAGATGCCGAAGGCCTTTTTCCTCTTCCCATCAACTGCTGCCCAGCTGTCATGTCGCCCCATCTTAGAAGCTCAGCTCCACTCTTCCACTTTCATTTGATGCACTAAGGTTTCCATTAAACATGCTTCCTACCCAAAAGTGGAGTTGCTACGGTGCCCCGACCGTTTAGAAAATGTATTGTAGACTTGAATATAGATCAATATATTCATATTTGTTTGTCGGTTTGTCCCATCAGGGGTCAGCCTCCTCAACCCAGCTCATGAAGATCTGAAAACAATCTGTCTCTGGCATTTAGAAATGTGAATTGAGTGATGAAAATAGTCAGATTGAAGCAATGGTGTTTGATTGACTTTGATATTTCATTGATTGAGGTGGTGGGAACCTAATAGCACAATCATTTCCACTGTTCTCCATCCATCTCTACCCCTGCCAAACCTTCACTGGTGACTATTTTGCTTCCCAACAGAGAGTTTGCCAAAGAGAGGGAGCGTGTGGAGAAGAGGCAAGAGTTCCTGAAGCTCCGGAGACAGCAGCAGATAGAGAGGGAGCTGACTGGATATCTGGAATGGATCTGCAAAGCAGGTCATCTATGAAACAGCGTGAGAGGATGTTGTAGAAGAGTCACAATTGTTCTGAAAGTGTCGTGTTCTTTTGTCTGAGCAGAGGAGGTGTTATTGGAGGAGGAGGATGAGATCGCTGAGGAGAAGTCTCCGCTGGACGGTGCTTGGTACAAGAGGAAACAAAACATTCCAGGTGGGTGGAAAAGGAAAGTAAAATAAGATAAATAAATAAAAAATGTATATATATTATTTTTTAAGGCGATTTTCAAATTTAACTGACACCTTTAGCAGCCAGCCAAAACAAGCTTGACTCGGGATCGCCTTCACTTTGTTTCAAACCTCGATCGTCTGCCGATTTTGGGAAGCTATCTAGGAGATTTGCACTATGGCCGATAAGCTTGGAGAGGAACGTCTTCAGTCAGAGCTTTTTTTTGCAGGTGTTCTGACAGATGACCACGGGCAGTAAATAAAAGTGTGTTTAAAAAAGGACGAAGCCATGAAAGACACCATTCAAAACTCACATATTTTTCTGCCTCTTCTCCAGTCATGAAACGAAACAAAGTCAAAAAGGGTAAAAGCGACCTCATCGGAGCAGAAGAAGGTGAAGATCCGTTTGCTGACATTTCCTCCGTTGGTAAGCTCTGCTTCACTTCACCCCTGACCCTGGCATGCCAGCTCTTCAGCGAGCTGACCTTCTGGAACAAAAGCCTTTCTTGATCCATGTGTGCACCTCCACTTATCAGACGAGTGTTTCATGTAACACTGAGACACTTGTGAGTGTTCAGCACAGTGGGGGCTCCTCAACCATCTGTGGTTTCCCTGGTGGCTGTAAGCATGCCGACACCTTGGGGGTGGGACAATTAATTTTGCAATTAAACTGCTGATTTAAAATCACCACAAAATAACCTGCAGCGTTTTAGAAACAATTTAGCTCTGCAGTTCCACATAAAGGGATGAAGTAATTGCTTTCTCTGGGCTGGAATTGGGGAGTATTAAGATTAAACAAAAATATTTCCTTTTTTAATGGTGTGCTTATCATATTTCTGACCATGAAATGAAGTGTTTGAAAGTCCTTCAATTTAGGCAAACAAATGTGAGGCGATTATATCCTCTTATTATTGCACATTTTAATGGTATTTAAGCTTCAATTTGCCCCAAACTTCAACAGTCTTTGCACTTTGAGAACTTTAGCAACCACTGACACTTGTAAATAGCACTAAATTGACTTGCATTTACAGATTATACTGATATGACAGTGAAAAACCCGAACAAAAAGTAGGATGTTTATTCAGGGGAATCTATCTCCTTCCAGCTCCTCCTGGTTCTCCGTTTGGTCGGGCAAGCGTGAAGAGCAGCGGAAAGATGGACAGCTCTTCCTACTTCAAACGCAAAGAGAAGAGAATCCGCTTCTTCATCCGGAGAATGGTGAAAGCGCAGAGTTTCTACTGGATCGTTCTCTGCCTGGTCGGCCTCAACACGTTGTGTGTGGCCATTGTGCACTATGATCAACCCGAGTGGCTCACCAGGGCTCTCTGTAAGTCTCACAGGAAGAAGTGGTTATTTGCTGTTGTGTCTTTATCATGTTATATCTGCCCCAAAAACAGACACAGCAGAGTTTGTCTTCTTGGGATTGTTTTTGTCGGAGATGACGCTGAAGATGTACGGCCTTGGCGCGAGGAATTACTTCCACTCGTCCTTCAACTGCTTTGATTTTGGGGTCAGTACCAGTGACGTATTATCAGCCACCAGCCGTTATAACACTCAAACTGTTCAATCCGTGACTTTCATATTACCTCATCCTCAATCCGATGCTGTTATATATTGATGTTGCGAATGTATGGCGCCATGGAAGAGAGGATGGGTTGTCCATAACGCACTGGAACAGTTGAATCACTTAATCAAGTCTTTCAATTTACGTTCTTTTCTTGTTGACAGTCTTTTTTTTAAAGCTTTACTTGGGAAATGTGAGCTAAACAGAGAGTCCTAAGACCTTAAAATTTGCATCATGTGCTGCTACTGTACATGACACCATCTGGTGTCTTGTGAGATCCTTTATTTGATTTGTTTTTGACTACCATTTGAGAGCAGATGGAGACCAGTATGTATTTTAATGCACTTGTGTATCATTTTATTGATTTAAACTTCCTGTTTTCCTCACCAGGTGATAGTCGGCAGTATTTTTGAGGTGATCTGGGACATGATAAAACCAGGGGCATCCTTCGGCATCAGCGTGTTGAGAGCACTGAGACTGCTCAGGATCTTCAAAGTTACAAAGTATGTATCTATAAACCTGTTACACACATTCGAGTTCCTGAAAGGATTTTCCTCAACTCACCGTACATGTCATTTTCATGGTTATACTGTATAGCAATGAATCAGACTCTTTATTTGAGCGCAAAAGTGAAAATACATTTCCCACTCATATAAAGTTTCTTCTTGTTTCCCTAGATACTGGAACTCTCTGAGAAATTTGGTGGTTTCCCTTCTCAACTCCATGAAGTCCATCATCAGTTTGCTCTTTCTCCTCTTCCTCTTTATTGTGGTTTTTGCTCTCCTTGGGATGCAACTTTTTGGAGGACAGTAAGTAACCTTTCACATCAGTATCGCTTGATTCGTGGCTGCATATATTGTGGGGTTTTTAAGACTGTTGCCTGTGTTTGTATTTCTATCTTGTGGGATCCGCTCATTGCCATAACCCTTTCCCCAGCCTCTCATCCCTAACCTAACCCTCCGAAACACATGGTGCCCAATTATAGAGACCCATCTATTTTTATGTCTTCATCCTGAAATTGAGGCTTGGATTTGTGGGGTCCCAACGGTCCCAACAAGGATATTGTTTTGTCCTCACAAGTGAAGATCAACCAGACACCACACACACGCGAGCACACACGCCCTGCATGGTGCTCCGCAGGTAGCAGGCAAAGCAGCAGCATCGACTGAAGCGCTTTGATATCTGCCCCAGCAAGTGTTCCTTGTTACTGGAACATGATTCCAGGCAGGCTGGGGTTAATAAAACAGCCATCTGACTCAAAATTCACTCGGCAGGGTTTTGAACAAATTGAAAAAGATCTGTGTGCATCATCGCAAGTAAGAATGTTTAAGGAGGAAAATGTGGTCCAACTCCATACTTCAAGTCTGGTTCTACTGAAAAAGAAATTTTGAAAGTTCAAACTTAAATTAAGATTACAAAGGGAGAAAGTCATGTCACATGATGACATGAAGTTTTGTGCTTTAAAATTACCTTTATAGATTGAGATTTGATGAAAGAGGTGACAAAAGTATTAGTGAGGGGGTGAAAAGTCAAGCCATGTGGGTGGCATCCATGTGAGTCTGTGGCTGAGCTGTCATCTCCACCTTCACAAAGAGGACAATACGCTGCTTTGCTGAATGTCTTCTTCGTGTTTCGGTCATCACAGACGTGGACTTCCCTGGTTTTGTCATGTGACATTGATCTCCCTGAAACAAAATTATACAAGCGATGCAGCCCTGGAATGGAAATAAAGAGTTGACATTTAAAGGCACAAATGACGTTGTTTGTCAAGTTTACGTTCTTTGAGATCAAGTTTGTGCAATGATTTAATATTCAAAGGCAGATTGTTTTGTTGTGGAACATTTCATCTGCCATTCTCAAACACAAAAAGAAACATGACTTTCCTCAAACACGATAATATTTATTACATTTATTTTGACAATTAACAAGTCACAGTTTTTAATCAGGTATAGCTGATTCTGTGATAGAGCTTCATTTGCTGCACAGCAAAATGGGTCTTCCCATCTGGATATTGGTACTGGAGGGGATCCAGATTCTGCGATTCCAGATTTCTTTCCTGTCATCCAGTGGTGATGAATTCACGTCCAGAATTTGTTCAAAACATCTTTTTTTTTTATGCCTGAAAAAGTCCTTGTCAAGTCTACCGATCCAGATGTGCCTTTGTTTTGTCTGGAAAACTGTCTGCTAACAACCCCTATAGATAGCCACTCATCCTTGCAGCAGCTGGCTGTTGCCATGGCACCAACCCGCACCCATCCAAGGCATCATTAAGCATGGCATCAGTCTCTGCTGATGGACAAGTGTGAGATGATGGTGACGTTCACATGGTTCTTCCAGTCAGCCTAAAATATCGGGCATCATTTTTTCCTTGGCTTGAGAAAACATCTGCGACACGATCCTTCGACCATTAAAATAGACGACCTTCCAACGAGCATCGCATTCAGTTCCAGGAAGAAAAAGCGCCAAACCACATCCATTTATCAGACAGATTAGCTTTGATCAGGCAGATGAGTCACGAAAATGACTTTCACCGAGCAAAGCTGGAAACGTGCTTGTTAAGGAAAAGAAGCAAAGGCAGTAACGTCCTGCTTTTATTTTTGGCTCGGCCATTAACTCCGCCACTCTGGAAGGCAAGAGCAGGAGGCAAAAATGTGAGAATTGAGAGATAAACAGCTTGAGGCGATGCAGCGTCTCCCACCAGGGCGACTCGCAGGACATCAGCGCTCGTGATAAGCCCTGTGAAAGCTTTACCCCAGTCAGATTCTCTTTCTCTCGCTGTGACACTTTCGAGGTATAACAGCAATAACACTGTCCTTTGGGTTACCCTTTAACATCCTCTTGCCTGTGATGTTGTTAAGCAACGCATTCTCTTTCAGGTAAATGTATCTGTAATGGCTTTTTATACAAGTAACATCCGACTTACGACCGGGATCGGTTCCGACCACCCGGTCGTAAGTCAGATTGGACGTCAGTCGAATGCCATTCAAAATAGTCGACGTGAGGGTTATAGGTACTACTGTAGTGGTAGATGGCTGTGTGAGAGTGAGATGCTGGGATACTGTGCTGCCGTAACTGTCGTACGCAATGCCGGGCTGCTACGTGCTGCGGAGCTAGACATTGAATAAAAAATAATTACATAAGCATCTGCTGGCCGTGGTCGTAAGTATGGGTGGACGTAAGTTGAGCAGGTTGCAAGTCGGATGTCACTTGTATTAGGTGCACTTTCTATGCACCTACAATGAGTCCATAGCTTTTCTCTTTGCCCTCTGGTTTCCTCCCTTAGTGCATGAACACAGGTTACTTAGTGACTCCACATTACCTATCACCCACAGACTCCATCACCCTGATGAGGGGATAAGATGATGATGCTGAATGCTGCATCTCATGTACGATTTAAAAAAAATATTTTTTTTGATGTGTGCTTAACTTCTTTAATATACATTCCGTCTGGTGTCAACAATGTAACTCGGTTCGGGAGGTGAAAGAGCAAGTGTCTGCAGTTCCATTACTTATGTTTGATTTATTGAAGTTGCTGTGAATGTCATGAGGAGATGAGGTTCCAATCTGAACCAAGAGAGTCAGAGAATCTAACTGCCGCTGAGGTGGCTCACCCTGCGTCTGCTAATCCTTGAGGAGACAGACGATGAAGAGAGAAATAAATGGCAGTGCGATATGCAGGCAGGGAATGTGGCTCGGTGAGCTGAAAAAGAGGGATGACTGATGGGTGGGAGATGGAGGATGCCGTAATGAGACTAAGGAGGACAAAAGTGGAAGGAAGGAGCATGATCTGAGAGAGCACGGTCGCATGCTACGGGGGGGAATTTTATTGAATTATTCGCCCCTCCCCAACATCCGTCACCACATCCCTTCCTTCGTCATTTCCCTCATGTAATTCATGTACATTAGATACAGGCTCTGAGCAGTCTGACCGGCAGTAGCTGTTCACATGACAGGAGCCACAGTAGAGGCAACATGGCTGTTGCACACAATATTCCCAGCCTTATGTGACTGAGACAGCAGTCTCAAAGATTATCTGCAGGATAATCAGATGAGAAGCAAATATTTGAAGAACCGTGAAGCCAGAGAACCACTATATATATATATATATATATATATATATATATATATATATATATATATATATATATATATATATATATATAGCATTTTAATGTATAGATTTCTATTAAATGTAATATCTTCCTCTCATTAAATTACATTAAATTGTCATATATTTATCTCACGTTTGTTGAAATTTTCTCTATATAATTTTTTCACTTTTTCTCTGCTATATTTTTTCAACCATCACATCATAACACTGACATCACAAATACTGCCAACACTCTCGGTAATTGTTATGCATATTTTGTGAATCTTTTATTTGTGGTTAAGATGTTTTGCATTCACAAAATTACACCTAATGCAGTGTGAAAATCTTGACAGTATTTTTTAGAATATTATCAAAGGATGTGTGCATCAAACATAAACAGCTTTAAAAGATGATCAACAAACTGTTCATCGTTATCTGGCCACAGGGTCCCAGGTTTCATACCTGCACACCGCAGTGCAACACATGAGCGTTCAGATTCTTTTCCCTTTTTAACGCTCTTCAGAACAGAAATCACAGGGTGCATTATAAAAGGAGACTTGCGGAAACAGAGCTTGAAGACAAGCCGGAGATAAACAGAACAAACACTGAAACATCAAAATCAGAGATAATACGGAACCCACAAACTCAGAGACAGTACAAACCTTAAGAAGTTTTTCAGGATGGCCAGACGCTTCTGAAAAGACAAACACGTGGGCTGTTTGTCTTGACATCTGGGCAAACCAACACAAAATAATCAGTTTGGAAAACATTCTTCCTCCAGCAAACTCGTAAATAACGCAATACAGTATCTTTGATAGAAATAGTGTTGTAGTGGAGACCACCAACCCATGACCAAGTCAAGACCAAAGAGGAGAGCGAAACCAAGACCTAGTCTAAAACCAGGCTGGGTGATGTTTGTTCCACTGTAAGCATTTCAGTTCTTCATTTATTTTGAAAAATAACTACCTTTTCTTTTGCTGTGAGAAATGAATGAGTGTGTCTGAAAGACTAATAGACTTGGTTTGGACTTGATCATTCTGTGCTCTGGTTTTCCTTCTTGACAACGACACCAGATTGAAATGTTTTCTTTGCCTGTTTTTGTATTTGCCCGATTTAGCCTTATTTCTCAACCATAGCTGTTTTAACTGTGTCACATATTGAGATAATAATAGAATTTAAAATGTGGTTTTGATTATTTTAGGTTCAATTTCGAGAAAGAGACTCCAACAACCAACTTTGACACTTTTCCAGCTGCCATCCTGACAGTGTTCCAGGTAAGATCCTGCTCGTGCACAGTAAATCTGCAAAAAGCCTTTTGCGCACATGAGGCACCGCTGGCTTAATTAGGCTATAGCGATTGCTATCGGTAATTACAAAGATAAGTCAGACCTGCTTCGCATAATCCCAGTAACTCTGGATTTATAATCCTTTATTTAATGCGGTTATGAAATTACCTCCCATTTTGTTCACTCTAGATTTTAACGGGTGAAGACTGGAATGCTGTCATGTACCACGGCATCGAGTCTCAAGGAGGAGTACGGCGTGGCATGTTCTCTTCTGTCTACTTCATCGTCCTCACGCTCTTTGGAAACTGTATCCTCTCCCAGGCCACTGCGATTGGAAATGTGGCTTCACAGATGTTTTAGAATCAGAATCAGAATCAAATTTATTGCCATGGTCAGTAGGGAGCCCACTAACTAGGAAAGCGTTTTGAATAACGTGCAGTCAAAAAGTAAATAAATAATAAAATAAAATAAAATAAAATAACAACAAGGCTGTTCACGAATTCAACAGTCTGATGGCCGAGGGGAAGAAGCTGTTCCTGTGACGGGAGGTTCTGGTCTGGATGGACCGTAGCCTCCTGCCAGAGGGAAGAGGAACAAACAGTCCATGTCCAGGGTGAGAAGGGTCGGCTCTGATCCGACCTGCACGTCTCTGGGTTCTGGAGACATACAGGTCCTGAAGAGGTGGCAGGCTGCAACCCATCACCTTCTCAGCAGAACGTACGATGCGCTGCAGTCTGCTCTTGTCCCTGGAGGTGGCGCTGTTGTACCAGACAGTGATGGAGGAGGTGAGGATGGACTGGATGATGGCCGTGTAGAACTCCACCAGCAACTTCGTCGGCCGTCTCATAGTTTTCGTAGCTGCCTCAGGAAGAACATTCTCTGCTGGGCCGTCCTGATGAGGGACCTGATGGTTGGCTCCCATTTGAGGTCCTCAGTGATGGTGGTTCCTAGGAAGCAGAAGGAGTCTACAATAGGAATGGGTGAACCAGCCAACATGAGAGGAGACAGAGGAGCTGTGACTCTCCTGAAGTCTGACCTGACCATCTCCACTGTATTCTGGGCGTTGAGTTCCAGGTTGTTGTGGCTGCACCAGGACACTAGCTGCTCCACCTCCCTCCTGTAAGCCCACTCATCTCCATCTGAGATGAGCCCGATGATGGTGGTGTCATCCGCAAACTTGATCAGCTGGAGGTACAGCAGTTAGTGTACAGAGAGAAGAGCCATTGAGAGAGAACACAGCCCTGAGGAGACCCGATGTTGAGGGTCCGAGTGTCGGAGACAGTCGTCCCCAACCGCACACGCCAGCTCCGGCTGGTCAGGAAGTCTGTCATCCATCTGCAGAGGGAGTCAGGCACGTCCAGCTGGCGAAGCTTGTCTTCAAGCAGAGCTGGAAGAATCGTGTTAAAGGCAGAGCTGAAGTCTACAAACAGGATCCTGGCATAGGTTCCTGGGCAGTCCAGATGCTCCAGAACGAAATGAAGGGCCTGATTCACTGCATCGTCCACAGATTTGTTGGCTCTATAGGCAAACTGCAATGAGTCCAGGTGAGAAGCAGTGATAGATTTCAGGTGAGAGAGAACCAGGCGCTCAAAGGACTTCATGACCACAGACGTCAGTGCCACCGGTCAGTAATCATTCAGTCCTGTGATCCTGGCCTTCTTGGGAACAGGGATGATAGTGGAGGACTTAAAGCGGGCAGGAACATGACAGGACACCAAGGAAGCATTGAAGATGTCCGTGAACACTGGAGCCAGCTCAGCAGCACAATGCTTCAGGATGGCAGGGGAAACTCTGTCCGGACCCGCAGCCTTCTGAAGGTTCAGCCTCCTGAACTGAGTGACCACGTCCTGCTCCATGATGTCAAGAGAAAGAGGAAGAGGGGGGAGGTGAGGGGGTGGCTCATCAAAAGTGACTGTGATCGACTTCTTGGATTTTTTTGTTGTGAGCATTCATTGACCACGTTCCATCTGTGTGGATTCTCCTGAGCTCTTCTGCCCCAGACACACTCTTGAATGTCTTCTTGGCTATTGCTGTTGATAATCTAGCCAATGCCCAGGAGCTGACCAAGGTAAGCGAGGACCGTAGCCAGATCATTGTCTCCATGGTTTATTAGCGACTAAGTAACTGTGTCTGTGGGAAAGGACGAGGAGGAGCAGGAGGAGGCAGCCAATAAGAAACTGGCCCTCCAGAAGGCTCTGGAAGTGAAGGAAGTCAGCCCCCTGTCTGCAGCCAACATCTCCATTGCCGCGTAAGTTTTCACATCACCTCTATTGTTTTTATTTTTGAAGTGTTCTTTCTAAAGTAGACATGTTGTAATTCAGTCTGACTCATAGATGTTTGACAGCTCTGTATGATTTGGGATGAAGCTAAAGTCTAATGTATTACAGTAGCTGAACATATTCATGTGATGCTTTCCATCCATGAAAAAAGCCTTGAAGGGACTGTATTGTATGTTTGATGGTTTTTTTCTCTTCAGTAACAGAGACTATTAGACTCAAAGAATAACTTTGCTTCAAAATAACTTTGTAAAAGGTTGTATTCATGAAGCCATATTGAGCAAAATTTAACAAAATGTCCCACGGACCTGATCTTCATGTGAAGTGACGGATAATGCAATATGAATCAGATTTCATATCCATTATTTGCTGTTCAGCTGTAATGGCATATTGCAATGGGAGTAATTTGTCTTTAGAATTGTCACATTATAACATGCACACACCCACGTGCACACACACAGACGCATACATTTCAAGAGAACCTCAGAAAACTATAGCAAGAACATCTCTAAAGTCCATCAGTCAATCATTGTTTTTTTCTTAAAAAAAAAAAAACAAAAAGAATATATTTGGCCTAATTACTCTTTCAAATATTTTGTTTGCTGTGCTCATGTACTTTTTTTAATAAAAATATTTAGTGTAAGTAATTTCTCATTAAGTGATCAACATATTTTTCTTTATCTATCCGTCACAGTCATCATCTCTCTGTGATCACGATTGTGTCAATGTTTTATTGTGAACACATCAATTGAGAATGAACTGTTTTTACTTTTAGAATGTTTGGGTTCCAAGGTCCATCCCAAATGATGATATTTTCACCTTCTAGAGCTCATTGAAAGCTGTGACTCATTGTTATCTTTGGGATGCACCTTTGAGACGTCGTTGCAGTCGAAGCTCACCGGACTAAAATGTGTGTGTTCTTTCTTTTGGTGACGTAGACTTGTTGTAGAGAGCGGAGGGGACTGTTCCCATCTCAGACTGTCTCCTCCAGACGTGTGTCTCATTGTTTTTCCTTTGTTTTTACTCTGCATGTACAGTTTTGTAAAGCAAAATCGAGATTCGATCTCTCGCAGGTCGTCCATCAACAGCATTCAGTCACCGTGAGTTATCACTACGTTACAATTTTCTCCTCTCCTTCCTCATTCCTCTGACGCATGTGAAGAAGTTCTCTCTATCTGTCGTTTATTCAGTCACAAACCACAGACAAGGTAACCTGCTAGCACATTTAGGGCTGTCAATAAGTTTTTAATTTCAATTAACTGTGCTAAAGCGGAGTTAACTTGCGATCGATGGCTAACTAATAACACGTTCTGCATCTGTTCTGAATGTAATTCAAAGAAAGATTTTACTAACGCAGTAGCAACCATCAATGCTTTCCTCATGCAGATGTGTTCAGTACAACAGCCCAGCTTTAACTTACATTTAGAACTGATACCAAATGTGATTCATTGGCCATGAATCGGGTATGAACTTTGACTTAGCGTGATTCATTGAGATTATAATTTTCTATCTATTGACAGCTCTAGACAAAATGATGACAGCCAGCCTTCCTCTTGACCTTTCCTGGTCTTTTTTGCAACAAACAAGTCGTCCTTCCCTCAGAATCAGCTTGCATGTCTTGTACACAAAAACATGATTTCAATGGTGACCTTTTCCTTCCAGTGTTCGATGTCCCTCAAACCCATATGAGAGCAAAAAAAAAAAAAAAAAGTGAGACATGTCTGTTGCTCATCACTGGACACCTGCCCTCTATCCTCTGTCTGTCTGTTTTTAGGAGTTATAGCTTCTCCTCCCCTGCCAGACGAATCCTGAGGTACACGATGTGAAAACTAACTCAAGTTCCACATTTAATTCTCATCAGAAGACACCACACTTGCCAATAATATAAGACAAATGTTTCAGAAACACATTTGTTATTTATTAGATTGAAGAATGAGCCATTCCACCCATCAATCAGTATTGTTTGGAAACAAGTGTCAACATGGTCTCGAAGTGCAACTGGGGTTGTGTGCTGGTGAAGCATGGCCACCATCAAGTGTGTGAGAGAGCAGAAACAAAACTGTGGGAGGAGCTACTTCAGTCTCCTCACACTTGGCATGTACAGAATAGTGTATGTGTCAATTGAAGTAAAAAAAAAAAAACAGGGATGTGGTACAATAGTCTGATAGTGACAACCACATTAGTCAGGTTTCCATCCCAATGTTTCAACATCCTTTCGCAAATTTTGTGAAAATGCAACTTTCGTAATTTCCAGACTATAAGATGTTACTATTTTCTCCACTAAAGGACATGCTAAAATAAATAAAATAATAAAAGGAGGAGCTGAAATATGGATTTTTACAGGCTGAAGAGCATCAAGCCGCCAAAATATTTAGCCCTGTCACATAAAACTAATGAAAACATAGGTGTTTTACTTACATTGAAGTTTTTTTCCTGGATGTCTGGAGCTCCACAATTTGAGCGCTTTCATGAAAATAAAAGATGTGATGAGTTCATGACTCAAGTTCAGAACATTGCAGAGTCAGTCTCCCTGCTGGACCCCGTTTTCAGTACTAGTTTAGAAGTGATCCTCATGCAGTTTTTTAAATAGGCGGCGCATAACAAATCATTCGCCAAAAACTGTTATTGGTTCAATAGCATTGTTGTGAAAAAAAATCTATGAAAATAGTCCTCAGCTTTTGGAGTTTCAAACAACCCTGCTTGTAAACAGACCTTTTCCTCCCCTTCATGGCGGTAAGAAAGGGTCATGTCATTAGTTTGAGCTGTCTGTTGTGCGTATAATACTTGAAGAACAAATGAAAATTTATGAGAGATACTATGGTCAATAAAAAATAAAAGACAAACAAATCTTTCTGCCTGACCTTTAGTTTAGAAATGAAAAAGAAGACTCAGCTATTTCATCAATTCCATCATCTTGTCTGCGTCTCTCCTGTTAGACCGAAAACTGCCACCACAGTTTTGTTCCGACTCCTCTGTTTCAGGTCATGTTGACAGCAACTATCTAAATGTTTGCCATTTTACAATAGTTTTCAACTTGAATTCTCATTTGCTCACATTTTACAGTCAATCATGGTAAGGGAAAGCTGTACCATGATGAACGTGTGTGAGCATCCATAGCCCACCCCAGTGCTGCCGGTCAGAGGTCTGTGGAGCTATGGATGCACTGTGGAGGATGCTTTCCATCCAGACCACCTTTCAGTGTCTTGCCTCTTCTGAACGAAGAAGTTATCACTTGTTCATTTCTTTTGTGGCGTTTCCTGTGTGCAGCAAAGAGCAGCAGCGAGGAGCCAAGACCATGTCCATTTGGGAGCAGAGGACGAACCAGCTGAGGAGGCACAACATGAGAGCGAGCACAGAGGCCTTGTTCAATGAGCTTGATCCCGAGGAGCGTCTCCGTGTGTCCTCAGCTCTGCACCTGCACCCTGACATGAAGACCCATCTTGACAGACCACTTGTGGTCGACGCTATGAACGGAGACATGCCTGCCAGGTCCCCCGAAGGCACACGTGAAGACGTATGCGATCCCCGGCACGAGGGTGTCGCAGAAAGCCATCACTCACACTCCAGAAGACACCATCACCATCGAGACAGAAACGGGGATGGTGGCAACGGTCGCTCGGGGAGGCACCACACACACCACAGCCGCAGCAAAGATCACAACAGTGCCCATATTAAAGAGGCAGGTTCCCCCGAGGATGAGAGCAATGATGCGAGAGCCGCAGGAGAGGAGCGGAGACACCGTCACCATCACTCACATCGACCCTCCAAAGAGGGGAACGGGATGTTACTGAACGGTGAGCGCAGGAGTAAAGCAGGAGGGGACAGTAATGGAGAGAGGAATCAGTACAGAGAGGAGAACAAGAGGAATAAGAATGGGCACAGAGGTCATAGGTAAGACAACATGCTGCCTATAATACAGTACACATTTGTGTTGTATTTCCATTTCAAGATGGTGATGGAGACAACTACTGTCGACGACTGAAGGATAAATAGCTAGGGATGCACCGGCACCGGTCTCGGTCCGATACCTGGGCTTGAGTACTGGTCACCGATACTAAAAAACCAATACTACTTTACTGCAACGGCAGTTTTTTAAAGTCAGTTGATGACAATTTTGTAGAATTTGTGTTACAGTGAAACCCATATACAAGAAAAGCATACTGATATATATATATATATATATATATATATATATATATATATATATGGAAAGAAAATGCAAGTACTAGTACACTACTTGCTTTGGAAAAAGCTGGTGTTGGTGAATCCCTACAAATAACTATGAGTTGATCTGCAAGTGAAACTTGTTGCAAGGATGTTCAAGCAGATACACATGAACAGACCCCTGGTTACCAGTTGTATGGTGCAAACAAGTCTTTGTCTATGTGGTTCTGCAAGTTATTACATTTAATATCATAGTACTGTAGTCAAAACCACCTATCCATGGACTGAGACCAGAGCATGCAGAGAGCCGTGAGACCAGACTCAATACAGCAGCATAAGGTTAAGTTGTACAGACACACAAATGTATCTCTTGCTTCAAAAGAAGTGGAGATATTTTTTTAAAAAATGAATCAAATTAAATTTCCGACCAATTAGATCTTTCGTTTTTGAAGAACACTGCCTGAATCATGCAATTTAACTTTTTTTTTTTATTTTAGAGGTGAATAGAGCTTAGACTGTGAGTCTCGTTGAGCTTGAAACATAGCAAACATGGTAATAATATCAATGATGACCTTGTCTGTAAGCAGACGACAAATAGACTAATGTGTCTGTATCCAGTTTGGTCTCGGCCTTCACTTAGTCTCGCCTCCTTAAAGTCTTGTCACGGCCTGCAACAGTAGCTCCACTGCTACACCGCTGTTTTTGCTTTGACAGTTTCACACTGGTGAAATTTTCAGAAACATTATGGAAGGCTGAGAGTCACAGATCCCCACCATCAATGATGACATGTGATGATCGCGAATGCTCATCTCCACGCGTAATCTTATGTGTTTAAAAGGAGCGTTTCTGGAAAACGTTGTGAATGTAGCTGAACAGAAGGCTAATTAAACGAGTGAGTTACCTCTCACCTTCTCAACACCGGCAGACAAACCCAGCCATCTGCTCCTGGCTATTCCTGCTGCTGCCCACAGATTCCCTCTGACAGATTGACAACCATTTCATGTGATTACAGTTTTGCTTCCTGCTCTTTCATTTGATGCTCCGAGTGCTGTTTGCTCATTATAATTGTTTTACTGAACTGAACAGGAACACTTTGAATTATTGTCTTTTCTGTATTTACTGTCAAAGATACACTCAAGTTTGGACTTTTTCAGAGACTCTGACGCAGAGGAGGGGCTCACATCCAGCCCTCTGCACCCGAGGTGCAGCATCCTGAGTCTTGGAGACAAGCAAGAAGACGTTGACAACCAGAAGAACTCCAGCAGGGCCAGCCAGGCTGGACTCAACAGCAGCACCATCCGAATTCCTGTCACTATCACTGCCCCGCCTGGAGAAACAACTGTCATACCCAGTAAGAAAGAGAAATGTGAAGGGTGTTTGAGGCAGAACAATTTTATTTGCTCTGTAAACTATATGGCAACTTATCACTGCTTAAATATGCTACATATGATGAGTTTCTTGTCGCACCAGTGAACAACATCGACTGTGACAACCTGCAACTTGAGAAGAAAGATCTGGAGGAGCAGGAGGAGGACGCAAACAGGCCTCGTCAGATACTCCCCTACAGCTCCATGTTTGTCTTTGGACAAACAAATCCGTAAGTGGATGATATTTTTGATCTATGCATTTATCAATGAAATCATGAGAATATAATTCGATTGTATAAATTTGTGTTGTCCAGGCCATTCTGCTTTGAGGACCATTTGTGTTGTTTCAGAGGATTTTTGGTCTCCTCATTGTTTCTTGAATTTGATGTGGTATTTTTAGCGACATCAAGCTGGACCTGCCAACGGTCGCACGGCCAATAAAAAGTGGTCATATAGCAGCTTGAGGGTTAGAGTAGAGAGGGTTGAATTCCTGAGTCGGGGAAGGTGTCCAAGCATCTGAGTGTGTTGTTCATGAGTGAGGGGAGGATGGAGTCTCAGATCGACATTGATGCAACTCCATCAGACATTAGGATGCTGCTTTAGCTGAATCGAAATGCTGTACGTGTTAGAACATTCCCCCGTCAGTCATGTCCACCAGAGCTTGGAGAAACCCACCAAAAAGGAATTTCGAGACATTAAAAAAATGGTGAATAATAGGGGCATGGAGCGGTGGTCATTCCACAATCATGGTGATGACTGTGTGTTGAAAGCAGAATTATTTTAGGATTATAAAGAGACCTGGAAGGTTAATGTTGTCACGACTGAAAGAACTGAGATCATGCTTTTTGATAGTGTTTCTTTTGTTCACTACAGTTTTAATCTTAGTTAAGTGGAATTGAAAAGAAACATGGAGGATGATTGTGTTTGGGTGCACACTGAGGTGCAACAGTATATGGGCAAATTATTCCATGATTCATAACAGTTGTCCCCTGACTCATCCTTCATGATGCAGCCACTGAAGATACTCAATCTGTGTGTTCCTGCAGGGTGCGGCGACTTTGTCACTACGTTGTTAACCTCCGCTACTTTGAAATGTGCATCCTGTTGGTCATTACCATGAGCAGCATCGCTTTGGCAGCCGAGGACCCGGTTCAAGCCAACGCACCACGGAATAATGTGAGTCAGACTGAAGAGGAGAACCGAGAGGAACAGGGACACGTGAAGCTCAAGTCATGACTCACACATACTGATGTATGCGGAGCTCAGCTGACTCTGGTCGTAAGGGAAAGTTTGCTTCTAAAGGCTTGTGAAACAGGTGACGTTTTGTCTGGTGGCTCGTGATCCACTGAACCTGCGCACGTGAGATTCTATGCCGAAAATAAACACATGTGGCACTGTGTCTCTCCCAATTTAAATGTTTTGCTTTTTATTGCTTTCAAAACATTATTTTTCTGGTCACAGTCGCTTACTTGGGCATTCATTCTGTGCTAAAACACATCAGATTTGCATTTTTATCACATTTATATTCAGTTTACATGACAAATTTCATTGGATCAGCCGTGAGCTGATGACAAAGTAAGCTGCTCTTCGACAGACCAGGCTGGTTAGTATTCACCTTAGGATGGTATGGGCATGTTTTCCGCCTGTGCACTCGTGTGTGGCAGGAGAGGTTTTTTCATCTGATAGAGGAGAATGCATCTGGTGGATATCTGCCTCTTCTACAAAAGTGAACTCTGTTCTTCTATCTCAACAGGTTCTCAAGTACCTGGACTATGTTTTTACTGGAGTCTTCACCTTTGAGATGGTCATTAAGGTATTATTTTCTTCAAGATGAGTTGGTTGTGGGGCACTTTCAATCATTTTTTTTAACAGAAGTCTACTTCACATCACTACAAGCGCTACATTAATACAGCCACATTTAAGAATCATTTTTTTCTCCCTCTGTCATGGCTTAGCAAAACCTAGCCTCTGCCTTTTTAATTAAAGTCCCCCATCAGCCCTGCAAATTTAAATCTCTTCTGTTCCTTGGATGTTAATGGATGTACAGTCACATCTTTTTACTCTCTATCAAACACCAGATGATTGACTTGGGACTCCTGCTCCACCCTGGCTCTTATTTCCGTGACCTTTGGAACATCCTGGACTTCATTGTGGTCAGTGGAGCGCTGGTGGCCTTCGCTTGCTCGTGAGTATCCTGTGTTCATGCTTGGGAGAAAAACACCATTTAGTGACTGAGATGTGGTGTTTCAGAAAATGGATGAATGTTCAACTAGGAAATACCTTGCGGAATGATGATGATTGCTTTTAAGAATATTGATTCTGTCAATCAATATATATATATATATATCATCAAGGGGAGAAGGAGTAATTCAAGAGAAACTGATGAGTGCTGTTCAACTATACATCTCTCCAATGTGATTCTGTCACATTTTCACTCCAGAATCTTTTGTTTTCTATTCTGAGTCTCTCTAGATGTGTTTTGTCTGTGTGTCAAAGTTCTCGTTGACTTCTGAGGCGTTTCCATCCTGTTTGTGTTGCTGATTCTTTCTCTGTCCGCCTTCTTTTCTTCAACCTTTGTTTCTGGCTTGGATTGCTTTCAGGAGCCTGATGGGGTAAAGCCTGCTATCTCTGTCTCTCTCTCTGTCTGTGGCTGTGTTGTCCATCACTTGTGCAAAACATTACAATCAAATGTCATTTCCTGTCATTGATAAAATCACCAGACATCAAACACTCTGGCATTTTCTCCATTTGAATTGGAGTCTGTTTTTGAGTTTTTGTGTGAGGTGACTCTGAGAGGGGAAAAAAACTCCAATGAAAATGAGCCAAACAACAACAAAAACATTCAGCCACACAGGTACTTTTATGGACTGGCAGTTTTGTTTTTGTGAAATATTGCAGGTTGTTCATTTTGTTTAGAAGAAGCCATGAAGGCTTCTTCGGTGAATGTTAGCCAAAGAGTCCAAATATTTTCCACATGTTAAGATTTGTGTTAACAGTATCAGTGCTTATTAGAGTAGCTTGACATTTACTCATATTCACTTTAATCATTATTACCACTCGGCATAGCAACACTTAAAACTTGCCACTTTTGTTAGCTAAGAAGCTAACTATACCCTTTCCCAGATTTTTGCTGGGGTATTATGCTTTTTATTTAAATACTGACTTGGTAGCAAATGTTTTTTTTCTTTTTTGACAAAATCAACAAAAAATGTCCTTGTCTTATTACTTGATAATTACGGCAGTTTAACTTATTACAACTGTTCATAGCTTGTGCAACAAGGAATGTTGTTTTGGAAAATTAAGATTTAGTCGACGGTTTTTGAAGAGTCAAATCGGGATCTTGATCTTCTTGATCTGCATACTGCGCTGCACATATGACAAGGGAACTGGAGTAACTGTCCTTTAGAGTTCATAAAGCTCTGTGGATTTAGCAACAGAGAAACAGTAATGAGTCGTGTTGTCTGATCTGGAACAGGAATTAACCCTGCGACGCCTGAACCATTGAACATTGACAGAAAACCCCAGTTCTATTAAGCTGAGGTCTTTAATGGGCCATTTAAAACATCGCTGTCCATGTATGCATCTCAGAAAATAGTCTTAAACAGTCTTTATTTTAATGACAATATAAACATATCTGAATGATGCGTTCAGTGTGGCTCCCTAGTTCGGTTCTGTGAATGTGGTCGGTGCAGGACACTACACGTGCTTCCCGAGGAGACACACTGGGGACACGTCTCTACATTACAAGAAAAACAAGAACACTTTCAGATGAAAATCAAAAGTGTGTCACATTATTAAATACAAATCAATTTCCTCTGATGACAACAACAGTTAGCACCATGCTATGTCAACGCAGCTGTAAGCTCAGGGTTGGCCATTGTTACCCATCAGAACACTCTTTCATCATTATACCATCATGTCCAAGGGGTTCAGTCCTCCATAACGGTGACCAGCTGAAGCCGGCGGTGACGCCGCTCCGTGAACGCACCGCGAGTGACTGGAGTCGGACTTAACAGTCGGGAATCAATAAGAGGAACCAGAACAATTTCAGAGAACGGGACAATTTTGAACTGGTTCTGAATAGGAGCTAGTTCTCGATGCCCATCCCTATTTATAGCTTTAGTTTTAATTTCTAAGACATACAGTTGACACATATTGACTAGGGTTGCTCCTGCTTAGAGAATTGTCAGCCCACATTTTGGATTTCATTGCCCAAGTGCCAAACCATCTGCAGTTTCATCTACACGACTTGTTTTCCTTTCACCTGTTGAAATTGCTTCATGTCATTTTTTCACAAATAATAACCACTTCAATCTTCATCACATCCTTTATTTTCAACCAAACTGTGAAGCGTCTGCAACCATTCACTCGCCTCAGTATGATATTTGCCTTTACTGTTCATGCTGCTTTATTTAAATGTTCAATTCTTCTTGTGAACGTGGTTTGTGTTGATGTTTGTGTATGTTCTGTCGTTGCTCTTTCTCGTCAGATCGCAACAAAGCGTGGCCAGGTGGGAAATTGTGTCCACTCTAAAACCTTTGCCATAGTTTACCCCTTAGTCCTCCCTCTACTGTAAACCGGCGTGACACTTCTCGACACCACCCCTCCAATTGTTTAACCCTTTCATCTAGAAGAGCTTAGACATGACCATATCTTTCGTCTCCCTGGTCCCAATATTGGGTCATCGTGACCCCGCGGCAATATTGGGAGCGCCGTTTCATAGCTTTCAGAAGATCAATGTATTGATTCTGCTCAGTAATGATACACGTCTGCACTGATGGCTCTGAAATCAATTTACACTAATCTCTCATTTTCATGAATAATCACCGCTTAATTTTCCGTTCCCGTCTAAAACGCTGGATTACCTCTCGCATGGATTTTCTCACCTTCATCTCACCCCGGCTCTAATTGCAGATCAATTCACAGCTATTAGAGGAATCTATCGGAGCCTGATGATATCTCTCATTGAAAGGACATGAAATATTCATCTCTTTTTTTTTCTATTTCAATTCAGTATCACCCATATTGCGATAATTTCAAAATATTATTGCATTTATTTTCCCACTAAAATTAAAGCCATTTTTTAGCATTTGAAATATTGCTATCATTCAAACAAGCTCAGTGGGACTGCAGGTGGCAGCAGCATCCCTCAACTCACCCAGCATGAGTGAGGAAGAATGTTGTTGGAACAGATGCTGCAGCTTTTCCTACACGGGTGATGAGTCCTCTAAAAGAGTCGTGGGTCCAGATGACCCTTGTTGACTAACCAGGAGACAAAAACCTCAGTAGAGGAAAACATGGATGTACATATACATGATACTTTTAGATGTATATGTGTCAAGCCATGCCATCAAATTTCTTTACCAAGATTTACGTTTCTGCTTGAGCATTTCAGCTCCAGTTGCCATTCTAGTCTTAAATCCTTTGAGCAATCAGTGCAGATGCACAACTTTATTTCATCTTTTGTGCTTCATGAATCTTCTGAAAGCGGTCGTGGGACAATTGTCTCCATGTACAGAGGCCCTGAAGTGACGGTGTCAACTCTGTGGATTGCATGCCGGCCTAACTGAGTCATCTGAGCATGAGCGGGTGCATGTTCATGTCTAACAGTCCGACTGTTTGATAGACTGAGGATGCCCCTGGACATCTGTAACTGAGAACAGTGATTCCACATCACATAGTAAAAGTATTGCGCAAGAATGTACTCATACTGAACAATCCACTTTTTCGATTGCTTTGGATTACATCAGATATTAAAGTTGAGTTTGCAACACTGCGAGGATATTCAGGAGTGGGGAAGAACAGCTTTATTATACAGCTTTATTGTCACTATACCCATACAGTTGGATGACACTATCCAAGGACATACAGGCGTAAAAGAGCAACAAAAAAAGAACACAACAAAGATATATCATCAATGTATTACAGTTCTAAAAATGAATGAACAACATAGTATATGTGTATATGGAATAGTAATAGTTTTAACAGTAATCTAATGGTACTGCAGTGTATTTCTATAAACATGCTAAAAACATAGGCTTGTTTATCATAACTTGTTTTTAAAACTACTCATTGCTGTAATAATGTTGTGCTCTTAAATGCCCCCCAAAAATGCCTGATCACAGTAAAAAGAAATCTTTTATTAATAAATTTTGGCATCACAATTAGTGTTAAACACTGTTGGTGCTAACACAAGAGGGCACTGTAGTTTTTAAACACACATTTCAATGTATTTTTTAACATTCCTTTCCATAGTAATTTAAAAGGAAATTTACCTTTACAACAGACAACTGAGCTAAAAGTCAACTATGAAATATGAGTAGTAGTAACTCTATCCATACGCATGCGTTCTATACTAACAGATCACAATTGCAGCGAAGAATGTGTCCCTGTTAAGTTTCTCAACTAGTTCAACTGAACTTGCTGTCTCCACATCAGAGGGACCAAGGGAAAGGACATCAACACGATCAAGTCCTTGAGGGTCCTTCGAGTCCTGCGTCCCCTCAAGACCATCAAAAGGCTTCCCAAGTTAAAGGTACTCTTTTATGTACAGTATCTTAGCTCAAACAATTCTGTGCAGAAAGTGCACAGAACATGTTAATGTTTCTATCCTGTTTTTTTTTTCAAACTTATTATTGATAATATATATACTTATTATATATTATTAATATATAATGTTTATATAGATAATGGAAAATTCTGCTCCAAACATATTTTGAAAATATACAAAAAATATATTTCAAATTCATATGTCGTCAAGTAAATTATGTGTGAGGACCATTCATTCCTATTAGTGGTTATATTAGTTGCAGCAGTTTGTACTTACAACCCATCTGCTTAGCATAGTGTGGAAATTAGTATAGTAATGCAAGAATTATTGTTGAAAATATTCTAAGACGTTTTACGGTAGATCTTCTCAAGACAGAATCCAGCTGTCCCTCATGGATTGGTGTTTTATTGATGCAGTTCATGATATTTAACTGGTAATTTGTTTTAAATGAAAGTGTTTTCGATGTCTCCAGGCAGTGTTCGACTGTGTGGTGAACTCCCTGAAGAACGTCCTGAATATCCTCATTGTCTACATCCTCTTCATGTTTATCTTCGCTGTGATCGCCGTTCAGCTTTTCAAGGGAAAGTTCTTCTACTGCACCGATGAGTCTAAGGGGCTGGAGAAGGACTGTCGGTGAGTTTTCATCACGTTCGGATGATGATGGACTAAGACGTGAAGTCACTGAAGTCCTTCGGTGTAAATCATTCTCAATTCTGTGTTTCAGTGGTCAGTTTCTGGAATATGACAAAGATGATGTGGCAGCGCAGCCGAGAGAGTGGAAAAAGTACGAGTTCCACTATGACAACGTTCTGTGGGCCTTCCTAACGCTGTTCACCGTTTCCACGGGAGAGGGCTGGCCGCTGTAAGTCAGACATGAATGGCGATAAGATTTTAACAATTCCAATTCCATTATTGATACTGCTTCATGAGTCAGTTCCTGAGCAATTCTCATTGGAAAAAAGGAAGAGAAATAGGTTAATAAGTATTGATTTGAGTACTGTTTAAGATTGTAGAACTTCCTGTTATGATACTACTCATTGAAAATGGTTCGTAACGATTGTCAGTTTTTATGAGTCAAATCAGGATCCAAAATGGCATTTTTAAACTTCTTGATCTGTTTACTGTGTTGCACAAATGACAAGGGAACTTGAGAAACTTGAGTCATTTTGAGTTCAAAAAGCTGCGTGGATTTAGCGTCAGAGAAACAGGAATGAGTCGTGCTGTCTGATCTGGAACAGAAATGAACCCTGTCTGAACCATCAAACAGTTGACAGAGAGCTCCAGTTCCTTGAAACTGAGGTCTTCATTGGTCCGTGTGAACAATTTAAAACATCTCATTTAACATATTTGTTCACCATGGTTATTTGGATGAAAATATAAACATGACATCTAAAAATAAATAGCTCTGGTTCTGTATCATTGGTGCGGGACACAACACATGCTTCAGGAGGAGGCAGACTGGGGACATGTCTCGACATCACTGCAAGAAGCACGGTCGTACAAATCAGACATGTGTGACATTATTAGAAACAAATCAATTTCCTCTAACAACAACAGTTCGCTCAGGGTTGACCAGTCAAACACATGGAAGAAGTTGTAAAGACTGAAAAGTAGATTTATCAGGAGAGGTGGAACAGCAGTCAAAGCAAATCTGTCTCATCAGACATCAAAATTTCTGCACCAAATTAAAAACATTGATTTCTTTTCTCACATTTTCTTCTCTGTCAGAAAAAATCCTTCGTGTTATCAAGTAGAATGGTGTGAAACATAACAAATACAGTTGTAGCATCCAGCCAATGACATGATAATGGAGCTTGGTACCGCAAAACTGGTACTTTTCACAAAAATGCATATATATTTTTCATTGAAAAGTCACAAAATTTGCTTGTTAAACTATATAATCACAATGTAACAATGTATCTGTCAGTCAATCGGTGTCAAATAATTCAGCGCAAAATAAAGTAATTCATAAATTTCAAAGTAGGGTTACATAGATTCGCTTCTACAGTCGTGAGACTTCAACTTCAGCACCTGAAGAAGAGCCATTCAGTGTCACTAATGTTTAACGTATGTTCTTAGCCTTGTATGGTTTCTAAGGATTCTTAAGATCAACCAGGTTGTAGAAAGCCCGGGGCGGCAATTGAGGGATTATTATATTCATCTGACTTCCTATTATTTCTTCCAGGGTTTTGAAACATTCTGTGGACGCCACCTATGAGGATCAAGGGCCCAGCCCCGGCTACCGCATGGAGACGTCCATCTTCTACGTGGTCTACTTCGTGGTGTTCCCTTTCTTCTTTGTCAACATATTTGTAGCTTTAATCATCATCACATTTCAGGAGCAGGGAGACAAAGCCATGTCGGAGTGCAGCCTGGAGAAGAACGAGGTGATAGACGTTTTTTTTTTTAGACTTTTTAGTCTTTCTGCGACTTTCTTTTAGCGTCTGTAGATGAAGCAACTTCATCTGCCAGTATTCCATGCACATTGTTTTCTTCTGTGTTTCAATGAACAGAGGGCTTGTATCGACTTTGCTATAAACGCGAAGCCACTGACAAGGTACATGCCGGAGAACAAGGAGTCCTTCCAGTACAAGATGTGGAAGTTTGTCGTGTCACCTCCATTTGAGTATGCCATCATGACCTTGATCGCCCTCAACACAGTTGTGCTTATGATGAAGGTGAGCAAAAGTGTTTGTGAAAATATCTGTGATGTCATCTTGCTAAATGGTGACATGAAGTATCACTTGTGCTGTTGCAGCTCATTTCCTACCAGCAATAATTGCCAAAAACACCCACATGACATTGCTGACTTGACAGGGAAAATCCAGTTTTCATGTGCTTTGTTGCTGTCTCTCCACAGTTCTATGGCGCTCCAGACCTGTACGAGTCCATGCTGAAATACCTCAACATCCTCTTCACCGCGCTCTTCACTCTGGAGTGTATCCTCAAGATTATTGCCTTTGGCCCATTGGTGAGCTATTGAGAGCGCACGCTGCTCTCTGGCCAGTCTATTAGTTGCTCGTGTTTTCTTTCATCAAGCAATCGGTCTCCTGGAAAACAATTAAATGAGGCTGCGAGGAAACTGTCCGTCATCATGGGAACAGATTGCTTTCTTATTCATTTAAGGCGGTAATGGTTTACAGTGTTTTAATATCAAGCTGAACGCTTGGTCTATAAAGTGCAACGTCAATAGCACTGCTAGGGGTTATTTCCGAGTGTTCAATTGACCTAGTGAGCATGTCTTTGGGAGGAAACCGGAGAACCCGGAGAAAACCCACACGCACACTGGGAGGACATGCAAACTCCATGCAGAAAGGTGGTGGGACCCGGGCGTGGTACCCACATTTGTTAAGGGGGTTAGCCTTGCTAGCTGTAGTTGTTCTTCTTCCTGGAAGAGTCACAGCATGTTTCTCTCTCTTTGTTAGTAGGTTGTGATGCTTTGTCTCAAAACAATAAGTACTGTAGCCATGCTTGCTTGTCAAAATCTATTCATCTCATGTCTGCCTCCCTCCCATCAGATTGCTCTTTGGTATGTTCACCTGAGAGAGAATGCAGGTGATGTCAGAGTCATACAATAACAACAGCAATAACAGAAACCTTTGCCCATATCGAGCTGTCTGGGTGGAAATGCAGAGTTTTATCACAGTCTTCAATCCAGTTGTAGCTCTTTTATGAAGTGGCCTGCTCGCATCTGTGGCTTCGTCTCCAGCAACTGAATGCTTGGTTAGACTGAAGAAAGGCACTGAAGCTGATACTCACAGGCTTTCATGCAGAAATGTCAGTTTGCCAGGGTCATAGTTGTTGTCAATTTTTTTCTTTCATCATGTCATATCATGTGATTTCATGCCGATGAGAATCAAATCTATGCCTGTCATTTTACCACTTTTAAGTCATAGGTAATTTCAAGAAGGAGACATGCACTAAGCAAACGCTAACCTTTGTTTTCTCTCCCAAATAGAATTACCTGAAAGCAGCCTGGAATGTATTTGACTTTGTGACCGTTCTTGGAAGCATCACAGACATTTTGGTCACAGAGATCAAGGTAAGAAGCACTGTGCGTTTTGAATCAGTGTACTATTTGCTGTATTTGTGCTTGTGAGATCTTGCTGATATAAACAAAAAAATACAGCTTTAAAAACCAGCATTAGATGCCAGATCTTCTCAATGAGAGTGACTCATCACTAGTGAGTAATTCAACAAAGCCTCATTACATAATGGGACTCAAAAATACAATCTCATTAATACTATTTTTGTATTACCAATATTCCATTTTTTATATGTCAAAGTAAAAAAATCTGATATTAAAAGTGAACAAAAATGCTTTACAAAATATATAGATCAAATAAATTCATGATCAGTGATGATTGTCAAAAGTATTTTAAAAGTAAGATGTAAAACTAGATAGATATTTGACTTGTGGTAATCCATCTCTTCCTTAAGACTTTCAAAGTCAGAAAAACAAAGACTCTGCTCTGCCTAAGCTTTCAGTCTTCCCACCTGAATGTTGAATAAAACCCTTAAGAGGACGGCGACAGCTCAGTGTAGCTTTGTGTCCAATGGTTTTGCTTCTTTGTGACTTCTTGTCGTGATCATTAGTCTCCTCTGTCTGCTTCTCTTGGCTTCTCTTCTTCTTTCTTTCGCTGTTTTCCATCTTCTGCTGTGTGTGTCCTGGCGCCTGTGCCCTCCCTCTGCCCCTCCTGTCACATGTGACACCTTCTAGACGGTAAGTGGCTTTTCTTGTCTGCTGCGGATTTTGTCAGTCTTTTCTCGTTAGAGTCCTGCTTTTTTGTCACAGTGACAAACGCTGGACTGAGTTGTATCTTTAGTCGTGTTCCTGGCAGGATTTAATTGAAATTCATTATTTTGTGAAAGATTTTTATCAGTGCCATGATGGGGAGATTTTGACTTCACAGCATACAAAATAAAAACAAATACAAGAATATAAGATAAAAAAAAATAACTTAGTGATATTCATGAAATGATGGTGGATACTGTGAACAAAAAAAAATAACCAAAAGTATGATAAATGAGTAGCATTCGCATGTGCATCAGTGTGTGACTAAACTCATTTTTTGTTCATGCTATTGTCCATGCTTGATAGCCAGTTAACATTCGTTCAGTTTATAATAGTTTCAATAGAAATAACGTCTGTCAGTAGATTAAAACAAAAAAAATACATCTCACATTTTGAAAAAAAAAGGAATTATGATCAATCTCGAATATTTTTGTGTTTTCTGACTGTTGCTGAGTAATCATGTGTGTATTCGAGTAGGACATGAGAAAAATGATGCACCGTGTCCAGTAAAATACATTCATCCAAATGACAGGCATCTTGTTCACTGAACAACACATATTATCTGACATCTTTAGGTCCATCCTCGAAAATGCTGCATGTCATTTAATAAGGCCTTAATATATATTTTTCAGCTTTAGTTGCTGGCTGGTCCATTTCGCATCTGTGGGGTGCGCTCAAACGCTTTGGATGAAACTTTTTTTTTCTCTTTTATTGACTCATCATTCTTTATTTAATGCAGCACCTTGATTGACGTGTTGCCATGGTGAATGGTGTATTCTGGGTCTCACTGTATAGCTTGTCAGAGTGTGAGAGGTCACACATCACATGCAGCACTATACATTATGGCATTAAAGAATTGAAGTTAGTCAATCACGGTCGCATTAATATCAAAGATTCACGCATTTCTTGACAGCTCTAATACAAATAAAAGCATCAACTAGATTTTTAACAGTTTTTTTTTTTTTGCATTATTAATGTGCATCAATTTTATTCATTAAAATTATTTTCAAACCCTTCTGTTTAATAGCCAGTGACAGTGGCATTCAGCAAATAGCCAATGTAATGTCAGTAATATGTTGCATACCTTTGAATCTATTGTTTGGTGTTTTAAAACTTGCATAAACAAAAGAAATTGAACTCAAAAAACACATTTTATGGGACATATTTTCATGCAAAACAAGCAAGAAAATGTGTTTTCCGAAATGCCGTTCATAAAAAATGGAAGTCAGCATGATATAATACAAGTGACTTTATCTATGCCAGATGACAGACAAGAATAAGGATTAAGTCATATATTAGGATTCAAATATCCATATACAGTATAAATATCCACACTGCTGTCACAGATTAAAGCAGCCATATAGTACGTAAAGCCATTAGATTCTACTTCTGTCGGCGTAAGAGCGAACTACGATCTTAGAATCCTTAGTTCCAGAGTGTGATTGGGCTCCTATCTTAATCTTCCAGGACAAGATGATCAACTTAAGCTTCCTGAGGTTGTTCAGAGCAGCTCGGCTCATCAAACTTCTGCGGCAGGGTTACACCATTCGAATACTGCTGTGGACCTTCGTCCAGTCTTTCAAGGTGAGACAAAGGACTTCTTTCTTTCTTTTCAGGATCAAAATTTTCTGTGGTGAGTTGGTACGAGAAGGGAAAGCCTTGGAAATTCTGAAAAATCGGCTGCGCTAGCGCCCATCAAGCTGGATGATCTTCATCATCTTGAAGGAAAACGGAGTAGAGGAAGAGTCTTCAGAATTGATCTGGGTGAATCTGAACAATCTGAGGTGTCAACGACACCTTTGAAATAATGGAGGTGCTTTTGACAATGGAGTCCCTGAAAGGACAAACACGGTAAGAGGACTTGTTTGACCAGGTGTCTGCTGTCATCGAAAATGCGAAGCTTCCTTGGAGTAAGCTTGTCAACGTCACCATCCCAAGATGTGTATTTTTTTCCCAATGAGGTGGGGTTACCGAAGCACTCCATCCAGCTGCTCATGGTCCGGCCCCTTTGTCAAATGTTAGAACCCATTGTGGACCATGAATCAAAAAGTTTGCCCACCCCTGAACTAGAGTCACTTTACAAGGGACTTTTTCAGTGACATTAGTACACTATGTACTGAATGTTACTGCCAAGAGAGAATCGTAATTGTTATTGTAAAAAAAACTGAATGGGTCTGAAAGGAACATTCCAACTCTGTTTCGCTGGAAATCCCTTGAGACAGGTTGAGCTAAAATGAACACTCTGCTGCAGCCGCCAGAATTTATTGCAGGTTTAATGTCAGCGCCGAGAGCTTTTAAGCTCCATGGAAATGGACAGTGCTTCAGCGTGTTAAAGGGCGGCAATTTAATTATAACATGTGTTCGCCTCCTCTTTGCTGGGATATAAAAAGCTTGGTTAAAAGACCCGAGTCGTCAGGTCAAGTTGATGGCTATTTGTTTTCACAAGCCAATAAGGTCGTACAAGTATTCTTGTCTGAAAAGAGAAAGGGAAGAATTGGTGGGGTCATTTTTGTGTTGTGGTGGGTACTTTTCCGGACACTCTTTTCTTTTCTTCTTTTTTTTGCCATTCAGCCAAATGTATACGGCCACTGAATTGACTCACACTTTTGTTCTCAGTTTTGTCCACATTTCATAATAGTAATAATAATAATAATAACTGATTAGTCAGCAAAACAAGACTTCTGAATTGACTTCAAATTTGAAAAAAGTTGGGTCTGCCATATTGCTGAGACTTGGACTTCCCTTCATCAGCGCCAGCCAATGAAGCAGTGTGTGTGTGTTTCTCACAGGCCTTGCCTTACGTCTGCCTGCTCATCGCCATGCTGTTCTTCATCTATGCCATCATCGGAATGCAGGTAAATTTGTACAGTCAAAAGAGTATTGATACAATATTGTCTGATGTTGGTGGTCCTGGAGATGCATGTTTCTTTGACAGCACTCACAGCTTTCTTGTGGCCTCCCGCCATCAATCAAAGGCCAGCAGGACGCGCCATGAGACAGATGAATATTTTAAAATGCACCCTGGCTTCTGTTGCTGCGCTCATTTTTAGACAATAATCGGTTGTGTCAGTTATCCGCCCATGTCTGCTCGTGTTTTCTTAACCTGTTCTCTCAGCGGCAACATTCAGTGTTGTGGTAGATACCTATGCAAGGAGGTCCGATAGTGTCTTGTCGTCACTGACCACGTTGGATGATGCCTTGGTGGTGCTCAGACCAAAGTTTTCATGAGTCAAATGAAGGACACCTAAACTTCACCACGTTACATTCAGGTTCACATCCCCGAGAAGAGTCATCACAAATGTCCAGTCCAACATAACCTCAATGTTTGTTGTTACAATTTGTTTCTGTGGGGGATGTTGCTCAAGTATAAAACACAATAATCGAAAGGGCAATTCCTGATAAATATTTACTAGCAATAGTACTTCATTGGGGCGGCACGATAATGAAAAAAAAAAACCTGACATTGCTATTTATTCTTCATTGCAACATATACAGTATTGCAATATCAACACAAACTAACCAGATAACTTACTGTTAGCAGTGAGATTTGGAAAGAATTCAGTTTCACATTGGATCTCAAACAAGTAGACAAATTCAGAAAGTCGATAAAAAATATGAAAATATGGGAAAAAAGTAAATATGACTGTGTAGTTCAGTGATTGGGGAGATTGCTGGCACAGTGACCTCCCTTTATGAAATCTCTGGAAGTCGAATTATAGTTATTGTTGTTATTTTTAGTAATCGTTGTGGTAGTTTTGAACAGATAAGTATTCAATTATTCAGGTTATTTATGAGATGCACAATTGGTTAAACTTCAGAGAGTATTCTTCCTGCAGCGCACTTTATAAGTTAACACCACCTGGAGTTATTAGCAGCTCTTCGTGTTTTGAAAGGGAACTTAGGCAATCGAGAATTTGTCTAGACTCCCTGGAAATGGTCATTAATAAGGAGTCTCTCTCACCCGTCAGCTCAAGAACCATGACATCAAACACAGACTACTACAATCCAGGTCCTCAATTACCTACTAGTTACTCTGCAGACATGTTGACTAGTATTCATGGCTACTATTGTCACTTTTTATTTACTTATTTTACAGAAGTTAGTTAGTTTGCCGTCCTCAAGACATTGTTCTTTTCCCTGGTTTCTCTGTGTTTGAGGGCTACTCTGTCATAGTAGCCAACCAAACGGCACATGACAATCTATAAGGGGGTCAAATGTGGAAGACAGCGACTGCCACTCTTTTTGTTACCTATGAACCTCTGAATGGTTTTGGATTGTGAGAAGCAAGTCTTTTCTGACTCCAAACCATTTCCTATTCTACCATTAAATCCTCCACAGGTCTTTGGAAACATCGAGTTGAATGAAGATACTGCCATCAACCACCATAACAACTTCCAGACATTCTTCCAGGCTCTGACACTTCTATTCAGGTTTGTACCTCTGAATGAAGAGCGTGAGAGTCTTACGATCCATGCTGTGACACGGATTGTTTTCCAGGAGTGCCACTGGTGAGGCCTGGCACGAGATCATGCTGGCGTGCCTCAGCAACAGGTCCTGTGATAAACTGTCAGGAACTCCTGGGAAAGAGTGTGGGAGCGACTTCGCCTATTTCTACTTTGTCTCCTTCATTTTTCTCTGCTCCTTCCTGGTGAGTGTTGTACACAGAAATAGACACAATGCGTGGAGTGATGATTGTACTCTATTGCTCTTCTCATGTGCTTGGGTGAACAGTATTGTTATTCTATCATAATTCTGATCAATGACCAATAGACAGGACCTACAGTCATTTGTTCACTGTCACCGACACGTCTCAGGAACAATGCATGAATATACAGTATGAAATCATACATCGTCTACAAATGTGGCTCTGCTGAGCTACAACACTAAATAAGTGTAAATGTAGTTCCAAGGGAATCTTGCTTGCACAACAACATGGTCCAAATAAAAAGAAGTTAAACATGAACATGCTCTTTTTCCTCATAAACTGTCACGATTCACTGATAATGTTGCTACTTCCACTGCTGCAGTGCACAGTTCACTGGGGTTTGGAAGCTACAGCGACATCACAAAATGACATCGGCGTTTGGCCCACTTATGAGAACCTTGTCAATATCGGCGAAAAAATGAAAGAACAGTACTTCACACTAATTGCTTAATGTTGGTGTCGGTGACACTTTGACAATACATTTAATTATGACACATTTTATTTAATAGGGCCTTGCACACTCAAGGACACTGTAAAAACAGTTAACACAAATGAGCACAATAAAACAGCTGTAAAATGACTAAAACTTGATGTCCTTAATTCATAACTCATAACATTCAGCAGAGCTCCTAAAAATCCCTGTGGACTCTTTGTTTTCTTCCTCAGATGCTGAACCTCTTTGTTGCTGTCATCATGGACAACTTTGAGTATTTGACCCGGGATGCCTCCATCCTGGGCCCACATCACCTGGACGAGTTCATCCGAGTGTGGGCCGAATACGATCCAGCTGCGTGGTAAGCCATAAAGCATTTTGACCTCAACGTTTACAACAAGAGGGGACTGTTTCTGTTTTTGGTGATGCATCAAAACAGTTGAAAAATGTGGGAAGACTTGATGGGAAAGTTCTGTTTTCATTGTCCAGATTTGCGACCAACATGTAACATTGAGTATGTGTTTCGCCACTGTTTTCCATCATAGCTGTGTACTACCTGCCCTGGGCAAATGGATCCTCACCATGCCAGCAATCTGCTTGTCCTTCAAGCCAGTGTAGCACCTTCCAGCCAGTGGAGAGTGTTTTCTAAAAAGCCTCTTCATGTTTTGAATATTTAGTGGGAAAACATTTAGAAGGGTAGATAAGTCTGTGGGATGTGATTATGTAAGGCTCATCACATTCCAACCAAGTCTTCACAGGGCCCTGTCAGTGAGTCAGGACATGGGGAGAGCTGTGAGATATAAAATAGCAATCACCTGACAGACATCACGGGGGAGGAATTATTATTTCTGAATTTAAATGAGCTGCTGTCACTGCATTCTGCGGCGTTTAAGCAACAGTTGATCTGAGCTTCAGATAAAGCTCCATTAACTATTCTGTCAGAAACCATGCGCCTTGGTTGTGAGCGCTGCCTCAGGCTAAAGGGAGAGACAAATGGGTGAACGGGTGGGTGGTTGGATGCTGCCAAAAACAGTCTAGAAAAAACGGATTTTAGCATTTCAAATCGCATTGGTGCCATGAATAGACATTAATATAAATGAGCTGAATTGAACAGAAGATGGCAGCAGAGTTCCAGAACTTGCACACACACCACACTAAATGATGTTTTGGTGTGAGCAATACTCAACCCAATACACTCTGAATAATATTAGCTTCTAAATTTTCATTCTCAAACTTGGATCAGATTCGCAGCTAAAACATGATCAGAAGCTGGTTCAGTCATTTGGACAAACTGAACTTCATTTGCCTATTACATTGTAATTATTGTTGAATGTATTATTCACTACTGATCTCCACGAACACACACATACACGCACACTGCTACTCACAAACTACAGAAACTGTGTGACCCCTCATCATTTAACAAGCATTTAGACTCAAAAGTAGTCTTTACTGGCATCAATGCGGTCAGATTCCAATGATGCGGAGAGCATTGCAACTAACTTTTGTCTTCTGTTCCTACAGTGGGAGGATTTGCTATCAAGATATGTACAAATTGTTGCGTTTTATCTCTCCTCCTCTGGGTCTGGGGAAGAAGTGCCCTAACAGGGTGGCCTATAAGGTTTGCACCACCAGCCAGTCTCTGTCTTGACGGAAGAGGCCGTTGTTTCAGAACATGACTTTTCCCCACTTGTGTTCGCACATGCATCTATCCTCTACTAACCACCGGGGAACCATGCTAGTGTGAAAGGCAAAGCCTCATGTCAGACTCAAATGTGCTTTCAAGGGAGAGCAATGAGGACTTTGTTGCTGCGGTGGTTCCCACCATTGTGCTTACAGCATGATTCAAAGGAACACCTGAAGGAACAAACTGGTCGGCATCTCTCTTCAGTATAAGATATCAAAACACTGCTTTTTCACTCTGAAAGCTTCATTGAACAAGTAAGCTTTTAATACTTGAGACCGTTGGCTGAGTCTCTTAGCACTGAACCATACAGCATTTGAAGATGATGTATGATTCATCATTGTTTCACCTTGAAACGGAAAGATCTAGTAGGCTACTTTTGATACAAAAAAAGAAGTAGCTAAAAACTTTAAATCTCCTGGTGTGTGTATTTTATTCTGAAGAGTGTGGAGTTCTGCTCTCCTTCGACCAGCACAGCCCTACATTTCTTAATATTTGCTTCCTCCAGGATCCCTCCCATGCAGCATCTCAGGAGCATCCCCCTCTCTGTGTGGGATCTTCTCCGAAATCCTCTTTGTTCCTTGAGGATTTTTGGTCATTGTACTAATCCTGGAAATCTTTTTAACAAGGATTTCTGTGTATTCCTCTCCCTGCCTCTCATGTTCTCTCCACGTGGATTCATATTCTAACCCCCACCCCATCTCACCCGGGAAATCTCCATTCCTTCTGTGGCTTCCTACCATCCTTCCTCCTGGGAAGTGGACGCATGACTTACCGCAATATGTACGAGATGCTTCGTGACATGTCCCCGCCTCTCGGGTTGGGGAAGAAATGTCCCCCCCGAGTCGCCTACAAGGTAGATTCCCCCTGTCCTCTCCTTTCGTCTTTCTTGTCTGCTTTTCTGCATTTACTTTGTTCTTCTTAGTACCTCTCTTAAGAAACTTGGTGTTGATCAAGAGGCTCCAACAAAGATAGTCAGACATACAAGTACATGTTATTCTTAATTTTTGAGATTCTGGATACTATCAAGGAAAACCCAATGAAAAATGTATTCTCCTTCATCAGCTTCAACAGGAGATCTAGACCAGTGCTTCAAGCATCATCTCAACTTTATTCAGCCAAACACTAAAACATTTAAGGAAAGGAGGTCCAGTAGATCTCAGATATTGCCTGCTCACCTCTGATAGTATGCGTTCTTGGTGTTCAAAGTCCACTGCGGATGAATTATGTGGACAGCTGCATTCAGTTAAGATGAATTTTGTGTGACCATACAACAGTGTTACTGCTAAATGAAAAAGTGTGTGTTGCTCCAATATGCCATGAATCATTTTCAGGGTTCTCCCCAGTGCTTTAGCAGCGTACGAGCCCACAACACTGAGGTTTTAACCCCCTACAATGAGATTTTGTGGGCTTCAGCCTTTTTTTGTCAACATGTATCAAGTGTGACACGCAATATCTGTGCTCCCTCCAGTCAGTGGAGGAGGACGCCGCCTTCTTAGGGCAACACTCAAGCAGGACTGTTGAGAAAGTATAATGCACCATGCTATTCTTCCAAATGCTGCCCCCTCTACGGTGGCTAAACACGGCATATGCTGAGAAAAAAAAGGCCTCGGTCAAAAGCAGACTTTAAATCACCTCTCTAGACATTGTTATGTTGATTATTAGCTAACTGCATGGGTGACCATTTCCATCAGTGCACGTGCATTAAAAGTGAATTCCTCAGTTTTGGAATTAATACACGTGTTGTCCAGAAATATTGTAAGCATAAAATGATAAAACAAAATGAAAAAAAGGAGGTGATTTTACCCATTATGACACTGCTAATGGCAGCAATTCTCATCCTAATAGTAGTACACTGAAAAAATGTTGTCAGTAGTTTATCAATGCTTCTGTTTTACCTGCAGCTTAAAAATGAAAGGCACTTCAATGAGCAGTATTCTGTTTTCCACAATGAAGTGCACACCGGAAGTACTTGTAGGAGGATTTGCCCAGACCCAGGATTTGTAGTTCAATGTCTGTGTCACCAGAAGATAAATTTTCCTTGTCTAGCAATTAGCTAGGCACTGTGTTTCCTATATCCAGAGAGAATTTCGATTCAATTATTAATTGCATATAGTTTGTATAGTGAATCACATTAGCTGCCGCTGGAGACGACTCTCTTGTCAACACCAATTTAAATTGGCTCCACTGTTTTTCAGTGACGAGGAGATAACAGCGAAAATTCCTGGAGCTTAAAGTGCTAAGCATTACAGACACCTCATATTTCAGCATTTGGTTGAGGTGTGCTGCGCTTCCAGTGGATTAAAAATCCTGGTCTTATAGCAACAGCAACATTGATTCCCCTAAAACGCCTTTTGTGTGTTTTGGGTAGGAGATAGGGGATATTTGGCAAAATATTGAAATGCCAATCCCAAATAAGAAAGGCACTGAAATAAGATACATTGTTTACTTGGTCATACAATGCAAGCCACAGTACTGTGTACAAAAAAGACAACTCAACTTCTCTTTATACTTCCTGACTTCTCTTATTTCCACTCTTTATGGTCCAGCGACTGGTGAGAATGAACATGCCCATAGCCGAGGACAACACAGTACACTTCACGTCCACGCTGATGGCCCTGATCCGCACAGCCCTGGAAATTAAACTGGCATCAGGTAAGCGATGCTTAAACTCTCCTTGTTTACTTGTCAGCTGCAGCAGTATGCAAGGTCCAGCTGAGAGGAGTCACATGGCTTGGATTTTTCTCTTCAGGGGTTCTGGCGCAGCATTTGTGTGACATTGACCTGAAAAGAGAGTTAAACCGAGTCTGGCCCAGTCTATCGCAGAAGACTGTCGACCTGCTGGTGACTCCCCATAAATGTAAGACTTGTCCCTCTAACTGAATTTACTGTTCTTGTCTACAGACAGACCTTTAGTGCACAAATGTCTTCAAATATTCGTGAGGCTATTTTTCACTCTGCTAATGTAAAGTATTTAGGAAAGGTAAGTTGCTCCACTTACCTGCTCCACAAAGTGATCGATGTGGGTTTTTGTTCCAACCAATGAAGAACTCACATTTTCATGAATGAGCTGTCTGAAGACTCGTAATCGGTCAGTTGTCTGTCCGGTGGGGCTTTTTTGGTTACAACAAAAACCTGCAACCAGAGTGGCCCTTTCGTGGCGCAATGGGAATTATGAAAAATAAAAATAAAAATAAAAATAAAAATAAAAATAAAAATAAAAATAAAAATAAAAATAAAAATAAAAATAAAAATAAAAATAAAAATAAAAATAAAAACACTCTTCAGCAGATGGTTTTATCAAACGTTCGTTTTTGAGGATGTAGAAACAATATAGAAACGCGCTTCAGCAGCCTGTTCTACAAATGCACTGTTGTCGCCCTCTACTGGTTTGAAATGAGACATGATCTGTTTATTCCTTGTACAGACAATGAGCTGACTGTAGGAAAAGTCTATGCTGCTCTGATGATCTTTGACTACTACAAACAAAACCGAGCCAAGAGACTCCAACAGCAGCATCCAGGAGGCCCACAGGTACGTCGCCTTGGATTCAAGCTTCAAGGGTAATAACAAATGTGTGGCTGAGTAGCTGAAGACAAGATATGACCCGGTTTTTAAATAAAAAATGCCACCAGGTAATAGTACCACGAAGGCTGTGAGCTTCAACATGTTTGTGTTTGTGTGCCTGGTTTGTCCTGCAGAGTAAATTAGGGGCTCTGTTTCGTCCGGTCCTTCCACTTACTCATATCCCAGAGGTGGAACCCCCATCACCGAGCCCTAAACAACCATCACCTCCCAGAATTGAGCCGGACCCAAGGATAAAGGAATCAGACACCACCGCTACCACAACCAATGCATCGTCACTGATGGTGAACAAGGAGACTTTGTAAGTGAAACACTGAACACAACTGCGCTACGTTAGTCATGAAGGAGCAAAGTCAACATTTCACCTATCTGAAGCGCAATGTAACTTATGAAGCTTTTCACATTCTCAGAGCCAGACCAAACCAGCGGACCGCCATGAAGCATTCTCAGTCAGGAGATGTTTTACAGTCTGCACAGAAACCTAAAGGCAGAAGGAAACTGCAGAGAGGCCAGTCTGAAGACGTGCCATACTCGAGACCTCAGGTGAGGATGGTGAACCCTGCGCCGTTACATCCTGCAGCTGACTCGGGGAATGTTCTCCATATTTTAGGAGGTGGTTGAGATGAAGCCAGTTGAGAACGTGTCTGACAATGAGGCGTATCCAACCATGGACGGCCACTGTAGAGCGGCCTCTCTGCCCCGTCTAAATGCAGAGTACTATGTGAGTTCTGGCCTCCTTTAACTTGACATGTTTTTGGCCCAAGTATGTGTGTGTGCCTGTGTGTGTGCGTGTGCACGTGTGTGCATGATGACTGTGCCTTTTAATCATGATTGTTCTTTTTTTGCTATTAATTTTAAATCAACAAATAATCTTATTTTGTGTATGATGTAAATACTTCTTTGCCTTTTTTCATTTTATAATAATTTATTGCAGTCACCCCCATTTTCTGTGTGTGAAAATCCAGTGACTTTGTTTTCGTCCATCATTTATCGACGACCGCCAATGTTGTCACCTCGTCGAAGGTGTTAGTTACATTGATCATGTTCTCTGCTGATATTTCTGCTGCGTCTCTGTCTCTCCGTCTCCTTCGATGAAGGCTGGACATCACCTTTATTAAGAGCATTTTGACCACTCCTGACAATAATATATCACATGTGCAAGTGCAACGACATCTGCTTCACAACAGTTAGAATTGTGTTGTCCGCTGACCAGAGGTTCCCAGCCTTCTCTTCCATGGCTCGCCTCTGCTTTCCCTGATTTTGTTGACTGCGGCTAATATTTTTCCCACCTCCCTCCTGTGTGTGCCGTCTGATAGCGGAGCCACCCTCGCCACGCCCCTGGGACCCACCTGGCAGTATGTACCACCACCTGTCGTACCACCTCCTCCTTCTCCTCTCTCTTTCTCTCTCCTCTTCTCCTCAGTGTCTGTGTGCGCTTCCCTCATCCTCATGTTAAACGCTGATCATTCACAACATAAACATAAGCACACGTTGACGCCATCGATCAAACCTGCTGAGTTCATCTACTAACTACAACTTTTAAAGTTCTGTTTGTCAGTAAAGTTGTATGTGTGTTGTGCAGTTTCAACGTATATTGGTGTGTGAAATAATTTATCTTCTCTCAAGTTATTAACCTTTTTTCTTAACGCCTCTATATTCTTCAGTCTTAAAACCATGTCTTGGTGAAGAAAATAATTAAAAGATAAATAAAAGAATGCATTGCTATCACATATGTACACAGCTTCCTTCACCATATGGTTTTAAGACTGCAAAAGTGGTAAAATGTTTCTTTTTCATTTACTGTTGTGATATTGTAGCTTTTTGAGGCCGCAGGCTTTGTTGTGGTCGCAACAAAAGACTGGTACAGTTCACACCCTTCATTTATGAATCACCTTTCAAGCTCAAACTAGAGGACACTGAAGTGATGTCACCCAAAAATCATTCCCTCAGTTATACCGAAGATGATTGGATTCTTGTTTTCTTTATTTTTTTTCTCTCATGTGTGAGCCCACTAACTAGACAAAAATACATGTATATTTAAATAGATTACCTGTATTGAGAAATGCATGGATTAATGTCTCGTCTACTTATGGTTGGCGCATACAGACACTTATGTTAGACTCAGACTCAGGGGATTTGGACATGTGGAGATGAGAGTCAGAGTTTCTCTCCAGACTTGCCCTGACCTGGAAACACGCAGGACATGATTTTAATGGGCTTGACTCCAACACAAAATGCTCCTGCTATTCATCCATGCAAGCTGAGAGCAGCCAAGTGTTTTAATGAGAGCAACTAGTTTGTGAGTCCCCCTTGTGAAAATAAACAAATGCATAAACTATTACTACTACTACTACTACTTATTATTATTATTATTGTTCATAACAATAATAATAATCTTAAATAAAAGTACAACTGAGGCTAGGAAGACACAATAACTTGTTGCCCTTTGCTTTTTTATGTCTGTGAAATCATGATGCGAAATGCAACATTTGGATTCTAGTCGCTTTATCTAATTACAATGATCATAATATTGTGTTTGAGCTGCATCAAACCTCCTTTCAGTTGTCTACCACAACAATGACACCTGGTGGCTGTCGGTTTTAAAACTAGGTGGGGAGATGGACTGGACACCATTGCAGGGAGGCTGCAGTGGGAAGAGCCTTAAGAGAACCATTTAGAAGCATCAACCAGCTGTTTTTTTTCTTGGTTTGAAGATTTGACATTTCATTATAAATAAATAAATAAGTTGATTAATTATAAGTTTTTTGAAGCAATTCTATAGTCTTTATAGAGTGTTGAATTTATGTGTATCACATGCCCAGAGATGGCAAGTCTTCTGTCGTCACCCCATCTATTCTTTGTTAGTTAGCTCAAAGCTTAGTCAAGTTTTGCAAATCTAAGTGTTAAAGTGTTGTCAGTTTTTACATCTGTACCTGGAGGAGAGCGTGCTGCTGACATTGTTTCCACTGAAGGTTTCTTTCCGCTGTGTAATATTTGTGTCGTAAATATGTTGGTGAGCCAGTACATGTGGTTTGGGTCAAAACAGCATGAGTGCGCCCCTACATCCTTCTCATTTCCCTCTGTGCTGCTCTCTCTTTCTCAGCCCATTGTGGACCTCAGCCCGATAAAACGGTCGGCATCTTCCCTCACACCACAAAATCACCTAGAGGGTGGGCTGAGCGACTACAACCTGCTACGGCCTGGGACGGCTCTGTCACCTGCTGGGTCTGGGCAAGTCCAGGACAGAGGTCACCACCATCATCACCACCACCGCTGCCGACGCAGGGAGAAAGACAAAAAGCAAAGGTCGCTAGATGGTGCTGCATCTGTTCAGCCGTCCAGCACAGTTGGTGAGAATTATTTGTTTACGTTCACCACATTCTCATTTCAGGGTATAGAGATTGAAGCAAAGCTCAGTGTGTTCCAATCCAGGACCTGACCATCCAAGTCCTGGGTGGTTTTCCACAAAACCTGCAATGAGGCTGGTCGTTTCTGAGAAAGTGCTGTGACATGATGATAACCCTCTAGGCCAGTGATTCTTAACCATAGGTCAGTGGCCCATACTTGGGGCGCGAGCGCCCCCTAGAGGGCCACTTAAAGATTTCTGTTTCACACCTCTCGGCCATTAGGGCCGTGAGACGCTCAGTTTTAATACGTGTCATTGAATAGACTTGACAGCTGCAAATTTGTATAGTTACTGCCTATGGAGAAGTTTTTGAAAAGAAAAATGATAAAGAAAGTGATGGCGTTCCCAACAGTAAAAACTGTTCATGAAGCAGTTTTTAAAATTAAAATTAATTAGAAAATACTATGGTGATACTTTCATTTACACTTTTCTTATCTTCTTTAGAGTTTATTTATGAAAAAGGAAATAGTCTATGATATTTACACATCGTTTTATTATATTTATTTAATTCTGAATTTTATTCATGATGTACAGTTTTTCCAATTTTCTCAACAGTATGCATCAAGAGCATTTTTTCGATGACAAATATCTTGGCGCTGATCACATGGTTTCATGTAATTTCGCTAGGTTTTGTTTACGTCTGTGGTTATTGAACACAAATTTAATGAATCAGTTCTGTTCAGAATCAGAATCAGAATAGAATTTATTGCCATGGTCAGTGGGGGTTCCACCAACTAGGAAAATAAAATGAAATAACAAAGGCTGATCACAAATGTAACAGTCTGATGGCTGAGGGCAAGAAGCTGTTCCCAGGTTAAGAACTTGAGCCATCAAGGCAACACACCTAAAAGAAAAGCCTTTATTTCTGAGACTCAAGATTCTTTTTCTACAATGACTGTAAAGAGAGAGAACATAATTCACCAGTACAAATAAAACCTACATTCATCCATGTATTATATGAATAATCACCATTACCACAACTTCGAGTGTCTAGTATTATATATTCCCTTATCTTATTGAAACGCTGCCCTGAAATATCAATACAATATATGCTAAAGCCAGAGACATAACTGCTATTGCTACTCTCTATCAGCATTGCAAAAGAGCTGGACATGGACTGTTTGTTCCTCTTCCCTCTGGCAGGAGGCTACGGTCCATCCAGACAAGAACCTGCCGTCACAGGAACAGCTTCTTACCCTCGGCCGTCAGACTGTTCAATTCGTGAACAGCCTTGTTGTTATTTTATTTTATTTTATTTTATTTTTTGTCAGCACTTTATTTCAAAACACTTTCCTAGTTAGTGGGCTCCCCACTGACCATGGCAATAAATTTGATTCTGATTCTGATTCTGATTCTAATGTTGCCTTATGCTAGTCCAAAAGCAGAGTTGCTGGTCTTTACGAGAGTAAAGAAGTTCTGAGTATCATTGTTTGCAAAATTATAATCCTGGTTCATTCCACAACAGGTCATGCTTTTTAAAGCCTCAGTGGGTTCAATGCTAATTTCCAGCATTGTTGAGGACTGGATAAAAGACAAAACCGAAGGGTCACATTAATTTACTCACAATTTATTTTTCCAGAAAATAAGTAATTCGCCAAACACGTATATGCACGACATAAATTCCTCAGGGGATTGAATTTGGTCGTAGTTTTGGAGGTTAAACTGTCTCGAACAAAACAAGTTCACAGAACGGTACAGTGAGCTACTTCTCTGCTTACATTTTTTCCCACCTGATAATTTCGACTTGTAGTTTGGTTTTACTATACTTTAAAACAAACAGATGTCTGGTCTACAGTGGGTGAACGGCTTTGTGGACTTGGAAGAAGAGTGGTCACCGTCTCGATTCATTAGACAAAGTCTGTCAGAGCCATTCCAGCCTGCGCACTGATGCCAGTGTTTTCTGTTAACACTGGTCAGCCCAAGCTGGGCTTTATTACCTGAGATGAAAGGCCACGGTGGACAGATCCAGCTCAGGATTTATGATCTACCTCAGGGTAAGATAGTCCTACGTTCAGCTCTAGACATCTATAAAATGGGCAGAACCAGCAAAGGGAACTCCTCAAAGCAGCTCTTTGTTGTGGCGATGTGACGCAGCAGAATGTTGAATGGGCTTCTGTGTTTCTGTCGTCAAGGTTTTAATATGAAAACTGGCATCGCTCCAGCACTATCGGAAGACATTCCACAACATTGGTGGCACACACACACAACTGCACACATTCACACTGCTGAGTGATTTGGCGGTTTTTGTTTTGTAGGGTGATGAAATATTACAAAATGAAAAAAATCATGATGAGCTGAAATTCTTAATTTGGCCTTTTTAATGATCTTTTTAAGCAAGTTCCTGCCTTCAGCTGTATAAGACCAAGTAGACCACACTTTTCTCTGTCGAGATCAATGAGCCTCTCAGCCATTTATCTTGATGCTGGATGACACTGAGCCAAGTAAGCAGTGGGTCAACCACTTTCTATTGTGCTGCCCAGTTTTATTCACGTTTCTCTGAAGAGATAATTGAACTTTCTTAAAAAAGAAAAAAAAACAAAAAACATTACAGTCATCTTTTTTTAAATCTACGTCATTTTAAATTGCCATGATCTTTGGGTCAAAACCAGCAGAAGAAGATTTTCATACATGGTTGGAAGCTTTTTCTTCCTGTTGGAGCTAGAGCTGCTGCTAATCTGTTGAAGCTCTGTATTACAGTTTACAATAGAACTTTAGGGGCACTTATAGCCATATGAAAAAGACATGTGAAAACTCATACGACATAAGCGACCAAATCTTAAAACATGGTTTTAGGTGCAATATTGACACGCCCATCTAGTACCTTGCCTTTGCATAATTTTCCCCCACTCATACAATTTAGATAAATTGTTATTATTCATAATCTCATCTGAAAACAACTTGCTTTACACTAAAGTGTAAACTTGCGTTAGAAGGGCTACAGTGAACATGCAGCTGGATCTGTGATGAGGAAGATTATATTTCTGTGGGTTTTTTTTTTTCATTGATTCATTGTGAAGAAGCATTGCTGCTTCACAGCTTGCATATAGTCTGAACTCTATTTTCAAATTTTATCTACCAACAGAAATGTTCAAGAATTGAAAAATCCTGGACCAAACAGTTGGATTTCCACAAGGTTTACTTGTTGACTTGCTGCTTCTGTACTGCAGGCTCCTTCACTGACCCCTCAGCGGAAGGTCTGACCCGAGAGCGTGCGCGGGAGCGGGACCGCAGCAGACCTCATGAACGAAGGCATCACTCATCGGCAGGAGAGAAGCATCGCTATTATTCCTGCGAGCGCTATGGCAGCAGGGAGCAGTGTCACGCCAAATCTGCTGGCCCAAGTCGGTCTACGTCTCCAGGGGAGGGACCAGATGCTGGCTACCATAGACAGGTGAGCTGCGTTATCGTGTCATACGATCTCATGTTTTTATTCCAATGAGCTCAACTGCTTTTTACCTATTTTTATACATGATTCATCCCCGCGTTTTGTTTTCTTAGCCTGGAAGCACAGTTGTTAAACTCTCATCCAGTGGCGTGACGCCAGGTCGGAGTCGACGTCAGCTCCCGCAGACACCCCTCACTCCTCGTCCTGCGGTGACCTACAAGACTGCCAACTCCTCTCCCATCTCAAGTAGCACCAGTGCTGCTATGCTGGGACACCAGACTCGTTTCAGCCATGGCCTTTCAGAGCACGAGCGCCTCCATGGGTGCAGCGATGAGTCCCCTATCCCGGTCACTCGCATTGGCTCGGACCCTAACTTGAACCGGCACCCACAGGGTACTCAACAAGCTCAGGTGGAGGAGACAGAAGACTTTCATGATGCCGTCAGCAGCCATACAGACGGACTCTCTGCCAGAGGTGTTGCTGCATCGACATCCTCGGCTTCACACGCCACTGCAGCCGTGCCTGCCACAGTGCCCACCACGCAGGGTTGGGCCGGGGTTGTGCCAAATGGGTACCACTTTGCTCTTGGTGTCAACTCTGCATCTGCAGGCAGAGGAACAGGAAGCCTCAGGGAGCGGGACGAAGAAGACTGGTGCTAACTTGAAAAAGACAAGTTCTGTTTTTCATCCAAGCTCATGAAGACATGCCTGCCAGTGCTGCCCCCGTCATATCCAGCGCGCTGGTTCGATGCCAAATGGAGCAGGTGAAAGTGCAGTAAATGGGGATCAGAATCATTCCAGGTTTTTATCCTTTTTATATTGTGGGAATACAAAACTGAGGTTTTATAGCCCCTTTACTTGCACTGAAATGATAGCACATTCAAAAACCCATAAGTGTTCTGCCTTTAAGAGTGAAATCATTTGTGGATGCGGAGAAACAAAGCCAACATCAGAATGCCTCATACATAGTTTTAAAGGATACACATGACCTTTAACAGCAGATTCAGTTATTATCTAACTTAAGACACCATTATGTAGCTTTTGTATTGCAGCAGCAGTGCAGTGCAATTCACAAAACAACTCTAGAGTCCGAGATATAAAGAGTATTTTTAATGTACCAATGAGATTATATGGTTGTTTGTGATCATCTGCAACTTTGACCTCGAGCAACACACCATCAGTCTGTTTCATATCACTACCTAATTTGTCGTCCTTGTCCACTTTCTCCACTCTTCTCCCATCAGTCTCCTGCCAACTTAGATATGAAGTGACTCCTTCAGGGGATCAAGGGTGTAGACATAAGAAAAGGCTAGAATTTAGAGCAGGGATGTGCCCTGTCTAGTCTTCCAGCCAGTCCTTGTCTATGATCCAAACCTTAATGATTCATTTTATGCCACATAGCACCTTCATTTTGTGCTTTCTGTTATCATGCAGTAGTCATTGTAGTCGGTGAAAATCACTGAGTGGGAGGATAAAAATAAAGCGGTGTAAGATTTCCTTAAAACAAATGTTGCATAATGTTGCTTTAAGATCAACTATGACAACTTCTGCCATGATAACAAAATACGAAAGCGCCAAACTGTAAAGCCAAGTCTTCATTCAGAGGTTTTGTAAATGAAACTCACTTCTGAGTGCACGTCGGCGCTTGAGGTGCAGTTTCATGTGGCTGAAAACTAAGTGCCTCCTTTTATGAGATGTGTCCAGAAGAAGTGTGGCTTTAAAGCAGTAATGCGAGTGTGTTTGTACGTTTTTTTGACAGGATGCAAAAAAGGAATCTCTTTTTTTTTTGTGATTAACTGTGTCGTAGGTCATTTCAAGTTACTGATCCAAAGTAAGAGATATAGTGCATGTAGGGGTTTTACCTGAATATCGTGTCCGTACTTTTGCTCAAGGGTGTGTGTTGAGGTTATATGTTTCAAATCTCCTGCCAGAAAATGGTCTCTGGATGAGGAAAAGTGCCATTTCATTTTTACAATTGAACTATTAATTGTTGGACCTGTTTTCCCCAAGTGTTTGTGCAGGGTGATATTTTGGCAAGTTACATTTGCTTAGTGCAGACGTCAACAGCCAAATTGTCCATTTATGCAAATTAAATACCACTAAATTAAATACTTATTATCTGCGATATACATTGTAGAAGACCCTTTGGTTTTTAACCTGGAACCTAAATAAACTTAGCATGTCTGTTTGATAGTGATGACAGTGAACTTAACTATCCCACATAACAGAAATAAATGTAATAAAAATATTGAGGAATGGATCAATAGTGATAACACTTATAATAATATTTTTGACTGCTGCATACCTCGATTAAAACCAAATAATTGCCTAATTTGCTAAGCACTTAAAATTCATTAGGCTCAAAAGGAAATAAAAGTGATCACCTTTTATTTTCAGAAATCATAATTGGAAGAAGAAAATGTGCATTTGAGAAACTTCCACCGATACCCTTTATGATAAGCAACTGGAAAGACATTGCTACATGGTTTATCACTGTGAGGCACTTATTAACTGTGGAATTGTTTTTGAATTTTAAATAGTACTGCTGTATCCAGTGACCTTTGGGATCGCTGACCATGTTACCTTTTAAATACAGTGTTTTTAAACCTAAGTTATACCATCACATGAAGCCGTAATGCTGACAATATTTCAGCATCTAGTTTTGTCACGCCTCTTCGACGCTGCGACGGACCAGCCTCCACCAAAAGTATGTCATTGTGTCATTTTTGTTTTCAATATGTTCTTTGGTTTCATCAATGCATCACTTTTATTTAAGTGATTGCTGAACGCATCAACTGTATTGAGGGTATTTACTGATTTATTTATTTGTACATCTACTGTGTTTTATTATTACAAGGTGACTTGGATCTTCAGGAACAGTACAGGACAGATATTTTCCTCATCCAGCCAGACTACAGTCTTTCCTCTGGACATGTCCTTTGCATGTTCTAAAAAGAAAACGTGCATGTACAAAAAAAAAAAAAAAAAAAAAAAGTGGCATTGTTTGACTACATGGTTAGTAATAGTTATATACTGGTTGCATTTCTGATGATCTTAACACACAATATGTCTGTTTCAGGTGAAGATATAAAACAGCTTGAATAACATTTTAACATAAAACCACCAAAGTGTACAAAGTTTTTTTTTTTTTTTCTCAGAAAAGTGGATCGATGGCTGAATCCTCCGCTGCCTGACTGCCTGTTATTCAACCGTCTGTCTCAGAGTCGGTTCTATTGTACCCATAGATTTTGTATTGATATGAATCCTTAAATAAAAGATGTATGATTATGAACGTGGAGAGTGTCGTGATTTGATGCGTAGTAATACTGGACCGTTTAAGTAATCCTTGTACACAGCTGATTTAAACCTTCAAGAAAGACGAGAACAGGTTTTTGTTGTCCATACCTAGTCCATAACTCCATACCTTCAGTATGACAGGCTTTGCAGAATTGTGGCTAAAATGTGTTAGTATTTATCACTCAGGTATTGAGCTATGCCCCATCAAGAGTTTATTATTATCTTATGTGTGTTACACAAGAACTCACCCTTGTGAGGCTCATGCAGGCTCATCTAAATGGGTCACAGGTCCCACGAATAAGGCAATGTTAATGTGTTTTAATACATGTTTTTATTAAAATCTGTTGTTCTGAAGGGAAGCAGGGTCCTGTTTAATGGTTTAATCAAGCTTAAACATTTTCCCTGCCAATACAAAGTATGTCCAATGGTAGTCTAGTCTATATTACCACTGGCTATTCTCTCATTGGTTTCTTTTCAGTTTTCATGAAATTGACTTATGATGCAAACACACAGAGCTTTACCATGATATCAAGTGAAATGAGATGTCAAACAGGCATTGAAACGTGACATGCCTGAGTGGTCACTGGTCTCGCACACACCAATCAACAACGATATTAAATTCAAAACATATGCAACTGAGTCTGTGGTCATTTGTTATGAACTGTGGCTCAGTTTCAGTCTGACTCAGACATTAGTGCTGCGGTGGACAGAACAACATTTATAAGGGGTCGTAAACAGAAAAAAACAAAGTGCTGACCTGGACTTATTTGAGTTCAATTGAATCCATAAATTGAGATTCTTGCACTGTTGCCTGCTCCCAGACAGTGACCAAGTGAATCCTCCACCCAAAACCGACGGATCGACACGACTAGTAAGTATTGCAGTAGTAGTAGGCTGTTCGGGTCTGTGTTCATGTAGATGGCCGTTTTCCCTTCCTTCTGTTTCCCACATCTATCCAACGACATTCCTCCAGTGATGGCACCGACAGTCAGGATGTGGTGTCATGAAAAAGCATTTTCCTTCTCAGAACTGCTCAGTAAACGCTTCTTGTCCTTGCATGCTGGTGCACTTATTTTATTCTGAGAATGTTCCTTAAATAACAGTGGTGGCCCTGCTCGCTTGGGTAATTGCACCTTCAGCTAATGGGCTTTGGCACCATGTAGCGGATCTAATTGAACGCATTTATTAGCGTGTCCGCACTTGACATCATACATTTGGTCGTTGCAGCTGTTTATTCTACTGTCTTCATTGACTTTTGATGTGTCTCTGGATAAAATGCATTTGACTTTACCCCCTGTGATTGACAGGTACATGGGTGGAGACTTTGCAACTTGCTGATTGGTGACTTTTGGAAGTGGGCGGGGCCAATAAGTCAACGTAGTAAAGCCGCGCAGGAGAAGAGCAGCTGCTGCTGCTGAAGAGAGTGGAGGATGAGAAGTTGAGTTGCCGATGTGTCCCGCTGCAAACACCCTCAGCATCCTAACATCAACTTTGTGGTCGATGCCTAACGTGCTGGAGGCGCTTCCTCACCCGCAGTTTGGTTCCTGCAAGTAGTGTTGTGACCGAAGAAGATGCTCCGCTGGTTCCTTCAATGGCTCCTCATCACGACGACATCCGCGTCACCTGCGGTGGATTTGGGAGGCGAGTCCGGCTCTGGGGTGATGCAGACAGGTAAGGACCCTTAATCCAATTCAGCCACTGCCTCTCCTTGAGGTTTTATTTCTGTTTCGATAGCTACTTCAGACTTTTGCTCGCTTATAGTTTTGCTAACGCTAAATGACTATTTTAAATTTGTTGCTGTCCTTCAGCTTCTTAAAACGTGAAAAGTAATCTTAATTTGAAGTTAAATGATTGAATGAATGATTGAATTTGCACGTTTTTATACATGCAGCACATCAGTGAAGCCTCTTACCCATAACCTGTCCTGGGTGTCATCCTCCATCTGGATGTTGTGGCAGGGTCAGACTGAAGACCCAGACTTAAGCAGAAAATAAGCTTAATAAAAACAACTAACATTTGTTTGGTTTATTTGGAATATCGCAAATCACTGTTTTTCTTGATCCCTCAACAAGCCCTGACTCAGAGAAACCCTCGATTTACCAAGTGATTTTGCCGTCTATTGACTGGTTGACTGTACCTTTCCAAGAAAACTCGTGTGGCCACCTCGAATCCACAGGGGATGTATGGACATCTTTAAATGACTCCTCTGTGTTGTGTTGTGTAGCTGGAAATCCACTTCTAATCCTTCGTCTATCATTTGTTAATGTCCAAGCTCGCTGTCTGACGGTTGACTCACTTTGTTGAACTTGTTTATCTGCAACTGGCTGTTGGATTTGCTGCCAACGTTGTTTCTCTGCCAGACTGAAAGGATGCATGTCAAGTGTTATCAGCTGGAGCTCATCATTGTCCAGCATCAGTCACAGATGTTCACTTCCAGATGTGGATCCTCATGTTCTCTGTCTCCCCCAAGCTTAACTTAGTCCAGAGTCTACAGTGTTCTTCTATCCCTCTTCCTCATGTTAACACTTCAGATAAGTGTAATTTCGCTATTACATTCTGATCAAGTGCAGATCGTCGTCCCCAACATGGCAGTTATGGTGCCTTGTTTATCGAAGATAATTTTTTGCACTATTAAATGCTCATTTGTTTCTTTTGCTAATCATTATGTTTTGGCCTGAGTTCAAGAAAAGTCCTCAGTAGCACATTCATACCTGCTTCGTTGAGTTTGCATTTCACTGTCGAAGTCTGAGGTGAAGCTCCAAGAATGAACTGAGAACTAAGAATTTCTTCTGGCAACATTTCCTTTGACAAATAATATGGTGCTGTATTTCCCTTCTCTCTTGGTAATGTGCCTTGCCGCAGTCCAAAAAAGATTGCTGACATCTGGAACTTTTTTTTTCTTACACAGCAGATTAAGTTAAATCTTCTTCACCTCCGGGCTAACCATGGCATAGTTCAAACTGCCATTGATTCTCAGATCTTGAGGCGTTTTGTCGTGAATTCTCTCATTTCTATGTTACATTAGTGACACATTTAAGAGAGCTGTAGCCCCAAGCCAGACACGCTCAAAGCATGTTTAAACCAGTGTGATTCTGGGGGAACAGTGTTGAAACAAGTGGTGACAGTGGAGTCGCATTGATCAGAAATGAAATCTAACAAGTTAACCACTGCAGGATCACGGTGACTTGACCCACAAATAAAAACAATAGCAGCAATTGGTATCATGTTTTTAAATATTATTTAGAGAAATTTAAGTGGGGCCCAATGTGCCTTTACGCTTGACATGTGATTTATCTAACAACAATGCTTTGATCACAAAACTCCCCTCAAGGAGGCGAACGCTAACGGAATTATCTGAAATGACTGCTCTGCAGTCTAATCACTCAGTCTCAGTAGATGAATTAATGAATCAAAGTGATCCTTGATTTTGGCAAGTTTACAACTTGGCATGTTTTTCATCAAAATAAAACACGTCAGACTAAAATCCTGCATAAAATCGCATGAGATTCTATGCCCACCAGACCTGGTTAGTCAGAGCATCAGCATTGGCTGTTTCTGGTCTTATCATCAGCGTCTGTACCTGCTTTGTTTCATCAGGCTTCCAAAAGTCCAACGGCGGTGTGTATATTTGTGTGTGTGTGTGCATTGTATCCGGAGCTCTTGTACCATATTTGACTTACATAATCCATCCATGACCTGCAGAAAATTGATCGCACTCTGGCATGGTTCCAGGCGCCTCAGTGTGTCATGTCTGAATTCCACAGTTTCACAGTTTGTTTTATGTTTTCACGTTGACCATGTTTCCTTTGTTACGTACCGCACAGACAAGAACAGCCGGTTTTTCACTTGGGTCTTGCTACTGCTGGGGCCAAAGCCTGTAGATTAAATCTAATCGAATCTACTCTTAAATATGTTCAATAGTTTTTGGACTGAACACTGAGTTGCCACATCTTTTTATACTTGTGCTCTATTTAAGCAGGTTGTATGAAAACTTTAGTAATGCTCTGCAGCTTTGTGATTTACGTACATCAACAGTGATTCCATGCACTGTATAAGTTATCATGTTCAGAAGAAGGCTAACTCTATTGATGGCATATTCGTTTTGCTGCCACCTTGTCATTTTGAAACCAAAGAGGATCCATTGCATGAGTTGTGTGGTACAATAGATACCGGCAATATGCCTTTGAACTGTTTACGCACCCAAAATTTGAGACTGAACGCATACATTTTTTTAAATAAAGGAATAAACATATCAAGCCTAAAGGCAGATTTTTTTTTTTTCATATGAAAATATGGAGCTATGCAGCTGCATGAACTAATTTAGTATGCATTATATAATAGTGGCCATGTGCTTATGCTTTCTGTCATGAGCATCACAGTGCACTTATTGCATGATGTGTGATAAGGACATAAGATTTGCGATTGGGTTTATTTTCTGATGATAAAGTGACGTTGGTAGCCAGTAGATGGAGCTATTTACATCCATTGGTTGAGATTATTGCTTGTTGGCCTTTGGTGTGAGGACTGAATGTGAGCCAGGCCTATGGCTCAATAGTCTTTTCAAAACACTCATCTTATTTTCATGTTTGTGGGGAGCCATAATCAAAATCCACTGTCTGTCAAATGTAGGGTGCAACAAATTATTATACATTATTTTAATAGTCGACTAGTGACTGACTACTGATTATAGTCTCGTCGTTGGAATCTAAATCAATATGGATAATGAATGTTTGTACATCTTTGGACACTTAAAACTCGTTTTGAAACATTAGATTTGAATTTTAATTTCTGTATCTTTGAAGTGAAAGCTGTGTGTCCTATGTGAAATGTTGTGCTAAGAGTATGATAATGTCTCGGCTACTAAAGTAGCTTAACAGTCAATTATAGTCAAGCTATGTTCACTAGTTATTGCAGCCCTAGTTAAATTCACTGGCCTAATATGTGGAATTGCATTGCCGCATGAGCCGACATATCAAGGACGAATAAACACAGTTGCAATGTTGGTCATTAAAACCAAAAGCAATATGAGTGGTTGGATTTCCACCAAAAATCTCTGTCTGGCTAAAACTATTTTTGTATTGTTATAAACAACCGAAGTGATAAATAACATTTGGAATAATTATCCACACTTTTAAGTTAAGAGGTCAAACATTAAAGGATTTCTGAATAAGCCAAGATTTCCTTTCATCTCTCTCTGAGTCATTGAATTTTATGCGAAATCTCCAAGGGTGGTTTGCTAAATGTCACTCATCTGTTGTGTCTCTGTTGAGTTTCTTTTTGGCAAATGGCCTTCTGAGGTCATTTATGTAGTCAGGTGAGAGTGAAGCCTGCGGGATTCATCTGGCCGTAACTTGTTCCTTGTAATTTGTGTCTTTGGAACAAATGAAATTCTGCACTGTGGAAATAAAAAATGGCAGCTTTTGTGCAGAATTCAACATTCTTCACACTTTTCTTTCCAAGACCAATTATTTGACAGTTAAACAAGTGTGTATCTTTGTTCCCTCTTGTTGAATCTCTGAGGAATTACTGAAGCATCCTCAGCACTGGCTCCCCCTGCACCTACATTAATGTCTCTGCAGTAGATACAACACCAACTCTCACACAGTCCACCATCAGCTGGCGTTTACTATGTTCGCGTTAATGTTATGCCAGATCTACAGCCAGGCATCTGCATCCAATGAAATATGATCTGGCGGCTTGGTGAGCGGTCAGGTTCTAATCTGGAGCCCATTAGCCAAGTAAAGCGAGCAAAGGTCTACTTGCTGTAAGATCTGTAGTAGAACACTCCCTATAATATACTGTCTGGCTCACCAGGCTGGTTGTGAGTGTGGAGCCGGTCATGCTTGTGGCTGCCTTTGTGTGAATCAAGGCGATGAGTAGGTGAAGTACAAACCACATGTTGGACCAGAATCTCCGTCTATGGCTATGATCTCCTTTCAAGTGGAACCAGATGGAACATGGGTAGAGCTGATGGGAGTTTCTCTCTGATTAGTTTCAAAGGTGATTTTTTTTTTTTGCAGAAAAGACATTGATGAGCGTTTTATTGGGTTGCATCAGAGTCTAATTTCTCAGTAACCGCAAACACATTGCAGGCACATGACAAGCTACAAAAGCACATCACCGTGATCCATTACAGGCTGATGACGGCTCACCACCTGCACTGGTCCCACTAGGTCTTAAGTTGTGAACCATCTGCGTCCATTCTGTGTCTTTCCATCAATAAAATCAGACCACCGTCGCGTATTGAAATCTTAATAAAGAACAAACGTACATGCAATCATTAGTTCAATGTAGTCAGGGTTAGGATGAGGACTTCATTACCCATAATCTATAAAAAAAAGTCTCTTTAGTTATGTGCCATTGATGAAAACCTTTGCAAATTAAGCTGCTTGTGTTTCTGAATATGATTGCCAAGATAATTTAAGTGGAACCTTTGATGCTTGCTGAACATGTGGATATGATGCTCACGTGATGTTCATGCTAACATTTCAGAAAATCAACAGATGTTTGTCTTGTTGGATTGGAGAGGTTTCAATATGTTTCTTACTTACTGTAGACCAGATTCTTAACCTTGTTGGAGGCACCGAACCCCACCGGTTTCATATGCTCATTCACCGAACCCTTCTTTAGTAAAAAATAAAATATGATACACTAACTGCAGACTAGACTGAGGGGTGGACCTCTGTGGCGGAGGCTCCACCGAATCCCTGAGACCGACTCACCGAACCCCTAGGGTTCGATCGAACCTAGGTTAAGAACCACTGCTGTAGACAATGGTGGTCAGACATTGAATTACTCACGGGGCAAGAAGTTCTTCTAATGACCAAGTGGGGAAAAAAACGAAACATGTATGTCTTAGAGCCTATAACTTAGTATAAAACATATCCACGAAACAATGCGTAACAGATTTTACATTCCTGGACACCATCCCTCTCAACAGGAAGTCAAGACTAGAACAATTCACCATTCATCATTTTTGTAACATGCGTTTTATTAAATATTTCACTCTTTGTGCTGCAACTCAAGTCAGTGAGAGAGAGTTTCCACCAGGCAGCACTTCTCCATTTGTGGCTCCTTTTGTGGCCATTCCGAATTTCATGCTAGACATTAAGAAATGTAAGAAAATGCCTCAATGTAGAGTAGAGTGGGTGGTTCCAGCCTGAAATCAGTCAATGATAAACAACATGGGTCCATCAACTCACAAAATACAACACAATGTGCAGACTTTAAATCAGATTTATTTTGAAACATTAACATGATCAGATAATGGCAGCACGGGTACCACGCCATGAGGTTAAAGATGGTCTCAATTGAAAATGGACAAATCGAATGAAAATGAAATTAAGAGCAAGCACATGAGACATGGGAGGGACAGGCATCATGGCATAGCTAGCGTCTAAATTTTGGCGGTAGGAGAGACACTACACACTTACTAGGTTGACATGGGCGCATGCTCGGAGAAGCTAAAGAAATTACCTATAATACATGATGTTTTTGCTGGTGCTTATGTCTCTATTTCAAATGCAAAAATGGGGCATAATTATACAGATAAAATAAATGTAACTAGTGACTTGGAGTTTTAGCCAGCTTTAGATTGTGCTCACTGTACTTCAACACAGCTGGGGTTCTGTCTGCAAGTGCTCTGGAGTTGAGGAGTCACATTCCTCCATGATTTTCTGTCTTACAACTCTTGGCCTGGACTGAAGATTTTGTCTTCAAGCGTTGCTTCAACACTGGCAAGCGTGTAGTTCTAAATCCGGAGTTGACAGATGTCCATAAGTAGAGTTTGACTTTATTTGGCAACCATTTGCCCTCTGGGACACATTTAATCATATTGTTGTAATTCATCATTAGAATGGTTAAAGTGGAGCCAAGAGGCTTGTACAAAGTACCACAGCTGAGAGATATGCTTGTGTTTCACACTGCTAAATAGATAGCCGCTGACGCAATGTTGTTTTATACTGCTGGCTCAGACATGATGTAACATACCTTCAAACTTAGTTTTAGAGAGTTTAGCATGTGTTTATTTTACAAGAAGAATGCAGACCCCAAAGTGTGTGTGTGTGTGTACATGTATTAATATTCTTATGTGGACGGATCTTTGACAAGACACTGATCTTATGAGGATGTTTTGTGCAGACATTTTGGTCGGTTCACATGGAGTTCTGTGGGTGAAAATGTCAAACTAACTGGGTCATTATAATTAGGTTTAAGTTTGGTTCAGAGTCCTGTCAATGTCCTAACAAGATGGGACAAACTTATTTAATTAATATTACATGAGTTAATTACATTTGAAATGTAGCGAGCATGTCCCTGTCCAGGGTGTATTCCAGCCCCTCGCCCACTGTGATAGGTTCCGGCACTCCCTGCAAACCTGTATGTACATGAAGAGAAACTTCCACATTTCTCCATTAGTGCCATAAAATCCCCTGAAATGAACTGTAATGCATCTTTTAAGAATATAATTCAATCTAAATTCTGATAGTCTTTGACTCATTTTAGTTGCTTGTACATCTGCTGTATTTCTCATGAGTCCGAGCCCACTGTGGTGATGTCATCAGCTGTGGTGGGGAGACGCTGTTGACACGGTTCTTAGCCACAGACCTCTTAAGTTGTTTGAAATGAATAGTGGTCTGTCATTACAACCTACCGTTGTATCATGGTTATATTTGTCCACATAGTATTATTACTGTATGTCACTATGAATGCACATCTTGTTGGATCCAAGTCTTTTTTTGTGTTGCGGGAAAGGGAGAGGTTTAATTTCATTTCGTCTCTGAAGTTAGATTATTTGTCTAGTAAGGAGGTACCTTAACTGACATTTAGGGCCAAGACTGTTAGGTCTGAGCTAGTGCCGCTTGTCTTGTAAAAGAATTTACAAGACTGTTTCACAGGCCTCTAATGACTTGTAACATCATTGTAACTGTAGCATTGTTCTACTCTTAGAGAATAGGCGCCACAAACATCTCTCATGTCCCTCTAATGGACCAGTGACAGAACCATTTTTAATGTTTTGTGTGAATAATAATCCTGTTGGTTCCTCATGAGCGGAGAACTTTTCTGGTCTTCATGCTTTATTGGTCGAACAGATCCATGCCCAACGTACTACGCTTCACTTAATATATGCAACATATTAACACGTATTAAGTCAAGAGCGTAAAATGTGCTGAAAGTGTGGTGCCTTCTGATTAATAACTTGTCTTATCACACTTGTAGAGTGCTTGCCTCATAAAGAAAGATGGACTTGTGCAGTGGTGAGTGATGACACAGCAGTCTGTACGTAGGGTTCATGTGGAAACAGTCCAGCTCTATCCATATATCGTCTCCATCTATTAATGAATCACTGTTTATGCTTTTAATATCCTGGATGGTATCTGCCTTTGATGAGCACATTCTTGCCTCCCGTTTCTCAGGTAAGGGTGACAACAGAAAGGCAACATGAGAGTATATCAACATACACCAGCGGGCTGTGAATTAAAACCTCATTCCAGGACCTTTAGAGATGGTTTGACACAGTTATGAATGTTTTCAGTAGAAACAAAGGTTGGTTCTTTACCTGGAAATGTTTATTTTCCCTCCTATACTGTGGATAATCCACCCTATTTAAGTCCTAGATGTGGTTCTACCTTGGTATTCTCACTGGATCATTACCTGAGTCACCAGATCCCTTGGCTGCCTGCGAGAATAACTCTCTGCTTTCCTCATGTAGAGTAAAAATGCAGTGTCAACTGTTCTTTAACAGAGCAAACGTTTTCCTTTGATTCCAAATACATGGCTAATCATAATAGAGTAGATGATACAAATATTCATTTTGAACGTTTTAAGTAAATAGCCGCTGTATAAATCTCACTAAGAGCTTTCTTGACATGATTATGGCTCCTCATGTGGCTGATGCCCGACAGCTGGCTAACTACTACAGGTGTTATTTATGACCCTGGTCAGCTTTGCAAATTACTCCAGATGTACCGGGGAATATCTGGAGAGACCTTTTCACCCAGGCCTTTGTAGGTCAGGGCCAATACCAGGAGTTTGCGATGACAACCCTCTTGTCTGAAGTTTAAACTCAGTGTTGTAGGTGGCTCACATGTGTACCAGTTGTTTAGATCTCTAGGACCCACTGTTGCCTTTGAAGGGACTAAGTATGTGCACAGGTTATTATTATTATGTTTTTCTTGCATCATATCTACACACCTTGTCTGCCATAATAATTTTATAACCTTGGCTGCAATGCAAAAACAGATTTGTTTGGGGGAGGAAAACCCCTTAAATCCGTATGTGTTGCACAAGAAACTGGTGAACCATATGTTTACTAGCTTCTATCTTTAATACTAGCTTTCCAATCCTTACATGCTGTCAATCGCACATATGAAACTCAAGAATAAAAAAATAAGAAAATAGAAAAATCCAAAATAAAAAAAATATATATACCAGAAATATACACAAGATATATACAGTAGTGCTTTTAACATGCAAACAGGTCAGTCAGATCAGTGCAACACAGGGTGAAAGTGACAGTGTTGGCAGGGGATCATGGCGTAAAGTTATTGTTCATGGTTGTTATGGCAGAGGGGAAAACTGTTTCTGTGCCTTGAGGTTTTAGTTCACAGGGCTCTGTAGCACCTGCCTGACGGGAGGGGACAGGATAAATCAAACTGTCTCACGGTAAAATTCTTTAATGACATTGCAGTGCGCTATCCACTATACGACGCAAGTCATGTGTTCACCAGTCAGTTGGCTAGAAGGTGTGGGACATGGGAAGTGTGAGCATGTGACAAGCCTCATTTGCATGTTGTGTGCTGTGCTCTTGTCTGTTACTTTTCAGATCCCTCACACTTTAGTTATGCTTAATGCAGTCGCAAACGGCACTGGTTCGAGGACCAGAACCGTGTTGGCGTGAACGTCCTCTCGCTGGTTTCTACCAATAGATTTGCTTCCAGGTCTTTGTCAGACACATCTGATTTTTTTCTTTTTCTTTTTTTTTAACATGACTGAGTTAATTTTACTGCATGTTTTTATGTTAATTGTTTTTATTATAGGTTTTATTATCATTTTGTTCTCCTGGCTTGTGTGAACCTCAGCCCCTCTTTATTCCCTGCAGTGAAATTTGGCAAGAACAGCCGCTGCTGGCCAGTCAAACCACCAAATGCACTTTCATAGACTTTTAATTTTGTTCTTGTTTTCAGAATGAGTCCTGGATTATGTTAAATCTGTGTTGAAATGGATCCCAGATTTAGGTGGTTAAGTCCGTTTTGCCATTTTCTTTAAGCCACCCAGACTTAAAGCCTTGATTTTTAAGCAATAATAATAAAATATATATATCAATGACCAATAAGATTGGTGAATTACAATTTGTTCCCATTCTTTCTTTAATTGCAGAGCAAAATACAACCATTAATACAGTGTTCTTTTTATTGCGGTCAAATTATTTTTGATCAAAGTCTTTATCAACGTTCAAAGTCTATGTTTCATTTTGTGAGTATGTCATATTATGGTCTCTGTATTATTTTCATATAGTTTTGTGAGTTTGCTATTTGGTTAACATACTAAAGCACTTGTAGTTTTTACGTTTGCCTTCACTCTGAACTCTCTGGGCAAAGGTCATTGCCCCCTGATGTAACTGACTGGTAGAATTTGTGGAATAGTTCTCAGGGTAATGAACTTTTCAACCCTGCTTCTTCCTTGTCAAGGCTTACAAGTTCAAAAGTGAACCACAACAAAATATGCTTCATTTAAGTTGTTTATTTTAAACATCTTAAGGTCTCTTCGTAATGAAGAAGTCCCTTGCACTGCCAACATGTTGGAGCCTGGGGTTAACCTCATGATGTTTTGATGGCCACTATCTGTAGGATGTGGGTACTAGCATGTTCAGCAGCTGTGGTGCATTAAAAAATAAATATAATGACTAAGATGTATTACAGAAAAATGTTTCTCTGAGGGTAAACCAATTGTAGCCACTGATTGAGATAATAAGACAGCATGTGTACATGGTGGCTGTGATTATGTCATGCACATTTTTTACTGTGATAAAAATCCCAAGCTTTGTTTGCAGCTATAGTAAGCCAAGCTACTTATTGAGCTTTTATATGAATCTCTGTGATCTATGAGACTGGAATGAAATGTCTCCGCAACTAAATGAAGCTTTATGTTTGGTTTTGCAGCCTCTGTTATTTGGTAGTTAAAGGCCCTCATTTTAACATGTCTTTAGAGCTGCTCAAAAACAGCGTAGACTCTGACCCAAGGTCAGATTCATCAACTCCATGAACTATCAGTAAAAAGCAGGGGAAGGCGAGTATTGACTGGTTTTCTGTTTAACTTACTGAATGACCAAGAATCTGAAAACTTTGTTTCCAGGAAGCAACTTACAGATTTGCTGTGAAGATGACATAGTTTAGCGTTTCACGTTACTGAGAGCCTAGCAGTGTTGCTCCTGGCCTTGTCAGTCTTTCTCAGGAGAATTTTGTTGTGAAAAGTCAGTTATTTAAAAAAAAAAATCGCTATTTGCCACAGAGCTCTGCTCTCTATGTACTAAACACTATAATTTAGTTTATTTTTTCTTTGTTTTCACATTCTTAGGTTTCTGTTTTAATGTCAGGTGCCTTAAAATATTCAGTGTTTAGTTTATTAGTGCCATGTAGAATATATCACAGCGAAACTCCATGTTTATGTGACATTGTTATTCATCAGTTTATGAAATATTGCTTTATGCTCCTCTCTTAGGTAGAAATTATGTGGAAATATTATCTTTATTTCTGAGTGAAACATGTTCCATCTATGAGGCCATCAATGTATTCCATGTGTGTTCCGTGCAGTCTGAACGCTATAAATGAACCTGTCAACACACAAACACTTGGTTCGCCGGCATTCACTGCGTCTTCTGCACCCAACTGCTTAATAATGTCTCCAGACTGGGGTCTCCAATTCTGTACTCAAGTCCAGTGCAGTCAAGGCCTGAGCAAACAGAAGGTATTTCCATTAGTGAATATTTTTTCAAAACCTGTCAGTTAAAGTGTGTGGGGCCATCTGCACGCTCATCACTCAAGCCACTGCTGCTGACTGACTGAGCTGTTGAGGGACATGGACTTTCAATGTTTCCTGTGTCCACCTCAACTTTTCCATCCTGCTGTTCCAATCTGGTTCACCCCCAACCTTTTATTTGATTGTATTTATTTCTTTTTGCCAGTACAGGTGGAAGTCTTTCATGTCCATCTTCTGTAGGATACCAATCTAAAAGAGTATTACCTAATAATAGCAGTCTGATAACTGAGCTATCTGTGTGTCTGTCCTGGCCTATTAGAGAAATGTGACCCCACAGCAGGATGCTGTGGCAGCTGGCTCCATTCCCCTTGATTATGTCTGCTGGATCCTGGCCAAAGCTGGAAATTCAGATGGGAGGAAGTTGTCCCACTGGTAACAACCACTCTTAACCTCCAGAAACGGTGGTTAGAAATGTATTTTTGAAGCATCTGACGTTATGATTGATTAGTTTCCCGCTGAGATCTGTGTCACTGGGGACAGAAAGATAGGATGGATGACATGATGTCTTGGTGACCCTCTGTGCCCTTGCATGCCATGTCTCCCCATAACTGACTCACATATGACTGACTCACCACGGTTTCACTTTGACCCTGCATGGGTCAAAGTATGGGATACATTGTGTTCAATTAACTGAGCACACACCAGCGTCACTTTTCACCGGTCCCTGTATAAATGAGAATAATATAATATTCACCAGTTGGTGTCAAGATTTATGGAGAATATGTTGTTTGTTAGTTGATTTGTCTGAACATCTGGTTGAAATAGAGAAGATGCTCACACAATTATTTTTTCTCTTTTTTCTGAAGCCTGAAAATTTGTCCATACCTAAATTTGGTCTCATTTTAATTAAATTTTGCTCATATTTTAAATTCCAATTTATTCCATGTGTTCCAGGACTATCTGAAACACTCTTTACTTACTGGTTAGTGACCTACTTTAAGTCGGATATCAACTTGGATTATTTTCGAATAACGTACCAGATTTATCTGATCTGTTGTAGAATTTTTTTCAAGATCCATGAGCACACATATCCTCAGTTCCATTTTACGTGATATGCCATAATGTCTTTTTATCATTTTACGATCACAATTGTGGCCGCATGTTTCATTTGTCGTTAAGCACTTTACAAAGCGTGTATTGTGCTTGGCAGTATTAAGCAGTTCACAACTATAAACATTATTAACTGCTTTCTGAGTGATGCGTAGGAAGTAATCGGATTGGTATGGCCTGATCCTCTAGGGTGCAGTATTGGCATCGGATGGGAAAAAGTGTCATTGACTTGAGCCATCCCTCCCTAAAATAATAATGAATCTAGGTCTCTGAAGAAAAAAAAGAAAAAGGGTCAGACCTTTAATTTCTGTCAAATGCTCTCAATGTGTTCAGAATGAGTGACTTTGGCAGTTTGAACACGCAGTTTTGAGCAAAAGTCTAATTTGCTTTGTGAAACGGGATCAGTTAATACTTTGTGTAAACATCTAATCTCCGGTTATATCATAGTTGTTCTTAACTTCCCTGTCATCTGATAATTACAAGTCATAAAACTTTCACAAGCCAACTCAGACTTCGCCTCCGAGAGATATTTTTGTCAAAGGTTTTCCATGAGCTCAGCAAATGAATTCATCTGAATGCCTTACGAGAAGATAATATCACGGTTCCGACGCCTGTTCGCCGATGTTTCCCTTGAAGGCAGGAAACTGAACAGGCCCAACTGTTCCCTCACCTTGTCGATTTAATAGCTTGATCCTTTGATTACAGCCGCACCAAAGAACATGCGCATGCTTCCTCAGTCTTTTTCCTCAAGGCCTCGAGTCACAGCACATGTTTTTTCGGGAATACTTATGAGAGCATAATAAAGAAAACCATAAGTGCTCTGTCTCGGCACATCCTAACATTCTGGCTGTCTCTGAACTGGATGAGTGGTATCCAGAGGGGGAACCTTAAATGCACTGTTGCTCTATAGAATTCCCTCCAGATGCTGACAAGGCTTTGTTTCCCCCATTGTGGTTATACTTACAGCTGGTTAGCATGTTGTGGCTGACAGTGTTTGGTGGTTATAACAAACAAAATGATATTACTTGTACTGTAGATGTTACAACTTGCAGCATATCCAACATACCATGTTTTGACTAAGACTTGTGTCAGACGGCCTTGCAGAGTGCTGTAGCGTTTTGCAATGTCTTTAACACAAACTGGTTTCACTCACAACTCAATCACATCTGATTTGAGTTATACTCCAGTTTTCTTTCTAGTAAGTTGTAAACTCAGGCACCAGACACAGTCCTTCCGTGCCATTCCTCTGTGCAGCTGAGTGTGACCACTTTGAGAGACAGATGATGTGTGGATGAGGATTGGGCCTCTTGAGAACATTTAGGAAACAGGGATGTGTGCTGTGGGACCTAATATGTCTTTTTTTTTTTTTTTTAAGGTCATAGTGTGGTGATGTAAAAAGTGTCCCTAGGACAGTATTATAAACGGCTGTTCAGTGCTCTTTACCTGATTGCACTTACATGCATTTTTCTCAAAAATGTGACTTTCCATCTGTGCAATGAATAACCTGGCTGTGCATTATTTTCTCGTCCTTCAATAGTAACTGTCTAATTTGTATTTGCATATTTGAACATGTATTTTTTACCACAATACCACTATTATACTTGTCCTAAAACATTTTTTGCAACAGAATGGATTTGTTGTTGTTGTTATATTTAGGCATGCAGTTTAATGCAGAAGCTACCATCTAAGACCCACCCATCCACAACTCGCATGTTGTGTCTGCAGTGTTCCATCAATAGAATACTAAGGGAAATATGATGTCCACATATGATGTCATCAAAGACTTTGATGCCAGTATTCAAGGGATTCATCTGCGGCTCATTGTTGTGAAATGAGTGTTTATGAAGTGATGCAGATGCACAAGAAAATGACAAAATTTAAAAAGTATTTTTTTAATTTTTTTTCACAGATGAAGCAAACCTGCAGCAGGAACTTTCTCATAAAGTTTCGCCCAGCACCAACTCACTGACCGACCAGAGCAGCATGTGTCCAGTCCTGCAGGTGGGACAGTACTCCACATTAGTGGTCCCTCTTAGTCGGCTTTTCCCAGATGGGTATGAATTCATCTCTACCTTGCAGAGTCATGTGTCCATTCAGATTACATACTAGTTGTGTTTGTTTCAAGTTTGAAGGATGAATTCAGCATATTGGTGAAGGTCCAGAGTCTCCAGAGGGCTCAGAGCAGCATCTTCAGCCTCCTCAGACATGATGGCAGTGTTGTGCTGCAATTGCGTGTCAGCCCGCTCTCCGTCATCTTCACTGGAACAAAGCAGCAACACTATGAGTAAGTTTTACATTCAGCGTTTCTATTCTGAGTTACTCTTAACAAACGCACACTTAAATTTGCACATTGTCTAAGCAAGGGTTAGTGTGGCGCCTCAGTTTTAACAAGAGCCCTGCAGCTCTCCAAATCTGAGCACCTTTTTAGATTAATTTTGAGTTAGTGAGTCTGCAACAAGGCAAGCTTGTTGATAAATAATCCTCTGGCTGCTGTGCAATTGCTTGGAAATCCAAAGTGCTGGGTCCTCAAGTCTGGCATTTAGGCTTGAAGACTTCATGACTCTGAACTGGATGGGCATTCATTCATTCATTGAATAAATCTTTGCAAACATACAAAGAGGGCTTGCACCAAAATAAATTCTTTGACCCTGAAAGAATCCATGGTAGTCGCACTTTTGACACGAGTGAAGGTTCTGTCACATACTGTGACACTGCCATTCCTCCATTTTGCTCCGTTTATATGCAAACATGCAGTTAGTTTTTACAGATATCCACTTTGGCGGGAGTTTCAAAAGCATCCTTTGGAGGCAAATTCTCATTTTGCCTACAAACGCAGCCTGCTTTATAAAAATATCAGGCCACATGTAAACGGGGCTTCAAAAGCAAAACTCCTGGTCAACGTGGTCAGCCTACATTGTAAGCAAGATGAGTGGCTAAAAGTCTTGGTAGAATGACACTTTTGGACAAATAACATTGAAGCTGTGAGTCTGTCCATGCAACCTGTCGAAGAAAAATGCATAACCACTCAACATGTTTGTGACCACCAATTCAAACAATTTGAACTTCTCGATGGCACACACATTGCTAGGCTTGATTTATTATGGTTCAGTGCGTTGTGTTGCATGACCTTTCATCAACTCTCTTACATCGTCTACATTATTATTATGATTTTTAATTGTCTCTTTTGTGATCTATTTTTGAGTTTTTTCAGAAGTTTTAATTACACTCAGGGAATTACTAATTATTCAATTCTAGAATTTTGTATGTAAAGTTGATCTATAAATTCAGTTTATTTAATCAGTGATGAAAACATTGTTGTCAAAATCCAGAGCAAACTCTGCATGCCTCAGCAGTCTCTGCATATCTACAACCTCACGTGTTTTATTCAGCTATCAACATGATGGATGTGGTTTCTTGGAAAGGAAAATCCTGTACAATCAATCTCCCTCTTTCTGCAAGTAGATGGTAATCCATGTTTTTATCACAGGTTCCCATTCACTGGTCTCCTTAATGGAAAGTGGCACCATGTGTCTATCAGCGTGTCTGCCAAAAGGCTGGCCCTCTATGTGGATTGCTCTCTGGTTGAGACGGTGCAGTGGGTCTATCATGGGGTCCAACTGGGCACCGGAGGGCTCCTGATGGTCGGGGGAATAATTGAAAACCACGAGACTCCGTTTGAAGTAGGTGAACCGACAACTATTTGTTGTTGTTGATTTATGGTTGTAATACGTCTGAATACATAAGGTTTGTCATGTTTGGCTCAGCATCAAACTGTAGCTTATAAAACTTGGAGGTCTTCTCAACATGCAGTGGCTGAACCTGTGTGGCCAAATTCAGCCACAGCTGTATCATTTCTGAGAGGTGCTATGATATACAGGATACAATGACAGTTTCATGTGGATTGGATGACTTGCCTTAAGATCCTCATTTCTGATAAATCTTCTAAAAGCATCTCTTAAAAACAAGTAAAAAAGTCAATACAGCTTGGTGGTTGAGGTTAAATCCAAAATAAAATGTTCCCGGCAATGCATCGCTATAGGCGGGTGTCTTGTCATGAGACAAGGCTTTGCTAAAAATAACATTAACGTCAACACAGATTTTCTAAAATACCAATTATGTAAAGAAGGATAACTGCGATTCAATATACAAAGCAAATGACAAACCAGACTGAATTTGTGCTCTGCAAATCAAAGGTGCACATTGACTCGCAACATTTAATATGGGTGTTACTTTGACACAAGCTTTTGAGCTGGTTTTACCTTAAATTATGTAGGTACCGTAACATTCTAACTAGAGTCTCTAAAATAAGATTTACATCGAGATCAGTGCTGTGAAGTAGGAAAGAGAACCCATGCTGTTTGAAGATTTATTATACTCAAGAATGAAAGACAGTTAAACTGGGTGAATATATAAATAAATCATTCTGACCTATCTGTATGCAGAATGGGCTTTCTTATAGAGTACTTCCTGTCTGTCCCTGCAGGGGAACCTCCAACAGTTGACCTTTCTGATGGGGAACCCAGATGCTGCGCAACAACACTGCAGCTATCACCAACCGCACTGTTCTGACTCAGCATCCAAACTCCTGCTCTCTTCAAAAATCATAAATGCTGTGGAGGTAAGGGAAGAAAATGCAATGTACAAATGAAAAGATTTTTTTTTTACCTTGGACTAAAAGTGGCCAGGATAGAGGATAGACTGGCTTCTGCATAATTTCGTTACTTGGCGCGTAGTGTAAGCACAAAGGTCCACTTTGGTTCACTTCTAGGCGAGTGAAGCACATGATGTCCTTGAAATTTAATGTGACTATGAACTACCTTTAGATAAACCAAGTGTACAAATGTGTCTGCTGTGCAAAGATGCATTTTCAGATACCGTTATGAAGACTGTGAAAGTAGCTACAATCCGGGTAATGTCTGAATGCTTGGAGCTCTAGTTGGGGGACAATTTTTTTCCCCGAAATCTTGAAACACAGTCTTTCATTGTGCTATTAGACATCATTAGGGTAAATACTGTAAAAGCCAATCATTGCTTTGTTTAGACCAAGTTTTTTTTTGGTCCAGATTTTATTGCTGTCCTCAAAGAACCTGGCTGACCTCATGGAAGATGATCAGGACGAGACATTTCAAGGCCTCATCGGCTCTGTAAGTAAAATCTTTTGGCATCTACACTGCACCAGAGTCTCTCCTGTGGGCTGTGTGTGTTTATTTGCCAAAATCTAAGTCTTACCTGATTTCACATGCAGCTGCATTTCTGTGAGTCAGCAAGCAGGAAGCTGTTGTCATGGTGATTACATCCAGCTGCAGACCCTCAAACCGCCTCGTCCTTGTGTGTTCCAAAATACCTTTACTTTAAAAGCTGTGTCCTTAATCGGCCGTGCAGACCAGAGCTTGAGGGCGCACACGTTTCTGTTGAGCCAAGGCATCCCGTCTGCTGTGTCCCCCATGAACGCACATTTACTCAATGTTGCGGTTGGCTGTGAAGTTTATATTTTATCAAAGCTAACTTCTTTATTAAATGGGCTAATATTACAATTGAGAATCTTGATGCTTATTGATAATTATTTTGAAGACTCATTTATTCATCGGGTCATATTGACTCCTGCCTTTAAGATAAAAAATGATATAGTTAATCTGTAAAATATTAACTGTGCTACATGTATTCCACATTTTGTCATGGTCCAAAATATTTTTTTCCTCTGGAAATTCTACACACTGCGCCTCATAATGACAACATTGATGCAACGTTTTGTGAGTTATTGGCAGTCAATGCACAAAATTGAGCCCAGGTGCCTCCTGTTTCCACTCATCCACAGATTTCCATACAGTTTAATTGGAGTCAATTTGTGGAAAGTTCAGTCAATTGGGACTTGATTTTGAGAGTGCATATGCCACAGATTGAGCGTGAAGTCAAAGGACTTGTCTGTTGACCTCCAAGACACAAAACTGAGGAAGAGTGCAGAAACAATTCTACTGCTTTGATGATCTATAAATTGAAGAAATGATGAACCACCTGGATCGTCCATGGAACAGGCAGGCCACTGAGACTGAACAATGGGGGAGAAGGGCCTTCCTCAGGGTGGTGCCCAAGAAACAGATGGCTACTTTGTCAGATTTGAGGAGGACCTTTTCTGTAACAGTTCACCAGTAACCACAAGTCACCAGGCAAAGATCATACCTACAGACATGTGCGGTGGTGGCAGCATTGTAATTTGGAGATGTGTTTGAGTTCCACATGACAGAGAGGAACATACCTCTACAGCCCTCTTGAAATCAGCTTTGCACAATGGTTCAGCTTTCTGAAGGTCAATGACCCTAATCACAAAACCAGTATATCAAAGGATTGTCTTCAGGATACCTCTGTGAGTGTTGCTTAAGGGCTCAAACATGAATCTGAAAATGGCTGTGCACTACTCATCCAAGCTGATGCAGTGTTTGAGATATTGCGAGGACACTTCTCTAACTCGGATGTTATGTGTTACTAATAAATCTGCTAAATCTCCATTTTGTTTTGCCATGTAGGGGTATTATGTGTATATGTGTACAGTATTTTAGGGAGAAAAATGGCTTACCATTTTGAAAAAAGGCTGTAACATAACAATGGATTATCTGCTGGGACGGTTTGTATTGTATGGAGCTAATTTCTATTTGAATATTTTGTATTGTGAGTGTCAAATGTTTGATCCGTATATTTGTCAGAAGTAACCTCAAACTGATGCCATTCACAGTGTTTTTTCCCTATATTCCATGCATCTGTCCATTGAGCCATTGTCTCTATACAGCGTAGACTCCTGTGTTTACTCCAGTGGCACTTAAAGAGTCAACCAGGTTTCTAGATTCGATGCAAAGCTGCTTCTAATTTACATGTCATGTCTCTGCAAAATAGCACAGCAGGATCTGGCTCTGGTTAGAATGTTGAGAAGTGCAGAGCCTGAGGAGCGACTTCAAGCCTGAATGTGGAACAGATCAATGCATGATGTGCCGTCTGAGACACCGCTGGTACAAAAGGATGGCATTGAGCTGCTTTCACGGTGATGCAGTAGACCAAACTTCCCTGCTGTTTAGTGAAGAAAGTCAGCCAAAAGAAGCTGAAAAACATTCATCTTAATGGTTACTGAAGCCGCAATCTGTCTCACCTGCTCATTATCTGTTCATCTGTTTCCATTTTTCTTTTCAATTGTGTCTGGATCTAAATATGTCTGTCTACAAGACATTTCTCTGCTTGTGTTTTAAGAATTTTCTTTGCCATCATGAGAGTGCCAGGTGATGACAGAGCTACAATTCCTAAATCAATCTGAATAAATGAGAGTGTTATGATGACCGCAACGTTGCAATATACATAATGTAACACTAATATAACCACAGATTGGTAAATGTGTGGGAGACCTTTTGAATTTTTTTTGTATGTTACTTTTTCCATGCAGCAATTAGTAGTACCATTATATTTATGCATCAGAATGCCATTTGCACATTCTCTAGTTTTATTCTGTTCTTATGTCTATCTTTGCAATATAGACTATCTTGCGCTGAAGTCTCATTCCTCCCTGTGAATATCCACTTGGAGTCATGCAAATCTCAAAACGAAATTCATGGTTTTCTGGCTCAGCTACATTTGAAGTGTGAAGTAACACTTGTTTTTATATCATTTACTTTTCCCCGATTCGATTATGACCAGACTTCCTTGTCCGTATGAATGATTTGCTTATATTTTCATTTCTCTCACATCAGAGTTTGACACTCCGAGATATGCACTGAAACCGAGTCACAGCTTGTTTAATCTTGACCTTTATACAAAACTGACAGGTGACGCTACGAGATATTTGACTGAATCTGGCTCCAAAAACGTGTAAACAGGTACGAGACAGGAGACTCATTGTTGTTAGTGACGTACAGGCACAAGGTATTTGGCTTTTGTGGTGTCTGGGCAGGTCTCTGTTAACTAGTGTCAGAACACACACAGAAAGCAACTGTTAAGTAATATCTTGGCAAGAGTGCTTTGCCTTGTGAGTGTCTCAAGAAGGATGTATTATGTCATTGACAGTGAGTCTAGTGCTTTTTTGCAGACTTGGATAGAGTTGACAAACAGATATAATCTCAGTAGCTATTCTGTAACCTCACTGTTGAGATGGTCATCTGCACAGAATAGCAAGAGTTCAAGGCTTTCTAGTTGTTAGTCGTACTCCTCTCAGGGGAACATGAATGGACCACATGAATCTGAGTCTTTGAGCTGTTTTGTCATGTGTTGTTCAAGAGTTGCACCGGTACAAGGCAAATTATTCTAGCTTGTAAAAGAATTTATTACCTCCGCCAGTCACAGAATAAATCCGAGACAGGCGAACATATTTCAATAAAACTCTCAGTGTCTGTTGGACGTTGGCTGATTTGAAAGTGTGTTTATTTTTGTGGGGTCATTTGAATTCAGATTTTCTAAAAATTTTCCCCAATTGACTTCCATTATGTTGCACGGCTGCTTACATGACCTTTCAATCTTTTCTCGCACCTCCTGTGTGTATGTTGTTCTATGTTCGATTCATGCAGAACAAAAAGGAATACCTTTTATCCCATTAAGATGTGTGGCAAAGTATGCCAGTCATTGTTCGTCTACGCTGTAATGTAAGTGGCGGAAAAGTGATTCTGTACAGAGCATGTTCCCAGCAGTCTGTTTCTCATTAAGCACATTCACACTCAACGTCCCTCATTCCTGGTTTTCTTCTAAATCTGCAAATCTGAACGTACCCCATTAACAAGATGTATTCCTCTTAAGTCACAGGCTGCTGCTGGTGCGTAACGTCTCTGACAGGGGCCTGCATTTTTGGGGGTTTCCTGACTTTGATGCATATGCTGTCTGGCTGCCAGCTCCCCTGACAGGTGCTCTTTGGCACTGGACCGTGAAATATACAGCTCCTCTAATGTGTACAAAGATGTTAACCACTCCTGCAGGTCAGACACCTGAGTCAAAGGTGCACATTCAGGACAGTGAACTGGTGATTTGAATCAGAATCAGCATCAACTTTATTTCCTGGAATTTGGAAATAAGGAATTGACTCTGATTGCATTCATTGTCTGATCATGTCATGTTACACAACAAATATGAAAATGAGTGAGTCAGACTTGAATGGAGTTTTGTGGCGATTGTTAATCACTAGTGGATGTACCTTAGTTAAGTATTGAAATATTGACCTTTTGACATATACTTGACATATTTTAAGTATGCTATAGCTATAGTTAATGGATACATCCTGGCTTATCCTTGTGTTTTTGAATAGTATAAAGGCTCATGGATGCATTCAGTCCAGTCCTGTTCAGCTCCTTCTAATAGAGAACGAGATCTTGCGATTGTTCACGCTTGGGTTGGAACATCAGCTAATCACTATGATGGTTGAGACCGGCATCCCTGCAATTCCAATTCTTATTGAACATCTATTATGAGGCGAACTAATGTAGCATTATGGCTTTGTGCTAGCAAAATACCGACTCTTAACACTAACACTAACAACATATCGTAATGTATCGCATCGACACTCCTACAGCGGCGTACATATCGTATCACCAGATTCCTGCCAATGCATATTACTGCATAAAGAAATATTTTTTTAATAGAGAATGTTAATTAATTCGCATCTAGTGTCTTCGTTTTTCCACAATAACGCTCACTTTACAGAGCGCTTGGCCTTAGGCAGCGGCAGGCTGACTGAGGTCATAGGTCAGGGCGAGGTCAAAATCATTCTGGAGAGTAAAACAGCTCTTATCTCTTGTTTAAATATTTGGGAGGACAGGCTTCCTTTACGACTGCGTAGTTAATATTTTCATTGTCGGCCCCTTAGGTTTCTCCTTTCAAACGCGATTTAGCCGGTAGGTGTCAAGACTGGGGTTATTGAGGGTAGTTATAGGAAACTTATGAGCATCATTGAGAAATGGTTTACACTCATGTTTGCGTAACATGAGAAATTGTGATATATTACTGTACTTATATTCGTTATAATTAGTAACAGGCAACTTCATTACCCCAACCCCAGGCTAGAGTGCCCCTTTTTATGCAGGGTGGATCTAGTTAATCTTTTAGGATTATTATTTTTACTTTTTTTGAGTTCATTGTCTAATTCTTCTTCAAATGCCTGCCCTTTAAATGAAGTTGTGCTCAACCACCATATTGCTTGGTTGCAGAACAGAAAATGTATTGCACAGTTTACTGTTAGATTGTTATGCGAACAATAGGAATTATGTCATACAGGTTTGAGGTGTTCTGTTTATGTACAGAAATCAGAAAAATGATTCATCCATTTAACAACTGAAAATGTCCTTATGTTGTTTCATGTTGTTTCTAAAGACTGTTTAGAGGCAGAGGGAAATGTGCTTTGTGTTTTATGCAGTTTGTTTCTGCTAAAACTGCTCTGTATAATGTCAGACTTCTCTTTTATGTACCCTCCAATAGAATGACTTTTGATCTGCTTTTTTTGGAAGCTAATGTTAAACAATGTAATTAGAGACTAGAAACAAAGGCGCTGGGATGATGAAGCACCAGTGAAAGAGGTGGTGATGGAGGAGACGTTTGGAAGGAAAAGATCAGGGGCTTGCATACAGGAACATGGAATAATTCATGCCCCAATTTGTTTATTCCTCCTTGTCATTAAAGGTTTTTCTCCCCACTGTCTGTAACTAATAATTTAACCCGGTGAAACTGTAATTTAGTCAAAGGTTATCTGTTGTATGACAGTAACTCAGATACAAGCTAATGAGAAGTCGTTCCACCACAAGCACATAAAAATCAGACCCTCACTTTGGCGTGACCCAGTTCTTGCCCAGACATTCTTGCACTTCAATTCCCAAAGGTCAAAACGAAAAAAAATAAGAAGCAGATTTCACAGTACTCTGCAGACCATTATGTGGCAAACTGTCCAGATAATTAAAAAGACAGCTTTTTTTCACTTTACACATCTGTTGAGCAGCTTTGGAGTCCCAGTGGAGAATGCCCTCACCCCAAATCAACCCCTGTGTGCTCTGGTGTTTTTAGTGAAGTTGACATGGTCAGTTTTGGTCCAATGGATTTGGAAGAAATCTTGTCAATATTTGTCCATGCTTGGCATTTTATAACGTTAAAGTTTGGCCACAGAACGTGTGGGCACACCATGACCCACCCAAGATTATATATTTTAATATGAGGGGAGGAAAACAGAGGTTGGATTTGTTATTACGGTACTGTGGCAAGATTTTTTTAAATATGTCAGCAGTAGACTCATCCCCGCGGTGGTTAGTTCGTCCCCTGAAGGTAGTCAAGAGAGGGAGCTTAAAAGTCAAGTAGCACCATAGTTTCAGGAGGTCATTGTGGTAGGAGGGTCAAAGATCAAGGACACAGAATTTAGTCACCCCCAGACGAAGCCAACTAGACTTAGTACAATATATGACTTAGCATACTGTGTAATGTGTAATTTATTTCATTGTGGAAACTTAAAAGAGCTATTATCAAAAACTGATGGTGTGGGCAGTGTTGGTTCGGGACAGGATCAAGTCCAGGTGTTTAGCTTGCAGCTACACCATTTTTTTCCGCATCCACTCATAAACATGCCCTCTTAGCCTTGTACCATCATAAAACTTCAAAAAGCAACAAACAGATCTTTGGTTTTATCAGACCAATATCATTTGAAGAGTCTACCCCTTGTTGCTTCCTTTAACTCGCAAATGACATGACTCAACTCAAAGACTTTTGTTTGCTATTTGTTTGTCCTTGTCAATCAAAATTAATAGTTGTAACTTGACATTCTATCTTTTGTGATGTATATTGTCCAGCAGTCAGTAACTTGGTGCAAGTGCTGTTAACTTTGATCATTATTTTAGTTTTGTTTTGGAAATGACATGACATCTCCTCTAATAATGACGCTGCCTAGCGTGCCTGCTTCTGTGTGGTTGGTACTTGGTTTCAAAAAGGTTTGCTGCGAGTGTATGTGGGTGTGTCTGCCTGAAGCTGAATCACTTTTGTGTCGCTGAGATGTGAGCAGAGCTGAAATGCAGAGCGACCTGCAGTGTCTCCTGCAGACATGATTAACCATGTTGGATGGTATCTGCTCCTTGGATTTGTGCTGCTGGGTCTAGATGGACGGCATGTGCAAGGTCAAAGGAGGAAAAAGGCCAAGGTACTGGTAACATTTAGACTGTCTGGAAGAAGTAAAATGTTTTGCTCTATTTACGTAGACGGCCTCAGTAGTCTGATAATATTAATGTTGATTGTTCTAAAAGGGAAAATTTGTATTAAATTATAACTCATATAGTTAACAGACTTTCAGCTCTTACTTCATGAGTTAAGGAAAGCAGCTCAACCTTGGAAATATGAGTATGGTTCTTCAGGTGTGTAATCGTCTGCTCATTGTATCTCTAGCTTTGTATATTTATTGATGTGTACCTATCAGTCTAAATGGAGGCAAAATTCAACTCACAGATACAGTTTGTATTTGCCTTTTACTGATCAGGTTGAAGCTCTGTAATATTATATTCATGATAGGTGGATGCAATTTTGCTCCATTTGTATCTTTGAATGTATATCCCCTTTAGTGCCCTCACTGTCTGTCATGTGTTTGGTTTAAAGTAAAGTAAAAAAGTAAACTTACTACCACCACTAACAGTCTAGTCACTCCATATAGGCTTAAATTGATGTCCTTAATTTAGATGCATCAACATGTGGCGTGTCTAAAATCTTATGACAAATTCCTCACCATTGTAAAAGCCAATTACTTTTATGTATGGCTTGTGATTTTGTGTTGAGCAGTTCTTTTCCTTTGCTAATTTCATGATCCTATATCAAAGGACCTCCACAGTGATTTGCAGCAAGCTTTGATCCTCAACAATAGTGGCAGCATTTTAAAACATGGGTGGTCTTGTAGGATTTAAAATCCCAATGTATGATGGTATTAACGGCAGGAGCAGCTGAAAAAATCACCCCACTTCTCATCGCTGTAGAAAAATGCTGATCTTTCATTTCTTGTTCACCCTTTTACACACACACACACTCTTCTTCTTCTTAAGCTTAGTTATGTTTCCCTGGAAAACCAACTAAAAGTTCTTTCTAAACAACACCATAATTATTAACAGTAAATCTGTTTGTGTTCCCCGAGCTACAGTGTGACCGACATGTGTTGTTATTTTTACATTGGCTAAGAAGTGCCCTATTTATTTTTATTCATTTATTTATTTTTGAGTTAAGGTGTATTTCTTAATCAAATACTCAAAGCAGTGGCTAGTTTGTCATTGTTTTGTTGTCTCCTTCCACTCTGTCACTGATCAATTGTCCCTTTCTCTTTTGTTAGCTTGATAAAAGGACATGATTGACATGTATTTAAATGGTTTTGTATTCCTCGTCTAATCTATTAGAAAGCAAGGAAAGCATTCAATGTCTCAGAAGTTATGCTTTTTGTATTTATTTCAATTTCAATTTCAAAGACAGATGGGACATCACTATCTTTTGTCTTCTTTATTCTGTCTGAACATGGCCTGTCTGTGACCTTAGCCTAACCCCAACCTTGGCCTGACCTCTAAGTACAATACTTGCATTTATGTCATTGTTTTTTTTCTCTCTGCATTTTATTTGTATTTCTTTTCAATGTTCCAATGTTGGGCCTACATCAGCACATTTTTTATGCCATTTAGCATATTTCCAGGTCACATCATCTGCTTGTGGTTGCAAGACTCAGCCAGTCTGATGGCGCCTGCATACCTGTGTCGTCGCTAGATTTACGGACCTCGCCATTTGATTTGCCCTCTGTAGGCAAAACTGTTCACTGTGAGCGTGCTTGTGTCTGTAAGTGTGATGATAGCACTGTTGCCTGCAGCACTTGTCAGGCTGTGAGGCTCAAGTCAATTTCTCATAATAGATGATCTGTCAGCTGTACGTGCTCCACTCCTGAGAAGACTTGAAAACACGGTTATAACCATTAATTTACTCCAGGTGTGCCTGTCAACGTTTGGTCATTCTGTTTAGTAAGTGTAATGAAAGAATAAGAGTTGGACGATCAACGTGACTTCATTCAATTCAAAACACACTTTCTAGTCTTGAGACATCAATACCATTACAATTTTACTAAAAGTCTCAAAATGCTCCCTCCTTTACACTGATAAACATTTACAGCTCAGTTTTTCCAATTCCTGGATTTCATTTGAAGACAAAAGGCAGAATTAAACACAACTCCTACTGATTTTACATCTCATACTGCAAAAATAACAATGAGCATCAAGCTCAGTGTGCCCTTGTCAACACTGTTATTTTTGTGTAAAGCAAAATCAGAAGTTTCAGATGTGAGCAAAAGAGACATCTGTGTGGCTATAGAATGCGTTTCAGCATCCAAAACATTGAAGTCAGTCAGGAAGTGAGGCGAAGAAAACACCATTAATTTCGCAAAGTTCATCAGAAAACTGCAACGTATCCTAGGATACATGAATACACTCTCACACACTCGGACCAAACACAGGTTCCAGTCTTGTTTCAACTTGTAAACGCTGGTTTTCTGCAATGATGACAGCGTAATCGTCCTGCTGTCTCTGCTGGCATAATATGATGCTTCAAAGATATGATAACAAGGATTATTATTACAAATTGGTTTGATCCGATCCCAACCCTGCGGTTGAATTTGAGCAGGATAGGAACTCTTCAACTCAGTGGGCTGAACTAGAAATTGCATGAAAATTTCTTTGAAATGTGAATGGTTTACAATAAATTGTAGCTGATGTACTGTGTAAGAAGAGGCTGTATTTCCATTAAGTAATTGCGTGTTGTTGAGTAACATCGCTGCCATCCTAGCATAGTATGCAGTCAAGATGCCAATATATATATTATGTCCAATATTTTTCATGAACACATTTATGTGAGGGAATTGTTAATGGTTCATATGTGTTCCTTAAAATAACAAGGTGAAGGTGTGTTGACCATTTATAGTTATGGGCATGATGATCACTGTGTGAAAACCAGGACCAACTTAAGCTTGTAGAGTCTTATTGACACACGAGGGGTCAGTGTGGTAAGAAATATTGGGAAAAATAAATGAATGTAAACTTTTTTCTTTTTTTTTTTTCTTACAGTTACAACTAAATACTTGGGGCTATAAAATCCATGTATCATTCATTCATTTGTTTTTCTCGATTGTAATAATATACATGTGTTATTCATATGTTACAGAACCCTTTCCTACAGTTGGGGCCTTCCCGTGGAGACGGAACTGTTCTTTCAAGTGCTAATCGTAAAGGCTCAATTCATAAAGCAGAAGTCTTGCTGGTGGATGAGGATACAGACTTGCTGGATCACATTGCAGGTCAAGTCACCACTCAATGGAAGCCTCCTCATCATGGACAAAAGGGAAAACCTGAAGTGCCTTCGAAGAATTTGGACGAGAACATGACCACTGAGAAAAAGACCCTTAGTGGAAGGACTTCAGTGTCATTCCCCGGAAAACCCTCTGTTAGCATCACTGACCTGCACACTAGGATGATTCCCAAAAAGCCAGTTTTTCCCACTGAGTCAGGACTGGACTCCAATAATGAAAGGGTTGATGGATGGTCCTCTTTACCAGCACCTAATTTTCATGGACCTGATCCATCATTACATATGAAAAAAGAGGAGAGGAAAAATGCAACAGCGACAAAGACACCTGAAGATCAGTCTGCAGAGCAGAATGGTAAACTTCACCAGGAACTCCCGGGAAGAGGGACTGCTATTTCCAGAGATGGCGACATGGTTGTTGGTTCTGATGGCAAAATGTATCGTCTGAAAAGTGGACAACCAGGAAGAATGGGTCCCCCAGGTCCTGAAGTGAGTTCTGTTTGAGTCCCTGTATTATATGGTTGTGCTGTGGCGCGTATGTGTACTCATCTGCTGACTTTGCTTCTGGGTATTTTGTCCAAGTATAAGTGACTAACTCTTATGAGAGTGCTGCTCAACCACTTTTGTGGCCTTTGTGTAAGATTGATCGGATTCACAATGTAGGCCCAACTGTTAGATCTGGTCATGTCAGACCAGCCATTAGTCTTCCAAATGTCTTCCAGCCATTAGTTTCTCTACTACAATCATAATCCAATTGAAGACAGATGGAGTAACAATAAGAAAAAAATGTTCAAAATTGAATTCTTTGTGTCTCTTGTTTATCTCACCTCAATTGCTGGATTGTTAACATATTTGTTTGAATCATTTGAATCTCACACACTGGCCTTCATTTCATTGTTACATTGTTATACTGAACGTTTGCTGATGTAACAAGCCACTTTCTTGCATTATGTACTTACCTGGGAACCTGATTTCACTTTATAATAATAATCCATTAGGTCAATTCATTTCCATTTTCTGTCCCTTCTGCTTCTTCTGCGTCTTGTCTCTGCTTCAATTTGTACATCTTTAAACCTTTTAGTGTGACTTGTGCCCCTGCACTCATGAGACCCGCAGACTGCTGGCTCTGTACTTTGAAACATTTATTTGTTGCACACTGCACGTTTCAACAAGCCTGGAGTTGATTCTCGGTAATGTCTCTCCTTTTCTCTGTTTCCATCTTTCATCTAAATGTCTATGCTTTTTCACCTTCAACTAAAGTTGGATCATCGAGACCACTGTTCTATGGATATAGGCCCTGACTTCGTTTTCTGTGACAATCTCCTTGTGCCCCAATTTGTAGGAGAATTTATTATCGAGGTAAACAAATATAGACCTGTGAGTAAGTTATTGACCCCTATGTCACGCGACTGGTTGGACCACCCTGCAGAGCTCTTGTGGGGCCCTTTGTGACCTTTTAGATCACTGTGCTCTAGGTGTGACTTTGGTCGGCCAGGTCAATCGTGGCATGGCTCACCACCTTTCCATGTTTTTCATAGTGGGCTGTGTAGAATTTTATTTTTCGAAGTTAAAATATAAGAATTATTTAAATCATGCATTTTGTGTTTACTTGTGTTACTGTCTGTCTGTGTTCTTAATTTGTTGATCTGAAGATGAAAGTGTCACAACCATGCAACAAATAAGTACTCGGGAAGGAAAGCACTGTAGGAGCCATGTGGTCCGCACCACACCCGACTTGAGCATCAGTCCATTTACAGTAGATGACATTATTGTGTTAAATGGCATTGAGCAGTTACAGTAACTTTCAATAGATCAGCATCTAGTACCAAAGCCTTGCTAGTAGTAATGTGATTATTAGGCCTTCCAAACTCTGATCTGAGATCACCCCTTTGCTAGCTTTATTGTGGACTTGAGAACTGCACTTTCTTTTGTTGCTTACCACAGAAGGCAAGAGATTCTCAACTACGACTCTCTTTATTTGTGATCCCTGGTAGCATCTAAACTGTCTTATGTCTTGTGTTCTTCGGTGTATAATGTTAATTTCTCTTGCTCTCCACTCCTCTAATCTTCAGGTCTTATAGTCAGTTTAAGTTTTTGGGTGGTTGTCCTCTTTTTGCAGGGCCGTGCAGGGGAGGCTGGCCTGCCAGGTTTTAAGGGAAACAAGGTGAGTAAAGCATATTCTGCAGTACATGACCTTTGGCAACATTATAATACTTAATTTGTGGTTTAAAAAAATCAGGGTAGGACTGGTCCTGAGGGAAGGATAGGGAACAAAGGGCAACGGGGACCTCCAGGGCCTCCAGGATTACCAACCCTCTACCTGTGGAAGAACACGGTCGAGGAGTGGATGGCCTTCCAGGTACAACGAAATAACACCCGGGACAGTAATTGGTTGGACTCTTTGAATTAATATTATTTGTGTTTCATTTAATATACATCTACTGTGAGGAGCTGTTGAGTGGGGAAGAACCCAGGTGAAAGGTTATACTCAGGAGTCCAATATCTTGTTTTGTCAATGTCCAGACACTGAAACGCATCTTAAAATGAAACCAACACAAACAAGAGTCTGAGATGATGGGATTCTGAAAAGATCAGGTGGCAGTCTGTGCACGAGTGTTGCAAACTGCAACGGGTGAAGTCTGACACAAGAGAAAAACTGGACTACAAAAAAAAACAAAACACAAATAACTCAAGGACAGAGAACAATCAGCATTGGCCAGACGGGAAGCAGGGCAACAAAATAAAACCAGTACATGACTATATGTTAGTTCTTTGTATATGTATGTAAGTTTATAGTGATGTTGAGTGTTCTATGTACATAAGTAAAATAGTTATAAATCAATAATAGAGTGAAATGAAGTGTGTCCATGATGTCTCACCATCTGATGCGTTTGGCTTGGCCCAAGCATTTGGTGTTGTAGATGTACTGTATGAAAAAAGAGGTCAACAGACTTCCTGAATCTCTGTAGCACATTTGTGTGAGCCTGAAAGTAAACGCTGCTGAGCTGGTGTCCCAATTGGTGTTCAAGGTGGGATCCTGAGAAGTGAATGTCTCCCCACAAGGTTATGTTACGGTGTCAGAAAGAGTTGTTGTTCTCTATTGGTACAGTTGTGGGCACGTGTCCAAAATAAGACCCATTTTATTCATGGAAAGGTAGCAAATGCAGAGAAATGGTTCTTTCATAAAAGTTAAAAATTGATCCCAATGAGATTTATATTTTTTGGTCTTGCAGCGAACAAACTTCTACCAGTTACTCATTGCTGGATGGCCTGTAAGTATGTGGTGAATGTGATTTTCTGCAGGTTAATAATCTCTGTTGACGTGCTGCTTCATTCTTTTTTGTGAGCCTGCAGAGCAAAGAGGGCCCTGAAGGAACACCTGGAGATATGGGCAAACCAGGAGTGCAGGTTAGTGAAAAACCTTTACAAAAAAAAAAAATCATCGAAGCCTCAAATGAATTCTTGACTTCTTTCTCAGGGTCCAGCTGGTGAACCAGGTGAACGTGGCCCACCAGGCACTCCTGGAGAAATGGTACAAATCATTCAGTGTTATAATTGAGCATGTAGCATCCCAATCTGGCCTCAAGGACAGAATACCTGGTTTTAGATTACGACAGTGGCACTGACTAGTTCATTTACTAAAACATCTCCTGTTCCTCACCTGTCATTATGAATTAATGTCCCTTTCAGGTATCCAGTTCCTTATGGAGTAGTTGCCACTCATGTTATTAGTCTGGTGATGCCTTGTCTTCATGATAGATGGCTTCTCTGCTGAGGGGTCCTGTTGTCCAGAGTGTGAATGGACTTTTAAACTCGCTGCAGCTGTTAGATATTTTAGTAACTGATGATGTCGTGTCATGTCCAGATTGATAGGCAGCCCCTTGGTGTGAGTCTTTGTCATCATAGCATCAACCCTTGTGTGTTTCTAACAGGGGAAACATGGTCTCAGGGGTCCTCCTGGAAAGCCTGGGTCTCCGGGGAAAGATGGAGAAAATGGGGCAGAGGGTGATCCTGGACCATCTGGTGTTCCTGGACCACAGGCATGCACATATGTTATAAATACACACGTACAGTATATTGTGGTGTTTTCAGAATGGGGAGTGAACTGTTTGTGTTGTGTTGAACTCTAGGGTCCATGGGGGTACAGGGGAGAAAGAGGGTCCAAGGGTGAAAAGGGGGATGAGGTGAGAAGCTCAGCAGGCAGAAAGTAAATTTAGATATTATTCAGGAACCTGGAAATCAATTCTAGAATTCTGACTCGAATTATCTGAATTATTCAGGGTCACCTTGGCATCAATGGTCGAAGAGGAGAAAGTGGTGATCCTGGAGAGAAGGTGGGCAAGCTGATGTAGATCAACAGCTATTGACAATCTAAGGCTGCGCTGGCGTAATAAAAACTCCACTCATATTGGTGTCAACATGTAGGGTTCCAATGGGTCTCCCGGTGCTCCTGGTGCCACAGGTCCCCCCGTGAGTTTCTTTTCATCCTTTATTAATCCTTGTGTTGGCCTACTTGATACTTCCATTGGAAATGGTTACTGACTCTAGAAATAATAGGGTTTCAACCACATGGCGAAGTAAGACTTGAATTAGAATTGAGCAACATTCACCCTGATTCCTGCGACGTGAGACTGGAATTAGTTTTGAGAAACATTCACCCTAATTCCTTCCTTACTAGCAGGTTCAACTCCGGCAGTCCAAGTTGTGCTTGATGCAACCAGGAGCTTGCTCAAGTTGAAGTTACTCATATTCACATGGGGTGTATATCATAGAATATTGTTGACATTGCCGTTTATTTATGCAGGGGCCACCGGGAAAAAGAGGTGATTTGGGCTTGGAAGGGCCTTCTGGGCCAGACGTAAGTGTAGTCGCACAGTCCTCTCACTGCTGTTGAACATTTGCTTCATGCATCTCTAAATGACTCACCAAATCCAACATGAAGACTGAATGGCATGTCACTTCCACCAGGGGGAGAGTGGACTTGATGGGCCGCCAGGGTTGCCGGGGCCAACAGTAAGAAGTCAAAGCTCTCATTGTTGATGTAATGCAGTTGTGTTAATCAGTGTGCTACATGTGTGTCACAGGGAGCTCCTGGTGGAACTGGACGTGTTGGAGCTCAAGGCGTTAATGGCTCAAGGGTGAGGAGTAATTGATATTGCTTCTTTTCAGGAAAGGTTAAAAATATTCACAGTGTTCAAAAATGTGAATTGGGTTGAGCTTCTACACTTTTTGAGATCGGCCTGCAGCTCTTCTGAAGAAGGTGATGTCTTTCTTTCAGGGCGAATTGGGACCTGTTGGTGTGTCGGGCCGCAAAGGCCCACAGGTTTGCTTATATTGCTTTGCTGTCAATTTTAGTAAATACTGTTACTTTTGTATACACATATTCATTGTTGTCTTGACCAAAGGGACCTGCAGGTTTTGACGGCCAAGTTGGACCTCCAGGAATCAGAGGCCCTCAGGTGAGTACAGTATTTCCTCAGCACATTGCACACTTAATATTTCATCCATATATGTGTTGTTAAAGAAGGGAAAATGTTCAATGTGTTAGAATGATGTTGACCATGACCATTTGAAATTGCAACTGTGCATCTTGGCAGGGTTATCCAGGAGTGAGCGGCTTTGTGGGCCCTAAAGGAGATGCAGTAAGCACATTCTACTATAGATCTACAAATTGTGTTCACGTGGGAAGTTTCTATATGGTTTCAAAAAAATGCTGAATAAGCACTACATGGTATTTAAATAAAATAATCATGTCTGTTGCTGGAGTGTACAATGTCTGTATTCAACATGGAAATACAATGAAAATGTCTAACTATTTGTTTTTGCTGTTTATACCAGGGGCCAATGGGGCCAGTTGGTATTAGGGGAGGTCCTGGCTTTGAGGGGCCCATGGTAAGTTGTTGATCATCGTTATCCAGCGCCGGTGAACTTGAGAGACGAGCGAGTTTATTCACTTACTTATAGCCCCACGCTGCCACCTATTGGTCACGAGTATGCAGTGTCGCATCAAATATCTTTTAATCTGGAGGTGGGGTTCCATTGAAAAATAATTAGAATTAAAGGTGTAATAATTAATTATTTGCAATACCCCACATTTTATTTAATATGTGAAATTTCTGTTGAATCTGTACACATATGCTTAAACATCAGGGTGCAAGTCTTTGCTGTATGAAGTGCAGAGATTTTTACAATATTTTGTTCTGTCCATCATCACATGCAGTATAGCCTAATTTATCTTGTATGCTTTGTTTATGACATCACATTGTATAATCTGGTGCCCTCATAATTTCCAACAGAACCTTTATTTCAGTAATCTGCGTTATTTGTGTTGACCTCTCAACCCCAGTTAATTCGTACCCTTTATTAAGGGGCTGTATGCAGATTAATGAGATTAATTACTTTTATCATTTAACAAGTCACGCTGTATGATTTGTGGTTACATATTAATGTGCTGGGATAGTCTACATGCATGTGGGCTTGTGTTATGTGTGAAACGAACTGACATTATCTGTGACATTTGTCTGAACAGGGTCCACCAGGGATTCAAGGTCCTACTGGTTTCCCTGGTGTGACGGTACATTCTGTTCAGAAACTATACTCACTGGAGGTGTGTGTTGTTAACATTCATCCAAATGTTTTCATTGCTAATAGGGAAACCGAGGATTCCACGGTGACAAAGGGAATCAAGGACCTAAAGGGGACAAAGTAGGACACCACTAATCAATTATTAAGAACCTGTTGAACCTCCAGCTTATGTCGGCCGCATGATTTATGGTCAGGTCACTCAGAAGCTCAAGAAACCTAATTGTTCAAAAGTATGAAGGACAGCGGGTTGTGTTCCTTCTTGCCTTCACCCTAGAAGAACGTAATGATTAACAGTTACAGTTACAGATTACAGTTCTTGGAGGCTGTCTGTCATCTTATCATAGTGAGCTTTTTCTGCTGTCAGGGTCTTCAGGGAGCAGCAGGTATTGGAGGTCCTCAGGGAGAGAGAGGCCCTGATGGCTTCTCAGGATTCTACGGGTCCAAAGGCCAGCCCGGCCCCAAAGGCATAGAGGTAGTTTTCATTTATATGTAAATATTTTTTTTTTATGTTTAGCACTGTTCCTGCTTCCTTTAATATTGCTTGGCAGCACACTCAGTGTGTGGCTGCTTCTAATGTGAAGATGGAAGGCTGAAATGATTTCTTGACTCAGGGCACTGGTGGTGACCACGGCCTTCAGGGAAAACAGGGCAACCAGGGGCAAAAGGTCAGCAGTAGACTGCAGCATAAAATCCTGTATATCTCTGTTAAAATATGTCACCAATGCAAATGATTATTGTTATCGTATATTAATTAACTGAATGAATTGTTAAGATGAGTAACTTTGTAAGTAAACAAATATTATGTGTGTGTTTACATGTGTTCACTAACCTCTAATTGTGTCCTTTATTTAGGGAAACAGAGGTTTTGATGGACGAAATGGAAAACCAGGACCGAGAGGAACCAAGGTACGGTTGGATTGTCAGGATTTCTGAAACTGATGGCCGTTTTTTTGCGCCATCTTGATAAAGACTGGTTCACTGGGCGGAGCCAATGATAATGTTTTTTTGTACATTGTTGTTTTGTTTTTACCAGGGTCGCACTGGGCAGAAGGGTCACACAGGCCAGCCGGGACCTTCGGTACACCTTTTTGAACTTGTTCACGTTATCGTAGTAAGCAGCAAAATTGGTGTGTTTTCCGGGTTGCTATCCCATTTAATAGGTTTCATGTTGGAGCTCAGTGTTCTCTGTTGAAATCACAGTATATTCCAGATATTAGTTTGAAAGGGTGTCTGTGGTACCGTTTTTAACATTATACCTTAAAGCAATTGTATAATTACTTTAAAGATCATCTCTTTCATTTAACAATTCGTTGTATTCCATCAATGTGGTGCTGCATGACAATTTCCCGTTTGATGCATTATAATGTCATTACTTGATAATGCAGGTATTGTGATAAAGTCTCAAGACATGTCCAATAGTGACTGTGTTTGGCAAGTGGGAAGGTTTTTAAAGCTCAAACTGTTTGCACTCGGGTTGATCTCTTGCAGGGTTTGCCAGGGCTGCCCGGGCGACAGGGACCAGAAGGAAAGCCTGGTACACAGGTTCCCATTCTCTATCATATTTCAATCTTCAGTGTCTGTGTGAAGTCTTTCTTTGCATTTACAGTAGTGTGTCTTGCTCAGCGTTATTATTGATTTTTTTTTATTTATTTAAAAAAGCCATGTAAATCCTTTTTAACATTTGGAACGGATTCTACATGCACAAGTGTCATACACACAAAAGGATTTCAGTTTGGATTCAACATTTTGAAAGTCTTTTTATTTTAAATATGATGACCAAGTGAGACAGTTGGTGGCAGTGTTCTACAGCAGCAGTGGTTGCCGCTGCATTAAAGCAGGAGGGTGCTGTGTATTTATCAAATGAAATTATCATGAAGTCATCCGTGTTCAAATCAAGCCACCAGTGCTTATGACTTTATAATGTGAAAAGCATCCTAGCCTCACCCAAGACGTGGTGTGAATGCAGTGGTGCAGTATTCTCATTTTCATTTGTGTAACCAGAAAGATTCTCTCTACACTTACTGCTTCATTAAACTACTTTATTAAACCCTTGATGTAAACATGAACCTGTAACGTGATGTTTGTTCGCAAATTGATTGCAGCGTTTCTGAATTTGTTTGGTTGACGTGTAATCTTCTCTTCTTTCAGGGTCCATCGGGTGCTACTGGCTTTGCGGGTGGTAGAGGACTAATGGTAAAACAATCACAGACATAATGGCTCTCACTATTCAGTTCATTTTTTCAACAATGGAAATCGGCACTTTAACTTTGACCTACAAGAAAAGCAGGAGGTCTATTTAATCACTTTAATAAATGTCACAGTCAGCATTGAATTTGAGATTAGTGCTTAGAGCAGCTGGGCCAATTACATCCCGGGGGCCACAAGTGGCCCTTTATCTTTATTTAATCGGCCCTCATGAGGTCAGACCAAAAACTGAAAAATAGTGCACTTTTTTGCATCAGTCATTACTAACTAAATTGTAACCCATTAGTCATTTTTAGGTCTTTGAAAATACAGACGTAAAATAAAGTACGAGTGCATTTTGTGTTTTTCCATCAGCAAAGCTATTAGTAATTAGATTTGATTAAAAATATTCTGGAATGAATTAGAATGTTTCAATGACCATTGCTCACTTTAACCATATTTTAGTGTGTAAAAATAAGTAGCTAAAATATACTGGAAAAAATACATTGGAATAAAATTGTTTGGTTTTGTCATTTAAAAGAATGTTTTCTTCTGTCCTGTCTGTTGGGTGTTTTATGCTTTATCCTCATGATACAATTTTCATCTGGTAATTTTTTATCTATATCTTTCAGGGTCCTCAAGGAATACTAGGAGAAAGGGGAGTAGATGGCCCACCAGGTTCTATGGTACTTTGCACTGTCATACTAATTTTAAATACTAGGGTACCAAATTCTCCTCAGACCATGCAAGTGCGAGGGCCCTGACTAGAACCCAGAGGTCAACACACATCGATGTGAATCTCTTCTGTGGCTCAGTTGACTTCATTTCAAGCATCGCTACTTGCTTTTTAATCACTAAATGTAATTATACATACATGATCCATTAATAAGCAGCAGCAAGAGCTCTCTGATCTTTGAAACATAATCTGCAGCCCACTCCTGATGGATCAGTGTCCCCCGTCATGCAGAGCCACATTGATGAAGGAGACATTAAAATATCAAACGTCTGTCTGCAGAATTACATTGTATTAATACACCTGGTTCATTTTGACTTCGAATCAGATTGTTCTTGCTCCTATTAAAATGTTTGAGACTCACAAAACAACTATCACATGTTCAGCTATGTCTCCTTCAAATTAAATGTAACTGTATATAAATTGTAAACTACTGGAACTACATGGATCTTGGTCTGATAGTCATGATGATGTCAACTAACTATCAATATCACTGTTCTCAGTTTTGTGTTCATCAACTGTCGTCTTATATGTACATGCAGGTGGTTTATCATATGCTCTCGCACACAGGGGCCCCCAGGAAAGTCAGGACCTCCGGGTCCTCCAGGACCTCCAGGGGAAATTGTGAGTCTGGAGTAATCAGTGGTTCAATTTGTCCGGCTAAAGTAGTAACCGTGCATCTGAATGTGGTTTCAGGGTTTTACAGGAAAGTCTGGGTCAGAGGGACCTCAGGGTCCAGTGGGCATGTATGTAAGTGATTGAGCAGTGTTCATACACTACTACACTTCCTGAAGTTGGTTATCGAATATGGATTTGTGTCAATAACCTGCATGCATTCAGTCCCAGATTTTTCTGATATTCTATGAAAGACAAATATTTATTATATCACAGATTAAATTTGTCCATGACATGCAATATGACCGGTTCTCTCACAGTATCTTACTGTACTACAAGTTCAATCAATAAAATGCCCTCGGTCTTGTTACTAATATGGTCTGGATTTGATTTGGATTTCTGAAAGTTTATGAATAAAGTTAATAATCTACTTTTTTCTGTTCTGTTGCCTGTCAATTATTGATAGTTCTGTGCTTCAACTCTTCCATCAGGGCCTCCAGGGAAACACCGGTGTGCGTGGGCATCCAGGCACTTTAGGAGAAAGGGTATGTTGAGATGAATGCCTCCAGCCTCCATCTCATTTCACGTTGAATTATAATCCTGCTATGCTTTTTAATAAGGGTGAACCAGGCCTGAGAGGTTTCCCTGGCCCTCCCGGCAAACCAGGACCTCCAGTAAGTGTTTTGTCCACATGCTTTCTCCAATGTTGGCTAATTTGTAGAAAGTGGTGTGTCCAACAAATAAAACACTTGTTAAAAATGTGTTACCGGATTCACAAATAGTCAGTGGAAAAGCTTTCTTCAGTTACTTTATTGATTTGCAGACAATAAAATGCATGCCAGTCAATTTACTTCCAAAACTCTGCTGAAAAATCTAATCTGGAGTGGGGTTTCTCAGCTGTGTTATTCTTGGCTTTGGAGTACATTTTTATTCAGCCTTAAACAACTTTACAAGGAGCATTTCTTACGATGGTTTATTCATAAACGCACTCACTGGAATGCAGCTCCTGTTTAAGTAGCTCCTCTTTAAATCATTACCACAAGCAAATGACCAACAAATGGTCTTTATCAACCTCTTAATATGTGAATTAAATGAATTGTCATTACAACTGTTTTTTGTTTGTTCATGGCAAAAGAAGTAAATATTTTATATATATATAAAGTGTATATTTATATTATTCATTATATAAATATATGAGAGAGGACTATTGTTTGAGAAATTTGATGAAGGGGTTATTTTAGGTGTGACTGAATAGTAGTGGAGATCTTTGAAAAAATGTTAAAATGCTTTAGTGAGGTCTGTGGGATGCTGTTATAAAGAATAGTTCTTGCAACCCTTCTGCTTGTTGATCTGATACGTTCCATTTATCACAGAGTCACATAAAACTGTGTCACTGATCCATCATTTACTGTCATGAACTGTGAATGCAAAGTTCTGAGTATAGTCTGCCAGTGAAAGCTGCATCCATCATGGTAGGAAATCGCAGTGTCAACAGGACAAATGTGTCGGATGACATAAAGAATGGCTTGGAAACAAAAATTTGAGGTGCATGTGCTGCTGGCTTGTCCTGACTCGACTCGTTGTTTCTTAGGGTCACCCAGGGTCGCCTGGTGAGAAGGGGCCACCAGGACCACAGGTTAGTTTGCGCTTTAGTAGATGCTTAGTGCTGAATTATTCATCTGTCACTTGAGAATATGTTTGGCGATGCCAAGTGGTTGACAATTTTTGAGTTGTGATTCAACATCTAGTGTGATGCTGGCAATAAATAATGATGACTAATTTTTCAACATTGCCTATGTTTGCTTGTACAGGGTCGACCTGGCGATGAAGGGCTGAAAGGGATTCCAGGGCCTCAAGTGAGTTTTAGTGACATGACTGTTTTAGTTAGGAAAGGATGTGTGAAAATGCATTGCTTGAGTTCACTCTACGTTTCATCTATGGTTCATAGTGCTGACAGGTACGGTCCATAGGGTCTGAACATATTTTTTAGTTTCACAGGTGAGAAAATGCATTACCCCTGCAGCAACAGCAAATACAGAAATGTAAAACAGGGTACTCAAACTATAGCAAAGCACAACCGTCTATGTCATATATCATATGTTATTATTAGACCGTGCAAGTGAAATTGTGAAGTTGTACTGTGACCTAATATTTACATGGCCCTGTAATATAACATGATGAATATGACTCTTAGCAACACTGATAAAGTTCAACTGTAGGAAGACTGAAAATCCTATGGTAGTCATCATTCACATGCTTGTCAATTTGTCTTTGAGGGAGCTGCTCTGAAATATTAAGAGTCTTCGAGGAAGCTGGTCCGTAGCTGTTTGTCTTCTCCATGGCTGTGGCTGAACAGCTGCTTCAGACTGGAATACACACTATGGAGACTCACCTATCTGGTGTATTCACCCCCTGTTGCTCGCTTGCTGGCTGGAACCGCTACTCATCGCTCTTGTCTTTCGTGGAGCTGACTTGTGACTGTGCTTCCTCTCTCTGATGCTCCTCTGCATCATTCACAGCTGCTCTTTATTTCCTGATTTAAAAGCCCGAACCTCTTGAGAAAAGTCTTTATTCAGTGTCCTTGCTGTCCTGGAGATACTACTGTACAAATTAGCAAGTAAATAGACTGAAGGTGACAGATGAATGGGTAGATAAAACATGAATGAAGAGGCAAAATGAGCTGAAATTAGTGAAGTATATTTGTTTGGAGGGGGAAGGTTCTAAAATCCATCACCCCTGCAGCAACAGCAAATACAGATATGTAAAACAGGTTATTCTGTTCACTAACAAACTATAGTAATGCACAACTGTCTATATCGTGTGTTCTTATGAGACTGTGAAAGTATAAATGTAGTAAAACTATTTACTTTACTACTATCTTCAGGAGAGCAAGGACAATTGAAGAAGAATAAAGATTTTTCTCAAGAAGTTTGGGCTTCAAAATCAGGAAATAAAGAGCAGGGGAAGGTTGCACTTGCGTCAACATGCTTTCACTAAACAAATTGTAAAGGGTTCTGTACTGCTTTTGAAATGATGATATATTAATTCATAATTGTAAAATAATAAAATGAAATAAAATGTGTTCGTATCCTTGCTGCAGGGTCCAGCAGGTCTACCAGGCAGTGCTGGTTCCCCAGGTAAACCAGGACCAGGCGGAAGTATCGGCCCCCTGGGACCACCAGGACCACAGGGACCAGTTGGAATGACAGTGAGTGGGTACTTATCGTCTGAAGTCATGTGATTACTCAAGTACTGCAGTCTTCGGATTAATGAGGCCGTCATATACGTAACACTGCTTCATATCTCGGCCTGTTTTCTGATATAGTTTGGATTCACTGCCCAAGGTAGGTTGGGGAAAATGACAGCTGTTTCTCCCGAAAGTTCTAGTTACTCTGTCACAAGCAAAACAAGTTATTAATTGTTGGCTTTAACTTTTACTCACTGACCGATGATATTATCTTGTCCTGTTATTATTACTCTTCTCATCTCCATCATCTTGTCCGCAGGGTCCTGAGGGTGAGCATGGGTTTCTCGGAGCAGCAGGAGAAATGGGCCAGAAGGTACAGTAGCTTGCTTCGTCGTCATTTATCACATTGATAAAATACACCCATGTCCTGCATTAAATCTATGACTGTACCATTCAGGGTTTTCCTGGACCTCCTGGAGATGTTGGCCAAACTGGACTGGATGGCCCACAGGTAGGTTGAACTGCCAAAACCATTCACTTGAAATGTATTGAGCTCAATGCATCAGCAAGTTTCTGTAATTAGATGCTAATGATTAGATGATAAGATCATGACATGAAATTGTCCTGATTGTCAATCATTTTATAAAAATAGAGCGTGTAGTGAGGCATATGTATTTCACAAGCAATGAGCTATATGATCCTGGTGACACAATAGTGATCTGCAATAATCATGTCATCATGACTTTCCTAACTCAACAGGGTCTCACAGGACAAACAGGCATGGAGGGTCCTCTTGGACACAAGGGGGACCAGGTCAGTGCAATTCTTTGTGGAGCAAAGTTTGAGTCACAATATATTTTCAGTGTTTATTAAAGTAAGAGAAAGCTAATATGTCTGTTTTTGGGTCATTTAAGTGGGCTATGTAATAAGGAGAAATTAGGTAGCTTTAAAGTGCACTGGGTGTTTGGCCGAGAGTCATTAAAAGTTTCGTCCACCAGCTCAATCTACCAATAAAAACAGTTTGTTCTTCATATTCTTCCTTTATAACAATGTTTATTTAAACTTGAATAAACTCCGAATTTACTTTCTATTTTTGGCATTTAGGGGGACAAAGGGTCATGTGGGAAACCTGGTCCTCCTGGGCTACCCGGAGAGCGAGGACTCCAAGGCCTAAAAGGACAGATGGGAACCACGGGACCAGTCGGTCCAGAGGTTTGTCTCATGTTTATTGTCCTCAGTTAGTGTATGTGTTTGCTGTAGCCACACAAGTGGTAGAAAGACTCACAGCATTATGAAATCAATGTTTGTTTGTTTTTTATTTCTGTTTTTACTGCAGTTCTGCTTCTTTTTACCTGTAGTGTGTTTGAGAAACTTCTTGAAGGTGTTCTTGTGCAAAGCTTCAAATGTATGTGTAGTCCTGACCATATTCAGGTCTTCTATAGTTTTCTAGTTTAACACACATTTGTATCATCACTTAAACAATACTGTAGAGTTACCTGTAAATAAATGCAAATGCAACTACAATAGCAAGAGAGTGCCTTTTATTTATAGGCACCTTTTAAACACACCTATCTAAGGAAAAAGAAAACAGTTAAGGAAAAATAAGGTCTGATAACAGCTCAATAATTAATTATTTGGATGCTGAACCGCAGTTCTTCTATTGTTAATATTTGGTCAAGTCTAACCATCTGTCATCTTTCATAAACTAACCTTACAAGTGTGCTGCAGTGAAACCTCTTCCTTTGATCCAATGACAAATGTCCTTTCGGCCTCGGCAGGGGGATGTCGGGCTTCCAGGTGATGTTGGAGATCCTGGACTGAAAGGGGAAAAAGTAACTGAAAATGTCTATTGTTATTTGGAGTGAATGATTTGTGTGTAAGTGTCTTGATTTTCTTTTCATCAGGGTGAAGTGGGACCTCATGGCCTCTCTGGTCGAGAGGGACCATGGGGAGATCTCGGGGGAAATGGTGGTCGAGGGCCAAAAGGAATGAAGGGCCACATTGGACTCATGGTTGGTAACTACATTGTATTTATGATCAACATAACAATGCATTTTTCTGTCATACTCAGCACAACCAGTATTCAGCACCGTGTTTACAATATTCCTAAGATATTCCTCACCCCATCTCCTCCTGAAAAACATTAGAAAATGCTTGTTTGAATATGAAAAGCTGAAGTGCAATAATTCAGACTAAGATCAAAGCGATATACACCCAGAACACTGACACTGAGATGTTCTTTTTTTCTGTGAATACATTATTAGATATAACATTTAAGTGCTGAGAGGCAGTTGTTTGTGACAGCCTGAAATTGACTTTACTAAATTGACTATACTAAATTAAAAAATTGTGGATATCAATAAAGTCATAAGAGTCTTGGTGTAGGTTTGTTGAATGATAGATGACTTCATTATAATTCTGATCCTGAATTTGCTCGTACGTCTTATATAGATAGACAAAATTACAGTTGCAAATAGATGTTAGCATGTTTTAATGCCATTGCATGTTTGCTGACCAGGGTGAGCCAGGATTGATGGGCGATTTGGGAACCATAGGTCTGTTGGGGTTACAGGTATGTGTTTTTGCTATTGATATTGAAGACCGCACTTTTGGTATTTTTATCTAACCCTTTAAACCATTTGGTCAACTTTGGTTAATCTGTTTTTCATTTGTACAATAATTGTATGTATTTCTTTTATTTTTTTCTGCCTTCTTGTTCAAGGGACCTAAAGGTCCTCCAGGACTCCCAGGTCCAGATGGACCTCCGGGACAAAAGGTACACACAGACCACTTCTTGTTTTCAACTTTTCTACCTCAATGTAATTCAAATTCCTCCTTGCTGTAGGGGGAGTCCGGGCCATTTGGAAGTCCTGGACCTCCTGGGTCAACAGGCTTTTTGGTATGTAGATGGCAAATTGTTATGTTGTATATGAATTACAAAAATGGCTGATGATTGTGTTTTGTTTGCAGGGAATCCCTGGACCACGAGGAACCAAAGGAGACATGGGAAGATGGGGACTTCCTGTATGTGAAAGTATTCATTCAGTTAAGCTCCTACCAAAACAAAAATTCCATAGTTCCTGTATTAATATCATCTGTTGTCATGTTGCCATCATGGGGGTTTTTTTTCAACCCTGTTGAAAAGCCAATAGCACAAAGTAAATGGATATCTTACTCCAGGCCGGACAACAAGGTCAACCCGCTGTTCCAGCCAATTTGCATATATGCAGTTTACGAAATAAACAAGCAGATCTTGGAGAACTTTGAATTAACTACAGTGAAGTCCAAACGGTGGTGTAGAATCTAATGTTCCGATGATTTTACCCTCAGGGTTTGGAAGGAAAGGTTGGTTTGCAAGGAGAGCAGGGAGCTAAAGGAGATCCAGGACCCCAGGGTGAGAAGGGAGATCCAGGACCTGGAGGCCCAATTGGTCCTGAGGTAAATGTCACAGTTTCATCCACTGTTATCTTGGGGAAAAAAAAACAAAACAAAAAACACATATGTCCATTGAAAAGAAATCTATAACCAAATCATCCATCCTCACTACAACATTTGTCAGTGTGACAGCACATGTTGCACACAACATGGACACAGTACCACTGCTTTATTATGTGGGACCGTGCTTTAGTGAGTCCAACTAAGATTTCTGTTGACATTGGAATGAAGTGCTGCATTGAAAAGAATGTATAAATATGGACGGTGGCGGTTAATATATTAATTAACATTTCTCATCTTCCTGCGTGTGATGCATGTTGTTTTCAGCTAATCTACTCACTGTGGAGCAAATTATTTTTCCCCTTAGATGGATACGTGCCAGCGTGTGCTTTCTTGATAGCATTGCTCAAAATGTATTTTCTCAAGTGTGATCTAATTGACATTCATTCATTTGCAGGGAGAAGAGGGGCTTCCTGGAATCGAGGGTCCGTCGGGTCTGCCAGGACTGGAGGTTGGCAGGATATCAGTTCATCACTATGAATTATGCTGTGTTTAAGTCTTAATGAAAACCCCAACTTTTTTCAACTGCAGGGGCGGCCAGGGGAAATGGGACCTCGGGGTCCTCCAGGGCCTGCAGGTGTTATGGTGAATGAAAAGACTTTTTTAATAGAAAACAGTTAACAGTTTATTGCCTTCATTTACTTGTTATTAGAGCGAATAATAATAATTGTTTCCTTTCACACAGGGACTTAAAGGACGACAGGGGCCAGACGGTAAACAAGGGGACAAAGGAGAGAAGGTAAACGACTTTTGTTACACCGTCAACAACCCTGTAGTTAATTTGCATTTGTATTCTGTTTTTGCGAAATAAAGATACAAAAATATACAAATTATGTATTGAAGTCAACAAAAAAGATGTGGCTGGAGAGCGTGTAGTTAAAGGTGATTTCAATCATGTGATATGTATTCCTTCTACAGGGAGATGAAGGCAGTTTCGGACCATCCGGGAAAAGGGGTCATGCTGGGAGAAGGGTAAACAGTTTTGCAACAAAGTTTAAGGATCACCTCCATTTGCGGCCAGAGTCCATGCCTCCATGAAGTTTGGGGATATACCTAAGTTGCAGTGAAATAATAAATAAATAAAATAAATAAATGCAAAATTCAGGGGGAAATGAATTCAAAAATAGAATAGAACCAGTGTGGGCAGAGCACGAATGTTGGTGCAAACCATACGGTGATGAGTGGAAGTTTATCCTTTTTGACAAGCCTGCTGCACCTGCTGCTTAGTGCGCCGAAAACACATCCTCATGCTTTTAGAGTGGGAGAAAATCTAGTGCACTGCTGTTATTAAAAAAAAATTAAAATCATTGCGCGGGCACAGAGACATGGGCAGGCACATTAAACCAGGCTCTTAAGTCGCCTGAATTCAGCATGTGACTCACTTCTTTCTGTAAAAGTTCCACGTGGTTGGTCAAAATGTGCATATCCATTGAGCAAACTTGGGATTGAAGGGTGACACATAACAGCGGTGGAGATGCGCCTGCAGAGGAGAGAGAGAAACGAGAGAAGCGGACCTTGGTAATACCAGTTTCAGAGACTACATGCTGGTCATGAGAAGAAATGGAGTAGTCCTCATTTTAATCGCAACAACTCAGGCTTGTAACACTACGGTGGCCTCAAGTGGACAAAATCTAAGTCTCGCAGGACACAGAATCATGAGGTTCGTCCAGCGTCTTCAAATGTGTAATGTGATTTCAATATCACGATGGAACAGTGTCAGTTTACTTGTACATGACGATTCTAGACTTATACTTTGAATATAATACATTATTAAGTTAAACCTATAGCACAAAAACCTAGGGGAAACACTGTACATATACTTTTAGGCATTCCTGTTGTGAAAGAGCTGACAGTTCGATACATAAAACATGCATCAGGAATCTCACATTCTGTTTATTTGCTTTTTCTCTCACCTCATTTGAAAACATGGAAAACCAAACCGCAGGGGAGACGAGGGAAGGCAGGAGTCAGAGGGACCCGAGGACAGAGAGGACCAAAGGTACAAGAACAAGGAACAACTGCTCATCTTTTTTTCCTTCCTCTTTGATCATGATCCATGAGCTGACAATGTTTTTGTCCTTCAGGGAGTGAAGGGGGAGATGGGAACAGCAGGCCTTCTCGGGTGGTCAGGTCTCATTGTGAGTCAATTTATATACATTTACTCTGGCTCTGGTTATTATCTTGCTCCATCAGCTGCAGAAGCTTCAAAGAAATATGTGTTGCATAAAAACGCATGCATTTGAGGAAAACTCAGTGCATTGCTTTTTCCAAATTATCTTTTCAAGGGAGCTGCAGGTGTGCAAGGGGAGCAGGGCCAACAAGGAGAAAAAGGATCTGAGGTATGCATTTACCGTACATGCTTAAAATGTAAACTTAAAATGCACATTGGCGGAAGTAACTTTGAACATGTATGTAACCTTGGTTCAACTTTTATAATATTGTTTTTGGAGCGTTAGAAGAATGTTTTATTTGATTTAAAAAAATGTCATATTGGGATGTGAAATTAGTGTTGCAATATTTAGGTGCTATTGCATTGCAAGGAAGTTGTATGGTGTGGTGTTTATGTGTAAAATGAATTCGTCTTTTTTGAAGGCAAATTCTCTAAACAGCAGGAAAATAACAATGTGCTTGTGTGTTTGTGTATTCAGGGAGAGAAAGGAGAGATGGGACTCCCAGGACCTCCTGGAAATTATGGCCTCAAGGTGGCTTTTTTTTTTTTTGCTGTAAGACTTGGAAGTTGGATGGTGGCATGTACTCTGTACAGGAGGACCATTTATAGAAAAACTGAGGATTCACTGAGATGTTGTGAATTGAATTCAATGATATCTGCATCAGATAATATTTGTATCCAACTCATGACTGTCTTATTTGTTTTGTGTACCAAAAATGCTAAATATTGTGGCAGGGAAGCCGAGGTCATGATGGGTTGCCTGGACTTGCTGGTCCAAAAGGGGAGCTGGGAAATATTGGTCCCCCTGGTCCAATCGGGTCACTTGGAATACCTGGACTTCCTGTAAGTGCACATGAATTGAGCACCTAATTCTTTTAACTATCTGCCATTTTTTAAGGATAATTCTGTTGTCACTGAGCTTTCTATGTATTCATGGTGTCAAGTCTTGTAATCTCGATCAACATGAAGCTATTTATTCTTTTCATACAAAGGTTCAGGGCTATATGAAGCAATCTGGATGGTAGCAGTCCCGACTTTACACACACAAGTGCCACCAAAACATGGCACAAAACCAAAGACTGAAAATTGATAGTGTACCGCCTGTTGCTGCTGCTTGTTTTTCTTCACCGTCCTCCCGATCATCTATTTCAGGAGCTCTGTTTGTCTGAAGTGTGCTCATATGTACAAAAAAAATCACACTGTGAACTGAAATGAGTGGTTTGAAAGAGCTGTGTGCAGCCTTGAGTGAATTTCGAGTTGTTGATTTGATTGTAGCGTAAAATGTTTCCTCTTTTTTGGGCATGCACCTCCCCCCAACACACACACATACTTGTATCTCTCTCCTTATGAAGACCTCTCGTTGCCATCACCCTTTCCCCAACCTCTCACCCGTAACCATGCAAAATGAATGACTAACGTGACGTAACCAGGTCTCTGAACCAAACTTAAACCCAATTATAATTATCAAGTTATTTTGATGTTTTCACCCTCAATTTAATTCTTAACTTTTGGGGTCCGGAAAAATGTCCTCACAAGTACGCATGTTTTCAAGCCATCACAAGTATAGCTAAACCAGGCACACACACACCAACACATTTTTGTATTTCTATCCTTGTGGGGACATTGTGAGGTTTCTCGTTGCCATAATACTTTCCCCAGCCTCTCACCCTAAACCCCGCCATCCAAAACATATGGCTAACTTGACAAGTTCTTATTTGTATTGAGGTTTTCTCATTGTCAAGATGGTCTCCCCAGCCTCTCTCCCCAATCCAAACCATCCAAAACAGATGGTTAACTTTAACCAGGACTCAAACACACACACACAGGCAGGTAATTCGTCACATAAAAAAATTTTGAAAGGATGACTCTCAAGCAAACAATGGAAGTATTATTGTCTTGCTAAAGGCCTGCAGACTGTAATCTGTCAGTGAGCTCATCTTCCCTGCTGCCTGCAAAACCCTTCACAGCTCAGCAGCAGCGTGCTTGTGTGTTGGGGGAGATTATTAATGTGTGATGGCTTCCTAATGCACCGCAGTGCAGAAAGCATTGGGAGCTGCTCCGTCAATAAAAGCAATTCATGACAGAAAATCATACTAATGCATATATTTGTTTCCTGTTCTCCCTTCTGTTGCAGGGTCTGTTTGGATTAAAGGTATGATATATCAATTCACACTCTGTTGTCCTGACAGAGTTGCTGCTTTTACTTCCCCTGGAGGGATAATTCACTTTTTTTTTTATCATGGGTTACACCGACAGAGCATAAAGTTGTAAAACTGTCACGCTTTGTCATGGGGGATGTAGTGTGGAAGGATTACGCAGCAGTATTTATTCTCAGTATTTAATGGGGTGTGGAGAGTGTAGACTTTGTGCTGATGGTTCCTCTTCCCTGCAGGGTTTAAAAGGCTTCCAAGGTTCGCCTGGTATTCCTGGCAGGCCCGGTCTCCCGGTAAGTAAACAGCTTCATCTTTGATGGTTTACATGATAAATTGAAGATGAGAGTCTCTAATTGATCGTGTTTGTTGTTAACTAAATGAGGGATAACCTTCTCTATTTTGCTCAAATTGAAAGCGGCAAGATTGATGATGGTTCATTCAAGCGTGTCATGGGTTTGTGGCGGACACTATGTTGCCGGTCAAGGATAAGGCCATCCGATATTTGATTAGTCGAGAAGTGTTCCAGTAAAGCCACTCCCACTGTGTTCGCAATAAAACCAGTGTCTTTTCTCAGACAAAATTGGGGCTTTAAATAAAATCAGGTTTGTGTCACATTTTTTTTGTCACTTTTTTTATAATCAATCATTAAAATGATACAAACAATGCAAAAATATAGTTTTGTTCAATGATTGTGATACTCTTTTTAGATTAAAAATGTCATATGAAAGCATTCTTATAGACAAACATTTCTACTCTTCATGTGTTTCAGGGACCACCCGGGGCTCCCGGGCCTCCTGGACCGTCGGTCAACCTCACTCTAACTCAGCTCAAGGCAAGTTATCTTTTCAACAATATGAGCGCTTATCTTTGACTATAAGTTGTAGATGTTTGAAATGCTCTTTTTTTCTTCAAAATGTTTGAAACTGATGTGTTTCTTTCACCAGGACCTGATGTACATGTCTGATAAACCCAACTACCCATTGATCCAGGCCTTGCTGGACTCACTACAGCAGGATATTCGGCTGTTGGTCGATCCTCCAGATGGTAGCAAAGAGCATCCAGCGACAACCTGTCAGGAGCTTTGGCTCTGTCACCCTGAGTACCCTAGTGGTCAGTGTTTGCCAATGCGTTACTGTTACATGACAGGCCACGGACCACTCTTTCCTGTCTCAATAATATTTAGGATTTGATTATCATAATCATCATTTCATGTGGTCAGCAAGAGAGATGGATATTCTATAGCTGGCTGAAGAAATGGCCAATGTGTTAATATATTGACCCACAAAGATGAGCAACTGTTTTCTACCAAGCAGAGATCCTAAATGTCAACTACTGGAAAGTCACAGAAAATGGAAAATAGAAGCAAGTGAATCAGTGATCAGTTTGTTTGTATTTTTAAGAGAAAAAAACGAGGTGGAATTGGAGGTAGAACACTGGTGCTTTATGCTAAAATGATCCTCTAATAATGTAAAGGGACATTGAGATTGCCTTCTGTTTCGGTCAGTTACATATAGTTTGATTTAATGTTCAATAGAATTTCTGACTATGTTGAACATTTGGCTTGTTAAGTGTCTATTTAAATATCCTGACACGTGGCAGACGAATGAAATCAGTGAAGGTTACTGTATGAGCTCTTATGAAATGTCTTTCCTGCATCCTAAGTGTAGACCATTGTGAGGGGATCTGGAGGTTATTGTCTGAGCAAGAGACGATGGGAAGGATTGTGAGAAGGTCAATGGCCTTCAACCACACAATGTTTGTATAGAGCTATGAAAATTAAATTGGATGCAGTGTTAGATTGTTAGCCTGTTGGGGGATGTGGTGCTGTCAAGTAAGATGTGGGTGAGAAGACCAGCCCTGGGATTGTAAATACACTATAGTTTTGGTGATCCAGGCCCCCTGTGAGAGTTGCTGCACAAGAGGAGTGTTCTGTTCAAGTCGATGGAGATGAGCAGTGAGGTTTATTCAAAGGAGAGGCAGGAGAGGAGGACATTTACAAGGGGAAAAATACCATAGTATAGAGATGCAGCTTTTTATGCTGGGTAAATTGTTGCCTATGGGTGAGATCTGACTTGTAAAGGGACAGAAAAAATATGTTGAGGGAGGTAAGGTCTTAGCTTTCAGAGCTGCAGTGAGTTCCAAGAGGGATCAGGATGTCCATTGGAAACAAGGCAATCATTGGTGACTTAGAAATGCAGTGTCATGTCTGTAGACACCAGTCAAAATGATAATTTGAGGTACATCTTACAGGAAAAGCATTGAATCACTCCTATTTTGTTGTCTTGAAACTGTGTTTTCCATTCTGAATGTCACTCTGAAATGCTACTCCACCAAGCCTCATTGTGCTTCTGCTCACTGTTGCTCTCAGGAATGTATTACATCGACCCCAACCAGGGCAGCCCAGCTGATGCTCTGCTGGCCTTCTGTCGCTTCTCCTCGTCATCAAAACAGACCTGCCTTCACCCCCAATTCTCTCAGGTACCGAGACAGAACCTTTGATCAACGCAGTTCTGTTGCGTTGAAGAACAGTAGTTATGTATCGAGCACATTATTTTTTCAACACATTTTGTGCACTGAAATTTTCAGACAATGCCCACCTCCAACTATTTATTCAGATGTCATGCCTTACAAAGGCAGCGTTTGTTGCCAAAGCATGACTCTTTGTAGTCGGCTGGCAATCAAAATGTCAACAGGAAGCAGTGGAGTTAAATATGTGACGGAAACACAAAAGCCTGCAAGTGTCCACTGAGTTCAAAATCTTCTGTTTTCAGTTACCCATGAAAGCCTGGATGGAAGAAACTTACGAAAATGAAACTTTCCATTGGCTCAGCAACATGAAGCAGGGCTTCCCGGTCAGCAATGAACTCAAAAATCTGAATATATCTATCTTCAAAAATCACTGATCATATGTGTGTGACAGTTTGTTTATCCAGGTGCTGATGTGGTCCAGTTGAGATTCCTGAGATTACACAGCAGCACCGCAATCCAGAACCTGACCTACTCCTGCCATCCAGGACACAGACTGGGACACACCGACAGAGACATCAAGTTCCTCACGGACACTCGGAGACAGAGCTACCTCGGAACACTCAAAGACTGCGTGGTAAGGCAAACAAAATACTGGTAAAGTCATGTTTATAGGAAGAAAACCTGAGTAACCCACATTGCCCTTCAGCCTGGCGAGGAGGGGGTCCCCGCAGCCCGAGAGTCTGTGTTTGAATTTGAGGATCTTCAGCTGCTTCCTCTCAGGGACGTGGCTGTGATGTCTGGAGAACACTTTACTCACCACTTTGGCTTCCGAGTTGGACCTGCATGTTTCAGCTAAAAACAGCTGACATCTTCGACTAGACATCATCTGTGGCTCACAGTGAAGAATGTCAAGGTGCTGATGACATCACTTTCTTCTCCTCATGATGGAGGAATGGATTGACTTTGCGTGACGTCATGCGAAAAGCAAGCAAGTAGTGTCCGCAAACTCACGGAGGCCTTTGTTTACATTTGAATGTATAAAATAATTTAATTTTATATTCATTTTCATGTACATTAAATTGGTTAGCTTGCTCTGCATCTGTGCATTTAACTGCCTTTACAACGTGTTCCAAAAATGAACACCGCATTTTGAATACAGCTGATGTTAATATGGCTCTGCCTTGGACACATGCAGCCACTTCACTCAAGGTGCTTTCTAAGGGGAGACAGTGGTCTTTTGTTTTTACCTTTTAATCGCGGTGTTTATCTTCTGTTTCGAAGCACTTAAGTCTCATTGAAGTGCACTTTCCTCAGACTCAGGTATCTGATGTTTTTTTAGATCACGTATAACATAAGCTGATGATTATATCATAACATGACCAAAATTGTCTTAACATCTTAATAATACAAAATATTTATTTTCACTAATGTCTTGAGCAGTGACGGTTTCTGAATTCAGCATTCAGTAATAATTCCAACACACAGACTCAAAACGTAGTCTGAGGATGTCCAAGGTCAGGCTGTGGTCAAAAGGCTGATCATTTATAGAACATACTGAATCTCTTTTATCAGCTATTGGATTTAGACCTTTAAAACTACCCTCCTCGGCTGTGTCTCTCTCACCGACTGTCACGCACTCTCTTGCTGTGCCATGACTTGTTATAAGGCTGTAATTGGAAATGACCTGCCACATAATAACACGAGTGATGGATGTGTGTATTGCTGCCTGGCAATGGCGAGAGAGTGCACATGATACAGACTTGTGAAACATGAACTGCACCCCACATCCTGGACACACATTTCTGCTGGAATCCTCATTTCAAATTATCTACCAGCCCCCTCAGGTTCATCCTTCACCTCTATTAGAGTCTTTTGACCCTGTTCTGATCAAGCCATTGGAACGCCATTTGTTCCCAGTACCTTCGATTGTCAGCATCAGTTGTCCAATATTCTTCAACTGGGATTCAATAAAGTTTTACAGAGCCACACTGCCACGGAGATTGAGTGTCCAGCTTATAACTGAGAGGTCACTGATTCAATCAGCCAGCGCCACCGTCCGTTGGCAAGACTCAGGAGCCTGCATTGACTCTGGAAGTGTCATTGAAAACCACCAAACTCTTCTGTGCCAGGACCGTATTTGTTTAATTGCTGTTGTTTTATCAATAAATAGAAACCTCAAAGGTCCTGGTTTGCAAATGTAATATTTCACAGATTCTGCCTTTGATGTTTGTTGGCTGCTTGCCTATTTTTTCAAAGGATGTTTCGCATTCTTGGTGCTCTCTCGGTGAAAGAAAGTTGTCCTCTGGGAAGCAGATTGATGGGGTTCACTTGGTTCATGTCGTTGGATGATTCAGCAGTGGCGATGATGACCGTGACATTAAACCTGCAGAAAGCTGCGACGCCATTTGATTGAGATCTCAGGGAATCTGTGATGAGGGCGAAGCTGGAGAGAAGACTTTGAATGTTATTCAAGGACATTACAAGTAAAGGATTGCTATTATTTCCTGCTTAGGAAAAGTATTCAGATGCTCATTTTGTACGCTCTGTCTGTGTGATTAACTTAGCTGGCTGAGACTGATCATTCGCGTTTTGTACTGCGGGACTGTTGTCTTGGGTGCTGCTCAGATGTGTTGTGAGTTGACAGAATAAAAACATGCAAATATTGACTCAAATATTTCATGAACATTTTTGTATTCAATCATTCAACCATTGTTATTCGAGGGTTTGCTCTTAACAGTTGAGAGGAGGCATGTGATTTCCACCCAGTCCAGGTAGAGATGTGCTTGCCGCACACTGAGTGAGGCTTTCGGAACATTTCAACAGAAAAGACGCCATTGACAACAATGTGGAGGCAGCAGGGGAGGAAGGACGTGCACTCGGTACAGCAGAGGGTTACAATTGGCACAGTTTGACCCAAAACACACAGTGATTCCAGCACACAATGCTGATCAAGATGTTCCCACATCTTCAACTTCATTCTGAGAGAGAGGTCTACATTGTCAGGATACTCCTGGGTGGTGCTCAAAACAATTTAAAAAAATAACAGAAGGAGACGTGTGGTTTGCCTCAAAGTGAATTTTAAGCAAATTATTGTCCTCATTTTGTCCATCGATTTATATTTGGGTATTGTTCATTTATTTTTAGTTGTCTCCTTATTATATTTTATATTTACACATTGCATGATCCTTGTTTTTATGGAACGTCACATTTTTTTCGATACTGTAGGGAGTGAACGCAAAATTACACACGTAAAACTACAATATATGCTTTGAAACGAATGAATTCATTTTCTGTAAAAGACAAAACTGTCTCAATGTAATTTTGAAAACTCATTATAAAATGATGGTTCGGTAAGGGTTAACAAGCTGTGCGACTGATCACGTGCCAGGTCACATGGTGTGCCACGTCATCGCTTATGTTTTTCCGCATCAGGCAGTAGTCGAAGGGAGCTGTCACTCTTTTGAACGTTTTCATCATGTAATCGCACACTTTGTTCATTACAAGTGATATGGCTGCTGGGTTTTGTCCAGGACGGTTATATGTCTTTCAGAATCCTCTTGTAGGTGGTGGTTTTTTTCTTTCTAGTAGAGCAGCGGCACTATTCTCAGCGGAACAAGTGCGGAAGGCGAGCTAATAGTGAGCTAGCAACCTCGATGCTCAAGCCTCAATGTGAGACGACGAACGCGGCCCTCATAGGTGAGCGTTTACGCTTACTTGCATCTAGTTCATGAATTATTTTGAGGTTTAAATTGTCAGCCAAAGCTAGCCATCAGGTTTTGAAGCTTAATTGGCCTCACCTACATCTCGATTGTTCTCTGTTAAGCTTAGCAAACGTAAACAGATCATGCGATATATTCGACCAACAATGGAGTTTTTTTTTTGTTTTATTTATTTCCCCTGCCCCCCGTTCATACAGGCTAAAGTTGCATGATTCATGAGAATTATAATAGCTGTATTTATTTTTTCATTCACAGCTTAACGACCCACCCAGAACACAACATGCATCCGCCTCCGAGAAAGGACTTCATCTCTCTGACACTCACTGATCCGTACAATCGTATGTACACTAATGGAAAGCACCGTCGACAATCGTGTTGGCGGGTGAGTGGCCTGCCTTGACACTGCCATGGTCCACTTTTCTCGACAGAACAGCTCTTTTTTTTTTTACGTGATGCAGCATGTAGAGAGTCTGGCAGTGAAGAAAGATCTTAAAAGCATGAGAACACTGTGTGTGCTTAAGATTACCTTCAGCTTTAAGAATCATGGGTGATTTTATTTGATATTATCGGCCAAACAATGTTTCATCGTCTGACTTCAAGTGCAAACATTGGACTAAATTGCAGTAAGGGACCAACTTCTGTTGTTGGTGCTGAAAAATTAGGACAAATGACAACAAAATTGTTGTTTGATATATTAAACAATGTTATTTGAAGTTATATAAAGCTTGCCTGTACCACCTGACACGCGAGAGCGGAGTTGACATTTCAGAAGTACAGAGTGAGCAAGGAACTTGTCCCTGTTTCTTTGGATGAATTGTTTTGACATGTTGTCAAAAAGGTCAATATTGATAGACAGCATTGTGCACATGTCATTCCGCAGAGATGGAAGCAGCTGTCTCGTCTGCAGCGAAGCCTGGTCCTGTTCCTGTTTGCCTTGTTGCTGATATTTGGTCTGCTCTCCTTCCCTGGCTTCAGACAGCAATGGAAAGGCAAGTGCAACATCAACAATCTCACAGTCACATGTTGTGTGTCTTGTGTCTAAATGTGGTGAGGAGTAGGGATGGGCGGTAACTTATCGTGTATGATTTACAACAGCAATGCCAAGGGTGAGAAGTGAACATCTCGTGAGAAATTCTGTAAACCTAAGTGTACAGTACACTCGCAGCTTTGGATCTGCACTAATTCCAAATATGCATAGACAGTTATGACGAGACCCTGACAATGCGCCGTACTACCCAGCTCCGCGGCGACAGTCGTGGAGACTCGATAGGACTTTGTTTTCTGATCATAGTTAGAACATTTTTAATCCAAGAAATTTTCACTAATCAATATTGGGTAGTCGATGGACATCGTGGCAGTGTTGTCCTCTGCTGTGTCCCCTAATAGGGTTCACTGATCGTGGCCAGACTGTCTCACTGGTTGCACCATTGCTACAACACAGCGTCAGTTAGGGAACAGTTTGGCAAAGTATTTGTGAAATCATCAATCATATGAATAGAAAACAACCATTTTAGGAGAGAGAGAGTTGTGGAAATCTTTTTGAAAAATAATAACATATTATTTGAAAAAAATGTTATTTATTCACATTATTTATAATATTTCTTCAGTAGCATCCAGAAAAAATAGTCCATATGGTTCCAAATTTGTAGTAAACTGTTTCATCGACATGAGATACAATGAGGACTGCAGACAGCACAATTTAATCCGAAAATGAAACTGGCAGAGCAGTCTGAAACGCTGAATTGCCTCTCTCTACACACATGCATGTTTGTATTTGTATCTTTTTCTATCTTTTTGTTGAGACCAATCATTGCCTTTAAGCTTTCTGCAACCTCTCACCCAAAACATAACCATCCAAAACAAATAGCTATAATAACGTTAATCAGGACTCTGAACCAAACTTAAGCCTAATTATAATGACCCAGTTATTTTCATGGCTTGGATTTGTGGGGTCCTGCCAAATGGCCCCCTCAGTGGCATAGGGTCCTTGCAATGATAATGCTTTGTCAAGAATTGGTCCCCACAAGTGAGGATCGAGCAAGCGCGCACACTCACACACATACGCACACACCTGTTATAGTTAATTAGAAACTTGTGATGATGTTGGAGACGAACTACAGTAATGCAGAAAACCGAAATGACCATTTAGCAACTGGCAAATTTCGTCACAAAACATTTGGGCTTTCAAGACATAATAGCTTTTGCCCATATCGCACATTCCCGGTGAAGAGTTTGTGACTCCCTATATTTCCCCGTGTTCTACAAAACCAATTTAAACTACAAATTGAGAGCAGATGTTTCTCTGTTTTGTCTCATGTTCAGTGTGTCTTTTTCACATATCTTTCTCATCTTTGGAATGAATGAGTCAGTCATTAATCATTGTTGTTTTTAATCAGTCATGTTGAATGACGCATTATACCTCTTGTGCTTGTGTGAACACACCTGGTCACTTGGTGTGTTTGTGTGTTTACTTACTTCTGCAGGCTTGTCCGATGCAGAGAGCTGGCTGGGCGACGTGGAGTTAAAGCCACGGTTGAATTCTGTCAAATCTGCAGTTCCCATGGCAGGGCCACACTTGGGGCCGGATTTGAATCCAAATTTATCAGGCCCCAACGGACCAAACTTCCCTCCGGTTTTAGAGAAAAAGCCCAATAAGGTAAGCCAAATGCTATGTCTGTTGAGTATTACAGGCATTCTGAGATGATGAAATACGCTGCAGCATTGAGTTGGTGTTTAAAACCGCGATCAAGCTTATTTGTTTCCTCACAGAAAAAGACGTTCCCTTTCAAAAGAGGGCCACCGAATCTACAGAAAGGAGGAGCTATTGGTGAAAGGCAAGAGAAAGAGGTTATACAAGAGGAGCAAGAGGATGAGGACAAAGAAAAAAAGATTGTCAGGTGAATTTGCTGCTGAAACAACACCATTTTGCTGCCACATTTAAAATGCTTTAATCCTTTCTCTGTTTGTTGTGCAGCTGGCGGGGGGCTATGATCGAGGCAGATCAGGCCACTGAGCCTCCACCATCAGCCGTCGACCGAGAAGCCGCAGCTGCTGGACCTGCCAATGGTGCTGAGGATGCTCATTTGACCAGTGAGTGCCGAATCTTTACTCAGAAACACAGAACTATTCCCTACAGCAAAACAAGCCAGACTAAAACTGAATTTAGTCATTTCATGTACCCAAGCCTGCAATGTTTAATGTGGATGCACCAAATAATTTGGTCGCGTAACAGAAATCAATGGACATTCGGTGGAGTGAGTCAAAATCAAGGCCACATAGTGGCATGTGATGCAAAGACACCCTCGAACAAAGGCACTGGAGGCCCGAAAGATTATTCTGCCTCAAATTGACAACGTGATGTTGCAGAATGTGTTTTTCAAATGCAAAAATGTGCTGCAGAGCTGATGCAAATTCTTCAATGAAACATCAGCATCTGCGCTATGTGCACACACTCGATTTTTTTATTTTTTTGCCTGCAAAAATGAAACGGTGTGACAGGCAGTAAATGTATATATGTGCAGGTTTAAGCACTAAAGGAAATATATGTACAATGTCACTATTGTCACGTCGCAGCTGTCAGTTTTGTTCCTCCTCTGGTTAGTGGTCACATTACCGACATATTACCAATGGTATCCTCCAACATCATGATCAGTGGTTGTCCCAAGCCGATCTGACCAAACAAATATTTGCTTACCTCAGCAATAAGGTGCTGACACCATTTGCTACCAGATTTCTACCACAGCATCTCTGTGAATGGTGGATTGGGTTGTCAGACTAGTATGCAGTGCAATCCTAAGGTTGATAATTTGTGTTGTTTGCTGATGATTGTTTGGTTTAGGATACACTTTTAATGCCATTTTCTTTGTGACTCCAGCCACTGATGTCACAGTTCAAAGACTAGAAGAGGTGCGTGCAGCATTCCGACATGCATGGAAAGGCTACAAGGACTCTGCCTGGGGTCATGATGAGCTCAAGCCAATCTCAAAGTCTTTTGGGGAGTGGTTTGGACTGGGCCTGACACTCATCGATTCTCTTGACACTATGTGGATTCTGGACTTGAAAGAAGGTAATTACAATGCTTCCGTGTTGCTGTCCGGCCACTGTGGCTACATTTCATTTGATGCATCCATGAGTGTATTTCACTTTTGAATTGATGCTTGTGAGTATGAAATGCATCAGCAGCAGCAACAGGTTTGATAAGGCACTTGTCACCCACACAGAATTCAAAGAAGCACGGCAGTGGGTCAGTAATGAGCTGTCTTTTAACAAAAACGTCGATGTGAATCTGTTCGAGACCACAATCCGAGTCCTCGGCGGCCTGCTCAGCACCTACCATTTAACAAAAGATGAGCTGTTTCTGGATAAAGCTGTGAGTCTACTTGGGTTATTCTTTACATCCTCTCCCTTAGATAGTTTTGTTTGGAGCTTTCGCATCACAGTAAACTCACCAACTTGTCCTAAACAGAAAGACCTGGGTTCCAGGCTCATGCCAGCCTTCAAAACCCCTTCCAAGATCCCATTCTCCGACGTCAACATTGGGAAAGGAACAGCCCACCCTCCTCGCTGGACATCAGACAGCACACTAGCTGAAGTTACAAGCATCCAATTGGAGTTTAGGGAGCTGAGTCGTCTAACCAACGATCGAATATACCAGGTACTAGTGCTGTTTTCATGTGGTCATTTCCAGAAATGTTATTCAGCTCGCACTAAATGGCACTGTTGGACTTTCTATACTGAGTTGAAGACCTAAATGAGATGTATTGTGCTTGTTCCAGTCATACAGTACGGAGTTTGTTTTGTTCTAGTTTATCTGATCACAGCTTGCGTTGATATAGACATATTCCTCAGTTGACCCACCGAAGGCTAAAGTATAAAGTGAGCTGAACACATCAAATTTTGTCTCAATATTTACTTTATCTTCACGTCACTGAGGACATACACAGACATTGATGGTGCACGACAAGATGTGAGGATCCGGCCCATGCAGTCCAGTTTCCTGCCACAGGAGAGCAATACATTTGTAGCACGTGGCGATGCAGAGCAAAACCTATTATATAGCCATTGTGTTGTTTGATGAAGTTGCCCAGAGCTGATATTTTCATGGTGGCTGTTTCAGGATCTCTAATGGGTCAATAGCAGGGTTACTGCATGATAGAAATTCAGTTTGTATCTCATTCAATAGTTTAGCTGTGATGAGAGTAATGTTCTGGTGAGAAAAGATAATGATACAACGTTGTGTTGATCCCCTCAGGGAAATGAGTGGAAGTATCAGGACAGGCGGGGATGTGTAGACCCCCATCAAGTTAACTTGGAAAATGCGTTGCGATTTTTGGTGATAATTTGCATGACAGGAACTTAAAAAGGTCAAGAAATATCTCTAATCTGACTGAAGGATGCTAGAATGAAGTGTGAAGAGGCTTCCAGTCTAGAGTCAATCCTCTGGGCTGTGATGCCGCCCCTAACCAAAAATAAATTGCTGTTTTAGTTGGAGCTGTGAGAGGCTCTTGTGGCCTATTAAGGTGAAAGCGTTTGCTCTAAACCCTTCATGCTGTCACTTTAGGCAATTCACGAGAGTCACTCAGGCTTGCCTCAAAGGATGCAGGACCTCTTTGATGAGGGTAATGTCATGGTAGTGGCATTTTTATGGAGTTCCAGAGATCAATAGCGAAAAGCATTTCTTTGTTATTGTGTCCCAATATAAAATATGAAGCCAAAGACCTTGATCTGAGGCTGTGGAATCACTTTCACTGTGTGTTTTTCACAGGACGCTGTGAACGAGGTAATGCGTCTGGTTCACAAGCTGCCGGGAAAACAAGATGGCCTGGTCCCAATGTTCATCAACACCAACAGTGGGCAGTTCACCCACAAGGGTGTTTACACGCTGGGAGCCAGAGCCGACAGCTACTATGAATACCTACTCAAGCAGTGGATCCAGGGAGGAAAAATGGAAGATGAGTAAGTCTGTGTTGGAATATCTGCATGAAAATAACCTGCAAGAGAGTTAAACATCATAAATAGATGAAAATGTCAAATTTTAGGGAGACCTTTAGAGAGAGCTGCCAGAAAGGGAGACTATTCCTGGATCACAATCACTTCAATTCTATTAGGTTATTTCCTGGTACAGTAAGTGCTCAGGAAATGAATTGCAAAGAGACACGTTTGGGGGAATATAATTTCAATGACAGTTTAAGTGGCCGAGGTCTAGTTTCTGTCCGCAACAGAATCTTCTGCTTCACCTGCTTTGACAGCAGCCAACCTCTGAGAACACTTAAGCGTGAGACCAACTTTGCTGTTCAGAGGACTGGTGCAGTGAATTTATGAATTAACTAGCCTTGGAAATGTGGGAGAAATGGGAAGTGTGGCATGACTGCGTGCAACGTGCGACATTTCAGTGAGACATTTGGCAGTGTGTTATGATCATCAGGAACTTTGCCTCCAGATGAGCGGGGAAGACTTCCCTTGAAGAGTGAATAAACTTCCATTTTTGCCTGATAAACAGTGCGCCGAAAGTTGTCCACCTTCATTGTTGTCACATTGGCACCATACCACGGCCACATGTTGCCGCAAGCTCTCGCTGATCATCTCGACTGTGCTCAAGCACGCCCAGTATCAGGAAATAACCTGATTATATTGTGAAGTATTGTGTTTAATTTCACAAAGTAATGTGATACGAGTCCAAGCATAGTTTTGACCTGCCAGCAGCGCTGAGCTTCCATAAAATGTAAGCTTATGATGACAATTGATTCTAGCCTCATCTGTGTCAGAAGTAACACCACAAGATTGCTCCTCATATATATATATGTCTCTGGAGACTGTTGTGTAAAATAACACAATTGTGTTTCATCCACAGACTGCTGGAGGATTATCTTCAGGCCATTGATGGGGTGAAAAAGCACCTTGTTAAACAGACCGGCCCAAACAAATGGACCTTTGTGGGAGAGTTGTCCCACAACCGTTTCAATCCAAAAATGGTAGGAATACTCATCAATTGTAGTAGTAGTAGAAGTTTATTTCAATCCCACATCAAATGCACAACATCTCTTTCATCTGATCTTGATTGAGGGATCAAATAAGAGCAGAAAACTTGTGATTTACATCGCTTTTTTATTTCGTTTCTTTTCCCAGACAGTGTCATATTTGGTGTTTCTTAATGAAGCCTATGTTCAATCTTTTAGCTAGGATTTTGAAACAAAGTGACCAGAGTGACATTAACAGAGCTAAACTCAGTAGCTGTTGCCACTGTTGCCGATCAATTATGAGTAATAAAAATACGCTACACAAGTTTTGTTGATAATAACCCTAAACTAACAAATTAGATCACATGTAAATGGACCGGGTCATAAATCTGCTGATCCGACGACCGCAGTCCCACCGGCCAGACTCACACGTGGATCTAATAAGATCTCAACTGTTGAGACTTTCTTGTGTCAAAAGTAAAATTAAAACCACAATCATGAACAACATTCATCCACACTTGAATGGCCAGGTGCCATGCTTTGGTTTCGGTTTCAGTCAGCACAGAGCTGCAGCCCATGCTGTGATTTTCCTTTTGCTCTCACAGTAAAATGCAAATAACGTCAGCACGTTGTCTTTTATTGTGATTTGGATTCACATCACTTTTCACAGGTAGATACCCTGTCTGTACTGTCCACTCCACTCCAACTTGAAGCAGTGCAGCACGTAGCTCCGCGAGAATCCTCACCGATACAGTAGCATGCAGTAGTGCTGGCAACATTTGGTAAATGCTGTATTCAAATAAATCTCAAGTATGTTACTCCTCATGAAGTCATTTTTTGCTTTTTACTTAAAGCATGACCAGTGTTATCCCACATCATGGAAAGAAGGTTAATACTTAAAACACTGGTATCAGATCATTATTGGTATCTGTCGATAACTGAAGCCCATGTATCAGTATGGGGACCATAAAAGTCGGATCGCTGCATCCCTAAATGTATAGAAATATAAAGGCTTGCTGCTTGATGAAATAAATGAATTTTGATCCTTGTTATGCTATTTTGCTCACGTTCATAAACAAACTTCAGTGAAGATTGTTTGATACAGTAAGAGCACACTTACTGACCCCTTAAAGGCAATCAAATCTAAAGCATGAATCCTTTTGACTGTCATTGCACTTCATTGTCCGTCACTCGTCTACTTCAGGAGGTTTCCAAGTGTGAAACTCTCAGTCATCAGTCTTCATCTCCACGCCACCATTGAGAGTAGCCAGGCTGTGATGATTTCATTAACCCTGCCCTGTATTCTCTATTTTTAGGAACTTCAGTTTGCGTTCAGAGTCCTAGCTCTGTTGATTTTTAGACAGAGTAAATAAACTCCATTACATCATGCGCCAGTACAGACAAGAAATTTTGTTTTAGGGGCACAGGAGATTCAGCTTTTTGGTCGTACTGATAAATGCAACAAGCAATAATGTTCTTAAATGCTAAAAATTCATAATTCAGTGTTTGTTGTAGCATGTCTATGTCGCAAGAACAAAAGCTTAAGGAGTATGTGTCAATAAAACTTTGACAATAGTTCTTATGAACTCTATATTCTGACTTTCCAGACTAAACAAGAAACTGACTCTGTGAGTGCAAACCTCTGTCCAGCAGCTTCAGTAAAAAAAAAAAAAAAAAAAAGAAATCCTTGATCTTAATGCCAAACTGGCACAAATGCTGAAAATGTATATCCCAGTCCTGGGTCCAAACAGTGAACCGGAACAGTCCCAAATTTGAGTCATTTTTCCCATGTCCTACTTCACAGATTTCCTGAAAATTTCATCCAAATCCATGTGGAATTTTTCAAGTTATTTTGAACACAGACAGTTCAACAAAACATGGAGATGAACTCTCTCTCCAATGTGTGTTATTGTTTTCTCTTTTCATGTCAACTGCTTGGTTTTCTTTCAGGACCACCTGGTGTGTTTCCTGCCAGGAACCCTGGCGCTGGGGGTTCACTACGGTCTTCCAGGGGACCACATGGACCTGGCGAAGGAGCTGATGCAGACCTGCCACCAGATGTACAAGCAGATGGAGACCGGACTCAGCCCGGAGATCGCTCACTTCAGCTTACAGCCCGGGGATGCCAAAGACATTATTGTCAAGGTGAAAGGAAACAATCATCTTGCTACCAGGTCTCGTTCATATGCACGCCTTGTATGGCTCAGAATCCAAAAAGCTCTTGTTTCATTCCAGTCTCCCTAATAATGACAAAATTCAGGAGAAAGTGCTGGTTTTTAATCAGCAGAAGTAAATCTTTCTCCAATCCGCAGCCGTCCTCACACAGTCCGTCTCATGATGTAGCCAGACGCAATGAGCGATTTGAGTTCCGACTGTTTTTTGTGAGTTGTCTGTGAAAAACATGGCGAAAGCCATCATGTTCATCTCCACCTCCATGATGATTATCAGTTTGTTTCGATGTTTCCACTTTGTTTAAAAACGTTGATCACACAAGGGTTCCTCTTTAGAAAGAGATCATTTTTCTGAAGGGCCTTGCAGCTCTCATTTAAGCCTCGGTAGAGCGCCCCCTTTATGTGTAGCAGAAACCTTGGAGTGACCTCCCATGCTTTTTTTTTTGTTGTTGAGGACAAAGCCGAACGGTTTGCTGACGTTGATTATGCTTTCTATTGACACCCAGCCTGCCGACAGACACAACCTGCTGAGACCAGAGACGGTGGAGAGTCTCTTCTACATGTACAGGTTCACAAACGACTCCAAGTACAGAGACTGGGGGTGGGAGATACTGCAGAACTTCAACAAGTACACTAAGGTACTGTGTTCAGTGCAGACCTAAAGACTGGATTGATGTTGAACCGGTGTTTTTGATCTCTTGTCCTGGCTCATCTGCAGGTGTCTGACGGCGGCTACACGTCCATCAACAATGTCTGTGACCGAGTCAACCCCGCACCCAGAGACAAGATGGAGAGCTTCTTCCTTGGCGAGACGCTCAAGTATTTCTACCTGCTGTTCTCCGACAATATGGACCTGTTCAGCCTGGACAGGTACGTCTTCAACACGGAGGCCCATCCACTGCCCATTTGGTCTTCTGCACCAAAGTGATTCCGTCAGAGAGCGGATGTGTTGAGACACCCAGCCCAGGATCCCCCCGCCCCATGAGTCACCGACTGTGCTGGTTAGTGAACTTGTTCCCAAGCAGCTGTCAAGCCTGGATTCGTACGAAATGTCGGCACCTGGCAGTGACTCATTTCTACAAGGTGTTTATTTTTTTATATTTTCCTAAGGAAAATGTTTGGATTTGAGCGGGACTCTGTAACGCTATGAGTCCTGTACACACCGACTTTTATACATGAAAGACCGTTGTAAATGTTCAGCTGGGAAATGGACCCACTGTGGTCAGGTTTTGGAGAGTTGAAGGCGCTTGTTTGTCAGTCGTCCCGGGCCAGTGCCTTGCTCACATTTGAAAGAAGAGAAAAAAAACAAAGTTAAGGTAAAAACAGATACCTTATCGACAGAATAATAATGAGCCACATCCTTTTTTGTAATATGATGGTGTGCGTGAACTCTGTCTGCCGGCGGAGAGCTCTAGATTTAATCTGGGCATTCTTAATGTGGAATAAAAGCACCAGAACAACCACGAGGGACCCTTTTAAACAATGGTGACACCGTTCTTCTTCTTCTGCTTATAAAAAGGCTGCACAGAGGTGCGTCTCTCGTCACCTCAATCAAACCCTGTGACCTTGTCACCTGAAGCGGCCTGAGTTCACCCCTGCTTAAGAGGACGCCAAAAGACAAATTTAGTCCTTTATTTTATAAATGCAGACTACAATGCTTATTCTCTCCTTTTGTATGTGAAGCTGAAACCTAAAAGAAGTTACAAAAACTGTGAAACCCCCAGAATGCATTGCACTTGCTACAAAATCATTGGTCACATCTTTAATAGAATTTTAACACCTGTGTGTTAAGAATGTCCTCGTGTAGTTGATCTGATCTGAAGCCTGACTTGACACACGATTCAGGGATCACACACACACACACACACACACACACACACACACACACACACACACACACACACACACACACACACACACACGATGAGAATTACTTGTGAACATTCCTTCTATAGGATGTGATGTTTACATGAATGTCTGTTCCCCCCCCAACATAAGCACGTTGTTTTTTTTTCAAAGCGTAAAAACATTTTTCCTAGTTTTTACCAGTAAAATGTTGGAAGACTGGATGCGTGGATCACTATTTAGAATTCCTCCAAGTGAAACGGTGTCAGTTCTGGATGTAAATACTTGGTCCAAGGCCATTTTTATGATAATTATAGGGCTCTGACAGTTTCTGTCTTTTGAGGCGAACACTGGCCATAATGTGACGTGTATATAGAATAATCCGTCACGTACCAATGTCATGTCGGACAAGAAGACGGGCCGTTACTGTGCGTTTTTCATGCTGTTCCTGAAATGTGTCTGATATGCTCAACACCAGGGGGGCAAGGTTCCTTTGTAGCCTTACAAGAACACAGTGCTGCGTCAATACAAGGACTAACAGGACCACAGTCTTAATCCAGCCCTGTGCCATTAACATTCCTCCAGTTCCCTCAGACCTAGCAACTGTCACACTCAGTTTCATTTAAAAGGCTCTTGTGGTGGTCAAACCAAGATGTTTCTTAGTTAGAAGTTGTTTTTTTAGTTTGTGTCCTGGACTCAGAGGAGCCATCTGTTTGCCTTACTGTGCCTGCTAAAATCTCTATTGTGCTATGGTGGTTTGTTTCTTTCCCTTTCTTTGAATCGAGGCTGCGTCAGGTTTAATTGTTCTCCTTGCTCCTCTCCACCAGATGCTTTGTGCTTTCATTTGTTTTGTCATTTGAGTCAGGTCATTCCTCCCAACCTGCAACAGAATCAGTTCCACGCCACAAGACTTTAATTTGCACAGTATCTGATTTCTCTCCTTGAGGGTCCTTGTTTCTCTTTACGTTTAAAGTCTGGGAGAGTGTGCGCTGCCAAAGTAGATTTGGGGGAAATGAAGATGTCTGATAAATTATTTTGATTTCATGCAAATAAATACATGAAAATACTCCTTTCTGTTTGTTGGCTGCTTAAATCGTGTCCTTAGTCTTTTGATTTAGACTTAGACTTAGACTTAGACTTAGACTTTCTTTATTGTCATTGCACAAAACATATTTCTATATGATGGCAACGAAATTTCGGTCTGAGGCCTCCAGTTTCCAAAAACAAACGAAATGTCCAAAAATAAATAGATAGATAAATAATAATAACATAATAACAGATAAGTGCCAGTCCAGAGGATGTACAATTGAACAAATAAACAGTATTGCCGCTATTGTCCCATGTTCAGCAACCTGACAGCACCAGGAACAAAACTGTTCCTGAATCTGGTGGTTCTGCATCGGATGCTACGGAACCGTCTGCCAGATGGCAGGAGGGAGAACAGTGCATAGTTTGGATGAGTAGAGTCCGCGATGATCCTTTGTGCCCTGGATAAGCAGCGAATATCTGCTATATCCTTGATGGCAGGGAGCGGGGTCCCGGTGATTTTCTCCGCTGTCCTCACCACCCTCTGCAGAGACTTCCAGTCTGATGCACTGCAGCTCCCAGACCAGACGGAGATGCAGCTGGTCAGCAGGCTCTCGATTGTCCCTCTGTAGAAGGTGGTCAGGATGGGGGGGGGCAGGGAAGCTCTTCTCATCCGCCTCAGGAAGTGCAGACGCTGCTGTGCCTTCTTTGCCAGGGAGGAGGTGTGGAGTGACCAGCTAAGATCGTCTGTGATGTGCACACCCAGGTATTTGGTTGTACTCACCACTTCCACAGCCCTGTCGTTGATGTAAAGAGGGGCATGGCTGTGTCTTGATCTCCCGAAGTCCACGACAATCTCCTTCGTCTTGTCGAGATTCAGGGCCAGATTGTTTGTCTCACACCAGTCCACCAGATGTTGCACCTCCTCCCTGTAGGCCAGTTCATCATTGTCCTGGATGAGACCCACAACCATTGTGTCGTCCGCGTACTTCAGGATGTGGTTGCTGCTATACTTGGGGCGACAGTCGTGGGTCAGCAGAGTGAACAGCAGTGGGCTGAGGACACATCCCTGAGGGGAGCCGATGTTCTGGGAGATAACACTTGACGTGTTACTTCCTACTCGGACAGACTGGGTTCTGTTGGTGAGAAAGTCCAGCAGCCAGTTGCACATGGAGGTCTCCACTCCTAGTTGCTCCAATTTATGTACCAGGTCCTGTGGGATGATGGTATTAAAAGCTGAGCTGAAGTCCAGGAACAGCATCCGAACCAGAGCGTTCTTCTTCTCTAGGTGCTCCAGGCTCAGGTGGAGAGCAGTGGAGATGGCGTCCTCAGTGGAGCGGTTCGGCTGGTACGCAAACTGGAACGGGTCGAATGATGCGGGGAGTATGGAGACGATGTGGTCCTTCACCACCCTCTCGAAGCACTTCATGATGGTGGATGTTAGTGCAACGGGGCGAAAGTCGTTCAGACACGTGGTGGTCGGTTTCTTGGGCACAGGAATAATTATGGCCGACTTGAAACATGGAGGGACGACCGCCTGGGTCAGAGAGGTGTTGAAGATGTCCGTGAGCACTTGGGACAGCTGGTCAGCACATTCCTTAATCAGTCGTCCAGGAATGTTGTCAGGGCCTGCAGCCTTACTTGCGTTCACCTTCCTCAGAGTTCTCTGCACCGTAGCGGTGTCCAGTCTGAGCGTCTGTTCGTCAGAGTGGGGGGCAGCTTTCCTCGCAGGGTTGGTATTGAGAGCTTCAAACCTTCCAAAGAAGTTATTCAGCTCATTGAGGAAGCTGATGTCGTCACGGCAGGGAGGGGGAGAGGCTTTATAGCCTGTGACCGTCTGGATGCCCTGCCACAGTTGCCTGGTGTTGCTGGCATTCTGAAAGAAGCCTTGGACCTTCCGACTGTGGGCGCGCTTCGCTGCCCGGATTTCACGGTTCAGATTCGCCCTCGCTGATCTGAGTGCCGCTCCATCTCCAGATTTGAACGCAGCATTTCGCTCCCTCAGTCTATCACGCACCTCTTTCGTCATCCAAGGCTTCTGATTGGCCCGAGTGACGATGGTCTTGTTGACTGTGACCCTCTCCATGCACCAGTGGATGTAGCCAGTCACCACTGACGCATACTCCTCCACGTCTGTTTGCTGACTGCAGTCCGTAGCAGCATCCTTGAACATGCTCCAGTCAGTACGCTCGAAACAGTCCTGAAGGGCTGACATGGCTCCCTCTGGCCACACTCTCACTGTCCTCACTGCTGGTTTCTCTCTGATGAGCAGCGGCTGGTATGCAGGGACCAGCAACACAGAGAGATGATCTGAGGAGCCGAGGTGAGGACGAGGGACAGCTCTGTACGCCTTCTTGATGTTGGTGTAGACCAGGTCCAGGGTGTTCTCCCCACGAGTAGCGAAGTCCACATGCTGGTGAAAGGCTGGAAGCACAGTCTTCATATTGGCCTGGTTAAAGTCCCCTGCCACAATGAAGACACTCTCCGGGTGTGTGGACTGCACGTCGCTGATGGCTTGATGGAGGACACTCAGGGCCTGTTTGCAGTCAGCGCTTGGAGGGATGTACAGGGCCACCACTGTGACGCTGGTGAACTCACGTGGCAAGTAGAAGGGTCTGCATTTCACAATCAGAAACTCTATGTCCACACAGCAGTGACTGGAGACCAGAGTTGTGTTGATACACCAGTTGTTGTTGATGTAGATGCAGACACCCCCTCCCCGGGTTTTACCTGTGAGCACGTGGTTCCTGTCCGCCCTGAACGCTGTTAGCCCTTCCAGGCTAATGGCGGTGTCCGGGACAGAAGAGTTGAGCCACGTCTCCGTGAGGATCAGCACGCAACAGTTCCGTGTCTCCCTTCGGGTGTTCAAGTCCAGTTTCAAATAGTCCAGTTTGTTTTCTAGCGAGCGCACGTTAGAGAGCAGGGGGAATTTGTTAGGAATCGAAAAACACTCAGGTTGTTCTCAGATTTATTTTTAGGCTTGGGAAAAAAAACTGATGGTTGGTAGGGTGTCATCATGTTGCTGAGCTTCCAGTGAATGAATGGCTGTGATGTCTGGTCATTCTGGCCTGTGTGTGAAGATCAACTTTGCAGGAAACTCTTTAAGGTCATTATTGTCTTCAAGAGCAAATGATGAAAAGTTGTTCTGGTGTCACCTGACAAAAGGTTCCCTTCATGTTCTTCTCTAGCCACTCGGTTGAGGTGAGTAGTAGACTAGAATAGTCGAATCATGATACAATAGTATCACAATATTGTAAATCATTATATTATTCCACACAGTTGACTAAAAACCCATGATTTAAGGGACAATATAGGACAAATTTTCAAATACCGGGAGTCAAATGCAGTGACGTGCAATGAAGCTTGTACTGTCAAATTTAATGAGAGCCGATTTCTGGCAGCACACAAATGAGTTGGTCATATTCACTTCCAACTTGAATTAAAAATCTATTTTGAAATATGAAATAACATTTTATCTGTGGTCAAAGTTTCAAGATGTATTGCTGTATCATTGAAATACAGATACTTCACACCCACAGACATCAACAACGTCTTTGCACTCGCCAGTACCAATATGGAAAGTATCGTGGACAAGCTCTTGTTATCAAACTAGGACTTCTATGGTCGACACCTGAAAGAGTTATGATTCCTCCTCATGGCTGCTACTGTTAGCTGGTGCTGTAGTGAAGACCGTGTTGAGACCACAGCAGTCAGAGAGCTGCGTATTACAACCTGGTTGCGGACCATTTGACTCCTGAAAGCCGGTTCCAGGCAAGGTAAGTTCAGTGTTGTTCAAAGTGAATGGTGCTATGTGCTTACATTTAAAATATATTGAATCATTCATCAGCATCAAAGTGTCCTGGCACTTGAATAAATCATATTTGCTCCCAGTAGAACAGAAGTCTTTGTCAAGGTTGTAGCTGGTTGCTGACCTTGTTCAATGTGTTAATGAAGGTCGGCCATCTCGGTGAGGGAGGGTTTTCAATCCTCCTGAGGTCATCCGCCTGTGACCCCCGGGGTGTTCTTGCAGAGATGAGGGTTTGCACCTGACACTCTGAAGTCTGGCCTCTTGAACGGAGGTGGATGGAAGTGGTTCATAGTGGGGTGCAGTTCTTCCACTTGGAAGTCATGTAGCCTGTCTGGAGGAGAGACGCTGATGGGATGTGAAAGTGATGGTTGGACACTGTGAAGTCTGGTTCCTGTTTTTAAGCGAAAGGAGCAAAGTAAATATCTTTGCAAAGCAAGCATCTGGTATCGGTTTCATTCGGCTAATGGTTCATTTAAGAGCACTTTCACTTCATGCGAGCTGTTTGGAGGGTCACACCTCATGTGTACCTGAAGTGATCGATCGTCTGCAGCTCCTGCCTCCTAACTCAGCCAAACTCTGCTCCTTCATGATTTGTGGCTCAGTCTAGTGAAAGGTAAAAATGAGAGCAAACTTTTTGCCCCTGAGGGATTATTGTTGTTTGTCTCCGTTGTGAACTTTCAAATGGGATCGTGGACGTGGTAGGATTCCACCTGGAGGCGGAGCGTATCAGCCTCTTTATTTACAGTCCTCCGATAGTGACCCTCAGTCATGGACGCCTCCTCAGACTAGATGGACAAAATAACTGAGTCCTTAAGAAAGCATGTGGGGAAAGAACATAATAATAATGTTATATCATAGACTCGTGGAGTCGGTGGCCATTGGATGAAATTATAAAGACTTTCAAAATATCGTCTGCAGCACAGTTGCATGGCCAAACTGTGTATCGTATCGTTTCCGGAAGTGTCCAGGTGTGTAGAGCAGACCCAGCTGGTGACCTTTAGTGACCTCTATTGATGATCCGATTAACTAAAGCTCACGTTTTGCACAGTTCAGTTTGTTCTGTATTGATACTGAGGGGTTCATCGGATTCCATCCAATGTAATTAGAATGTTGTGTATTACCAATTAAAATGATGTAATTATCACTGGTCTAATTGGCATATCCACTTCTAGATTAACTTCAATTAGACGGACGACAAGCGGCAGCTGAGGTCGTCAGGGTCATGTGACTCATTACGATGCTGTGTTGACAACTATGGTTTCATACCTGTCAAGCTCTGCCAATAACTCCCCTTATAAAGCGGTGCAATTCCCCTTATAAACTGAAAAGAAGCCTTACAAACACAGTCGCCGCGCATTTTAATATTTTATTATTACTATTTACATCACAGCAAGACAGACAATGTACTGGAAAATGATAACAAAGATGACATATATAAAAGCTCTTGCGTTACATTTACCATGTGCAGCATGTTTTAAAACAAATAATTCTTCCTTGTACTCTTCTCTTCTGACTAGGTGGTAATTCCCATTCTTCCATGCTTACGTCTATGATTTTTCTCTGAATGATTCCTCTTGCAACACAATTCAAAACAACGGATGTGGGCCGCAGTGCAACGCGCATGCGCACGCAACACTCCTATCGTCAAAGCCGAAAGCAACGAGAAAAATAAATGCGCCATTGAAGATAACTTTTGCTAGTATGACGCGCCGACCGTCGTCAGGCATTGCAACTCCAGCTGTTAAAAACAGTTCCCCTCTGACCACGTCATCACGGGAGATGAAATTCCCACTGTAGAGCTGCAGGGGTCCATGAAAGGAGCCGCCATGAACCGGTCACCGACCTTTCACGGAGCCACCATGGAAAGCTGGGAACTTTTGAATCGCTTCTCCTATATAACCACACGTGCTTCCATCGTTCAGCGAACATGGCCGACTCATCCACCTCACAATAAGAGAATTTGTTGGGAACGGTTCAAGCTGCTCCCAGTCTTAAATCAGCAGAGGAGAGAAAAGACGAGGCAAGGAGAGCAGCAATGAACTCCAGTCTGCCTCTGGACTCATTGTTCACCTGTGACTGGTGTTTCCAAGAAAAGCATTGTTCACTGTACGGCTTCCTGCTCCAACATTTCTAAACTTCCCTCTCCCAGTCTGAGCTCAGAGGACAGCTGCGGTGTTCACGCTAGATTTGCCAAAATAACCCAGCTCTTTGCCACAAGTGCACAGCAGCTGTTTGGCAGACACTGTATTCTGTGCTTCAATAAGGAAGTAAAAATACTGATGCATCAATTCATGAGGGTTTGTGGAGCGAAAATGTCTGCATCGGCGATGACAGGTTTCCTCCTACGTACGTCAAATTTGTGTTCAGTTATGTTTAGAATGGGGTCGGCAGATGCTCTAACATAATACTGTCAAGGAACATCTCAGAAATGATGGACTTTCAAGACTCCTGACCGCCATCGCCATGTTCTTTCAGTCATTTTACCACTCGTAAATAATGACTTTCCCTGCGACACGACCCTCTATACACTGAACCCAGCGGAAACTAACTTTTCTCTCTATGGTGACTGGATAACTGCAGCTTCCTATTGATATACTGGCTATCAATTCACTTACTTCAGTCCAAGGAGGCACAAACAACTGCACTGTGACTGCACAGGCATCGAGTCAGTGCTTCCAGACCAGGGGTCACCAACCTTTTAGCAACCGCAAGCTACTCCCAGGGCACTGTGTGACCCGATGGCCGACCATCCGTTCAGTACACACTTCTGAATAAATGATTTTTTCTCTCAAAATATTTCTTCTCTCAAATACTTGTCTCATTGATGAGTTTTCACAATAATTACCAATGATGGAGCAAAAAAGGAATAACAAAATCAAACATAATAAGATGTATATTACATTTATTTTTATTTATTTATTTGTTTTTTTGACAGCCCGTGGGCTACTCCCCACTCCCCGACCACCAAGTTGACGTATGTCCTAGACGCTACTGTGACTTCCATTGTCGAGGCAGCCACCACAACCTTTATGGCCCAATGCAGTACCAATATGGAAAGTATTATAGACTTGTTTTCAAGCCAGAATCAAACCAGCACTTCTGAGTTGGATGCCTAAAACTCACAGCAGCTTGAGTCATCCTCCTGTTGGCGAGTGCTGTAGACCAGAGCAGACAGACCAGACTGGTTTGTTCGAATTCAGTTTGGTCTCTGTCTGGGTCTTGGTCTGAGTCTCCACACGTTCTTCCTCCCTGCACACTCTACCACGCTGTACATGCCCCAATACAGATAGTACACAGCTCAATTCACATGCGACAATGTAAATACATAACTTCATTTCGAAAAAAATATCACACAAACCAGCATAAAATACGACTGAAATCAACTGAAGAATGAAGTAGGGATGGAAGTGCCAATAAGTACTGTCCAGGATGATCCTGTCTGGCAGAGGTCAAAGGTCACCTCTACTTCTTTTCACTACATACTTATCGATACTTATCCAGCTATCAAACTTGGTTGACTCTCGCTTTCATATCCTCCTTCATCTCATGCACAAACCTCAGTGGTTGTCTTCCTCTTCTTCTATTACCCATATATTGACCTCCAACATCCCTGTATGTCGTCTCCATGAGTCCAAACCGTCCGAGTCAAACAGGGAATGATCATGGCGGGTGGAATGAAAGTGATGAGCTCCTGACAGTTTGACAGTTGTTCCACTACATCTCAGGTCAGCAATATTCAGCCATATGGATGGAAGAAAACAGTCTTTCGTCCTTTGTGTCTTTTAAACCTGTCTGCCTTCTGGTGTTTTGTTCGACTTGTTTCCCCACAAATGAGGATCCGGCTTGAACCAGAGAGCATAATGTGATACCTGCGATGGAAGACAAGGGAACAATTTCAATTCAGGAGTGTTTGGGATGTAAGGAGACGTTGATATGACCGTGCCGTGTCTCCTAGCAACAGCTAAAACATGCCATCCTGCACGTACCACTGGGCTATTGATGAGGGGATTTGGCTGGGATATGAAGACAGACGTCTCCAGCGCCGTCAATTATACAATAGGGGTCTGAATCCTCCAAGACGCGCAGGGAGGATGCTGAATTTCATGTACAGACTGAGTCGATCCTCTGAATAAAGCATGATCCCGGGGCCACATCTGGCCCTTAGGCTGTCCTCCTCTGTCGCCTGTGGTTAGTGTGAATCTGTCAAACACATTCAGCTTGTGTTACGACACCACCTGTTCACGATTTCACAATATTATACATGAATAATAACAATAACCGACGTCATAGTGAAGCCGTGAACTGAGGAGGAAAGAGCCTGAGTTGCCTCCATTAGCCTTTAAATGAGTGGCCTGGAATTGTGCTCATTCGTGTTTTATAAAATCTCCCCTCTCGGCTAAAGACCTGGCTCCTTCCTATCAGCACCTCTCCTCTCCTCCACAGAGCTGTTATCACCCAGCAGCGGCTGGTTCTACTCATTCAGACTTTAATTGCTGCGCCACCATGAGAGGGTCCATCTTTCCACGTCCCCGGAACTTGGCAGAACATTTAGAAAACCACGATAGCATCCGAAGCCATTAGCTCGACATGCTTTTTAAACAAAGCGTCTTTTGTGTTTCTTTTCCTTCGGTTACCTCTGTTTCCTTCCTCCGTTGGAATGTTTCCTGATCTCTAATGATGGTGGTCCATCAGCTCCACACACTCCACACAGACCAAGGAACAGTGATGTGACAACCCTCCAGAAGGCATCGAACAAATACATGACGGTCATCACCACTCTTACTGGTATTTTGACTGGGACATCTTGCACCTTGTGCGCATCATCTACACAGAGAAAGCTACTGGTGTCAGTCCGACATCATATGGAGTTTCAATCACGCTGTAACAACCTTGCTGCACTGGAGGAGCCTGAAGGGTGTTGAGAATCCGTGGTGCGAAGTCATGCAGTTCTGATACGGCTCTCACTCTGATCTTGACACGTGGAGTGAGCTCAAAGGATCCACATAACTCACCACCAATTTATTAGTTGCATCGATTACTTGTCACCTCTGTGTCATCGCCTCTTGTTCTGCAGGTTAATCATTGTTCCGTGCTTGACCTCTGTCCAGTATCTGAATTGGGTTTGTACCATCCCACTTCACCATGACTGGACTGCGTGAGCTCATGCTGAATCTGTTCTTTCCTTGTTCAAGTGGTGTCTTTGGGCACTCATTTTATGTGGCAGGATGAAGGGATGTATCCCTGGTGGAAACCAGGAAGTCCACTCGGTCCACATGCTTGACCGAAGTTCTGAATTTCTGGGCTGGACTGGCACACCTGAGGTAACAAAAATGCTTTTTCAGCTGATGGGTTTTGGGTGATTTTAATGAATGACAAACTGAGTAATTTTTCATTGATAAAAAGTGGTCTTATGGTAACCCTAACACCAAGTGACGTTCTTTCATATGTGACATTGTCAAAATAAGCAAGAATGCCATGAGAGAACACTGTTGACTTCATGATAAGGTCATGTCAGGCAGCAACAAGTGAGGCTTGCTGGATAAGACTGGGAAGCGATATATATGCTTCTTTAGCTTTAAGGTGTTTCCATTATTTTGTCCAACCCCGGTAAGTCTTACCATTTGTTCAAGCTATTTCCAGGTGTTTGGAAAGCCATCTCCCTCTCTGCACGGTGGCACTCCACTCTTCTAACTAATTTCTAGTTGTGCAACTTTTCCAATCTCATTTGTCAGCGGGGCCCCACATCTGCCCTCTTCCAGGTGTGGCTTCTGCAGTGAGGAGCGACAATTGAAACACCTTTGTCGTGGCGCGCTTTGCCACCATACTTTTTGGTCATTTTCCGCCCTGAGGTTTCGTTCTTGTCACAGGTCTGAAGAGGACAACAATTTATGGACTTGGATTCGGCTCGGGATGAATTTAATCTTAAACAGGAAGAGCTGCTGCTGGCAGGAGTCTTCCCTGATTCAGGGAAGACTCCTGCCAGCGACAGTAAATATCAGCGAGTGCTGCTGGAGTGCATGCTTCATGAAAAATAAATAAACACTCACACTATCGACAAACTTCTCTCAGGCAGTTTAAACAAGTATAATGCAAAGAATGCTAGTGAACACCACGTTCTGTTAGCTGTGTTTCAACTGTCGTGCTGTGCAACACTACTCCTAAGGATGAGAAGTGAATTATCTCACCATCAGAAGAACAAAACGAAAAACAAACGTTTGGATCCTCTGTTTTTACTGTTGCTGTGTGTTAAGGGACCTTTAATAATAGAAACTATGAAAGAATGTCAAGCACCATGACATGACCAGGCTGGATTTGATGTACACTATTGTTTTCTGGGTTTGTTTTATTTGACAAATGCAATTGGATCGATGGACCATAGGAGAAGAGTGGAGCAACATGTGGAGGACAAATAAAAGCCAGCTCTACAAGAGAACATGCCCCACAATGCAGCTGTGAAAGGGTTAAAACAAGTGTCCTGAACTGGCTTGGAGCAAGCATGGCATCACTAATCCAGAGTCTTGCAAGTCCTGGGAGGTAAGGGACGAGAAGAGAAGTCTTCAGCCGGGGCTATTTTGCAGAAGATCTAGCTTTGCTGGGCCTAAAGGGAACTTTCAATTGTTACTTATTGCAGGCAAGTGTGATCTCTTGGTCAGAAAGCACAGTTCTCAGTGAGAAAAGGGTGATGATTGTTCATCCTAGTGGAGTCATTCAGGTGCCTGTTGTTCATGCCAATCGACTCTTCATCATCCCCATTCTCCCCTGTGACCAGCTTCAGGTAGGGGCCGGAAGAGGAGCATGGATTCAAGTCAGAAAAATGAATTTTCTTCACAGGGCAGCTGCAGCTTCTTCAGATCAGATATAAGGTTATGGTGAGAGCCCCATTTTGGTGGCTCACGTGGACGTCTCTCAGGGCAGATCCAGGACTCATGATAGAGACCATCTGTCTCAGATTAGGAGACTTCAGTGTTACTCAGAAGAACCAGAGATTCAGTGGTGATGGAAGTGTGGACCCGATCGCCTCAACTGCAGTGTCTTCAAACCAACCTCATCCAAGAGGAGGATGGCGGATGGACATATTTGTTTTTTTAATAACTCAAAAAAAGTGGCGAAATGAAGGAGTCTTATTTATGATATCATATATCGCTTCATATTGTCTTCAACTGCTTCCTTCATATTTAAGAAAAGAAAGGTGGAACTGAGCAAAGACTGCAGTGAAGTCAGGGAGCCACTGATTTTAAAGGAAGTAGGACTCTGAATATCATTAAGTGATAAACCCGAGACGATGCATATGTAATGAGCTGGGCTTTATCTGGCTGACAGCTGCGCAGCATCAGCAGCGCCGCGCTTCCACTCAGCTCTGCTTCTGCCTCACACGGTCTCTGATCGTCTTGGCTGCTCACTTCTCCCCTCAGAAGCATTTACACTGATTGTCTTGGTTTTGGAAACTTCTTTCAGCGTGAATGAGTGTCGCCCCGCTGCCTCTGACACTGAGAGGGCATCAGCAGTTACCCTCCGTCAGCCCTCCACTCGCATCAGTGGCTGGTCAGTCAAGTGGAGAAAAATATTTGGCCCTGCGAAGATGAATGTTTTAAAGAAAGCTCGGCGAAAGAGAGCGCACAAACCGTTTTTACCCAGGCGGCTCACATCACAGGCTTTTAGCCCAATTGAAGCTGTCAGAACGTGCTGCGTGGGATTGGTCACTGAGGCAAAAAGCCACGTAACTTTGCTCAGGTTCCAGAAGGCATTTCACCGCGTGGACTTATGGTCTGTGTTCAGTCTTTCACACTTCATTCGTGGCTGGTTCTGGTCTGGTTTTTAAAGCATGGCATTTGTTGGACTCGATCTGAGGTTGACGTCTTGGTCTCATGCTAAAGTTATTTTTCGCTATGACCACACAGTCTCCGCCTCTGATGGTGTGAGATCCAACCAGAGGTCATCAGGCCATCGCCCTGTGCGTGTGTGACGCCATGTAGCATGTAGACCAGGCAATAGCAGTTATTTTTAAGAACGCTAATAGCTCTATTTCACCAACCACTGTTTCAGGTTCAGCTCTGGTACCCGTCGTCATGGAGACAAGTCATGTTGCTGACGACACCTGTAATTAAATTATGCCAAGCTCTGTGGAGTGGGCTGTCAAAGCACCTGCTTACAAATGTCTCATCGACTTACATGGGTCCAGATGACAAACAAACGCAGCGCCTTGTTTGTATAACTCTGCTTCTTATATGAATGACCTTGTGTGGGACTTGCCACAGCTGCTCAGCATCCATCACCTTTACATATCTTCATCAGCCTCTTCATATCTCATCCACGAACCTCGCTGGTTGTCCTTCTCTTCTCCCACCACGACTATCTCCAGCATTCTACTGATCCGACAAAGCCCTGGTCCAGGGGCCACTCGTGACCTTTAACTGTAAATACCTGTATGCAGCCATCCTGAGTCAGACTGAAGCTATAAAACAAGACACGTAGAAATGTCTGTGGTGTATATTTTTATTTTTGTTCATTATGAGTTAAACTCATATATAACTTCCATGTTTTATTTATCCTTCTTTCACTTGTCTTTTTTGTCTTTCCTGTCTTTTGAAATACATTGGCAGTGAAGATATATGTTCTTTAAATAAGACAATTTTATTTTTAAGAATGTACAGTGGTACCTCGGTTCTCGACCACAATCCGTTTCAGAAGGCCGTTCGAGATGCGATTTGTTCAAAATCTGAATGGATTTTTCCCATTACAATGAATGGAAAAATAAATAATGTGTTCCAAGCCTTAAAATAGTCTTTTGTAGGAGTGAATGTAGAGTGTCTGCTGCAGGTGCGCTGTTCCTCTATGTGTGTGGCCGCTGCATGTGTGGTCACTTCAATGCAAAACTGAAGGAAATGTAAATTTCCACAACGGCAGGAATACTTGATCTGTGTTGATGTATGTATTTAAACACGTTAACATTCATCCATTCGTTCATCTCAATGTGTAAAATGTAAACGTCATCCAACCAAATTTCTTAACAGAACACATCAAAAGATTACAAATTTTGGAAATAAAAGCTTTGTTTTTGTTATGTGTGTGTCTGAGAGAGAGAGACGTTTATGAGGCATGACCTCAGATACAGAGCGATTTCGGGCACTAGGTGCCACTTTGTGTGGAGTCCTTGCAGCACGTTGTCGTCTATAAATAAACCAGTAATCACGTCACTTCCGGCCGGGGCTCAGACGGGCTGAGTCGCTGTAGTAACGAGAGACGGGCGCTGCTGATCTCATCGCGCACCTGAGCTCGGACAGTTCTCTCCGTTTCACCCATTTCTGGATCAAAAACTACGCAGGCGCCACACCAAAACGAAGGACGTGTAACTTTTGGCTCCCGCTTTCTTCTGAGATGCGGCTGTCGGGGAGCTGTTGGAAAGTATCCGTTCGCTTTTGAACTGCAGTTCAATGGAGTCGTCGACCCCGTCTCACCTGGAAATGAGGGGCTAGTGAGAGAGGTGGGGTCCGCTCGGAGCGTTCCTCCAAGCTGCCTTCTGTTTTGACGCAGTTGCTTGAGGATAAAGTTGAAGGCGGTCAACTTCTGCTGCGGCTGTGAAACCGAGTCGGAGCGGCGCTCAAGCGGACGCGGAGTGGCGGTGTCCTGTGTCAGCATGGACGTCAGCGGACGCCGCTCGAACCCCGCCGCGGCCGCGCTCTAACCCCGCAGCAGCGTGGCGCCAGCATGAGCGGCACCGACCTGGAGCGGGTGTCGCTCAGCTCCTCGGCCAACTCGGTGGCTTCCAGCGCCCGGACGCTCTCGGCCAACGTCAAGAAGCTGCACCACGCGCTGAACCTGCTGCTCGACGACTTGGAGAGGGAGCAGTTCATCCACTGTCTCAACGTCTACCACTCCAAGCGGAACGTCTACGACCTGGTGCAGACCCTCAACGTCATCCTCAACGCGCCCAGCAAGCGGCAACTCCTGCCCATGCTGCGGCTGGTCATACCCCGCTCTGACCAGCTGCTCTTCGAGCAGTACACCTCGGAGGGCTTGTACTTAAAGTCGGATTTGGTTGCGAGCAATGGGAGTGCTGAGCCCCCACCGGGGGACCTGCGGAGCCCCAGCCCGACGCCACCCGGCCACTTCTCCCCCAACAAGCCCGGCGAGCTGCAGGTGGCTCTGCGTGGCTCGCCGGACACTTTCAGCACCAGCAGCGAGGGGACAGCTCCCCTGGTCCCGCTGCTGGGCAGAAACTTCATCCACGAGCCTCCGGGGGAGGTGAGGCAGGTCACCATGAAGCGGCACAAGAGCAACGAGGGTTTGGGCTTCAGCATCCGCGGAGGCTCGGAGCACGGCGTTGGTATTTACGTCTCCCTGGTGGAGCCGGGCAGCTTGGCTGAGAAGCAGGGTCTTCGGATCGGTGACCAGATCATGAAAGTCAACGACAAAGTCTTCGACAAAGTCACTCATGCTGAAGCAGTGAAGGTGAGTTTAATATTATTATGATGTTTTTTAGCTCTAAATCAGGGGCGACCCATCAAGCACTGAGCATAAGCAACTGCTTTGTCTCCTGTCGCCACTAGGGGGCCCAGACATACTTCTTAAATTTAGTGTCCTGCTACTGAGTTACGAGTTGATATTTCCTTTTGCCATGCAATATTGCTTTCATGGGCATGAAAGTGTGAGGTAAAACATCTCTTCATATATTGATCTCTTCTCCGGTGAAGCATGCAGGTCACCCGACTCCAGTTGGTGACTGTGGAGTTGTCCATGTGTTTATGTGTGGACAGAACAAGGATGTGCTGTACTGACTGCAGACATGTTTGAACCTAGGCAGTGGAATACTAAGAAAGGAATGAACCCCTAATATTTGGAGTTATTCCACTTATTGTCATATTCCCCTGCACATGTTTACAAGCTAAAGACTTTGACATTTCACACAAACACGGTCTTGCCTTCCACTAACAAAAAATGTACCAGAAGATGACAGTAAAAATGCGTCATGAAGAAGGAAAAAAAAGCACAAGTGACATTTTTTGGGGAAAATTGTTTTGCAAAATCCATTGCATGAAACAGTAGGACAATCATGGTAGGCCCACAAAGTTATTTATCGCTTGAACTGTGACGTTTCACGGAACATAGCTGAGAAGCTAAGGCGGGAATGTTTGGCATTTATGGCATTGATGACAGAAAAATAAGAAGTAAATAGCCTTCACTAGCTGAACTTCCACAAGCAGCTGTTTTTTTTACTATGTATTTTCTCCCTGGATGTTTTCCCATTTAAAGGCACCAAAAGAACGCCATAATTGTATGGTTTGTGTTGTGCTTCCCTGTTGACACGTGCGAACATGGAGAGCAACCTTCGTGATCGCTGGGACAGATTAGATCAGACCTGGGCAAAGTGTGGCCCGGGGGCCAAATCCGGCCCTTTGATTGTATTTATGTGGCCCTCCAGGAGTCACGGTAAAACGATAAAACTGATGTTTTTTTGTCTTGTGCATTGTTTTTTTCTGTTCATTATGATGCAACTGAAACATAACTTTCTCGTTTGATTATGTTATCCCAGTTGTTTGTCTTTTCCGTTGGCTATTTTAGGAGCATTTCTTGTCCCTTAAAATACATCAGAATTGAAAGTACATTTTAAAATGTATATCGATAATCTTTAAATGGAATGTGGTTTATATTAAATAAACAACAACAGTCACTATATATATGTGTACATATATACATACATACATACATATATATATATATATATATATATATATATATATATATATATATATATATATATATATATATATATATATATATATATATATATATATATACCTGGCCCCTTAGGAAATTTAAGTGCCCACCTCTGGATTACATCAAGATTATCAGGGCGCATCACAAACATAATAATCTGTCAGTGCGAAATAACTTATACAAGTCGCACCTGAGTATAAGACACAAAACTGTGAGTTAAGGTCCGGAATAACACGTTTAGTTGAAACGCTAGTTGATCCCAATGACAATGGTCACGATGATGGTTTGACATTAACGTGCAATGATGAAGATAAAGATAAAGAGAACTTATATGAAATGTGACTGAGGCTTTTCTTTTAAAATTATTATTCAATATTCATACATTGTTTGACATGACTTCCAAGGATTCGAAAAACATGTTCGGACATGCATTTCATTTTATATTTACCTTGACGGTGGCGAATGTTGAAATCCTCTTTATCGCCTGGCGCATCAGAGCAGGAACACTTTTGGCCAGGAGCAGTCGCTGCTCATGCTAACCAGCGTGAAGAAAACCCATTAGCAAATGAGGCGATCAAAACAATGTGACTGATTTGTGTCCCTCTGGTTAGATGAGATGTGGGTTTGTGAGTCTGTAACACTGACTGCCATGTGAGAATTACTCGCACCTCTCACAGTTGTGATTCTAGTAGGGATTGTTGGGGTAAGTGCTACTTATTTAGGAATTATTGTCCATTCCAAATATACTCAGTCAGAAGTTCACAAATATTATAACAGTTGAAACTACGGGGCTAATAAATAAATGAAAATTATTCTGTTCTCTACTCTAGATAGGGTCAAGAATGTCAGCGGGGATATTGATTCTGTCAAAATGATGGTGGTCGTCATTCCACAAACTTTATGGACTCTACTAGGCAGGATAAAATAGTGAATGCCTGTCAGGAATAAAAGGGATTTTTGTTCTGTGCTTTCAGGACAAGACAGCAAATGCTCTGCTCTTCATATTGCGACAGTTCTCCTTGAAATGCTTTTATTCTATATGGCATGTTTTTCTGTTAAAGACGCCACAAGCTGACTATTATAGGAAACTAAAGCTCCGTGAAGCGGTGTCTTAATTTCCAGAGCCCAATAGATGGCAATTCATTTGAAATATTTTTTTAATGAATTATTTTTAAGATGAAAGTGGAGCCACATATTAAATTGGGAAAATTAAGACTGCCTCACTGCTTCATTTTCCGAGGCATAAAAAACATTGAAAACACTTCTGAATAAGTGTTGACGCTGGAGAGAGTTTGATGCAAGGACGCATTTTCATATAAGATGATACCCAGAAATCTACATAGCTTATGGAACTGAAGTCTGCATAGATCTTTTTTTTCATCTCTTTCTGTTGTACAACATTTTTAAAGCAAACTGTACTTGAATATCTCTGCATTCCTTGGGGAATTTGCTCAATGACTTGATATCGAAGGTGTCACAGCTAAAACCAAGTCTTTCGTGGGGCAACAAGCCACTTTCCCTCGACACCAAGAATAGGTCAGTCGTTTCTCTTTTGTCCTCCAGTCAGTGATGGATGAGAGTCTCTCACCTTGAGTGATTCTGTCTGGTGTGAACTTTGGTGATGACTGCATGCAGATCTCAGCAGAACAGCACTTCACTTAATCACCAAAAGGGAGCGACGGCGGTCAGCTGTGTTATTGACAATCTACCATCAAAATAATTGCTAGCTTTTTATGGCATATTAAAAGTTGAAATGCCTCCAGGTTTCAGTTTTATTTAAGCCAGTCCTCATCCGATCTGTTTGTCATGCCAGACAGGCTGTTGCACCTTTTCACCAAGCCATTCTTTCACTTTACGTTGTGTTTTGCAATACTTGTGAGACCCTAGTCTTGACTCCTCCTTGTGAGGACATTTTGTTTTATGACATTTTGGCATGTCCTGACAAGGTTAATAGGGTTAAAACCGTAAAAGCAAAGTAGTTCATTATAACTGGGTTCAAGCTTGGTTCAGAGTTCTGGTTAAGGTGAGCCATGTGTTTCGGAGGTTTAAGTTAAGGGTGAGAGGCTAAAATAACCATGTATAGAATCATATCATATAAAAGTGCCATATTGCTTACCAATACACAGTGGAATGAAAACCTGGCAAGTTTCTTCTTTTGTTTGTCGTGATGGGTGCAGTTTCCCTGGTGAGAAGGTGATGCCCGAGTGGCACCAGCTCATCAAAGCTAAGTCGGCTGAACCATCTGTTATTTCACATCTCGCACTGCAACAATTATACATTAACAGAGATAAGGATTCTTCAGAAAACAAACCAATGGTGTTCTGATTAGAAAGCATGTGTTTTTGTTGTTGTTGTGGATCATGGTCTTGGAAACTGATTCTGCAATGTTTACAGTGAAGAATGTTGGACTGAATGAGTGTAGGACTAATGCAGCTCCAGTGAACTTCTCTGGCAGAACTCTTGCTAGAATCACACTCACGGAGGTCAGGCCACCTGCAAAATACATGAAGCACAGGATGTGAGACGCCACTGTATAATATTAATAACTTTGGAGCCAAATAGAATTGAACTTTCCCTAGTGAGGTGCACTTAAACTTGTGGTCCATGACCCCCAAAACACGCCAGTATTAAATATCACCAAAACACTGCTATAATACCTCATTTGGGAAGCAGCATTTTGACCTCAGAAAATACATATTTTTAAGTCCTGGGACATTCACATTTCAAAATGCAACTCAATTACTTTGATCTCACATAACTATAAGGAAGAACGACTGTCCTCTATTCGCCCAGCTGAGGCAGTTCTCATACTGTAGATCACTTTTGTTGTTTCTAAGCATATTGATTGAGCGGATGTGTTGTAGATGATAAATATATGTATGGACGCATGTGACTGGTGCTTCTGTGCAGGCTGAACCCCAGTGTGAAGCCATCCTGAGTTTGGATTCAACTTTGGTCCTCTCTCTGTGGGTTTTTATCCGTGCTTGTGATTCTTTCATCCAGGCACTAGATTCCTCCTCTGGGTTGCATTTGTTTCATGAGTTTCATTTGGAACATGGAGGACACCACGAATATGTTCGGACATATACAAATGAAAATGTAGGTCTGACTAATGCTGATGTTACAGATGATATCAGGATATACGTAAATGACCTTGAATATTCATAAACAAATTCATAATGCAGGTCTCCTGAGCTCCAATGACGTCTTCTTGTGTTCATTCAGCCAATTGTGAGGTCACCTCATATTACCATTACATTCATGTTCATTATTACGGAAAACAACATTTTAAAGTATAGATTTGCCAAAATATGGAAATTGTCCAGGAGTATCCAGTGACCGCTTTGTTCCCCTGTGTGAATGCAAAGTTCCAACCAAAGCACTATGCAAAGACAATACAGTGTTACCAGGTTCATACTCATTGTGTACTGACAAGTTCTGAAGTCTGACATCATGGTCCACGTTTCTACATTGACTGAGTCAGTCCTGGTTGATTCATGATGGACGTTGAGTCTGTTGCGTCAGCGTCAGCTCAGGAAGCCGCTCGACATCAGCTGTCGTTCCTTCAGCTTTAAGAACATCACAATGATGTTTAGTGTGTCTTGAAATACATTTTAATTCTCATAACCGTGACAAGTGTAATTACACCATCCATCAGTGCCCACATTCATCTTCTAATCCCTTTCATTAAGGCTGGTGGGCAAGACTTTCATTTGTCCTGTGTTTGATGTTGAAGCCTGAAACTGTGGGGTGAAACTAAAAAGTTAGGTGTTTTCGTTCGTTTCGTACCAAGTTCATTCATGTTGCATTGATCCACTTGTTAAGAGTATGGGCTCATTGGAAATAGCTGTCTTGCATCACTTTTCTTTCAGAGCCATGGAGATGAAACTATTTAATTTCCGACCAACATTTTTTTGGCAGCAACAGATACATTTCTTAGTTTACGCCTTGTTCATCACAACTTCTGCTCTGTGAATGAGCCTCTCTGAGCTATACCAACTATACTGAGAGCTCAACATCTCCAGACACAATCCTCCACTATGAAATCCACTTGGCTCAGCTGGTAATTTGTCTTCAAATTCAAGCTACTTTGTTTGTGGCACCATCACTTGGCTCGATACAAATCGAGAGGGTCAGCCATATATATATATATCCAGTGGTACCTCGGTTCTCGACCACAATCCGTTCCAGACGGCCGTTTGAGAAGCGATTTGTTCGAAATCTGAATCGATTTTTCCCATTACAATGAATGGAAAAAGAAATAATGCATTCCAAGTCTTAAAACAGGCTTTTGTCGGAGTGAATGTAGAGTGTCTGCTGCAGGTGCGCTGTTCGTCTATGTGTGTGGCCGCTGCATGTGGGAGGGGTTGCCGAGTGAGTGAGGTCTCTCCAGAAGTGAAGAGGTGCCCGGTGCGTGTCCAGCTCTGAATGTGCGCTTCTGTGCAGTTTGGCTGTGACAAAGTCATAAACCAAGTAACGCTCTGTCCAAGACTCGCCTCATCCCTGTCCCAGCTCCAGCCCACAACAGGACATCAAACCCTGGAGTGAGCGCTCCAGCCTCGGAGGTGTGGAGAGCGAGCACCTCCCCTGTGACACTCTACCACGGTCCAGTGTGGAGACAGGAAAGGTTTTACACCTCAATATGAAGAAGAAACAGTCAGTAAATGTAGCTAACGGGACACGTCTGCATACAGAGGCTGCGTTATACACAATAACAAAGCACGTCGTGGGTCAGCTGATCGGTCCGCACATGTTTTTTTTCAGCTTTTTTCCGGGGCGTTCGAGTGTGATGTAAAAAGTATATATATATATATGAATTCTGCCTTCTAAATCTCTTGATCTTTAGAGGAGGAATCTGCAGTGAAGTCTGATAGCTTCAGCTCCATGCTGATGTTGCTCATTACGGCTGTGTCATTTGTAAAGTTAATGAACAGAAGGAGTCCTGTAAGGCTGTGGAAAGATTTTGTTGGATAAAGGAGCAGGGGTTGATGATGGGCTTCTCCTGGGCAGCACTGTGTGATGAGCACTGCATTGTCCGTGGTTAACTGGAGGAGAGCGGGAAGATTAGGTCGGGCTGTGTAATGAAGGGCATCTGATGTTCAGCAGACGGACTGGTCGACCGCTATGGTGACCTCCTCAGAGGGCGAGTGACGGTAAACAATGAGGAATCGCTCATAAACCGTGGAAGATCCATACGTCCTGATATTGCAGGACAACGCTGCAGGAGTGAGTCACGCCAAAGGCAGATGACCACATCTGTGGAACTACAACCAAGTGAAAAAGAGTTTCCATGTATTGCTCCAGTTTGGATCCCAGCTTTTAATGAACAGCTGAGTCACAGCACAGTTGACAGAGCAAGGGTGACGCAGCGAGTCACCCACTTGTGCATGCAGATGTGTCAGCAGAGTGTTCATGTAAGTTGTTTGTATTTTTACGCCACATTTCCTCAGTGATTCAGCGACTCGTCAGCCACTATTCCTGGAGCGTCAGCTGCGGAGGGTGGTTCTCAGCCAACACATCACCATGGCTCACTCCAGGGGAAGATGAGCAGAGATTGACGCGCAAAGTCGAACCGTACACTTGAGAATGCGCTGGAGGGGAACTGTTGCTTATTGGATTCTGTTCTGCAGGTGTTCTTCCTGAATGAGAAGTGTGTGTCCTTTTGTCAACGTCTGTTTCCTCTGGAATGATTTCACTTGAATGAGTTCCAGAGGTTTCAATCTGATCATTTTTCCACCTGTCTGATCTTTTATGCAGTATATGTAAAGTAAAATCAAAGATATGTAACTTTTACATGACATTGTATTGTATATTAAATCCATTGTGCCACACGGAGGCATGAAAGTATGCTGTCTTCCAATGAGTTACAGTAAGAAGTAATGAGAATACTTTTTAATTCATGATCCCTCTGATCTTTCGGAGGCTTCATGAAAGCGTTTGCCTTCATACGCGAGTGTTCAGGCAGGACATGATGCCCTGTGCTCTTTGAGCATGTGTGGGCGAGGTAACAAACTTTCTGAGTGGAAGTAGTCTATACAGCCTATAAGAGAACAGAGAAGAAACGTTTTACTGCTGTTATACTTGTTGACTGTGTCTAAAGAGAGGAAGTTGTTTGTGTGAGGCTCGAACTCTCAAGGCGTTTGGTTGCGTTTGGTTACAGTAACAAGCTGACTCAGCTTGCCACCAAATGGATGCCCACTAAGAAGTGGATACATTCCCTGGTGCATTTAAACATCGAGCACCGGCGGTTTGTGCAGCATCAAGGCGTTTGATGACACACTCGTGTAACGCTCCTGTGAGAAGTGATCCAGCGTGCCAGGGATTCATCATTCATCATTCATTTTCAACTGGAGAGTTTCGTGAGGCATTTCCAAATCTCTCGCCACACTCCGAATGCAAAACCCACACTCTCCACTTGAAAGCAGCAATTTGTCAGAATAAATGTGAAGTCATTAAGTGAAACATAATTCAGACTTCCCGCGGAGACAATGTGTTCCCATGCACGGTTCAATATGTTTCCTCTTATCCTCAGGACCACAGCTCATCTCTCACCACCACTCAAGCCCCTAATCCCACGCTGAATAACAAGGTCGACTCGCAATAATTCCTTGCACCTAATTCTGCATTCCAGCCTATTGCTTATTGACATGAGTTCAGTCTTTGCTGTTCCTACCGCTACTTAGGCTTAATCCCGCCACCGGTGAAGCTGGATGAATTCAGAGAGGCATGTTTGACTTCCAGTGGTGAGTCTCTTCCCCCACAGCCCTCTCTCTCCTGACTCACTGCCAAGCCTTCTCCCCACTCAGCGTTTGGGCCTGTACTTTATCTCTGTGGCTGGCTGGTCCGTAAGGAGATAGGAAGAGACAGGGAGACATAAATCCTGTTGTTTTAGAGCCAGAACCTGAACAAAAAAATCTTGTCTCGGTATCAACTGAGCAATTGGTGTTTTGCTTTTAGTGGTCTGAAGGCTGGACTTCCTATTTTTTTTTATTTTACTGCAGTGGGTGGATTTGAAAAGCACAATATTTGAGATACAATCAAAGTCTATTTTGGCTTTGTAGAATGCATCTCGATACTTGTTTTTGTTCTGTGAAAGTACTTCGGTTCATCCGTGGATGACTCATTTTCATATCACAGACATGAATAGAGAGTTGACTTCTTGTTTCAAAGACATTCTTTGTCATCACATCTTCAGTGTGAATTGTCTGGAGGTGATCAATTCAGGTCATTCGTCGCTCTGGCGCGCACCTGTTACAAGGGCAGTGACATCAGCAGTCATAAGACATCAAACATTGTGTGGTCCAATTCACCCCCCTCCCCTGCCCCCAACAATCTCACAACGCCCCATATTTCATTGATCGAATGCCCACTTTGAAAGCAGTGTGTAAAAAGTAATTTATTTCTTTGATAACTGTTAGGTACCTTATGAAAAAAGGACAGGACAATAGACCCTCACGGCATTAAAAGAGCTGTTTTTCTGTTTGCCTTTTACTTGCATTTTTCATCAGTATGCGCTTTTGTATCTATGCTAGTAGAACAATAGCCTGCACTACTACAAAGGTAACATTAATATTTCATCTTTTATTGATAATTATTGTTTTGTTTGTTGTCTATTTTCTACTCATATCTACAATCCGCATCTCTACTCCAGTTTGGTCCCCTCGCTTCCACCAGACTCTATGGTTTCGTCCCACCGTCTGCAAACTTGGAGGATTATAGGTGTCTCCAGGGTGTTTTGAGGAAGTGTTTTGCCAAGTACTAGTTGTTTGAAGTACTAGTTCCTAGAATCCCAGATGGCTGCAACAAAACACTTTCTCTGGAGGATAGCTTCAAATGCAAAAGGATGCTGGACACCAGTCAAACTTATTTCGTCTCTCCTCAGTTGCCCCCACTGTTATCATGAGATAGCAGCAGTGCGCGCACATGAGAGGAGGACTTTTTGAGTGCCGACGCAGTTCGGTGAAAACCTGCTGAGGAAATAAAATATGTAAATCCAAATGGCAGAACTGGGATGGATGCGTGTCTGTGTCACCATCAATGTCAGGAGCCACTTCGCTGACTCCGCACAATCACTTTTAATAGTAACTACAGCGAGAACTCTCAGGGTTGGTTTCAGATGGGGCTTCAGTCAAATTTGTTGGTAAACTGGGCTGTGTAAGTGGCTTCAGACTACAGATCCAGTGTTTTTTTGCGAGCCACTCTGGAACACACAGTGACTGCGGAGCCACCAACCTGGTCTCCGAGAACAAGTCCACGCTTCACTGCCGCTTTAATGATGGAGTGAAATATTAATGAAATGATTGAGCGAAGTGAAACTCTGGACATGCTCTGGACGCGTAGATAATAATAACTACTTGTGTTTCATTAGTAATGAAGCATTCCTGCCAATGTGAACCACTATTTAGATGATGGAGTCAATCATCCTTTATTTTGCATTCTCATGCTGGTTTTTCGTCGAGGTCTTTGGAGAGTGGTAAAAATATTGAATCCTTCATGTTGTTACCATCAAATGACGGAGCACAGATCAGTTGTTGGAATGCAACACTTTTGGACAATTGCCAAATGCTGCGAATTGCAAATATTTCAGTTGAAATACGACAAAACAGTTTTTGTGATGGACAGCGAGTGGATGATTGTCCAGATGCATCATAAAATAATCTATTTATTCACCTGCCATGGATTTCGCTGTTCCTATGAGTCATGTGTTTGAAGCATCACTTTTCTTTGCGCAAGCAGTCACATTTAAGAAAACTGACAGTTTGAAAGATCCATCCTGATTCAATTCTTTTGTGGGAGCAAAGCTAGTACTGAGGTATTTCATGACATTCAACTGGTCATGGTCATACTTTTTTCTTTCTTTCCTCCTTATATATGTTTGTGCTCAAGGCTGCCATGTTTGTAGCAGGAGTTGGCCTTTTTCATCTGTTTATTGGGTGGATCTGAACGCAGACGTGACTCCTTTAGCAAAACATCCATATCCACAAGAAGCAAAGCTTGCAGTATTTATGAGTACATGGGTCAGACCCTGGCAAAGCACTGCCCGAGGGCCACATGTGGCCATTCACCTGGATTTGTCAGGCCCTCGTGAAGTCAGTGTGAAAATCGGCATTGTCCAATGTTTTACGCTCAATTCTCTCTGAATGCATTTTTTAAATCATGTTTACACATGGTATTTCATTCTACTTTCTTCAAACATGTTACATCTGTCAACTATCTATGTATTTCTTCAGCTTTTGTGTGTATGAGAATTCTGTCTGAAACATGTTTTACTGTATTTCATCCTCCATTTTTTTCTGTTGCACCTCTACTTTTTCATTTCTACGTTTAACCCTCAGTTTAATTCCTGATTCCCCATTCATTCCTCAACAGTTTCTGCAGGTGAAGTGGTCTTTTGGAGATTATGACTGCCCACCACAGCTTTAGGTGCTTAGCTGTCACATACAGCTCTGTGGGTTGACAGGATTCTGAGAGTTGGGGATAAAGACAAGTTACCTGAACCTTGTCATTCCAATCGCCATGCTGCATCCACGAGGCCTTTAGCTGGGAGCCGAGGAATCAGTTGAAGATTTGCTAGGTGAGTCATATTCCCATAAACCCATAAACCCAAGTTAGTGCCCCCTTGAGGTGCTTCTCCGTGGTGCACCATCGGGAGTGCGCTGGTCACTGCATTTTTAGATTTTGCAGTATTTAAGAGTGTTTGCTGGTATTTGGTTCAACAAAATAAGACCAACCTGTTTGTGCATACGAAACAGTAAAGCAATGAACTGAATGAAATTTGAAGTGTCACTTCATAGTAGTGTGGATTGTGTGGTTGAGTGTTCAACCACACTGTCAAGAGCCTTCAGTTTTCATTGTCAGCATATTATATCACAGGAAATTGTGGGTTTAAAAAAAAAATATTATTGGTATTTGATAAGCAAAGTCTGAAACATAAAAAAAAGTCAAATATATTATCTAAACATTTGCTTTCTTTGACAAAAGTATGTAAATATGTTCTTCACTATTTATGCAACATTTTTAAAAAACATAGTAAAAAACTTATTATATATTCAGTATTCGGCCAAGCATTTAAAATTTTATTTGACTTCCGTCGCACATTTTCACTTCAGTGCATTTCTAGCATTAATGGATGCTAAGTGTCCCAGATTTTAATGAAACTATGTGTTTCACTCATCGTTGCTACTTCATTGTTTGGTGTGTTCCAAAAGTTCCCTACTTTCATGAGTTTGTACTGACACTCCCTCACTTGTTTTAACCTGCTACGCTGGCTCGCCTGTCCTGGGTGCACCTCAATCTGGGGACTCAACAGAAGATGAGTGCTGCTTATTGACTTCTTGAGTTTTAGTTTGGTCTGTTTGGGAAATTCCCTCAGACGTGCCTGGAGAATAATTTCAGTATTTGTGTTGACCTCGTGATAACTTGGAAAACCACTTCAGAGAGCTGGTTATTTGTGATGGAAACTGTTCCTGTGCCTCGTACGTCTGAACTCGGCGGTAGAACAGCTTTAAAAATAAGCCATCAATGACACCAATAATATCCCCCAGTGATGGATTCTGATCTGGGTTGGAGCTGCATCTATTAAAATCACAAGGAGTGACTCATGATTCTGACCTTCTCAAATATTAATGCAGGATTCACTTCTATTTAGAGGTACAGTACTAGTTCACCAGAACATTTCGATGTGTTGTTGAAGTAACATTTTATGTAAATTGTAAAATAAATAAAAATTGAAATGGAGATTTATTTTATATATGTAAGACATTAAATATGGTAATATAATATAATATAGTAGACTTTTGAAAGAGGAAGTGCCTTCCTGGGCAACAGACCACTGAGCAGGACGTAAACAACTCTGTTATTGGAGTTCGACTGGAATCACATGGGTGGGGTAAACATCTCTATAATTAACTCTTCTTAATCACTGACATATTGGGATATGACCAGAAGCGGAGGTTAAATCCTCTTTGGTGCATCTGTCAGATTACATTGTTTCTTCCACAAAGCCCGGCGAGCGAGCTGAAGGGGATTGGTGAGCCCACCCAGATGTCTGTTTTGTGTTCTGAACAACCAGAGAGGAGCCCTGGAGGTCACCTGATACCAGGATCTGTCTTACCTCACTCCTACTCACACACACTTCCGACCATCTGGCGTCTGCCACCACACTTGTATAACACATTTAATAAATATTAAATCATATGAGAGTGTTAAAAAACACCCACCTTGTTAGCACTTTCTGAATTAATACGTTTTTTGAGCATGCATCCAACCTTCATCATGTTTTTTTTTTTCTTTTTGTGACAGCTGAAGGGCTTTTGAGTGCTTAACAATGATGGAATGTTTTGAGGGGTTTAAATTGTTCCCATGATACTGGTGGATGGTGATGTTCAGCCGTTCATCCTAACAGTTAAGAATTTTGATCAGCTTACACGCCTAAGACTCACATAAGTCACTTTAGAGATAAGCTAAGTGTCTTTGTTTCTTGTAAATTGCGTATAACATGAGGCCAAAGATCCACATATAGAGTATATATATAATTTTAATTCAGAGACATTTTTCACGTTTCCTCTTCAAGGAGGAAAAAAGGACCACTGAAAAGCACTTAATTCAATGTGAGCCTACGCACAGTGATATCGGCCAGTCGTGATCGGCGGCCGATAATCCCTAATTTATATATATGAACTGTTAAAAAAATGTCTTGCTTGTCAGTTCTGAAGTAAGTGAAAAGAAAGTCATTTATTAATGCTTGTATCATCAATGTCCTTGGTGTCCAGCAAAGTGTAGCTTAAGGAACGCCACACCTCAATGCTGACAGATCCTAGGTTTATTTTAGACTCCAGCAGTTCACCACCCCGATTACTCTCTACATTTTACTCTGATGCTTAATAGTGGTGTAAATACCATCATCAGGTGTGCAGCTGGGAAAGAGTTTGTGACAGTTGACAGTCAGGGATCTTTCCTGAGGGTCCAACTGTTACAGCATGATAGTGAATTGTAAGGCTGAGTGATCTCAGTTCTCCCTCCACTTGCCACATCAATGCATGCCAGAAGACGGAGGGGCTTTAAAAATCTCTTGCTTCACGGTGCTGATCTCCAATGCTGAAATGTCTTATTTTTCAATTGCACTGTCCACTTTTAAGGCTTCTGGCTTTTCTCTGAGGCCAGAAGCCCATTTCCACTAGTGTGGAGGAAAATGGTCAATGATTTGCACTGCCACTATCTACTGCCAATTGAGAGAAATTGCTTTTGACTTTCTCTCTGCTTTTGTGTTTAACATCATGAAGAACTAGAAAAGCATTCAGAGGACACAAACCTCTGCCAGTAAACGATCCTTTAAAGAATGAAACCTTAATTCCCCGACCAGGAATCAAAGAGCGACAAATCCTAAGCCCTCGACCACCAGTGTAGAGAGCTTCAAAGTGTCTTGTGTAATGAACACCTGGATTGAAGGCTAAAAATGATCTGAATCACTCCTGTCTTGTCCCATTCCACACATTTCCTGACAATTTCACCCAAATCTGCCCATAACTTTTCCTTGAGATTGATACTCTGCTTTCAAATGTTCCTCGTTCGATACAGTGCCAGAAGGGAAACAGCCATAAAACTGATGGGTTGAAGGTCACATCTGCAGGAGAGATCCGGTGAAAAAGACCTCTTTGGATTTAGGGAGACACTTGAAGTTCCTTGAAGCCGTTTCCACAACATCTCTAAGGCTTGGCTGAGGGCATGCCTTGAGGGCCAGTCTCTCTGCCGGGGCTCCTACATCAGATGGTCGGGAGAGGAGAACCCAGGGTGGACTAGCTAGGGGGCTACAGCATTACAAGACATGCACGTGTAAGGAGTGACTGCGAAAAAGCTTTTCTCAAGAATTGTGTGATGATTAGATTCAAGCCTATGTAATCCTGAAAAGAATTGCCTCAGAAACAAATAATTTGTGAGCAGAGATGTGACAAAGACCTTGTTACTGCTCTTGGCACACATTGATCTGCCTGTGAGGAACGTCAAGTTTTGCCAGTAGCAGTTGTGGCTGATCCCTCTGTCACTCAGACATTTACACTGGGGGATGAGATGACTGCAGGGTCGTGGGAAGATTTGGGACTGAGAGACGTTATTTGAAGCGGAAAATAAGTCACCTTCAGGCCATGAGAGGTGAAGCAGTCTAATATTTAGTCTGACATTTCCTCTCAGACTGTTGAGCATCGGAGCTTTGTGGTGATTGGTTTGTGGCATTATGCAGCACTCTCGGTCTCCTCAGATATTTTCAGGGACATGCGAGACTGATCTGTGCCTATAATACGTGGCTCAGCCGCAGTATTTGTTTCAACCTAAATCCAGGTGAGGAAGGATAATTGACTCCATGTATAAGCAGATTATTGTTTTATCACGCTAATGTCTGTGGCTCCACTGAAGGGGATTGGAGTGATGGACGGAGCAGACCAGACAGAAAAGTGAAATGAGAGGCATGAAAGGAAGGCGAGCGATGGGCGAGAGACAGCAGGAGATTGAGTTGGATCTTTTCATCTGGGCCACAGCTGCGATGTTTTGTCAGAATCCAATACACAATTATCAGTGGTGTCCTCAGTGTCCTCTAGCGTGGTGACGTGGGAGCAGAAGCAAATCAAGACATCTGCCTTAAATGAAATGTTTCGTTTTTGCGACATGTGAATGAACTTGCAGATGTGGAGCCGTACACGGCAGTCTTATTTGTCTCCATAAATGGGTGACAAGAGTTTGAGAGTGACGGCAGCTGGGAAAGAGGAGCATTTTTTTCCCATTTTTTTGGGTCAAGTTGCTATTGAGATGATTGTTTATACAGGAAATAAGATGAAAAAGTAAGAGCTATTGTTCAAAGACTTTGACTTGCATTTAACGTTGAAACATAAACAATAAACCTCGCGCTGGTGCCGGGGCTTGGAGCACGTGAAGACACGATCTGGCACACGTTGCTGGAGCCCAGGTGTTTTTCTAATCAGGGTGATCAGGGGTAGATTGGCTCCAGCCGTGTGCCAAAGAAACAGGAAGGGAGGCGGAAGAAACCAAAACATGACTCAAGGGACAAAACAGGAGCAGAGTCATGACAGGGGCCACGTTATTGGTCTATGTACGCCACTTGATATTTCAAGAGAGATCACGGTAAAACATGAATTTCAAAAGTACATGCACAAGAGACATACGCCGGATGCGAACCAGCAACCTTGTGACACACAGGGATGTGTTTGTTCAGGTGAACCTTGCAGCCATATTGCAGGATGTGACTCTTTTCAAGACAATGTGGCTCTTAGCCTCTGACTGGTTTGCTACCCATGAACTGGCATTTTGATGACATATCAGGGATCGGTATGGAGCTCTAAGATGGATAATTCTGCCCGTTACAAATTCTGATTCTTACAGTAGAAGAAATGTCATATAGGTCCATTCTGTTTTCCAGAGTCCTCTAGTTTAACTTAAGTGAACTATGTTAGATCCAGAATGCATGAGCACTTGTATAATACTTGAAGGATGGAATACGAGTGAATAACAAATGTTATCAATAGGCATGCTCCGATCGATCGGTCACCGATCGTGATGGGTCAATACTGATCACTACCTGTCATCGCTGATCACAACGACCGATTATATGTGACATCCGGCGCTCTGATGAAGCCCCACTGGTTGGGACGCGTCCGCTCCTCCCTACTCGCTGCTGACTCTGCAGCAGCCTGTCTGCTGTGAAGGTTCTGTCTATCTGTCATGTAAAGTCTGCATCCTGCAGCACATGCATGGGAAAATGCTGTGCTGGGAAATGCATTACAATTAAATACGCTATTAAAAGCAGCAGTACTTGATGTAGCACAGACAGTTTTCCAGGCTCATAAAAGTGAGACCGCAGGTTCCTCAGCAGCAGGCTGTTAGCGCAGCTGACGTGGAGCAACAGAGTTGCCCAAGAAATAACTATTAAAAGCAAGCTAGATGACCAGCCTTTTTCAGGTGTTCTTTATGTATAGACAGAAATCCATCGCTGTTTTTTTGACGGGTACCACGTTCTTTTCAATGTCTTCGGAACGTTTCTTAGCATGTAACTCTCAGTCATTTCTTTTCATTCTTGTTCATAATCCGGCGATTATGCACCAGTAGGCATGACATGCCTCTTCTGGGGTTTGGTGAGTTTCCACTTTATCACTCTGGTACTGAACTCTCAGCTTCCGTGGGAGGAAAATCCTTGTGTCTGCCTTCATTTCTGGGAATCTCTTCCTCATTTCCACTTGCTTCTTTCCGTCTTTTTAGACCTTTTGCGGGTAATTTGGTCAAATGTGATCCTGGTTTGCTCTTTATCCTGCCACGCTGCCCTTTGAAACTTGCGTCTCGTTTTTAATTCCATGGTGTGTTGAAATATTAACACAATAGAGAAGTCAAGGAGAGACAGTTCTTTAACTGCACTCTTCCTTGAGAGGAGAGGCGCGGGTAAACGTCACATCCTCCAGCATGAGGGGTCGAAAGATTGACCAGAGAATTACAACAAGTGGAGCAGTAATGAGTTTCCAAAATTCTAGATGGAAGAGCTCTCTGCTTTTTATCCCCCTGATAAAGCAATTTCATCCTGGAAGAGGGGCTCTCATGTGGCCGCATTTATCCTTTCATGCTGAATTAAGGCTGTTTGTGCCAGCCTCACATGGCACGCAGCCCGCTCTCTAATGCAGACTTCAACCTGAGCTTGTCAACCCATTAGCCTGTACAGGCCCAGAGTGTCCACCTGCTTGCTCAGCAAAATAGCCCGGACCTTCAGATTTTGAAATTGAACATGTGCGAATGTGTGTTGGATCCAGCTTCTGGATGGGCGAAGCATTAGACGGTGTTTCAGTGGGACCTTTGTCAAAACGAATGTTTGTTTTTTTACTGCCCCGCTCAGTCCAAGGCTACTATCCCACAGCTATTATGTTGTGTTCTTTTCTCGTGCACGCGTACATGCACACACTCATAGCAATTGAACTGCCTTGCAGAGCAGCCTCGCGTTCTCACCCTTTAAGACTCGCACTTTACCTCACCTCGTGTCATTAACTGGAGTTAATATGGTGGCCGGGGTTCATGTGCTGACTCTTGATTCTTTGGAGACCTGTGGTTTTAACACTCGAGCAGTTAATAACGTGCTTCTCCTCAGCTATCTGCAGCGACTGTGGCTGCAGCCTGGTGCAATGCGAGAGCTTCGATCTCCATTCGTCACGAGGCCGGGAGAGAGCTGGGATGGTAAAAATGGCTCTCACAGTTAGCGATAATAGATCATTTGACCTCACGTCATCTGTCCCCCGCTGGAGCGATTGCACTATTCACCAGCCATCAGACCCCTTTTGTCTCGGTCCCCTTCATCTTCCTGGTCAGCCATAATCATCATCATTAGGCCCAGAGACTCGATTGCCTGTCCATGTCCAACCCATGCACATGAATGCACAACGCCTCTTTGTTTAGCGTTTGTATTTCTGATATCTGAGAGAATTTGCCTGTTCTAGACCAGATAGCTCTCATATACTCAGCGTCATTATTTTCACCTGCGGCAAGAAGGTTACCCAATCTTTTTTTTAAATTATTATTATTATGGCATGATAATTTAAAAGAAAACTTCAGGAAAACAGGTGATTGCATTCTAAGGAATTTGGAAGGTTTTTCACCCTGTTCTGTTCTGAAAAAAAGTAAACTTGACTTCATAAAACACGGCACACAGTTTAATCACTAAAATAAATCAACTTTCATGAGACTGTAGTGACAAAATGCGGTGTTAATTTGACATTGACTGGTGGCCTAATGGTCATGACTACTCGTGCATAAGTCAGTTCGGAGGACCTGAATAAATTATGACCTCCACCATACCAAGAAGTCATTTAGGTTTGGTGCCGTTCTGTTGGTTCTTTTGGATTTACGCACATTCTCTCAGATTGAAGCTGGTAGAAAACTATTCAACACATTACTTGGGGAAAAAAAAATGGTTAGTCGAGGTCTGCACTCACTGTGCACTTTGATATTAAAAAAATACATAATTTTAGGCCAGGAGTAAATGTTTGCGCTTTCATTCATGGCTACTCTCTGGCTACCTAAAAACTTCTTATAGCAGCTCCTCTGTGGTCACCTGAGACTCTTCAGATGCTGTCGTTTCCATTGCTCAACTATGAGAAACATAAATCAATAAATACGTATGTTTATAAAATGATTTTGAAAAACATATACTCACACACTCATTCACACATACCGATGGAGGAGCAAGCCCTGGTGTTGCTCAAAGACACATCAACAGCTGCAGCTGGGATAGAATCTTCAACGGTCCAGGCACCACTGAACCATCTGAGCAATGTCTTCAGCCAGCTTCCAAGTCTCACAACAAAGTCTGAAGCACTGACACACTGCAGCTGGCACCAGTAGAAGCACTCACGGAAAAATGTCAAGTCTCCCACTGTGACCAAAATCTTTCCTCAACTGTGCCACTGTAGTCACTGCGGGTTCTGAGCGTAAACACACCGACACAGAGAGCTGTATTTGCAAGAGTTACCACTGAGCTACTCCAAAGAGTCTTTCACATAATATACTTCAATGACCAGCCATTCACAGGAACAGAACTGTTACCACCTGACAAAAAGGTTTTCCAACCCCAACAATTCAAGTAACAAAGCTGGGTTCACATAAATCTCTTTCTGGGCAAGTGTTCAACCATTAAGCTGCTTTCTGAATTGTGTGTGTGTGTGTGTGTGTGTGTGTGTGTGTGTGTGTGTGTGTGTGTGTGTGTGTGTGTGTGTGAGAGAGAGAGAGAGAGAGAGTTTCCTTAGCTTTCTGTCACTCTTAATATCTCTATTTAAAAATGTCTGTTGACCAAATGGACGGAATAAAAAAAGCATGTCAGACTGCTGCAGTTAAGCGGTGCTTTATAAATGTGCTGGTACCAGCAGATGCTTGTTGATGTGATCATTGTTCAGTTAGGAAAGATGATGATGTTCCACTGATCGATCCACGTGTTCCATTTGGAACCCACTTCTCCCCTCGGGCCTGCCGCTCACTGTTTACACCTGCTTTGTCTGCTCATATGATTTCTATCTAGGCCAGCCGCTGGGTAACTATTTATAGCACCTGTGTCTGGCGCACATCAGCTGGCCAGACCTCTGCGGACAAGGCTTACATCCCTTCAAATTAACAGTGACACATGACCGGAACGTGTTGGAGACCCCGAGTGGTTTGGCAAGTCCATGTGTGGACACACACTCCAAGCTTAAAGCTCTGAAGGCAAACCAAACGTGTTATTCTTAATGTGTGTGTGATTACGGCTTCATGATTCCCTTTGGCAAGTGTTTTATTTCCACCAACAAATGGAGCATGATTTCAGGCAGCATGCCGGTGAAACTCACCTGCCAGCTTATTTCAGGAAAATCCCTGCGCTTTCAAAGGGAGCAGCCCACACTGAGCCAGTGGAGATGACAGCATTGATTATATCGGAGAGATGTGAGGAGTCGGAGCGGAGGAGGGCTGCGACTCGCTTCCAGGTTTCTGGGAGAAACAGGCGCGCAGCTGAAAAATCCACTGCCTCTGTGTTCGACACAGCAGAGTGCAAGAGGGCGCCGCAGCTAATGATACCTTCAGCTGATGAACCTACATGCTCTGATATCCAGCGTCCTGTTGATAAGCCTCCAGGACTGTGGTGTCTGAAACAATTGCATGGTTATTGGTGTTGCAGCTGACACAGACATGGGGAATTCAAGTGGGCAGTACTCTGTGATAACAAATTAACTGGCTATAAGCGGCCTCTGTCACATGCTGTCACACATTTAGTCCTGTGGATCACCTCCACTGAGGCTCGAAAATATTTCAAGTGTGAGTCATATATTTTGGCATTTAGTAATTGAATTGTCCTCTCATATTTTTGTAGCCAGTTTCCCTTATCGTCGGATGAACTATTATCCGATATACTCCAGCTTTTTATCCCCATGATATGTAGTTCTGGTACTGTTTTTTTTGTATATATATATATATATATATAAATTCATTTCAATCATCTCATTTTATATTTTCATATTGGGGTGGGATTCGTTTAAAAAAATAATTCATCTCAGTTAATCGCAGTTTAATGGTATCAGAATATTTGCCACAAGAAGCCACATTTTTCCATTTGAATGAATTTGGTATATTACTGAATCAAATGATGGACCCATACATACATTTAAACAACAAAAAATTGTTTATTTTGCATTACTTCGACAACAGCACAATAAATCACGATGGTGGCTATATTCTGCTCTTTTAATGTCTTGAAAATATTTGTATAAGAATTTCAATTTATAAGTATTTCAAATACATTCAGAGTAGTTGAAACCCTGGCCATTGTGTAGCAAAAAACATCCCTGAACAGAAGTAAACAGATGCTTTTGTTTGCTTTTGTTCAGGGATTCCTCCATGTTTGTTGTTGTTGTTGTTATCATCCATGTATTTTTTTCTCTCTTTAGAATTATCTTTAGAAAAAGTGTTGCTGTGCCTTGGACTCATTCCTTAACTAACAAAACAACACTTTCACCAAGACAATGAGCACAGTGATTTAAACATTGCTGTCAAAGTAATGACGTTCATGAAGTCCAAAACACTTTGAGTCACCATTGTAAAAACACAAGTAATGAGCACTTTATATTGTCTTTGAAAGACTAGCTGAGCTGTGATATTTCCTGAAAGATTGACTGGCGATGGATATGCTGCCAACTAGGCAAACTGAATTTGTCTGCTCGGTCAAGACACAAATCTTCTGAGTGTGTGTGACAAGAGCAGTGGCTTCCTGAAAACAGTGAAGCTGTGTTGCAGCCTCCACTGGCTGCTTCCTCCCGAGAGAGCATGTTAAGAACTCCTGTGAAGTCGATCACAGAAGAACCTTTGGCTGACACAATATCGGATTTTGAACCAGTCTTTGAGCTGCATTAGGTAACACATTACTCTTCTCAGAAGTAGAACAGAAGAAAGTGAGCTCTTGGATCTGTCATTTGATCACAGCCTCCTCATGAAGTTAACCTTTGGATCCTCTATGTCACGCAAGGCCTCCTTTGTGCCACAAACCCAGAACAAAGAAACACTGCAGCTCCTTCCTGCTTCCAAAATGATACTCAGTGTCTCATTTGACATCTCTTCTCACCCAATACAAGTTTGAGTCTGTTACAATGCCAACGTTGGCTGTTTTTTTTTTCCTCAAAAGTTTGTCGACCTTTAGTATGAGGTACATATATCAGTTATCAACCATTACATCCAACAAAACTGTTTCCAACTGTGGTTGGCAACAACTGGAAAATTTTTATCATTTTGGTCTCAGTTTTAATATTAAATTAATATAAAATTTTAAAACTTTTATAGGGAGGGTTTTTGTTGTTCTTATTTTGTTTTGTTTTCTTCCAGTTTTGGCATGGTTTTGTCTTCTAGAGTTTATAAGATATAGAACATTCCAGTGCTGGAACAAAATTCAAGTGCATTTCAAATGTTCAGTTCCTGATCTAAAGGCACTCTTTGTCTTTCAAAGGGTCATTTGAACTGCTCAACAGAGCCTATCATTTGCCCCGTCTGATGCAGTGAAAAGCCACTTACCGGTGACATCATTTCTGGCCTAGAAGGGCTTGAGAGATGCGGTCGTGGTCTGCAGGACAGAGCCTTGAGGGATGAGGTGACGGAGCTTGACAATATGCAGGTGACATTTCAGTACAAGTAACATCCGACTTGCGACCTGCTCGACTTACGTCCACTTGTACTTACAGCCACGGCCAGCAGATGCTTATTTTTCTTTTAATTCAATGTCTGGCACCGCAGCACGTAGCAGCCCGGCATCGCGTACGACAGTTACAGCGGCACAGCATCCCAGCCATCTACCACTACAGGAGCACCTATCACCCTCGAGTCATATTTTGAATGGCATTCAACTTACGTCCAATCTGACTTACGACTGGTTGGTCGGATCCGATCCCGGTCGTAAGCCGGATGTTACTTGTAGTGCTCGGAAGCGTGGCATGATCTCAGCGGAAGAGGCTGATCAGGGTCAGAATAAAGTGAGAAGACAGCTTGAATAACCACTTTGCCACTAAACGGCAAACTTAAAACTTTGACTCGTCCCTGTCATTATTAAGAATAAACTATTCTTAGTCATTTTTTGTCTGTAAATCTGTCTCCACTCAGCGTCTCGAGGAGTCAGTATTGTGTGTCGCTGCTTGTGTGTGTCAGACAGAAGCATCTTAAAATCCTGGTCATTCGGAGCTGTCGCAGAGAAACTTCCCGATGCCTTGCCTCGGCCCCCAGGGCAGGAACCCAAAAAATAATGGTGCCTGTCATTTCCTTCCACCATGGTCCCAATTACCTGGTTGATGCGGCGCCTCTTCAATCTCAACACAAGGTAGTCCACACAAAATAAACCCACTCCTTTCTCAGGCCTCCTCTAAAGGGAGGAAACTGCAAGTTTATTTATCTTGATTCAATTTCATGGCTCCAAATTAAAAGCGCAGAAATAATGGCCCCCAGTTCCGACACACAATAGTGTATTACAAATGCAATTAAAAATGAGATCTTTTATCACCCTTTGCAAAGCAGTATCATATTTTATGATTGTTTTAAATATTGGATTAGAACTGGTAGTGTTGTCGGAGTCAAACGTTTAAATCTGACTTACAAACCTGATTGTTTGTTGAGAAAATTCAATTCCTTATCCTGTTTGAAATGAGCTGTATCATGGAATCCAACACTGTATTAAATAAATCTGTATTTTAATACAAGGACACACCCAGATACCAATTATACCATGGCCTAACTTCATACATCTATATTCTTCTGCTTGTTCACTCAGTGTTCAGATCCACAGAGGCCCAGACTATTGGAGCCACGACCACTCGAAGGGACTCTATTTTGATCTCATGTATGATTCATGTGTTGAACTGTTCTATCCTGAGGAGCTTCCATTTTTGAATCCATGCCATTTTAGTTCTTATTCTGCTCCCAAGTCCTGTAATTCATGAGTGAGAACATCCACACGACTGCCTCACGGGACTGAAGCGTGAATTGAATCTGTGTTTCAATTTTGACATCACAACTGTATGAAATCATGTAACAACACATATCTGTCTAAGAATCTTCAGTTACAGATTTTACATAATGTATTAAAAAAGCAAAGGGTGATGAAAAAAAGGAGGCAGTTACTTTGGGTTTATACTTAATTTCAAATCGATATGTGGTGGAGAAAACAGTCAGAGGCCTGCCAATCCAGGACTTGACAAACCCACCAACACAGTCTCGCTCTCAAGGCATCATGTAGTTTTTATTTTCATCTCTTTACATTATTTACATTGTAGCGTCTCAATGTAGGAATACAAGCTTTGAATGAACACAAATGGAATTAAATAAGAAAAAAGGGGGGAAATAACTCAAAACACTTTCAATATTTTAGATTCCTCAAAACAGCCACCCTTTGCTTTGTTTACTGCTTTCCACGATTTCTCACAATGAGCTTCATGAGGCCATCACATGAAATGGTTTTCCAACAGGTGACTACATCATGAAGCTCATGAAGAAGACAGAAGGTTTGCATTGTGCACTGTGTAAAATATAAAACATATTTACAGTTGTAACCTTTTTTGCCATACATCTAAGTGAAGTCTTCAGTATGCAACCACAATGTAGGAAGTAGTATAAATAAACAGTGAAAAAACACTGAATGAGATGGTCTCTCCTAACTTTTAGCAGTTAGTGCACATCAAGAAACATCTGACGTGTGGTTATCATGCGAGCTTGTCTCCCCAACGTGTTCCCATCCTGTCTTCAAGGTTGAGGCAAGGAGGAGGCTTTTTTTTTTTTTTTATGTCGCAAATGCCGCAGAAATATTGGATTCAAGTGAAGTGAATGTGGGCGGCACAGTGGTGCAATGGTTAGCAATGCTGCCTCTCAGCAAGAAGGTTTAGGGTTCCAGCTCTTTCTGGTGGAATTTGCATGTTGCCCCTGTGCCTGCGTGGGTACTCCGGTTTCCTCCCACGGTCTAGACTAAGTTATTTGGACACTCTAAAGTTGCCCCAAGGTGTGTGTGGATGGTGTGTGTTCCCTGCGATGGACTGGCGACCTGTCCAGACTCTATTCCTGCCTCTCGTCCAATGATCTGTGATGCACAATATTCTATCAAGAACAAACTGCCTCAGGTTCAGTATATATATTTAAAAACTAGCAGGAAATGTCCCTTTTATTGCAGCTCTCATAATATCCTCCAACAATTGTGTCACATGAAAACAACTTTCCAGCACGAGTCCTTGCGTGCAACCCCACCTGGCTCAGCGCACGGTGGGTCACAGGCTTAGCAGTTTTTCAAAATGCTTCCTTGTGAGCTGTGTCATATCTGTAAATGTACCCAGGAGAAGTAGGGCAGCCTCTCGGGCCACATGGTCGATGTGGTCAATAACGCTACTGACATCCCCTCCACACTAACCGCCCCGCTTCAGCCCATTACAATCCACCAGCATAGCGAGGAATGGATTAGACTGCAGCAATCTGGGCCATAAAATCATCATTGCCACGCTGCAACTGGGGACCACTGGTCAATACTTGGCTCACACGAATACTGTGGCCAACTGTGGCACACATCATGGAAAAGAAGTAACGCAGATCCCTTCTCACGCTCAGTTAGCGAGCCGTGCTGAAACATTGTTTTAATTTGCAGAGCCACATAGTTATGTTGGCTCGTATCAGCGCTCCAGTGAAGCGTCTTTCAAGCTCAGTTAGCTTGTGAGGATTTAAAGAGCGTTCCAGAAACAGAAGTTGTTTGTCGGCTTTGATAAATGGTATGATAAAAGGAAAAGAGTTGTGAACTTCAGGGTATCAATGTACTGTGGTTCTAAACTATGGGGCCGAGACCCATGGTGGAGCCCTGAGCACCTTTTAGAGGGCCGATAAAAGTATTTTGTTTTACACCTGTGGACTGTGAAGGTCACGAGACGCTCAGCCTTAATACACTTGCCACATGTGGTGACAGTAGTGTGTCATTGAATTGACTTGACAGCTGCAAATTTGTGATAGTTGCCAACTATGGAGAAGCTCTTGAAAAGAACAATGAAATTATGACGCACCCTGACTGTAAATATTGTTCATTAAAGCAGTTTTTACAGTTATTAGAAAAATTGGTGGCAATGCATTAATTTACACTTTACTTTTATCTTCTTTAATTTATATTTTGATAAATATAGAGTAACCTTATTTCACAGTATTTAGACATGGTTTTATTATGTTTATTTTACTTGGAATTTTATTCAGGAAATGTACAGTTTTTCCAAATTGGATCATATTTTTTTCTTTTTTTTCTTCAGTAAATTTCATGAACATGACTTACACCTGCTTCTGCTACTGGTGGGACTTTTTGATGACAAATAAATATCTCTGTGTCATGTCATTTCACAAGGTTTTGGTTTGTCCATGTATAAGTGGATTAAATATTGTTATTGAACACAAATGATATCAAGAGTAATGAATCAGTTCTATTCCTTGAATGGGTCCCGAGCCCATTTGCTATGAGAAAAGTTGAGCCCCAAGATCATAAAGATTAAGAACCCCTGCTAAAGTCCCACCTCGGAGGGGGTGAAGTGTTCTCTTAGAGTTCTCATTGTCATCTCATACAGGTCATGGGATGCTTCCAATCCTGCTCAGCCGCGCCTGCATTCATTCTGCTTACATAATGGGGATGGACTGTTTCCATAAGTTAGCAGTACAGTAACATACCTATACCATACATACAAGTGCAGTGACGTCTAATTCAAGAGTTACCACTATCTTGTGTGTAATTTTGGCTGGTTTACAGTGATCTACTGTATTATTGTATGGTATGGTCCTTTTGAAAGTGTTCTTTTGTTAAAGGCTGCAGAGAAGACCTGCTCTGTGAGGCACTGGCAAAGAAAACCAATAATAATAACAAATAATAATGTTAATAATTTAGATATCAAGCGTACAGCCATGCTCGCTACTGACCAGATGGTTTTTACTTGTGCAGCCAGATGCCACTTCATACACATAACAGCCAAATGTGTTCCAGTCAGTAAATTGATATGTAACGGTGCTTCAGTGAAATGTTTCATCTGCGCTAAATCAACTTGATCTCCATTGCTTGTTTGCATGGGTTTTGCCCTGAATATTAAATGTGTTTAGTTGTTGATATTGTGCTACTAAAACAAGTAAAAAAAAAAACTCAACGTCAAACACCTTCATTTATTTAAACATGTGCCATTGGGAATCAAAACATTAGAGGGGTGTATGACCCCTCATTCCGGGCACTGGGAGAGGTCCAGTTATGGGTTTGCAATGTTTGTGGGGTCAGAAAGTACGAGAGAGCGCGATCAAGTTCGATGCATGTTGTTAGTCTGTATTTCGTCATGTATTACACATTCAGAGAGTATCAGTTTCGTATAATGACTTAACAATGTGAAGGCTTCCTGAAGTTGCCCAACCAGTTTATATATTTTGGACAATATGTTGAATGGACCCAGTGGTTTCTTTGTTTCATCTTCCACCTTGCATCCAAGCAGGTAGCATTTTCAGAAATGTGCTGAATCTAATTTGTGGAGTGGTGTTTTGCTGTGGGCATTTTCAGGGTCATAAAAACCGGACAAAGATGATGCAAAATATCTGACAAAAATGACACCAAAATAGGCAGCATTCTCCCGTTGCGTCTTTTATTTCTGAACCTTAGTCCTGGCTGACTGGCTGTTATCTATCATGTGTTTTGTGGCCCCCACAGTAGGAAGTATTTAATGTTTCATACGTACAATGGTGAGACAGCCGATCATGACTGTGTTTTCTTGAATCAGCACGAGAAAATATGTTCGCTCTCGCTATTTAAATGTGAACCTTCAGGCTTAAATGGAACATTTCCTAACATGGATATACAGTGAGACTTTGCACACAGTGGGAAGAAAATATATCTAGCAACTGACTTTGCACCCTTGAATAAATCTGACCATGACAATTATAAATAAATAAATAAATAAATAATTTATTTATTTAAAAGAAAAACAAGTACATTAAGTGTCTTCCAAGATTCATCATAGCATTCAAGGGTCGCCATTTTAACGCTCCCTGTTGACTAATAATTTCTCTGCATGAAGAACCCAGAGAACATAAATGTTTTGGTGAACCATAATAACCTTGACAATTGGACCTTGAGACAAACTCACGACTGACAAAGTCAGCAGGCCACTGAATGTGACCTTGGGCCTGATGAGTGACAGCATACTCTTGGACACATTTAGTAGTATCAACCAACGTGTCCCCTGTGATGGATGAGGTTTACTTCCTTGAAGAGAGAAGCTGTATCGTCACCATCATCAGTCTGTACACTCCTGACTCAGCTTCACAAAGAGAAAAATGTATTTTCCGAAATAGTTGTGGCTTAAATTCCCTCTCTACTTGTTAGCATAAGTTGAGTATGTTCTGTAACAACTGGTAAAACATTTTTTTCCATTGACAAATGTTGACTCATCGAATGTTTTCTCTCTCCGGTGGTGAAGTGCAGCCTTTATTGACCTTATGCACCAGTGAACTACAGTTTGCTTTATTCCAAATGACACACATAATGGTGAGATCTCTGGGAACAAACCGACCTTGACGATGAGTTAGTTATTATCCACCCTGCTCTAATTTAATGCATCATTGTTCCTCCAACTGTGCATGGTAGAAGTACATGTAGCTCAGGCAATTAATTGAACAATAAAACAAAATTGTTATTTTTTTAATTGAATTATTTATGTTTGTTGTTGCAGGGTTACTTTTTAATATACATTAGGGTGAGCCTTGTTTTTTGTTTGTGTTTTCTGGATCTAGTGGAAGGAGAAAAGTAAATACTTGTACAACTAAATAAATAATATAATTATTGCTTTGCCTTAAAGTTTCATGTCTTTCAAATGTTCCTCATTATAAACCATCATTATCTGCTTTTTATAATTTTATCCCGGAGCCCAGATGTGTTATTTTCCCACTCGCTCTCTTGAGAATCTCTCTTGACTTGAGATTAGAAAGCTGATCATTGTTCCACTTCACATCTGACAGAACATTTCTGACTGAAATGTTACACGGATTAATAGTTCTGTAGAGTAATAATATGATTGACAGCGATCGGCAAATTTAAGTAGGTTAGGCTTCTGTTAACGTGATCAGAAACTCACTCAGATTGTTGTGAAGGTCGCAACATCCAGCTGTGGGTCTCTCTTGACATGTTCTGTTCTAAATGTGTGTCTTTGCTGCCAGCCCAGATGGGACCTGATGCTCCTTCTTCTCTCATCGGGACCATTAGTGTCAGAGTTTACTTTTCAGTTGGTGCATCCACCCATTTGTTTACATCTCCTGTCCGCCCACATCTTTGCAGCCGAATCCCATGTGTGTGTGTGCATGTGCGTGCGACGGAGGAGACGAATGGCATGATGACAGAGACAGCAGGCAACACATTGAAATACTACACCACGACGCACGACTGTTCAGTGGAATGTGACCGTTGTGAAAGTGGCATCAGTGCACTGGTCTCTGTCCATTAGAGAGTCTTAGCATCGATTCATCTGCTCCGGCTGTGTTCAGTACATTAAGAAGTGAAATAATTTTCACGAAAATATCACTCTTCACTGACTTCTTTTTAACCCCTCGATTTGAGCTGTTGAATCCCCTTCCATCAGTTTGTATTCTTTCAAACACAAAACAGTCATTTTTAGCTCCTCCTGCAATATACAGTATTGCCGGACTTTGCATCATTATTGAAAAATATGAATAATTGTAGAGACTTGCTGATGCAACTGTCTGGACAAGGGTTGGCTCACCCCAGCTCTGATACTCTTGCGACATATCTTGAATGAGCTATTGCAGAGCAAATGAGGTGGCTGAGGAAGTGGAAGGCTCATTATGCCCGAGGACAGTTGTGCGACAATGTTTCCAGCGCAGGGGCAAGAACATTTTGAAATTATTGGAGGTTAACTAAAAGGATTTTTTTTTCTTGCTGTCCTAGTTAATGCTTTAATAGGGACAGCAAGGACATCTGGCTTGAGTATTGCATGAAGTTCATAGTGGTGCTGTTGTCAACATTTAAAGACGATTTTGTGGTGCAGGCCAAAGAGACCCGGGAGGTTGTAATTTTAGAGAAAAGAAATCCACTTTGACAGTTTAATTCTTTGTTGATGTCACACGATAATTATGCTTCTTCATGAACTGATTCCAGAGTTCACTTATTCATGACACCCAAATCGAGTGTGTCCTCAAGGTATTTTGTGCAAAGATGAGGTTGTTGGGGTCAGCAGCAGCAGTGGGAACCAAACCAAAACATGGAGCTCCAGCTGAATAGATGGAGATGCTGTGTTTGTTTAGGAACGGCAGCGTGGAAGCATCACTGCTGGCAGAGTTAATTTTCTGCATAGCTGAGCACTGAAAGGAAAAGTGTGTGGCGCTGCAGCAAGGTAGTAAGACAGAGCATCACTGCAGAATTTCAGGAGTGTTCTTTGACAGGTTCTAGATGCCCGGAGGTCTTAACAGCTGGGCTGCCTTCTCACAGTTTCCTTTGATTCTCCAGACAGTGTCGCGAGTTAAGTCAAGGTAGCTGTCAGAGATGTTTGGGAAGACTTTCTGACTTTTCCTTTTCTAATGTGAGTTTTACGCCTCAGAAAAAAATGTACCACAGTGGGTCTGTCATTTATTTTTATCCATGCCGCCAGATGAAAGAGCACCCAAAAAAAAAAAAAAATTGGTCATTAAGAAACGACGCTCCACTTCCAAAAGGAAGTTTTTTATCGAAAATGTTTAACCATAAATCTCTCCTGCCAAAATGAAGTAAACAATATACACTTCAATTCAAGATGGTGTTTATTTTCTTTTATGTTATCATCCCATATTTGCCACACATTCTGAGTGATGTACGTTGATTAATTTTAAAAAACAAAAACAATAAAAAATAAACTAAAAACCATTTCAAAAGTACTGCGTTGATAATGGACTTGTCAATGTCTTGCATTGACTTGTACAGATTAAGTCAAAATAAATAGCCTTGGAGTCACTTGGGTCTTTGGCCACTTAATAGGTTTGAAAGCGTATCGACAAAGTTGTCAATTTGTGTCCTTGATAGGGCCAATCCTCGGCGGAATTGAATGGCCTTGCCGGGACGTGTTGTGACCAGCTTGTTGCCTGCCATATGAATCGCTTCTGAAGCCAGTGCGATAACAATACTGACATTGAGGATTTTTCTGCAGCAAATACTCCTCAATCAATGTTATATAAACATAAAACTCAAGCGATGGCACCATGCGAACGCTTAGATAAGTGCTGCATTATTCAGAAGCAGCTGTCCCGCTCACCTCTAACTGGCTGTGACCTGTGTCCTCTGAGGACCAGAACGTCTCCTCCATTGTCCTTACTTGTGGTTATTTATTGAGGCAGACTGCAGGACCTCAAGCTCGCTGTAGAGCCTCCAAACTGGTGCTATAAATGCTGCTTCATAAACTTGCTTGCTTTGCGGCTGTTAGCCTAGGTCGAGCAATAAAAGATCGGCTCATTCTACGAAGGCTCTTACCACATGTTGTCTGTGGAGAATATTTCACTGAAGAACTATTTATCAAGCTGCTCTTGACCAGAGTCAATTGGACTTAACTCTATATCCCAGAAGATTTTTAACAGTACCAGGATATAAAGTTGATCATGTTTCAATGCAACCAAGCTGTTTTCCCAATAGTGTGCTTATTTGTGGGACAGATTTGGAAATACTTCCAGACTGCTAAAAGAATCAACAGATGAGGTGGGCAGCAGACAGAAGGCACTTTTCTCTGTATTCTTTTCTGTACGTTGACAAATATGTAGCGAGTTCCTTTATGGTCATTTGCACTGGGTGTCTTTGATGCTGTTTGCTGGCTTAATCTTCCAATGTGATCCTTCTTCATCGGATATCCTCGAACACTTACATGTCAACATCAAAGTCACCTCGACTCCCTGTGTCCAAGTTAGACATTTATACCATTGTTCTTTCAGAAGAACAGACTGTACACCGGTTTATTTATGACCACTGTGTCACTGCATCAAGGTTTATCTCCCCCCCTCTGACATCAGAACTATAAGAACAAAATAGTAGCGGTTACCGACTGCCCTCACATTTGCAATAAACCCGCTCAAAAACAGACTTTTGGTTCAGTGGCGTCCCCTATGTCTTGCTTGGTCACAGCACTAGTAAACCCACAGTCCCTTGTACACTTGACAACCACTTGTGTTGTGGCAACCAGCTCTCATGCAAGACTGGCTGTAAAACCCTGATGTGGCATATGGGTGAGGTTGTGCTACTGTACCGACTTACTGGAGGGAAGATGGGAGCACAGCGTCCTCTTTAATGAATGCTTGCCAAAGTGCACTTCTGTACCCAGTCTGTAGTTACACACACGTACTAATGCTCGTATATGAAGTCAAACCAATGTGACTAGCAGTGAAGCAACTCACCCGACCCCTGATGCCCCTTCAGGGCTCAAGGTTGATGGGCCCAAAATAATAACAAATAACAAAAGAGATCAAATACCGTACCACAGAAGAGGAAGACTGAGGAGCAGTCAGTAGAGTGAGAGTGTGTTGAACAGGCTGGTTTCTACGTCATGTACCATTCTTGCTGTCCTAGCAAATTTGCAGCAATTTCAACCCTGAGGCGAGTCATAGTTCATCTCAATCAAACTCTTGGTCTTTATTTACCTTATCATGCAATGTAATTTTCAAAAAACAGTTTCTCATTCTAGTGTCCCCTCCATGAATAAACACTTTGATGTGCACAGCAGGTGGCTCTGTACTGTCTCTCTGTACCGGATTGTATATTTTGGCATGTACAGACAAAAATATGACCTGTAAACATCGTATTTCTACTGCATTCACTGGTCACGTGAGAATTATCCAGTAGGTACAGTATCGTGTTATTGCTTTAATCCTCCTCACTCTGCTTTGACTTGACTGTTCCTCTGCCAAGGTTATGTTTTTGTTGTCTGTCTGTGACCAAATAAGCTACCAATGAATTCATTCTGGGAGTGTGCTAGAGGCCCAGATAGAATTAGGAAGGTTTTAAGAAACCGTCATACGCCTCGAACTGCTGCTGCTCTTGTGCCTTGATTCATTCAGAACTTATTGTTACTCCTCGTGACATGTAAACTTTGCCATGCCCATCATTCACTGAACTAAACCTATTTTAATCTGACAAGATTAACGTCTTTTAACGTCATTTTTGGTTTGCTAAATTCAATTTTGCCGAGTCCCCTGTAGTTCAAGAGGTTCACACTCAAGTTTTCCATTTTCATTTTGACGTTCAAGTCTTTAAAGCGAGATATAATATCAATCTTGTATGAAATAATTCAATGTAATTGAGCTTTATTGTATTTTTGGTCATGATTTTCACCTCACAGATATGGCTTTGTTTTGATTGTCAAAATGCATCCGATGGGGGAGACCAGATAAATGAGCAGTGCCCCGTTCCTGCTTAAGAACAGGGCATAAGTTTAGCTTCATATGATGCCAGATATAAACTTTATCCTGTAAAAACATTGATATATTCACTCCCGATTTGATAAAAAGCATGAAATAGCCTTGCAATCTTTATGTGGGAGGTTGATGCAACAGCGATGAGATAACCTGAACACAGGTATAGAGAGGCGTTCTGTTGTGGCTGCTTCCACAGACAATCCTCCCACACGCAAACTACAAACATGTACAGTCATAAAGATGCTTTCACACACTTGCCGTCACTTAAGAGTTGAGCGGAATATGATGAGGGAATATTATGCAGAGCACAAAACCGCTCCTCTGACTGTTTTGTGTAGCTGACGGATCCGCCTGCAGTAGCACGTCCTGGAGAGGTGAGCGCATAAATAAAGATGGTGGGCAGCGAGGGCGCCTGCTGGTTGGAAAGAGCCACCCACTGATATATTGTATGTGTCACTAGCGTGGCCCCTGCTGTTCCCCAGAACAAACCTTGTAGATTTGTGACTGTTAGATGATGGAAGCTGGAGGCTAATCCAAGTCAGCCATTAGAGTTGCTCTCTGCTTTTAATGTGGCTGTAACTGTCACTTCGGGACCTTCAGATGGCTTTTTCAAATGATTCATGAACACGTTTAATGTACTCTGTCATGTGAGTTCTCTCTTTTGTTGTGTATAATGATAGTAAATATATGTTTATATGGAATGAGAGGTGTTTTACGCTTAATATATGTGCATATAGCTCAACTTTGTGCAGAATCCGCTTGAATACAATCTAAAAAAATAGTAGAATTTTTCCTGCAACTCTGACTAGTATTGTTATACTTAAGTGCAGGGGTGTCGGACGTAAGGGCCACAGTGTCTGCATGTTTTTGTTTCAATCCAATACAGTACATAACAGTACCTAAGCCGAGCGGCTAATATGAAGATAAAGAGTATATTTGTCGCTAGAAATGTGATCAAATCACATTTTCATTGTTTTAAAATCTTGCCATTTAGAGCAAAAATAGAAGGGATTTCCGCCATGTTTTGTGTTCAGACAGGAGAGAAACATGTCAGTCAGTGACCAAAGGCATGTTTTTCCTGCGACAGTGTAGTAAAAACACATTACAGCCCACAATGCTGGTTTTCCACTCTGTGACATCACCATTTTGAGCCCCATTGCTATGCTGAAAGCTATGTCAATGTTGTTATATCATTATAGACAAGTTCTTACACAGAGGAACTTTAAGCTAAAGTGTATCAAATGCAGATTAAAACTTTTTGCGTTATTCAGGTACAGCATATAAAACATAAACAACAACCTTGTTTTCATGTATCCTTTACCGCTGCAGTTACCTTTGTGTCACTGGAATCTCAATTTTTCTCACAACCTATTCATAGTCAGTTGACTGCTTAACATATTGCAGTCATTTTATAACATGCAGTTCTTGTTATCACCATTGAACATATAACGTTGAAAGCAAAAGGTCCAACAAAACCAACAAAAAAATAGGTTTAGGACTCAGGGTCCACCATGTCAGCACCAACACAGTCATTGTCGCATTGGAGGAGACAGCAAGAGTGGGAAAGAAATTCACAGCAGTGAGTGCCATTTGTGACGATGACTGAAGCCATATAAAATGAATTGCTTGCCCTTAGTTTGAAAATTCAGCAATAGGTCAGCAGGCATAATGTTGACCTCCTATTGTGCAATAACCTCCCCATCTGCTACAATGTTTCTCTTTTTGTTTGTTGGCAAAGTTTACATATAGGTCATTCGATTATTCTGTTTTCTGTTTCGCACTTTACTTACTTGCACTTACTTTGCAATTGTTTGATCCGGACGACAAGCAACGACATTTTGTTGCCAAGGTCTCACTGCTGTGTTTTCTTTGGGCAATGACAATTAATTATTCGCTCAACGGGAGGCCATGCTACCAGGTGTATTCTCGTGTCCTTACCGTACAGATCTCTCCTGCGTTTCCCACTGGTTGAAGGCAGCAAGGGAGACCTTGGCCAACTGGCTTTAGAACTTCTTGTTATCAGTCTCTGAAAAAAAGAGTCACCCTAGGGCGTGTTGGGAAAGTTGAGTTTTCAAATTCAGTTTTCAAACTATCTGTATGGTCAGTATGGTCAGTGTAGAACCACAGCAAATGTTTTGTCACTCTAAACACTCAAATGTGCTGGATTCCATCGCCAGATGAAATTCTTGAACCTTCACATTAGCATTTAGGGAACGGCTTTTTCCCCATTGTTGTCCATTCCGTCCACACTCGTAGCAGCTGCAGCTCTCACCCCTGCAGTATATGCTCAAATACATGAGGAAACACATGTTGATGCACTATTGTTCAGTGGCGTGTTCAGGTACAACACTGCCCACGGGACCATAAGAAATGGAAGAAAGTCAGCGATGAGCTGCTCTGTGTGAGGCACTAGTTTTCTAAAACTTGTTGACGGAATAATTCCACAACCATCACAATGTCATGTTATCAATAGCCCAGAACATCTATCAGTGAATGGCCTACACAAGAGAGAAAATGCTTCAGAATATGTTCAGTCCACTGTCTGCCTCCCCTTGCTGTCTCTTAACTAACTTCTATTACTGCTGTAATTCCATCTTCCTGCTCTCTCAGGAACCAGGCAATTACCTCTCCTCTGCTTTTTACATTTTCTCAGATACTTTGTGGTCGCCTGGCTCAGATCCGAATGGTAAGCTAAGCACCATCAACAATTAGTCATGGAGCAGGCTTCGTCGTAACAGCTGGCGCCGCATGACACTGTACACCGTCAGATACAATGAGTGTTAAAACAGCGCTTGTCTTCTGTCTCATTCACTTTGTCTTTCGTCAACATGAAGTCATTTGTCCTGCCCTGTCGAGCGGCGTGGCTTCCTCTGCTGGCTCCATCCGAACCGAGTGATAAAGACTTCAGCTGCGCCTGCTGAAACATGAGTAAAGTCTGCAGCCTCACCGCTTATTTAACAACAAGCACCACTTGTGACTAAGCGTGTCCTATTTCATGTCATCTGTCTTTTTTTCGCCCTCTCCGTGTAAATTAACATAAGTAAAAGAGGACTCTCTGCGCCGGAGGTGATTTTAAATGACCACTGCTGATAAGGCGTTGGATGGAGGAGACATAGGAGGGAGGACAGGTGGGAGGTAGTTTGATGAATGAACTGGTGTGAGAGAGGGAGTCAGGTGGCTGACTGATCCATGACCTGACGCTTTGCACGACTTCACTGTTCATCACCGGTGTGAAGCCCTCTTCATGATTTGAACGGAATTCTGAGCAGGTGGTTAATAACTAAGCTCTGGATCACACGTGTGACTCGTGCGCAAGAGCTCCACAACACGTCTTAGAACTCCAGGACAAATGAATCAAATGAATGAATCATGCTCCGGGAAAAAATCAATGGGACCTCTAATTCATGGTTCCTCCATGGTTGGTCTGGTGAACAGAAAGCAATTACAGCAGATTAATAGTGCAATAACCAAGTTGCAACAAAATGCCGTCGTCAGCAGTCGGTTTATCCAGCCCCTCTAAAATGACTGTGTGGGATCACAACCATTTGCCTTCCAACTTTTGATTTGTAATTGTCTGGGAACTTTGTGCTTTGCTGCTTCAGCTGAGGACATTTTTGTGGTAAATGCACAACTGCATTTCAAGAATGGTGGGACTGGCACGGGCAGGATTTTTGTTTATCTGAGATCATTTCACATCCCGGTACTTGTCTTTACTATGTCCAACCTCAGATGTCGCGATACGTGCCACCCTTTATTGAGGTGCTTCCTCAATAAAACCAACCCATCCTCCCATATTGACGCCAGGAAAGTGGACTTTACATGTAGAAAAGGGAACCGGAATCATCATAGTGAGTCTCTCAGACTCGTGTTAATCGTGAACTTAGATGATTTTAAATGATCATAAGTTCATTACATGCCAACCATGTTTGTTGCTTGGCGGCCTCGTATATTTGTGCAGATAACTACTAATCAAACATCAATCTCAGTCATTCGACAGGAGGGCAGTAAGTGTCGTCATTGCTCTTTGATGATTCCTGCCTTCTCTTTTATCTTATTAAGGCTTGGCTGCATCTTATCGCAATTGTTTGTACTGTTGTCCGTTTCGGAACTGAAAATTGTTTTGGATGAAGCTCGGGAAGCAAAAGTTGGTCCTGATCATGTGTTGCATTAGTCTTAATAATAAAGGTGCTGTATGATTATTGTGACATGCAAAATATTTTCGTCTCTGCCCTGTATTTATTCATTGTTATTAAAAGCTATTTCTATCCATCATCACTATTTTTACTTCTTGATATGCCATTCCATTGCCTGCCACGTGTCACTGTCCTCTACTACCATCACTCACTCCGAAGGTCAGATGCTAGTTAACATGCTACAGTACGCCATAACTGAAACGCTACAGCCGTGTATTTTTATTTATATTCATTACAAATCAAATCTAACACAGCCATTAAAGCTTTTTCACACAATGTATTTATTTAATGGTGTGTATGATTGTGCATAATGAACTGCTAAACAGTGTTATGGTGCCCAGTTTAGAGAGGACCAGTGACATATTAATGCTGTGATAAAATATTGCCTCCATTTTTGTTTGTTCTTTTTTCCTCACCTCCGTGATGCAGAAGTCCAGTAGTTGTTTTATGGCTGCTATATTGTGGAGCCACACATTTGATCCTAAGTAAGACATGTATTTATAGACCAATGTCTTAAGTGTTTTATTGGCTTTGTGAGCATGGCGGGACCTATGTTCAGATAAAGGCACAATTTCTCTCCCAGATTTTGTCAGTACAGTTGCACCTCGCGTCTTTTCGATACGTAGAAAGATACATTTATTAATCTCAGAGAGAAATTCACATTACTCGCTGCATCCATTTTTCAGTGAAACAGCAAAGAAGAAATACAAACTTCGACAAATGTACTAATAAAATATTTATGAGCGAGAGAGAATGAGATAAGGTAGAATAAAAATGTAACACATAACATTTTGGAGCAACTATACAATAATAAAGTGCGATACAGTTTTTCCGGCAGTTCTGTACTGGCTGGTTGTTGGTTCTCTCAGATCCCAGTGTTGTATATCACTCTCCCTGAGGTGTAGAATAACCTTCCACCGTGGGGGAGGAACGATCGTTGTTGAGCAGTCTGCCACTGAAGCGGCTCCTCTGCCTGTGGACGGTGCTGTGCAGAGGATGGTGAGGATTGTCCATGGTGTACAGGAGCTTTCTCAGTGTCCACCACTCTCACACAGACGTGAGGCTGTCCAGCTTTGTGCAGACAACAACAACAACTTGCCTTCCACAGCTCTTTTTCCAGTCGAGAGTCCTTTCTGAGGCTGCCAGTTCACTACTGCATACAAGAGGGCACTTGCTACTACAGGCTTCTAGATGATCTGTAGCACCTTCTTGCTCTGCCCTTTTCTGTGTGTGCAGCCCAGTCCAACAGTTATCATTTCTATTCCCTTTTTTTTTCGATTTCCTTTTCCCAGACGGGTTTAGGTGGCCCATGTAGCAGTCCATTTTGATTTCATGCTTGTAATCTTTGGAGTGTTGATTGATGGATACAGTGATGGCACGAAGCTGATCACTTTAGCTTGTAAATGAATTATTGCTGCCATCTTTACCATGTTATTCCCTATTTTTTTCACCTTTCTTCCTGATTCTGATCGGTTTTGGTTGAAATTATTAGTAATTTTGCCAATATGTCAGGCTCCCCTGCCGAGCACGTAGTGGGTTTGTTCTCGGAGCTCATATCCGGCTCGGTGTCAGACGACTGTCGGGAGGCAGCGGGTGATTTATTTTCCCTTTTCCGGATAACTCCGCTCTAACTTCGCCGATCAGCCATGTCCTATCCTGAGTTCCAACAGACTCTCCTACCACTGTTCTCAAAGACGCTGGTGTCACACCTTCGTTTTTGCCTAAATATCGTGACCACTTTTGCTAGTGCCCTGCCTCGTGTCTCTATTCTTGTATATTTTGGTAGCTTTAATGTAAAAAAGACCTATGTAGAATATAGATTAGCACCTCAGTGATTCATCAGATTTCATATTTAATCGCAGCTGTTTTCTTAACATCACGAATACAGAGTTGAAAACATTCATCTGGAGTGCAGACAGCCGATGTACTGTACAAGTAGCGGGCCATCAACGCCTTGGTTTGTCCATTATCCTGGAAATGTAAATTATGACCTGTTGGTTTTTGAGGTACTTGACCTTTTCAAGGTGATGTGTGGTATTTGAGTCCGCAGTTATGGCCTGGACTAATTATTTACACTGTTGACAGCTGTTTGGGATGTGCAGCCATTGATGGATGTGATGTCGCGCCTTGGTGTCAACGCGCACTTGTTTCTAATTTGTGTGCGAGAGACAGATCTGTGGCACTTACTAAAAGTAAGAGATGGAGCAAGATGGTTGGTGGAGCTGGAGGATTAGCCGCTGCGGATGATTTCCTCCTGCTAATCCCGGTGATTGATGATTTGGTTCCATTAATTCGCTCCGTGTCGGAGACCTTGCCAATTACCTAATAGGCTAACTAAGTGTTGGGTCCGAAACTGCTTACTCGTGTCAGTACATTAGCATGCACGCTCTTGCACATGGCTCACACACGTCATTTAGCCCCGGAACGTCACAGCAAAACTGAAACTGCGTAGCCACTGAATACGGAATACAAAGACCAGCCAGTCGCATTTTTGTTAACACTGCCTTGTTTTAGTTCACCTGTTGTACGTAAACACATTTCACTAAATTGAAATTAAGATTCAATATGGCCAGATTTTATAGCGATCATTTTGCACTAAGTCAACAGAAAGAGTCTCTACAGCACTGTGTATGACAAATGATCTTTGAGAAGGGAGTTTGTTGAGTATATTCTTTCTTGTTGGATAAATACAAATGATGCTGTAAAAGTCATATGCCTGTGGTGCAGATGGATAACATATCCAAAGTGGGAATGATAAGCATGTTATCTTTTGTTCTGATGCACAGGCGAACTGAGCAAGCCTGAAGGGTGTTTATCATCATCGCAACTGTCTCTGTAAATGTGTGTTTCTTGTTTGTCTCAACTAAACAGATTTTCAGAAAGCATCAGAACTGTCTTCTGCATTCAAACAGAGGACAGATAAAAAGTGTTAAAGACAGTGATCTGGATTTGCCAATCAGAAGAACCAGACATAATGACTCCTTTTGAACTCTGCATGCCACCAGGAAGAGTTTGGTCAACCTGCCACAGCTCTTCACATTTTTATAGTCAGTTCGTTTTTATTAGTGCTGTCGTTTTAACGCGTTCATTTGATTAATTAATTACGACACAAACGCGTTAAAAGTGTTATACTTCTATTATTCATTTATGAATTGCTCTATTGAGCTTAAGTGAGACAGCCTTATTTTATTTCAGAATTGTATTTATTTAACTGAATCGCTGTATTTGTATTACATTTTTGAAAACAGCCTTATTTTATTTATTTCACTGTATTGCTGTTTGTTTTACATTTTTTAAAACAGCCTTATTTTATTTATTTCACTGTATTGCTGTTTGTTTTACATTTTTGAAAACAGCCTTATTTTATTTATTTCACTGTATTGCTGTTTGTTTTACATTTTTTAAAACAGCCTTATTTGATTTATTTAACTTTATTGCTGTTTGTTTTACATTTTTGAAAACAGCCTTATTTTATTTATTTCACTGTATTGCTGTTTGTTTTACATTTTTGAAGACAGCCTTATTTTATTTATTTCACTGTATTGCTGTTTGTTTTACATTTTTGAATAATGCACCTGGCCTAACTGGTTTGCGGAATATATATATATATATATATTCTTCTCCGAAAGATAAAGGGAAGACACACAACAACACAATGTAACTCCAAGTCCATCACACTTCTGGGAAACCGTCCACTCAGGAAGCATCGCTGATCAACAATCAATGTCACTGTCAATATCATGCTGTTGTGCAAAGAGAATGGACAAGTGCAAGTCATAGGTCTTTAGCAAGACGCCCCCAATACAGTGGTTCTGATGGTGACTTATAGATCAATTTTACTTTCTCTTTTTTTTTTTTTTTTTTTTTTTTTTTTAATAAACCCGGGGCATCTGTCTCTTAATAACTCATAATTCTGCCATACGCCATAACAGTTAAACACTGCTGCAGGCCAAGCTATTTCACAATTGATTCATCCCTGCCTTGTGTGCACTTACTTACTATCAAGCAAGTCCTGATCTGAGGCTCCAGCTGGTCAATGACAATGCTTAAGTAGGATCAGAGAAGTGACTCCCAAGATGACGTAAACATTACAGCCAAGATTGTTAGCTGCTGCTTTAGTCACTGCAGGGCATGTGTCACGTATTTCCCTGAATATACTGTACATCTGTTGACATCTGTACATTCAGGGAAACACAGTAAATTACAGTGTGCTTTTAGAAAAGCCACACTGTTAGATGTAATATTGAATTTGTAAGTTGGTATAACCACTCAGACATATTTGGAAATAGATATTGGATGATGGTAAAATATGTGTAAAAGTAATAGTTTGTATTTATAAAAAAGAGAACATGCCAAAGCGTGGCTATGTATTTTATTTTTATTGGTTATGAAAATGCAGATACTTCTCTTTTACATGGGTAACTTTGTTTTAACTCTTTGATTTATGCCTGGATATTTGCTGTTCAATAACGTCACATGTGATTTCATTATGAATTGCAACAAGTTCAAGTAGGTGTCTGAAAGTGATCATGATAATGTTAGCTCACTTGTCATCTAAATTGACTCTCAGTCTGTGTCACAGCATCGAGGTTTGATGTTTTTCCTTATCACACTCATTAAATACAAGCAAGTAATACCGGCATTGTAATTACATTGCAAATACATTGTTTACATATCCCAGACTCAGATGGAAAGGGCACTTTTTCCAGTATTATTTTGGTTTGGTTTTCAGTTTCATCCTTAAACAAAAACAATTGTACACTGCAGGTGCTTTGTTGTGTAGTATTGTTCACTACTGATCTCAATGCAACCCAGTATGAACGTTTCAGACAGCTAAGTTGTCTGTTTGTTTGTATCCCACAAAGGATGTTCTACTGAATGTGCGTAGACTGCACATGCCAATTGTACAGATCTGGTCCCCCAGTTCTGAAGAATAAAAAGGTCAGTGGAGATACAGCCATTGACATGACATAGCTGTACCTTTTGTACTGAAGCCAAACTGGAAATTCATCAACAAATCCTTCAATATTTATGGACAGTTTTTACACGCAGTTAGGGTGATGGTGGAGATAAGCATCAAAGGCTTATCTCCACCCTCTAACTGTCTTGAGGAACAGCCTGGTTTGTGAGTTTGTGAGAATACGGTACTCTGTCTTAGAGAGGGTGGCAATTGACATGCTCCTCTGACCAGGGGAACTCAAACAATGATGTGTTCCAGCCATGTCCAACGATGATAAGGCCTCATTTGAAAACCAGGCCCCACTCCAGAGATTTTGTCGCTCAGCAGTCGTCCTGGCAGCCTTTTTTGATGTGGCAAGGAGGAGTGCAGCCTCAGCCCTTTTGTTTGGCTGACTTTGGTCACGCTGAGGTCGATGGATTGCTTTATTTACAGTATTGAGCTTATTTGGAAGGGAATTTTCTGCCAACTCAAAGAATGCGGGTGAGGAGCACTCATTTTTGATGAAGGCAATTTATTTATTAATAATAATAATAAAGAACCAACTTGGACTTTTATGACAGTAATGTAATAATATTTAGATATAATATTTCACCAACAAAATCTTCATGCCTGTACAATTTTTGTTTAGACACACAATAATCCAACCTCTCTTGAAGAAACCCAATCCTGACATCATGATCCCAATCATTTCTTAGCTAAGATCTTAGCGAGAAAAGTGGAATCTTCTCTATTTTTGGAATGGATGCATCCAAACTCCTTTATTGAAAAAAATCCAGCCTGGCCCTTGGTTACACTGTAAAACTGCTGACCCCCTGCGAGCCATTCAGGACCCCAAGATGCTCAGGTGGGTCTCTGCTTATAGACCCTTCATCTAGATTTAAATCTAAAGGAGTCAGAGCTTTTTCTATCAGGACTCGTCGCTCAGACGCCAGAGGAGGTCCAGCATGCACATTGTACCCCTACTGTTAAAACGCTCATATTTATCTGTTTGCATACAGGTAACAAAGTCAGAATTTCTGTTTCACCTAGAAGCTAGCAGACCACAATATTTTGACTTCTTTCACACCTTCTCATCTGAGCCCCTGTGCACGCATTCTCCTTCAGCCTTTTGCTCTGGCAGCTGACTGTCGCCAGCAATGCAGCAATCTCTCCAATGGCATGTTTTTTTTTTTTTATTTCAACCCTTTTGCCATGACAGACTCTTTGGTCAGGCTCTTTGACTGCAAATGACCCTGCATTTCTGTTGGGAAACTGGATGGTCACTGCGAGCTGGCTTTGTAGAGTCAGCTTTTGTGTGTAAAATGGATTGCAGAGACCTGCTGAGAGCGTATTGTTTGTCCCCAGCACGACCCAAAAGCACTTTCATTGCAGTTTCCCGATACACTCATCCATAATTCCCATTTTTATGTATGGTACTTTCAGCTGCTGAGACGCACCAGTTTAATCAGCCTGTTGTCATAATATGCACTTTTCAGTCAGAGAAGATGCATTGGACTCAATTCACCATTGCAGGTTTGTCAATAAGTACTGTATATGCTTTCTGTTTCTGTCTCCCTGGACTCTCTGTTCAGACCCAACAGTGGTTTTCAACTAATTCAATTTTCAAGGCTGTTTTGAGGAATCGTGTTTTGCTGCCCTTAGGAAGTTAAAGTAACACACTTAGACAAATTAGATGTCGGGAAATGTTTCCAAGCTGGACTATGAAATATTTAAACATATTTTAATAATTATGGAAATTCCAACCATCTGGTGGCAGAACACAGATCACTTAAAAATGCAGATTATGTACAGCATTTTGTTTGTAACTCACACATCTGTATGTCCAGTCATGGTGGACGGAAAAATGAGCTTGTTCAAATATAATTTCAAAAATGATGCTGGACCAAAAAAACAAATTTGTAAATACAATGTGTGTAAAACAGCTGGCTTTCCACACATTTTCCAAGCTTCATTGAGCTCCTGTTGTGTCATTGTGACCCAGAGTGTGATTCCATATACAGTTCTGTGCTGATGCAGCCCATAACAAGCAGAGGAAATGGGTGTGAGGGCTGACGCTTCAATATCCAGCCTTGTTTCATCTTTCCAAAGATGTGATTTCACACGGATTGTTGACCCGATTAGAGCTTGATTTGAAAATGAGAAGAACATGACTGATAATAGTCCATCAAAGGACTGGTTTCATCTGAAACGCAGATTTGTTGGTCAGACTTCTGGTCAGATCTGACGCGTTCCGTGAGATGGTGAAGAATCAAAAGTTGATGAGCATCTTTTACAAATCTCAGATCATGCTTTACAAGTTGATCAAGAATTGCTTATCTGTGAAACACAATGGAATGCAGGGAGGAAGAGGAGGGAGGAGAAGGAGCGCAGACGATGGGGTTGCATGGGTTCAAATCCAATTTGCAGCCACGGAGTAGGGTTCACCATCCAATTCACTTCAACACCACGTGCACAAGTTCTGTTCATTTCAAAGTCAGCAGTTTTACAACAAGAAGAGACGTCAGGGGTGGAGTTCTCAGTCGAGCTGAGTTCAAGTCATGTTCGGAGAATGGTGAGAGGTTGACATCAATGGAGCAACTCATGCTTCAGCCTTGTCTGGACTAAGACAGAAAAATTTTTCCCTCCACTTCTCAACCGAGTTCCTTTGGGGAACACCAAGCTGAACTCCAGCACAACCTGAATGGCTCGCTGTGATTTGTCAAGCACCGCCGTCAAATGAAAGACACAAAAGCCTCTGACCATCATCCAAAGAGCTCCATGAGACATTGACTCGTACAAGTTCTTGGAGTGATTGCTTCAGTCCGATTTGGCAACACAGATCTTCATCCAAGCCTTCTTCGCCGCCACATGATTCCAACTTCCTGGTTTGTCTTGGTCCATGTCACAGCTGCTTCGGCCAGCCTGCCGTCTTGCAGTACCAGCTGTCTCCAGCCTGCAAATTCCTAGCTCTTCCTCCTCCATCCCTCCTCTCATGCTCCTCCAGATGATGTTGATGCGCCTCGCGTTACTGATATCACAGCTTTAGTCATTTGAATAGATGAGTCAAATGAACTTCACCATTCGTCCTTGCACTCAGACTGAAATCTGAAATCCATTATTTGCATTTTACTTCATCACAAATTCTTTTGTCGGTTTCACTCTGACTTTCTTGAATAAAACTTTTTTTTAAATTACTTCAGTTGTTTAGCCATTATTGGTGCTTCGGTCCTAAAAGCATTGCTTTAGTGTGTATTTTCAATTTAAGAGCCTCTGATCAGCAAAGGTAAATACTCAAGTGTTAATCTAAATATTTGAATAAGGAACTATATCTCAGGTAGTGGACTAAGTTTCAAGGTTTATTGCTGAAGATTCATGTCACATGGGCATCTCTGATGATGTCTATCCCATCATATTCACTACAACTTCCACTTCCTTCAGATGAAAAAACAGGCATGAAGTCCCTTTTGTGGCTTGTCAACTCTCATTTTGGTGTTGACTACTCATGTTAAGAAGGAAAAAATAAGCCTGGACACCCACCAGTTCTGGAGCCAGGTATCTGAGGCGCTTGCTACACAAGTTTATGCAAGATTGTTATGACTCAGCAGTCCATTATTTTTTTTTTTTCAACCAGGATACCAATAAAAACCTAAAACGTATAGCTCGTTTTAACACGTTGAGGAAAGCTGAACATGACTTCTACTACTCTCAGCTGTTTGTTGATCTTTGGGATTACACCTCAAAAATGTACCATTACTTGGTTCACAATGAAGCTGATAAAGCCACAGAGAGTCCTTGAGTAATGACAAAACAGTGGCAATGACGGTCACAATGTTGAAATGAGACTTATTGAAGCGGAAGGGAGGAAGTGAAAGGGGATACAGTTAATCCACTGACAGAAATGTCACGATCCATCACCCTGTGGTTCCAAGCCCGGCTTTCTCCCAGTCACCAAACTCATTTTAGAGGCTGCTTCATTACCGAACACATGGGTCTCAAACTGATCCACAAAAGGGCAGCAGTTGCTGTGGGTTTTTATTCCAACCAAACAAACACACATTGGTTAACCAATGAGGCGGCAGCTGAAACAAGCAATGCCAGACTGACAACCAGTTACAGTCTTTGGACAATTGACTGATGTCCTTCACTTCAGCTGTGAAAACATGACCTGCGATACGCTTAATTCCAACCTACCCTCACTCCTATTGCCTGATATGGAAGTTGGGAAATCAGACTTTTGCTTAGTATACTGACGACAAAGGCAGCCTTCAGCGTAAAATGTTACGCATAGATTGTTCAATGGACTGAAAGAACGGTTTCCTTCCATATCATTCCAGGGACTGCATGGAGCATCATGCACAGAAGTGAGAGAGAGAAAAAAATGACTTCCATATAGTTCCAGGCACGTGTGTTGCGGAGTGAGAGGAGCCGCACCGTGGGGGGTGTGAATGCACTCGTACAGGGAGCCGTGCTGGAGCTGTCTTTACTGAAGGAGACTGGATGTCCCTTTTATGTGGCTCTTGTCCTTAGTAACAGTACTCACTAAAACAATCTCAAAAACCTCCTTTTGACCATTCTAACCATGGCCCGCTGGCTCAATACCAAAATATTCATTATAGCTGTACTGAGCTGGCAGAGACATGAATGCCGCCAAGACAGGCATCATTGACTTCAAAATAACGTGGGTGTCTGGAAGGGAGAGTGACACGCCTATGGTGGACACCAACAGTCATCCAAAGAACCTGAGGTATGTGCTGCAAGTGGTGCTGTTTGTGGTATATATATGATATACCCTACTGTATACAAGCTTGTTGGTATTGGTCATGGTGGACGAAAATCTGGGTCCAAAGTAAATGTTGTGCTTCCTGCTCAGCTTGTTTCCCTTCAAAATGAGTTCGTAAAGATGAAGAATTCTGACTCCAAAGCAATAGTACCATGAGCAACCAAGTGGAGCGGAACACATCCGCTTGAAGAAGAGATTACCAGTCAGCAGTTTTACAACAATAAATATAGTAACAAAGACAGGAGACGCAAGGACGTCACTGAACCTGGAGTAAAACATGAACTGAACCAAGGAATAAATCTGAAACCAGAAAGCAAACGTGAATCTGAATACAGAAACGCACACAGCTGTCAATACAGGCTTGCGGAAAATACTGAAGTTATCATACACACAGCACAATGGTATAAAAATGAGATAATGTGGAAGTCAGTACAGTCAATAAAATGAAAACAGAGCAGAAGACACAGAATGTGCGTGACAGTCATGCTAGCTCCCAGATAATGCTGCAAAAAGCTCAGGCGGCAGAAAACGGAACATGAGAAGACAGAGCGTAAAGAGGACGCACATGAGAGGCAGCTACCAGCATGGGATCTGGAACCAGGAGGCCTTTCAGCAGCAGGTGTGAGCAGGTGGGAAGCTTGCTTGGTGATTGGTTCCAGGTGCGTGCCATTAGCTAGTCAAGCTCAGGGAGTCGAGAGGCGAGCACACAGGAAGACTCCACACAATATCGAACTGTAATGAAAGCGGACCATGACAACTTTGGTGGCGGCCATTATTTAGAATCCTGAACCCACGACAGTTGGTCTTCCTGTAGCCGCCTAATTCCACACAGTGATGCGGTCAGTGACCAATTTTTTAAACGTGAAGCTCAAGTTAATTCCGGCGACATCAATCCGCTGAGTTGTGTATGAGTCCAGTCGGGACAGTGTCTTCTGAAAACTTGAGCAGCATGATCGTGTGATGACAAGGAAGACAAGAAAACACCACAACAAGCGGAAAGTTCAGGAATCCGATGGAAGTCTTCCCAGCTAAACAGTCTGCTTTCTCAGCCAAGACAAAAAGAAATACATGCTGCTCCTTGACAGCAGTGGAGGCGCTTCCATGTTAAATTTGACTCACAAGCGACAGTCACAGCAACACCTGAGTGCGCTCCAAAGGCTGCCAGTCTTTCTCTCTAATCTGTCCATGATGTCGGCAGTAACAAAGGCCATGATAATAAAAAGAGAGCTGTGAACCTCCACATCTCTCACAGTGTAATGGTGCTGTCCTGCAGCCGTGGGTAACAAATGAAGCACTGTAATGCCAACGCAGGGCTGAAATTGGATTCCCCCCCTCTTATTATTCACCATTTCCAACATGGTCTGGATTTTTCTCATGTTTCATTACTGGTGATTGGCTCTGATTATATTTTCCATCCTTTTTACCGCTCAAGGTCTTCAGCTCCACTTCGAACCCTGGGGCGACGCTACCTACTCATTAATGCGTATATTTCCGCGGCACATCAGGTCAACTGTTGCAGTGGGCTGTAAACAGTAATTTGAGGCCTGTGCTCATAACACCTCAACTCTTCTCTGTATATTGAGTTGAAAATGATGGCCCTCAAAGTAGACATTAAAAAAACATCTTGCACTCACTGTGTTCTTCCCACAGCGCTGAGCGAGATCAATGCCATTGTGCCTCCATTTCCCGGTGACACATTGTATTGGAGGCTAGCTGAGCTGTGGTTTGTGTTTTTGATACCAGTGATGGCTCACACTTCAAAGCCCCAGAGCAGTTGTATGGATTTTCCGAGGACTGCCGGACACACAGAAGTACATTGATCGAGAGATGGATTTGAACATTCATGGAGCTGACAGGAGGCGGGGAGGAAAATTCAACAGATATTTGACCAGTCTATGAGGGCTTGAGGGGGTTTCTATTCTGGGTGTGAGATCAATGGGCGAGGATGTGAAACTTACGTTTGGTAATGTGTTGTCGTATTGCTCCTCAGGTGCTGAAGGGCAGTAAAAAGCTCAATCTGTCTGTGCGCTCAGTTGGGCGGATTCCTGGCGGCTATGTCACCAACCATGTATATACATGGGTCGACCCTCAGGGCAGAAGTGTGTCCCCTCCTCCTGACCTACCTGAGCACCGGAGCGCCACCTTGAGACGGACTGAAAGCCAGCGGCGCAGCAACATGCAGCTACTTCAAGAAGGAGACGAAAAGAAGGTATTGAAGTTTAGTTCTTGTTCAGACCCACAAAAACGGATGGATGGGAATGATCCGAGCTCAGCCCTCAGCCAATATCTTGTTTATATAATCACTAATGTTTGCTCATAGTTGAACTGATGATTACGCCGTCCTCTGATTGAAATCCTGACTCATTCCTCAGACGGGTGAGATTTGATTTTTGCAGTTGACATTGTTCTGGCACCGTAATCTTCCAGACAAATGGCAGATGAAAAGCGCTTTAGGGTTTCTAGCAAAACCTCCAGATTCTTTTCACTTTGCCTGTCATGTTTCTGTTCCGTTTGTTTTGGAAGAAACTCATCTGTCGACATCAAGAGAACACAGATATGATCAAAGCAAAGCATTTCTCATACATCCATCCCTTTTGGACAGGAGGCTGCAGGAAACAAAAAAAAATGCCTTGGTAAGTGATGCTTTCACTGTGTCAGGCAGAAGCGCAGCAATTGCTAAGACCTGTTAAAAGGTCGTCTCTTTGCAGCTGGTGCCATTTCATTCACCAAAGTGTTTGGAGTTGGGACCTATTGATTAAAATAACTCCTGAAATGTTCAATTCCGCCGTTGCAGTTGCTGTGTAGGACGACGGGACTTTGACTTTAAGAGGATGATGAGCTCAGACTTCAGATAATTGGATAGGGAGTGGATAATGGCTAAAGAAGCACAGTCTTTTCAGTGCTTTAATGTGTTTTTGTCATTGCTACTCAATGCAAAGTATGTTTGACGTACCGTTTCAAATGGACCATAAATGAAAAATCCACCAGCACAGCAACTTTCAGTGGCCGCACTCACTCACAGTGTTCTTTATTGTGTTTTTATTTCCCCATTATCTGATGGTTCATGAGCTGCTGCTTTGGTTAAACAGTTAAGTGGAAGGATTGGAAGCAAAGGTGCGTGGATAACTTCACAAGCACAAATCAATCTAACAGAAGGCAGTTAGTTAAAAATAACCAACAATCAACTCGCACAGCTTGTGGTCATCTGCGCAAACTTCCCATCCCTAACTTAGCTTGTACACCAACGGCATGGTTGGTGCTTACACTTATAATCAGTTCCGCTGAATGCTTTGGCCTGCGTCAATGATCAGTCATAGAGTGTTCCATCTGCTCCTGGGTGTGCTCCCTGGTGGACAGAGTGGTCCAGCATCAAGACTGACACTGTGAATTCCACCCCCTCAACCCATTCTCTTTTAGAAGTCCACTTCTATTATTGCACTTTTACTACTGAGAACGTTCCTCTCTGTATTCAACATCAGATCTGGCCTGAACCAGAGGGAGCTGGAGCCAAACCTGCTTTATGAAACAGTCATACAGTGGAATTCTGAGTATGGATCGACATTGTGTGCAGACTTGAATGCCTCAGGTCTCTCTGAAACAGTGGCAGGTCAGAGCTGGGATGTTTTTCCACCACTGCACAAATATATATCGACCTCGAAGGGCCAGCAATGACGGGCAGAAAGTTCATTCTAGTATTTCTCATTTTTTGTTTCCATGTATAATATGTATGATTATGCTGTACAAGAGTGTTTTGTCTGGGATGTACATTTTTATCCCTTTCTACTGAGTGAGTTTCAGGTTTCAGAACCAAGATCATGTAAATGGAAGATGACCATGACTGTTTTGAGTAAACCTCTATTTAAAGCTTAGAAAATAACATGCATGCTTCCTGAAACAAGACTAATGGATACTGGAAGAACAGGATGGTCAAGTTTCAGGAAAGATACTAGATGCTATACCTTTTTCCCCCTTGGATGAAATACAATGCCATGTATGAGCAGTGCAGTCTGCAGTGAGTCTGCACTCCCTCAACGATACACACAAAAGTGTAACCGAGTGTGAAACAGTCATTGGAAAGCAGAGATGATAAATGAATTGTCTTCACCGTTCAACACTGGGCACACATTGACATGCACTGTGAGAGTCTGTGAGAAAAAGATGGCAGCCAGATGAGCCCCCTCTTGCTGTTAAGAGAACATCAACAAGCTTTCTCTGTCGAATGGGGATGCTGCAGCCCACTGCCCCGCCGTGCCCTGTTGTTAGCTGCGAATGAAAATAAACAAACCTCCGCGCCTTGTCTGTCTCTGGCAAAAAGTCATTAGTCTGTTGAGAAAGTGGTATTTACTTAGGCGAGGCCAACTCCAAACACAGATTATAATATCAAAAACAAAGACTTAAACTTCATTGTGACACAACACAGCAACCACAGGCAGAGGATGTTGTATTCACTTCAGGACTGCAGCTGCTGCCAGGGATTACCTCCAGACTGATGAGCTGCTGCGAGATGCCAACTGCTGAGGAACGACTCTGATAATTAAAGCTGTTCTGGGTTCTGCCAGGATGCTGCACAGCACACGAATATCACCTCCCAGCAAAGGTTGTTGGCGCACGTCTAATCAGCTGGTATTACAAGGGTTTCTGCCGCCGGTATCTGCTGAATATCACGGATGCAGGAATCGCCCGCTGGGATGGAGGGATACAAGTGACACTATTAAATTGAAATGTTATTAAATTTGCATGCATAAAACCAGGCAGCTGCCCGAACGCCTCACAAACATCTGTAGTGGTGTCACACAGGCACTTGTCATAGCCAGTGAAGGTCGATGTGATAAAAAGTTCCACGCAGGTTAGAGGTTGGAATAATAAGAAAATACATGACAAAAAAAGAGTAGGAGGGAGGTGGAGTTTTTAACATTTCAAAGCCGTCCATTTTCAAATATATCGATGTCAGCAATGGATTTGATCCACTATCTGTCATCAGAGTAATCCACATTCAGTATAGTGATAATGTGAACAGCCTATGTCTATTAATAATTATTAACACTAATATACATGGACCCCAGAATAAGGTTTTGTTCACACTGCAGGTGAAGAGACACACAAGTCCAGTCAGCCGATCGTTCTACCTGCAGAGACTTGATGTCGATGTGTGGATAAATGATCTTTTTCAACATTCCAAACATAGTTGAACAATCTGTAGCATCAGTTACATTTCTATTAAAATATGGCATAGATGCAGGTCAAAACTTCAGCCGCCTGTACAGTATCATAGCCATCCAGGGTCTTGCTGTGCTGGACCCTCTAATATCTTTCAGTGTCTTTCTGTAGTCTGTGTGCCTTCCATGAACTCTGTTTTATTGAAATAAAAACTGCTAAATAATAGATAAACTGCTTAAAAACCAACAAGCGGTTACAAAGAGAACTAGATACCGTGGATAAGGGTCATTTTCACATTCATGGAATTAAAGTTCTTCAACACAAGGGTAGAATGTGATCCAAAAATCCCAAATGATCTTGACTCTTGCAGAGGTGTCGTGGTATTGCCCCTGAGCGGCTTGTTCTTGACAATTGGGCAGCTACGTTTGGATGATAGATACAGACTGATTCTTCCACAGCTATTTAACCTTTCTATCACATTATCTATCTGTGTGGCTAATTTCTATTTTTACATTTTTTTTTTAATAGGTCAACTTGGTCCTGGACGATGGCCGGTCACTAGGACTGATGATTCGAGGTGGAGCCGAGTACGCCCTGGGGATTTACATCACAGGAGTGGACCAAGGTTCAGCAGCAGAGTGTGGCGGACTCAAGGTAGCCTGCATTTATCATCTTCATCCTGCTTCCATTACAAGTCTATCATGAGCCAGGTCGCACAAATGATAAACTGTACGTGCGGAAACTAGAACAGCATATGCCTTCGATCAAACACATGTGATGGAGCACTTTCTTTATTGTTATCAGAATCCGTGATATAGTGTCAACATGAACAATTTAGTTGATGGCTCAACTGTATGGACATACAAACTATGTTTTCATTATCAGTTATTTATATCAGTGTTTTTTTCACTGATGTACATGGGTGTTTTGTCCCCCACATTTTTGCAGCTGTGGTATTTTTGGAAGCTCGAATATTTCCAACTTGCGTTCCTTCGGTTTGCTATGACTGACTTGTAAATATTGTATTGTTGATGACGCAGCAAAAATCGCTTTGTGACTCTTCTGTCAGAGATGGTTCCTCTGTTAGGAAATACTGCACCTGAAAACCCTTGAACTTACCTCAGCTTTCTTTTCACACTCCACTGCTGTAGCAGTTTTGTCACCTTACGTGATGATTTGTGACACGTTTATGCAGCTTGTCTTTGAACCAGGTCGTCACAATTAGAGGATTTAGGACAGAAATATTTTGGTGGATTAAAGGCCAAGCGTCCTGATTGTTGACTCCCAATCCACTGGTCTTATTGGAATCCTCTGGTTAAGAGGATGAGCTGCGCCTGAGACAGCCGACACCAACATAACATTTTTAGGCGACGATGGAAACTCTCTTTCTATCAAACATTCCAGAACTGTTCTGTCACCAAGAAAGATATTTCCGGTGACCTCTGTTGTTTGTGTATTCCATTTAGATTAGATAAGAATGCCTTTATTCTTCCCACATTAGGGAAATTTGAGTTGTCGGGGCACATGCAAACATTCAAGACAAACAAGACATAGACAAAGCAACAACATAATCCACTCTAGAAACAAAGAAAACCTAGAAGAAACTGAAAAATGGATGATGAAAAAAAGAAGTAGAGAAGAAATAAATAAATTAAAATAGAATAAATGCCCAACAATGAACAGTGAGTCCAGTCGGAGTCCACCACTATGCAACCTGATCGCAGTGAGCAGGAAGGAAGGAGGAGCAAGGAGAGGTCATGGATTTAGAGCTGGACCCGAGTCTAGTGCAAGGGTCACATCTGCCTCTGGCCGTGGCCCCACGTTAGCATCACACTCATTGATGCTGGTCTAGCGCTGCAAGCTCATCCATCAGAATCAGAATCAGCTTTATTGCCAAGGTCAGGTCATCCTCTGGCTGAGAGACCCCACAATGACAGCCGGAGTGCGAACAATAACATGATAGCAATAGGCAGAGTCTCTGGATAGAAGGGTGTCACTGCCCGGCATATCCACACAAAAACAAGACAAAATTACAGCTCTGGAAAAAATTACGAGACCACTGCAAAAGTGTACGTATTTCGGATTTTACTACATATGTGTGTAAGTAAAATGAATAATTTTGTTTCATTTCATAATCTACTGACAACATTTCTTCCAAATTCAAAATAAAAATATTGTCATTTAAAGTATTAATTTGCAGAAAATGACAAATGCTCAGAATACCAAAAAAGTTGCTATCCTTGCAGACCTCAATGTACAGAAAACAAGATCATATTAATTTGAAAACATCACAATACTCATGTTTTAATTTAGCAAGAGTTCAGGAATCAATATTTGGTGGAATAACCCTGATTTCGAATCACAACTTTTATGCGTCTTGACATGTTCTCCACCAGCCTTTCACGTTGTTCTTGAATGACTTTATTCCATTCCTGGTGCAGGAATCCAAGTAACTCAGTTTTGTTTGATGGCTTGCAACCATCCATCCTCCTCTTCATCACATTCCAGAGGTTTTCAATGGGGTTCAGGTCCAGAGATTGGACTGGCCATGACAGGGTCGGGATCTGGTGGTCCTTCAATATTTTTCTTTGGAATGTGGAACAAATGTTGTCAGTAGATTATATGAATGAATCCACAATGTTCATTCTACTTAGACACATACCTATAAATAGTAAAATCAGAAGTAATGACAGTGGTTTTTTTCCAGAGCTGTACAACAGTAGACTAAACAAAAACACACAAAAAGCTCTGAAAGTGCATTAGCAGCCGGAATGGATGCCACTCGTACAGACACTTTTGTTCTCTGTTGAACTCAACAGAAATCAGGCATTTAACCCTCATGATGAGAGTCCAGGTTCATCGTGTGAGTGCAGATGAAATTCAACCGGAGAGAGGAACGGGACAAAACTACTGATGCCCTCATTAATACATAAACGTCCAAATGTGAATAGTCATGTAAATATTGCCTCGTGTTGTCATTTCACCACCACAGTATCGAAGATTATTATGTCAAGAGTCAAGGAATCGTGGCTCATTGAAGTTGCACGGTACACATTTATGATGTCGGTGAATGTTACTGGCTTTGACAAACTGCAGTTGCCGTGTTACTCATGTGTGACTTGTGGCTGAGGTGAGGGGACATCTTGACACCACTGCAAAGCTAATTAGCGGGACTGTGAAAGGGAAGCTTACTGCGCTTGGAGTTTTGATCTGATCAAGCCTGATAAGTGATCTGCATTTCAAATGTCATCTCCAGGGAGCTCATTGTTCTCTTGGAATGAACGTGTTCAAGCCTGAACCATAGTCCCAAGTCTTCCTAAAAGAGGTTCATACCCCAGCCACGGTGAATGAAACTGATCTTCTGCTCCAGAATCATTGCTTCCCTAAGATGCTTCACTTTAGCTCTCACGCGAGTCTGCTATCTGTTATCTTTTCCTTCCGAAAGAAACATGTTCATGACACATTCTTCACAATTCAGATGAAAAGTAACCTATTTGGAAAGTATTTTAAGGAGTTAAAATTGATAGAATATGTGTGACAAGAAGGCGGAAGATGTTTTCATGGCTGCCACATTTACTTCACACCCCTCAGAGTTGGAAATCCTTGTGATACTGCAGCAAATAAAGGGGCAGCCAACAAAGTGAATCCTAACAATCTGTCACCAACTGAACCTGACCACACCTCCAAGTAAATAACAATTTGTGCTCATTCCTCATGGAACGTGTTGCACGTATCAGAGGTCTGCGCTGCTACCAGTCAGTTCATGGAGCAACACGGATCTCTGTGAAATGGAGATTGGCTTCTCATTTCACCGCTTCTTACTTCACAGCTGGAAGAGATCTTAAAAGCCAGTATGTGTTTTCTATTCATGTCTATGCAACTGAGCCGCCACTATAATGATATAACTGATGTGCTACAATAAGTTGCAGCTTCTTGCTCATTCATTTAGTTATTTATGACAGTTCAGATGAAGGTTTACCGTATCTTGCTTCATTAGAGTGACATATTTCCTCTTTCCATCGTTTCTTGGTTGAGTCATTCAACTTTTATTTTTGCTGACAGAATCACACAGAATTTGTGATGAGATTTTAACACCCTCATTGCGCAAATGGTCATTAGAATCCATTAACTTTTGCTCATGGTTCATCATTTAGGCAATGTTAAGTGGGGCAAATGTGTTGCTCAGCATGATGAAATGTCACTCTTTGCACTTTTTATTCACTCAGACAACTTGTTTTCGGACGGGTGTGCTCGGCGGATTGGTGGGAGCTGTTTTCAGACCAGCTGGCCATGAATTAGAAACTTACACTTTACCTAAAGGTCTACAGTCTTTGGAAGACACACCATAGTGTATTTATAAGGCTTCATAGAAGATGTTATGAATGTCTATAACTGTGTATGATAACTTAATATAAAGCTTTATAAGTACCGTAAGGTGCAGAATGTTACCTTATTTCAAATAATATTTTGTACTGTGAGACTGGGATTATGTTTAGAGTTAGATTAAGTTTAATCCAGAATTTATAATATTTTTATTGTATACATTTATTTGTCATAAGTTACCTTATGTGATTATGAACATTCATAACATCTAGTATAAAGCCTAAAGAATGGATGGAGATGTCTTGTGAATGTACTAATAATGCAATATAGATGAGACCTACGTATAAGTAAAGTGTGACCAGATTGTGAATATGAAAGTGGAGCCTTAGGGACAGACTTCGGGAGGGTCTTAAAAGCGTGTACAGTAAGGGCAGCAGTATCAAGGTGAAGCAGGGCAGGGATTTATTCCCATTGGAGTTGGAACGTGCCTGCACAGGGGTGTCTAGGCTTCAGCTCATCAACTCTTGGTTGGCTTTCTGCCCAGTTCTTTTATGAAGGTGCCTTATTTCATCTTGAACGCAGAGGTGAGATTGAGTCAGCCGTGTATCTGTTTCGCTGTTTGCTGTGTAGGAATTCTCTGACGGGTGAATTGTGTTGCACTTCTTTCCCTTTGACAGTTTATTCATGCGATCCCGCCTACACAGTCTGAAACATTACTGTAGAAAGCCCTGTCCTCCATGTCACTTCAGCTTCTCCCACCTGCACCTGTAGCTTGAATATACTGATCGAGTCTGACCGTTTTGACCTCTCTTTTTATGGATACATTGATATGGCCTCCTTTCAATTGGTACTGGGCTTAAATGGGACATAAAGATGCTTTCCAGCAGTATAAAATCGAATCTACTGCGCAATAAATTAATCCAACGCGTTCTTATCACTCACCAATTTAAATAAGTTTCATCTGTTAGGAGGGCGCATGTCTTTTTCTGCTCCTGCTAAATCTTTGAGTGTGAGCTCACAAACATTGATGGATTATAGCGGTTGGGTTTTTAAAAGCATGACTCAGCTTGCCAAGATCTAAGCTATATTTCTGTCTGTCTTTTTGATTTATATTGTTTTCAATGTGGGAAAATCATTTGGCGTCAAACCAAATTCAGTTTTTTTCATGACGAAATATAATCAATGAAAACGTATGATGCAAATATACCCTGCTTATCAGGGGGAGCACGCAACACTGGTGATGCAACACATGCAGATCTCTCTCTCGATCAATCACCCAACAGAGCTCCAGTCATTTAATGGTGTCTGCTTGCTTCAGCAACAAAGTCTTTCATGTCCTCTGTCCTTGAAATTGCATGGAGGGCAAACAGTGACTGTCCCCCGCATGGTCAAACAGAGTGCAGTGAGCATTCTTAGAGGATATGACGGTTTGATTTGATATTCCACTAGTCCACTACATGTGACCGATTTTCATTGTTTAAATTCAATAGTGCAATAAATGCATTGTGCTTTCTTCCGTCTTCGTTTTTTTAAATGAAGAAATTATTTAATTCAGTACAAAAACAATGACAATTGAGTTTGTGTCCCACAGCAAGTTTATAACAAAGAGCAGAATGGAAAGGGAAATAACATTTTCTTCCCCTGACAATGTCTTTCTGTCATTTTGGCTTATTTCATCTTGTTCACATTAAATAAAGTGGTATGATTCCAGAATGAGGGAGGCGCAAACAGTGGCTGACACATTCAGTATGAGCGGATTATATTTTTGACTTTCACTGCCATGGTACTTTGTTTTTTTTCATTGTTGATCAACTAGCCGCTTTCAGGGACACTGCCTAAATCACCAGGCATCAACAGGTATTATGAACATAAATTCAGAGTACTATGAAGCTACGTAAGAATTTATTGACACTTTTTAGCTGTGTTAAATTATATGTATTGAGATGTTGACAATACTAAAGAGGCTCTGTAGTTTTATTTTTTTTCCACCAGCCAATACTGTTTCGAGAGACTGATTCAGTAATGCAGAAGACATAAACACTGCTGCCTCCTCGCTCACCATTATAAGTTTGTTAGGTGTGTCTCTGCGCTCCTTCAATCCTTGTTTTCCCTGAAGGGTTTTCTTGTGGTAGGTCTTCCTCATGGCTTCCATCAGCTGAGACATGCTAGATATTCTCTCTCGACCAGTCACAGCACAGTGGGTGTGACCAAAAAAAAAAAGATAATTCTATGTTCTGCAGGTTTCCAACATAGTTGTAAAATACCCTTGAGTCAGCAGAGTTGGCCTCCGTTCCAAATGTCTGGTTTGGTGTGTTTGAGTGTATTTTCATTTGACTGAGATACACACAACAGTAAATGTGTTCTACATATCCAACAGTGCCTCATTTAACTGATAAATCACCCCGTTAATCACGTCACAAAAGACTTAATTATCTGGGGTCTGCGGTTTGCAGCCTTGAAATATGTAACAGGATTACACCTGAATCTTCCCCAATTTACGTCTTAAGAGCTGGAAATGCAATTAAGGATTATGTTGAGTGTTGATGTCTCAGTCGAGATTTGTATTGGCGCACTGACTCACACATGCTATTTTCAGAGCTCTAAAGGATCAGTACCATTCGCTGAATGGTGAATATGGGCTGCAACCTTTAACCACTTGTCTCTCTTGGATTCCTCTTCATTCCAGTTGGTTCTTCAGACCAACTCTCCTCCTTCAGCAGGGCCATTAGTGATGGGATACTATTTACCTGGGCGTCAGTTCTTCTACCTGTCAATTGCTTCTTTCACTATCTCAGCCCCGAGTTTCAGCCTCTTGGTCTGTGTTTGCAAACTGCCCAAGTGTTTTTTTTGTTATGAATAACAAGTTGTTCCTCTACTTTATTTGGCTACGGAAGAAGTTTGAGTCTCCCAATCATTTGTACTTTATCTGTATGCAGGCAGCTGTTGGTTTCACAGGCTGGTTGCTGCGAGAATGCATTTTTGGCAAGTAATCTTCGACAAAGGATCTGAATTCTCTATCTGAATGTATTCGGTTATTAGTTTACCCCAACTACTCGCAAAGATATTAGACTGCAATTTGCTTTAAAAATCGCTGTGTACGTCGATGTACTTTTTTCCTTATTACGTTCTTTTGTTCGATTGGGAATGAGAATTAACTGACAAAAACATCAGCTATAAAAGAGCCCCCACATGTGCTGAGCAGGTCAGGTACACGAGTCCAGTTGTTTTCTGTCGACGTCTGGAAAAGTCGGTCCAACTGTACGTTCAACTGACATGAGCACTTAATAGCGTATTAAATGCAAAATGGAGGGAACTGTCAAAGACTGACGGAGTAAGTGGTGCAGTAAAGTACAAATGAAACAATGGAGTGACACTAATGTTGAACGTTTTTAACCTCGGAAGAGATTTCTGTTGCAAGTCTGCACTCATGTCCGTAGCTGTTGGAGGCTGTTGAATTTGGAGTCTGCATTTTCATGAAGTGATTGGAGATCAGTTGACATTTCAAAAAATGCAAGCATTTGTATTCACCATTTTCTATCAAGATCCCCCTGAAAAGCTGATCTGTGTGTGTGACTTGCAGCCCTGCAATGCACCACTTATACACAGAAGAACGAAGCACCTCCAACACATTATAATTATTATACCCAGTAAATAATTCATAATGTCCATTTGGGAACAAGTTTGCTTCGACTGCCTTTTAGTTTACTTTTAGGGAATTAAGACAACACAATGTCCCCTGTCCTTTCTTGTATGTAAAAATCAATAATATTCAACAAGCTTGACTTTGGACCATAATAATGAACATTGTGAAATTCATTTTTCTGGACTAAAAATGCTATTAAAATCGCTATAAAAAATAGTTCTTCTACTCGGTCCTTCCATCTTTGTGTCTGCTGCTACTCTCAGATCCAAGATCCACCTGGTGGGACAGAGCTTACTTGTCAATGTCTGGTTCTGATATTGAAAATTGATTTTTTCAAAATCACTTTAGTAAACGTGAAGATATTTCATGCAATAGATTCAGTTAGAATCACTGCCAGTTTCAATTTTATTTTCTGCATTGAAGAATCATTTTCAGTGATACATGAGTTCTAGAGTGAACTTCAAGGTCATCATTGTTTTAAACACAATTAAACTTTCCATGCTTGTGGGCTTGATTCTTCCTGACCCTGATCTCCTTTTTGCAATTCAACTTCCATTCCTTTGATGCATAGCAGATTTATTTTTAAGTTATTGCGTTCTGCATTTTCGCAACATAATTATTAGTGTCATTTATTTTAAAAGTACGAAGTAGTGGTAAAAAGTAGTAGACGTCGCAGACATGGAAGTTGCTCTTCCAGCAGAATCAGAAGAAAAGCATCTCGCTCTTGCCAAGCAGTAAGTGTACAGAGATGTGCTTGGGTTCATATGTGACACAACAGTAGTCGTATTTTAACCATAAAAAACAATGACTTCTGACCAAACTTCGCTGGCTAAAATGATTTAGTACATAAAAATGTGCCTGAATTGTTGCGCTTACGCAGTGATTTATCATGGTTTACATACTTATTTTCACATTTTGAAGAATAATGAAAGGCGTATTACATCATTTTGGAACTTTGGCAATAAATACAGAAAGGTTTAGATCGTAGCAAGCTCTTGTGCTCTTCAGGTAAACATTTTCCCTTCAGTGTAAGCTGTAGACCAGGCCAATGCTCCGTGCCCTTGGCAAATGCATCTGTCTGTATTTCTTCCCCAAATATATTAATGGTTTGAAATGTTAAATTAAATTTCATTCTGTCAATGAGAGATGTACAAATTACTTTCACTTTCAAAATTTCAAATTTCAAATTTTTTTCTTGTCCTCTTTGGCACATTCTCCCGCCGTCGGATCCTGTCCAGACAACATTACCGTATAGCTACCTCCAGCTCAGACTACACAAACATACAGCGACATTCCAGGTTCTGTTGAATAATTCCCGAGTGTCCTCCCATTCACACATGCTGAACCACGCCACGTGGTTACGTAAATGTTTTCACTTTCAGAGGAACCATTTGTAATTTTGCCTTCCATGGGGAAGAGAAGTAGAACAGGAACTATTATATGAGATTGTTTTTTGTTTTTTTTGCGAGGGTGACGTGCAGCAGTTAGTTCGGAAGAATGTAAGTTAAAAGGCTGACTCATGTTTTAGTGTGGCGCTTTTAAAAAATGTGTGGTCATGAAACTCATCACAATGGCCCCTCACTGACACTAGAATTTGAATAGATGATTGTGGATAAAAGCTGTTGCCGTTGCTAAGTGCACCTCTTTGTCAACTAAAGCTTGTGTAAGCTAAAATGACTCAAGTGTCTTTTTTCCCTAAATTATAGAACACTTCATTGCACCCGTTGGAAAAGCGGTGTTTCCAAATTCTATTTAAAGGTTTGCTTATGTTGTTCATTGTTATTCGCTTACAATATATTTGACATTAAATACACATTCTCAAGGTCCTAGATAGTTGTTCTCCTTCAATATGTCACTTTTCCTCCATTTCTTTGTAACATACAATAATGATACACATTCTCCAGCATTTACTCAGCTGGATGTATTTCTCCTGCAGAACCTTTGATCTGTACCGCAATACTGTAGTGAGTATGTGTAGTGTATAATTTATAGTAGAGCACCGCAACAATGAGACACATCTCACCGTCAACACAAGCACATTTCACTCATGCTGTGTGAACTTACTTTTTACAACAGGGCTGGTCTTTATTGATTCATCTGCAGGCCCTCTTGTCTGTTTAGTTGCAGCAGCTCCTTTGTTCCTTTCCTATTGAATCTCATGTCTGAAATCAGTCTGAATTTTTACTAAACACATCTCACGTGCTTCTATTCTAAACTGACCTTTCCAGGCCTCATAATAGAGCTGTTGGCCGGAACTTGTCATCATCCACCTTCAAGGACCGAACGGCTGTTCCTCTCTCAGATGCCACAATTCATAATCTGTTAATACAAACATCCTCTTAACCACCTCCATTAATCTGCTGCAGCCCTGTTTGGTATTTCCTATTTGAACAGTCTCATTCACTGACAGGCTTGTTTTGGTATCACACATCAGCGGCGGCTGCAGCGTGTCTTATAACTCTTCTTATGCATTCTTAGTGTAACTTCAGTACCGGTTGGAATTGAAAAAATAAAAAATCTGACCTCCTCATAACCACTCATAGGACTCCTAGTAACCTTGAATCCCAATTTTTGAGCAGAGAAACTCTTCAAGGAGGAAAGGAGGAATCTCTTCATGCGCGTTTATATGAGCACATTCAAGTCTTAAAGCGCTCCAGGAATTTCACGGTAATGTAAACACACCTTGTCTTGTCTTAACCTCTTCAGACTCAAGAATTTCTTGAGTTTTGCTTTTTGGAATTTGAGATCGGAACGACTTAGAAGAATAATGAGTATGTTTTTGCAAAGAACAATGACCTTGTTTGTGGATATTTAATATTATTCATGTTACTGTTCTATCAATAATGATTCTACCTTTTGAAGCTGGAGACTTTATTGAACATATTGCTATGTACACTATGTACATTAGATTCATTCTCGAAACTCAAACAGAATGTTCTGTCCTGTTCTGTTTTCACCTGGGAGTTGTTGCACGAGTCTTGTCTTTGTATGTTCCTTTTTCTCACGAAAATGTACAGAAAGCTCACAGCAATGCAAGACACTGCAACAAATGCACAACACCGAAACACAGCAACATGAACTGACAACACATCTGCAATAGTCGCATCGAAACATGACAAAATACTATAAACTGGAAGTCAGTAAACCATAACCCAACACCACAAAAAGGACAATACATGGTAACCTGCAAGGTCGAAAATATTAAGTCCCAATACATGTTTTAATTATCGGTCACTGTTCACAAATGGGAACATTAGCAGAATTATGGCGAGAGCGACAACGTTATACAGGTGTTTGGGTGTTTGTGTTTGTCAGTTTATCAGTTAAGATTAACAAATAAACACATTAATTGTTTGTTCTTTGGTGACACAACAGGCCCGGGTTGAAGTAGTCCAGGTTCTACACGTCTGAAATCAGTATATCTATATCTAAACACTTTCAGCCCAGTACGGACTAATGATGGGATTCACCATGATGGGATTCACCATGTCAACAATGGCATGTTCATTATGCCAGCTATTTGCTGCTGACATCACAGTCACCACCTGCTTGTTGCTAAGCGACAGCAGCACGTGAAAAAACGCTTTTTGTGGTCGCAAATTTTGAACACTAGATCTATCTCGGTGCAGACCTGGTGCTGTTCAAGCGAATGATCGGAGGCACATGGTCCCGAGGATCTATTTAATTGTCCTCTCTTGACCTCTCACATTTCAAATGAAAACTTGTTTGTTCAGACTTGTTTTCTGTGCAGTCCTGCTGCGTTCTCTCACTCGCATAAACCACATGTATTTCAGTTGAATTTCCTAATTTATCGAAGTTTGGAAGTTCAATAGCACCCTATTTACCTATGTAAAACTCGTGTCTAACTACTGTCTGCAGTAATGTCTCTCACACTTGACCGAATAGAGGATTTAAAATTCCAACCGTGAATTGAATTGTTTATAAAAACTGCATTTCAAGTTTGCAATGTACAAAACTGATCACAACGTGGAGTTCCGTAGACATCAAGAAGGGTATCAGATGTTGACAATGGTTTTGTGCTTCTTCTTGTCTGATAAATCCTGTCCGTAACAGTAAAAGTATTTGCTGTGTCATGCTCACTGCAGTACCTTCTGAATATGAATCCTCTTCTTCTGCAGTTTTCTAACCGCAGCATTGACTATGTTAGTAGATAGTGCTCAGCTGCAGTGCTGCGCTGCACCACTAGCGGTGCGAGTTGATCAGAATAATAAAGAGCGACTGGAGATTGTGCCCATCTGCTGGAAAATACAAGCATATTGAAGGCCGGAGAAGAATGATGATCCAAGAAAAGAGAAAATGTCAGCTTTAAATAATCGCACCGGAAGATGTTGCAACCATACATGTGGCGGATTTGGGGAAACTATTATTCAGACCAACTTTACACTCTATAAACTGCAGTCCATGTTCTCATCCATTTGATGAGATATATATATATGTATATATGTGTGTGTGTGAATCTTACAGAGCACCAGCCCACAGTTTACACACTTTTTTGGACAGTCTGAATTGAATTGAAACTGGAAATGGCATGAGATAGGAAACATTTGATTCAAGGAGCGCAAATATTTCACCTTGTTGAACTCTAAACAAGTACACGTAGCTCAGTTGGAAGTGCTGCTGAATACATCCTGGTTTCTGCTGTTGATTTTTGAAGAACTGATCTTTTCCCATCTCCAATGGCAACAGGGTGCACTGAAGGCTCAAATGTGATTTAGATTGCTCGATTTAGTGAACGTGCTGGACTGTTCTGAGTGTAGCCATGACAACACATCATCTCTCAGATGTGTGTTCCTAACTGCTGTTGTCTTTTTTATCTTAAGTAAGTAACAACGTGGGTTTAAGACTCGCTCAGCCACATGAATGGAATGCTGCCGTGCGGCCACTCAGAACTGATCTGAGGACACCTGACTGATCACAGATATCCATGGCATTGATATCTGTGACCTGGCCATGCTGCTAATGTCTTTTTTGCTGCTTTGAACTGCCAGCCCGACTTGGTAATCAGAAAGTGGCCATTTAAATTCCTGATTTTTAACACTCCTCCGCAGATGAATCATTCATGTTCTCACTCATGATGAAAATATTAACTGCCACGCCGTGCTGGGTCCTGCTGTTGTGCTATATCAGCGCTATTCTGTGTAGAAGTCTTGTTTCTCTGTACGCAGTAGCATAGCACCCATATAACCAATGATAATAATTATAATAATAATAACCAGTTACACGAGTTAAAGCATGACTTTTGGATTGGAGCTGAAAGACCCATAACTCAAACACAGCCGCGTCTCCTTTGGAAATGAGTCACATTAGTGAGGTCGCAAGGAAGGTCACTTGAATATAAAATGAGCTCCAGAGCTGCTCAAAACAAGTGGCAGACAAATGAAACACAAACACATGATTGACTCCTGTGAGCGGCTTTTGAAACAAGCAACTCAGAATAAGTCTCTCACCTCACAGTAAAAGTGTCAAGTGCTTGCTGAAGCAGCAGTGCGCAAGTTGGCCTGTCAGCGCAGATGGATTGATTGCATGTCTAAATAAAACTTAAATTATGCGCCCCATTTTTATCTGCACTCAACTCACCCTCCACAAACTGATACAAATGTTCCTGCTGAGGCCGAACGGCGAGAAAGTTGGGAGGTGCTGCCGTGCATTACTGTGGCGGATCTGACGCGGCGTCACCTCAGATTGTTGGAAATTGGCCAAGAAAATGAAAGGCGCAACTTGGAAAGGTGCTGAATCTGAGGCGAGCTTTGGCTCACACTCTCGGAGAACATGGTGATCATTTTGGAAAGGTGGAAAGGGAATTAAGCAACAGACAAAAAAAAAAGACATTTCAGTATTCTTTGGTCTTAATGTGAATCACTAAATCAAGTTTAAATGTCGGGCCGACACATTCAGACGGCGCTGCTTTGTAAAGAGCCCATCCTCTGGGAGTAATTTATGGAACCATTATTGCAAAGAAAAAAAGACGTCTTGGATTCAACATCAGGCACCAAACTACTTAAAATAAATGCCGCCCACTAGAGTAGAAGATTCGTCTGATGCAGCTGTGCTATGTAATGTCTGTATGAAGTGAGAGTTGTTGCCCAGGATGAAGAACCAGAACCATTTTCATGGAACTGTACTCATCTCAGTCGCTTCTACCACCTCTGACCCCGTCAATTTTGCAGTCTCTGCCTGCTCCGCCCCCCACCACCACACCTCAGTGTTCCTTCCCTTCCTCACAGGTAGGAGATCAGATCCTGGAGGTGAACGGCCGCAGCTTCCTCAGTATTCCCCATGATGAGGCGGTTCGAGTCTTGAAGTCGTCGCGGCACCTCATGATGACGGTGAAGGACGTGGGTCGACTGCCTCATGCCAGGACAGTGGTGGGGGAGACCAAGTGGATCACCAGCTCGCAGATCGCGGAGAGTTCGGCCAATAGCAGTTTGGCAGGGTAAGAGTGACTATTATGCTCTTTTATATTGATGTCAGATTTGAGATATGAGGCCATGCTCTCTCACAGACACGAGGCGGCTACTTTCAGTAATGAAAACAACAGTCTTCAGTTATCCAGTTATCACCTCCCCAATGGAGGTTTTGTGTTTTTCAGTCCAGCGACAAAATCGCTTCAAAAGTTCTGAACACGTTTGAAATTTCATCGCGGGTGACACAAACGCCCCCTTTTAGACTCAAGCTGTGACTTAAAGAGATTCATTTAGATTAATTGACGGACAAAAATAATGAATCGATCCCAATAAAAGCCACAATGGTGACTAAATGAGATTGTGCTGACGGATGGAAAATTGAAATTTAAAAAGCTTCAGAAGAGAAGCTGCACTTTGAGCAGCAAAGACTTCACCAATGGAGGACTCCCGTACTGTGGTTCATACCATGGCTACAGATTCAACTTCAATTTAAAGCATGATGAATCACGATTATCACTATCAATCGCTATTTTTCTTATTCCAGTCCCACCTTGTTTAAGGCTTAATGTACAGTACTGTACCGTAATGTGCATACTGTCACCATAAGGACTTTAAAATCGCTGCAGAGGAAAGTAGAATGAATGTTTTCAGTGATGAGAGCGCCGTCGAAATACATTATTACCTTTAGTATTACCTGCATTGCTGTTGGGAAGACTATTTTTTCACTCTAACCATATAAACCAAAGTTACATTCATGTAAAAGGATTATATTGAATTGATAAATGCCGAATAATAGCGTCTGCGGTGGCCCATTTTGGAAGTCAGAACGCAGGTGTGAGAGGCGAGCGTCACGCTGACGGTGAGACCTTTGTCTGATGTGATCAGACATCTGTCTAGCACTTGGAGGACTCTCATTTGCAGACTTCAGTCGTACACGAAAAGCAATAAGGAGCTCTGTGGAAGAAATGCCAGCTGCTTTCAAAATGCCACACCTGTGCGGCGACTCTGCAGCTCATGACCCGGAAGATGCACGGTCCTGTTCAGCGTAATGGAAAACTGGTTGCTTCAATGGCTGCGACAGCACAAAATGTTGGCTTCATTATTGTTGAGATGATATCTGGTCGTCATTGCGATGAGTCTCTCAAAGGCTTGTTTATAAGTAGATTGGCTCTGGACTTGTCCGTCGACTCAGAGTGTAATCGCTGCTGCCTAATAAACACTGACTTCACTGTGATTACTTTTGTAATGGACATTGTAATGGACTCATATTTCAAGCAATTAGTTCTTGCATTGCTTTTTTTGTTTTTCAATGAAGTCGTATTTGAGCACAAAATGTATCTGTGAGTTATGTCATGGTGGCTCAGGGGAACAGACCCAAATGCTAAAACTCGCTGCTGGTGTACGGATGACTCGAAACAATGAGAGTAGATAAAGCAAGACATTTAATACACAATACATGAAAATCAAACGGGAACAAAGATACAGGGAAGTTGACACTAAAACGCGGCGTGAAGAAGACAACACGCTGGGAAGGGAGAAAAACCAGAAACAGAAAATAGGTGAAACAAAACTCAAGCCTCAAATAAGGTGGGACAACAAAATAAACTCACGAGGCCTAAATAACAAAGCGTTCAATGGTGGAATTGACACACGCACACGAGGAAGAAACTATGAAGGAGGCATATAATAAACAAGCACGCACAATCCAAAACTGTCAATCACAAGGGAGCAAATACACGAGAGGAAGATTGTTACCGGTGGACGCGAAGTGACCATCTGGCAACACAGTCTGGCACCAAGGTGTTGAAATCCACCTGGCTTGATTGGACGACTGGTGCCAGGTGTGTTGCTGTGAAGCTGGAGGAGGTGTGACAAGGGAGGACAGGAAATAGAACAACACAAAACCGGAAAAGGCCAAAATAAAAGCACAGAATACAGAAACATGACAAGTTATTGCTTCATAAAGTTCTCCCCCGTCTGACGTCTTGGAGGACAAGAGGTTGTACGAGCGACTGGACTTGACTCAGCCCTCTGCACAGCTCTGGACCCCTCCAACACCTTACTAGAGCCAGCCATGCTGGAAAGATGAGTCGCTATGATCATATGGTGAAACCATGTGTCACTCTAGTGAGTTAGTTCAGCGTTTCACTTTGTGAGCTTCATTTCGTCAAATCTCATTTAAAGCATTTCACCAGTATGAAACTCAAAAGTGATCTTTATTGATTTTGGAGACTCATTTTTTGAACAAAGGCATCTAACTGAAACTGTGCCCAGTGTTTACAAAGCTAATTAAAATGAACTAAAATTATAGTGGAATTGAATAATAAATAACAATTAAATAATAACCAATAATAACCCATTGAAAACTATAATAACCTTGGTAAAAAAGTTGAGTACTCTGTGCAGCGAATGGTGAATGGCAGGTGAGTTATTTTATTGAAGCGTTTTCTTCTACGTGAGCTGTCCTAAACTGCAGCGCTCACTCATTGTGAGCGAGCAGTTATCTGGCCGTACAAAGGAAGCAGCAAGGGAGGCGCCATTTAATAATGCCCCTCTAACATGACAAGATATGGATGAATTATTCTCTCTAGGCCTTTGGCTAATTGGATTTAAATCCCGCTGCATGTGTTCAAGTGTATGAGGAAAATGTAGAGGAACTGTTTTGCCTGGAAATACACACCATGATGAACTTCTAAATGACTCTTTTCCATGACATGGCTGCTTCACCTCTCCCAAATCCAAGGGTCATTAATTTAATTATTAGTATGTAATTTCACGGTTGCTGGTAAAATATTAATCGCACGATTCCCAGAATCATGACTCATAATCACTAGGTTGTGTCAGTAAAAAAAATGAAAACTTCATCACAAAAGTGATGGATATGAAATGGTTTGAATTTCCATGTGAATGTGCTTGCCTGAGGAAAAACTGCTTTGGCAGCAAAAGTGGTGATGAATAATGTTGCCTGCTGTTCAGAACATTTCTGGACGTGGGTTTGAATTATAGTGGAGTTTTCAACTCCGAAAAGAATAATGTTGGTCATTTATTGCTCTTTTTCTTGAAATAATTAACCTTAATATTAATGCAGTCATTTTGAGGAGGTGAGTTGTGGATTATTCCGAGGGACAAATTGAAAGGCATTCACCTCATTCCATCTTATTTTACAGTATTTTTCAATAAATACGTGCTCTAGAGCTTCTTTAAGTCTAAGCCCCTGCAAAAAAGTGAACCTGTGACGCCTGTTACTTTGATGATTTGCAGGTTGAATTGTTGAACTTTTTAATTTAATACTTGGTAACGTTTAATTAAAATCTTTATGAAACAAAAACACACATTCATGCACAAGTTCACTTTTTCGGCACTTTCACCTTGACTGGCGCGTTATATCATTTATTAATTAAACTATAGAAATGTCTCAACACTGAAATGGTGCACCCTGAAATAACCCGAATTTCAGCAGTTCACATGTTGCTTAACCAACAAAGCATTTTATTTAAGTGCACTGTGATGGCCTTGACACATTATCAAGGACATCTTAATGGGTTGAGTTAGGTCTGGAGAGCCTCCTTTTAGCACACTATTGATCAGCTGTTTAATTTCTCCTGGACTTTTATTGAATATTTGAGTAACTTTATACAAAGATTTAACACGTGTGTCCTCCAATATTTCCCGACAGATTCTCAACAGAGCATGGAGCATCAGCTGCTGGAAAGGTGAGAGTCCCATGAGCCTATTCTTTCGTCGTGATACTATCGATGGTGCTTTACTTACTGGCTTTCAAACAAGGTGAAAGTCTTGTTGTTTCTGATGAGATGGGGTCAGATTTAAAGGGTCGCACATACTAAAACAGGTGCAAATCTGTTGGTGTGTGTACACCTTATATATATTTCATATATATATATATATATATATATATATATATATATATATATATATATATCAAGCTAGAAATCTTTCTTTACTCCAGTTTGTTGGTAAGTGCTAACAGTTAGCTATATGTTTTTGTGTATTTCTGTTGTTGTAGTGAGGGGACATTTAATATGTCATTTACTATGTATAGTGGTGCCCCAACTGACTTGTGTAAAGCAATATGTCAAGTCAATTTTCTCAGATCAAAATAAATGTAAATAATAAGGAAATAACATTAATGAACTGCATCTGTTTTGCGGCATTTTTGTCTTTCCACGTGTTGCTTGTTAGTGACCTGTAATACGTGAGGAGTTATTCATTGAGAAATTGCAGTGGCTTCCCTGAGCGTGAAGAAGAAGTAAAAGTTTTGCATCAATAAAATACATCATGTTACCCAGCGGGTAATTTATCAAGATGCTCTGGATGTCTGGACATGTGTGAGAATAGCTTGGGCGTTGCTGTCGAGTTTTTCCAACTTCGATAACTGGGACACGTTGTACGGCTGTGACAAAATTCCCAGCTCAGACCTCTCACTTTCGAGGCAACTGAAGCGCAGCGTGCTGACAAAGAAGGTTGAATAAGGGATAATTTCTCATTATGGACCTATAAAAGGCATATCTCTCCTGGCACTGAAACATCCCGGTAAAAGAATACTTGACACCCGAGGCCGGTGCTGAAAGATTTTACAGTCAACGGAGAGTCTTGCATTGGTTGCCATTCTATAAACAGTGACCTTTTCGGTAGGAAAGCAAAGGCTGGGGTAGTGCAAGCTCAACAGAAGCTGTCAGACAAAAGGGCATATCTTTAATTAAATTGGCACTTTTTGTGACAGACCAAAGGAGAAGAGCAGAAACTATACATCCAAATTGTATGTACAGGTATCGTGCTGTATTGCAGGTGTCATTGTGTCGCTTCTGTTATTGACCTACTCTGGACCTGAGTCAAAGCGCCACACTGCCTGTATGTTATTTTGAATAATTACACTTCCATATTTGTTTTAATGGTTTAATGACATCAACTATGAAAGCGGAAACCTTGTTTCAAGGAGCTTTACACTCCTGTTACACAGGTTACTAGATTCAATCTGTCTTTATTTCCACTGTGAAATCATTTATCACTGGTACACTCTGTTGAATACAACAGCGGGGTGATTTTTGTGTTTCCCTGTCCATAAATCCAGGACGTCTCCATCAGTGTCAGAGACTCAGCGCTTAGTATTTTCACTTCACATTCACCCGTCGTACACGGTTGCTACAACATGGCATGGAGCTTAGCTTTGTGTTCATTGTAAGCTGTCGTCCTATTGGCTGACCTCAGTCGTTGGTAAACTTGATAAATGTAGCACGCCTTTGTTCTTGTTTCTTGACACGTCTAAAGATTGTCAAAGTAAGGAATGACAAATATGTGTGGAATGTTTGACTATGACAACATGAGTTTTATGAGTTTGGCATTTGCCTTTTGTTCTTTGTCATGGAAACAACAGTCAGCACAATTGACCAGTAACATGGGTCACTAGAAATATAGTTTGACCTTTTCGATCCTAAATCCACATCAAAGTCACTAAATGGGCTGTTGTCATATATTGAGGTTCGCAAAGGCAATTTGTGGTGGTGTCTGGTTCTGGTTTAATGGAAACAAAAAGAAAAAGGGAATACATTGAGAGCAAGACAGATAAAAAATCTTCATGAACTGAGAATTTTAGTTTAGAATCATTTTCATAACCTGAGAGTGTAGGAGGCCCAGAGGTCATGGATGAGTCAAATCAGACCAATGTAACCCTTTCTTCAGAAAAGACTGCAGTCAGGTGAGGAAAGAAGTATATCTGTGGGCTGGTGGACTTTCTTCTTGACTGTTGTTGGTTGACCATTAAAATTCCCGCTGTACTGCCTGTCAGAGTGACAGGGCTGAGAAAGTGTTAGTGAGTGAAGTGAATGTTGTCTAGAAATTCAGAATCACCCCTGCACTGCTTTTGAGGATTGAGGTCCAGGTTGTGGATACAGGGTACCAGTCGGTCCACTGCAAACCAGCAAACTGACTCATGTGACAAGTCTGATGAATGTAGAGTCCACAAAGTTGAGCGGTTTTAGGGAGTGATGACCTGTAGTCGAGCTGTTGGAGGAAACAGGTAAGGTACAGAGCTGGGATGATGTGTATTCCATCTGCAATGGTGGTTAAACCTTATTGACAAGCACACAACTCACTGAACCACTAAAAAATATTGGCAAGAATTGAGGAAGCAAAACCCGCAGGAGCGATTGAACCATTTTAGCTCCAGTTAGTGTGAGGTTTAAGGAATGTTAATGTTAACAGAACAGTCAATAAAATGAAAGACGTGGTAGAGAACAACAGGCACCAGAAGGCATCTTGCCTGCTGGAGCCAGGAGAGCTCTCTTGCTTCTGCTCTCTTGAGGTGACGAAGACAACATGAGAAATGAATCCATCAACCCATCTGTGAACAAAGGGATTCAAGACATTTGTGAAAACGGCACTGGACAAACAGGAATGTTTACGTTGCTGTAATAATAGTGTATTAGTTGCTGCTGACCAATGGTAATTGAGTGAATGAATATGAGTGGCGGAGTATGTGCTCAAGAGAGAGTGAGAGGAGAGAAGAGAGAAAAACGTGTGGCAGCGAGTCCCTGCTCTCTTTTGGTCTAGAAAGCAGAAGGTGATAATTCATAGCTCTGCAGTATCCTCCTGAGTGTCAGGCAGATTCTGTTCTAGTCACCAGCGACATCACAGTGGCGACCTGCCCTCCACATATATGTTCATCCGTCTTCCCAGCGTGAACACGCTCCTTAAAAAAGTCAAGACACCTGCGTTCATCTTCCCAAGATCCTGTCACATCATCTGAGCAAGGCGTCAGTCCACACACCCATGTAGCCTCTTGTCTCTAATGCTTCTCTCTGTTCTGTAATTGCAGCCCAAAGGCCACACCAGGCTGATAAGACAATTAATTAAGGATAGGTCACGCAGAATTCTCAGCCATTCATTTCACGCTAACATCATTTGGAGCCTCATCTAGGGCAAATGAATGTTGTTTGAATGGAGCTGAAGTGGATTACCTGAACAAAAGTCTCCCTGTTGCACCTGATCCGTTTGGTGTCCTTTCAAACTGCCCTTTTTGTTCAGTGGTAAATGTGTTTACTGGTTCAATGACAGCTCTTAACTGAATTTTCAAAAGACGGAATGATAGAAATTGTCGTCTATTCAGCGTGAGGTTAATTCTGATTTGTGTGGAGGCCTTACCTGAATTCCGTGCTTCTATCAGAGGGTGAATTTGTGACAAATACTTTTGCGTCTGAACTGTTTCCTCGATTGCCTTTGTTGTCGAGTGTATTCCGTCTGATTAGCCACCGAGAAATTAGCAGCAGGTCACTGCGCTGTCATGGCGTATTAAATAATCAACGCTGAAATAGTTCTGGTGTTTTCTTGGACAGAATGCACAGAGGCCACGCAGCGTCCTCCCCAGAACTAACAAACGTCCTCCATTCCCCAACCAGGCTCGCGGCAGAGTTAACTGCTGCATTGCATTTGTTCTCATGTCATTTACTGACTGTTTTTTCTTCATATTGAGGTGTAAAACCTTTCCTGTCTCCACACTGGACTGTGGTAGAGTGTCACAGGGGAGGTGCTCGCTCTCCACACCTCCGAGGCTGGAGCGCTCACTCCAGGGTTTGATGTCCTGTTGTGGGCTGGAGCTGGGACAGAGATGAGGCGAGTCTGGGACAGAGCGTGACTTGGTTTATGACTTTTTCACAGCCAAACTGCACAGAAGCGCACATTCAGAGCTGGACACGCACCGGGCACCTCTTCACTTCTGGAGAGACGTCACTCACTCGGCAACCCCTCCCACATGCAGCAGCCACACACATAGACGAACAGCGCACCTGCAGCAGACACTCTACATTCACTCCTACAAAAGCCTATTTTAAGGCTTGGAACACATTGGTTCTTTTTCCATTCATTGTAATGGAAAAAATCGATTCAGATTTTGAACAAATCGCTTCTCGAACGGCCGTCTGGAACGGATTGTGGTCGAGAACCGAGGTACCGCTGTACATGCATAAGTTGGAAACGCATCATAGCTCCCCTATAATGTAAAGTACTCACCCAGCCTTGATCCCTCATAAAGCATTCTATCCATAGCCGCAGAAGAGCTTTCAACAGAGTTCAGTGATTATGTGACACTCAGCTTGGGATTTTATCATATAGAACAGATAGTATAGTTTCGTGCACCTTTTAAAGCCGTGGTTCTGACCAACAAGGCGGATTCAGAGCCATAGAGGTGCATGCCAGGGACGTCTCTCATCCCACTTCTGTTTGTCTTGGCCTGTAGCTTTGGTTATGTGATCCAGCAATTCCATTATTGGAATTAAAACAGGCACTAATGTGTGTAAGGTATCTTTGTATGCAAACGGTGTACTACTTTACATATCCCAGAGTGAAGCTACAATTCCCTCGATCATCTCTTTGTTGATAACATTTGAAGGAGAATCTGGAGATAAACTTATGTTCAGTCACAGCTGTCACTCTACATTTTGAAAGATTCTCCTATGAATTACAGTGACAAAATCCATCTTCTATTAACCCCCACGATTAAAATTGCTCTCCTCACAAAATAGTTAATCTCTTTCACTATTTGTCTTGTTAAAAAATGAAATAAAATAAATGAAAGTGAAGTCATTGTAGAGTACATCTTCAAGGGCAGGCCAGTCCATCGGTGCAAAAAAGGCTTTGGCATTTAACCCCCCACCATTACTAGTCATATATTATTCATGTCATTGGAGGTAATATCTATGGTAGACAATTGACAAGCATGACAAGCTGAGTGACAGGCTGAGTTGGGGATGCGGGTTGTGGGTGTGAGTATGTTTTGCTGGGATGGTGTTTAAGTCAATAAAAAGAACATTCAATCTTGTACACGTTTGAGCACCTTTAAGATTTGACACATTTAGTATGTCACAGAGCCGATGCTACTATTCCTCCACCTTCTGTCTCCTGCTCAGCTCGATGACATTTGAGGCTTGTACCACTGTGTGTCAGTAGGGAGAGATGCCATCGACTCACGTGTAGGCATCATAATGAACTGTGGCACCGTGTCAATCGGACTTACCTGACTCGCATATTGACTGTGCCCTTAACTCAAAGTGCCTTTGAAGGGCTACGCTGCTCAAGGTGTCTTAATAATTAACTCAAGAAAAGAATCGTTTGTCAACATTGGCCTCTTGGCTTCGTGTTTGACAACAATGTAAGCAATTACTGAGGTAGATGTTCCTGAAACATTTTTCATTATCGTTTGCCTGTGTGACTGATGGGAGTTTGCAATTGTTAATTAATACCAGTATTATCACATCACGACGATGAAAGAAGCCGTTGAGAGGGAGCGAGAGGAGAGTAATATAGTGAAGCAAGAACGCACTTCCACCTGCTTCCTGCGACTGGATACGCAGAATTATATGATTCTGTTGGGGAAGACAGAGGAAAGAGAAGCAGCATGTCAGGGAATTAGCAAAATAACCATCACTCAAATATTGAGTATATTTAGATTGTTTCATGTAAAATGTGTTCACAAAAACCCAAGCAAGAACTTTATTCCACTTAAAGTGTCTTTCAATTTTTACCAGGGACTTTATTACTTTGCGTTTGTGTCCTTGTATTTAGTTCTTTCCTCGCATATTTTGAATATTTACATCATTTGTTTTTCCAAACGATCATTATCAATGAATCATCGCTGCCTAGGAGGTTATGCTTTTGCTAATGTATCTATGTCTCTCCGTGAGCAATACATCTTGAATTGCGTTCAATAGCTTTCATTAGAATTTTCAGAGAAATCTTGATCACAGGACGAGAACATTTCGGGGGTGTCCCTTGTTATCTGGATCAGGGGCCTCCAAACCGCTCCTCCAGGGCCACAGTGGGCGTATGTTTCTGTTCGAACGTGTTCACACAGCTTCACCAATCTGGTGTCTGAAGACTGTAAACCAGTTGATAGTCAGTCTGGCGCTGCTTGTTCTTCCTGACACCTGACTGGTTAAACTTCCAGACAAAGACCAGCACGCACTGCGGCCCTTTCTCATCTCGATTTTCAACATCACCATGTGAGCTGGACAGACTTTCTCACTTGCAGTCTATTTCCGAATTGTATGTCAAATGCTTCTAACACAGCAATGGGTCAATCGCCTAAGGAGTGGACAGTCTCTATGTGCCTTTGTGGTTATGTATTTCCTCAGGATTCTAAGCCTTTTCGGGTATTTGATTTTTATTATGTGTATTTATTTCCCACGTTTCGTGGTTTTACAGTGATGTTTTCATTTTAGACTTTCTTCTTTATCTGATGACTGAATTTGTTTGGTTTGTACTTCTGAAACATTTTAGAGTGTAATGCTTCTTTTTGTATTTATTTAAAAAAAAAACACACCACCATTTAGTTCAGAAGCATCACACTTTTTTATTCATTAGCTTGACAGTCTGGCACTAGATGCAGCTCCCCACTTGTTTCTCATCCTGTGTAAATCATGCTTTGCACACAGCAGTTCCTCTCAGGGCCTGCAGATGAAAATTCCAGACAGTTGCAGCAGCGCATCCTCCTTTGAAACAAATCACAAATAACACTATTATGCTAAACATGTAGACACTTCAGGTTTCATTGCAGTTGCTCTCCAATGCAGCCAGTGGCTGATGTTTTTTCCATGCATGTTTAGCACACAGATATTTTTGCTTAACTCTTTCAGGAAAGAATCATAACTACCACGTTGAAGATGTGAGGTTAGTTCATCATGTTAAATATTTGACAGAGATCAAATCCAATTGAGCGTCTAAAACCTTTTCTGAGCTAAAATTGCAGTAAGCTTTTCAATGATCCAGTGATCATTTGATCTTAAAAGAAGTTGAGTCTGGTTCTCACCGCGGTCCGCCCTCAGGCTATTGATCCCTCACCAGCCTGCCCGCAATCGCACATCATTTGAGACAAACTTATTTCATTTTCACGAGCTGCTGCGATCGATAAACCATCAGGATTAAATAAAAGCTAATTCCTGACTCAGATGGGAATGGCAGTGGTGGGAAGTTTGGAAATGAATTATTAATCATTGTGAAAACGGCGCTTGATTATAAACACTGGATGTGAAGGTCAGCACGGTGAGCTCACAATCACAGAGCCGTGTTTCACTGAAACACTTCTCTGGTATGCTAAATAACTTGACAGAATTTCCTTTTCTGTCACTGGCAACGTGAATTCCTGTCCTTTCTTGCCTGCCACGTCCTACTTAACTTCAGCGGAATGTTGCCCATGACCTCATGGCAACACTACATTCTGCTCAGAGGCGTCTGTCAAGACTTCTAACTTCATTCTGTGAGACTAAACAAGAGTGAACTATACATCAGATCTCCGTTATCACCACTGTCTCCTTGTTGACAGTGGTAGATTTTAAAAATTCATCTACGCCTTCATACCATAACTAGCCCTTGCATTCAATAAATGTTAATCCTGCTTTGACCACCTCTGAGCCAAATGCAAGATGGCTGAGAGTGGGTCGAATAACTTCCCATTTCTTATATTCTCTGTGAAAAAATACAAGGATATCTACTGTATTAGCAACAATTAGCATTTTGTTTTTCATTTATGTATTTATTTGGTTGGTATTTTTTTAATGTAACATACATTACCATGCATAAACGATCTATTCATTCATTTGTGTATTTGTATATTATCCCAATATGGATCATCACAACCATATTGACACCAAAGGTTCACTGAAACAACACCATAATTAACGACCATTTGCGATAAATTTACCAGTAACTAGTTCACTCATGGAAAACATGTGTCCCCCCTTGTGAAGTGTAATCATTTATTTATTAGCTAGATATATATTAAATGAAGTTGAGTAAACCAGTTTGTATAGCATAAGATTCATGTAAATTGACAAGTTATTGTATTTATTGTTTGTTATAATTCATGCATGAAAGGGAATTACTTATTTAGAAGGGTTACTCACAGTGTAGCAGCAACGACTTTGGTGTCAAAGTTTGTGTTTCCCTTGGGTCTCCTTCATGTTTCATGCCGGTAACTTTGGATAAGAGCATCTGCTAGAAAATGGCGTTTCAGTCCTTTTTCTCTCACAGTGGTGCCTTTGACAGATTCTACTGAGACCACAGCAACTCTAAACCAAACTGTTGATAACAAACCACCAGCGCACAGCAGGGCAACTACAGTGATATTATTCTTTACATTCACTGAATGGAACCCCTTTTTTTATTACACAAGTAACTTACTGACTTTGCCTTTGACTGTTAAACAAATCGGCAGCGGTGGTCTCCCGTCCTCATTGTTCCTTTCACAGAATGATTTTGAGAGCAAGCTGTGTGTGACAGATTTGAAAGCTGCCAGTGGGGTACATATCCGCTACACTGATGGAAGTAAGTCTCCCAACTGTTGGAAGTCTGGCTTATTTCACTCTGCATTCAGCGCCTGGATTTTGTGAGAAGAGTTCTTATCTGATGGGAGATGAAGCACTGCATAAGATAAGACAGGTTACAGTTACATCACCATCACAGTTCTCGAGTTAACAGGGAGAGAAACACAGTTGACACACATTTATCTTCTGCTATGCCTGTCAATCTTTACACCTATCCAGAATAAATATATATATATATATTTCATAATTGGAGTTGAACAACCCCTCATTTCCTCACAATCTTGACAAGTACCTGTAAAGGCACATTTACAAGGAGCAAGTGTCCTATGTTCATCCATGTGTACAGAAGCACTTGTCATGCTGACACTGCCACTTAATCTTAAGTGGCAGGCCGTAGTGAGGGCGTTGCCCCGTAGTTTAACACATGCGTGTATCCCATCTGTCCCCTTCTTAAATGACAGCTGTATGCATGTCCAGCAGCTGATTAAAATTATTAGTTTTTGTGCAGGAGAAGTGAATGAAAGGGACCCAAGTGGACAGGTGAAGTTACAGGATGTAGAGATGGAGAAGTTGAAGGATTTTAAGTACTTAGGCTCAACTGTCCAGGGCAATGGAGAGTGTGTGAAAGAGGTGAAGAAGCGGGTGCAGGCAGGGTGGCACTGAGGAAAAGACAGGAGGCAGAGCTGGAGGTAGCAGAGGGTCTGGTAGGAAGATGTTGAGGTTGGAACTGCCAGGCAGAAGGTGGAGAGGAAGGCCAAAGAGGAGATTGATGGAGGTGGTGAAGGAGGACATGAGGTTTGTAGGTTTGAGAGAAGAGCAAGCAGAGGACAGGGTGAGATGGAGGAGGATGATCCGCTGCCTGAAGGGAGAAGCCGAAAGGAAAAGAAGAAGTGGAGTAGAAGTTCATTCATTGATCGCAATGGTGAAAAGGGGTTTTAAAGGAATGTTTTTAAAAGGAAAACATCTCTTCCTCTGCCTGGAAATCAACCATCCTCAGAATTGCCCTTTGTTTTTTTCTTAAGTTGGAAAACATGAGGAGACTAATCAGACATCGCATGACAGTATTACAAAAAAAGCAAGAATCAAGAAATAAAAGCAAGGTCACACTCAATACAAACACACAGTGGGTCAGCCTTGAAACACGTAACGAAAGAAAGGGAGTCGAGGAAACACAATTACACAGTATAAAGGGGAAAAAAGTCCAAATTTTCTCCATGGGCTCATCTTTAATTCATTATTGTGATTAATGATATCATTCAAATCATGCAGTGGCTGATGGCTCATGACTGTAGATCCAGTTTATCTTATCATTCATGTGGGTATGTGTCCTCTCAGGGTAGAAGGAACTCAACATTTTCATATCTCTGCAGATCCAGTTAACAGCCGTATGTGATTTGCTCTGCATCGATTAGATGTCAAGTGTTGGGCACACGTGACTGAAAGACCCCGTCAGCTTTGCAGGCATTCGACGAAGGGCCACACAACCAGAGGGCCATGTCTGAAATGGCCACAGTCCAGCAAATCCTTCAGCTTTGTCAGGTGCAGAAATGGGCCCTTTGTAGTGAAGTGGTGTGTTTGCTTTCAGGCCTCTGTCGCCGCTCCAAGCCGCCCCCATTAGGCACAGACTGCAGGTGTTTCATTCCGCTCGAGTGACGAGGGCTTTCATGAGCTTGCCAAAGTGCCAATCTATCCCCTAATATGATGGCGAGAGACAGTTGGCTGCTTCTGTGGCTCCTCGGCTCCCCTTGAGTTAAGTAAGGGGAACATTTCGGAGGATTCTCGCGGTAAGCATCGGCGTGATTACGATTCTGGCGAGGCAGCTTCACCTTGGGTTTTAAACAATTGTTGGCTCCGCCGCTCCGAGGGAAAGAGAGCGGCGATATCTGTGCCAGGACGGTGTCTCGATCTCGTTTCCATCTGACAACACCTGAAGCTGTGACTTTGAAGTAGCTCCTTTGGTTAGTCAATTCACGTTGCTGCCGCTCAACTGATAACCGAGGAAAGGTAATTATTTTGACATGTCGTCCTTTGATCGGCAGAGAAACAACACTTAAAAGAAATGTGTATCAAAGCCGTAAAAAGGAAATGCAACACTTTCGCCCAAGAAAGTGTGAATAGAAGCTTCAGCCCTGCTGCGAGCGGAAGGTGTTGGAACAGCAAAGCAGACGACTCCGTGTGAAAATGAAACATTTGGGATGTGATGACTAATGGCGCCTTCACTGCAGTTTATATTCTTGCGCCTCATCTGTCCCCTTGGATGACGTTCATGCCTTTGTCTCCTCCTCCTGCTCCATCTTCACCTCCGAGTCAGTCTGATTATCCTCCCATCTCCTCCCCATCCATCAGCGATGCCTCGCTCGCTTCTAGTTTCTCCTCATCATCAGAAAATGTATTTGACCTTCCATTATTCACCCTTTTTTTTATTCCAAACACCTCCTCTTCCCCTGCATTCGTCTTCCTTATTTTGTTGTGTCTTTTCCTATCTGTAAGACCCTTTCCTAGAAAGAACCCTGCATTCTTCTTATCTCTTTTTGTTGGCCTGCCTTTCTGCACGACTGAGATCATGGTCACATTGCTGCCTTCACCTCAGTGTTAGCTGGAAGCTTTAGTCCATTTCATTTGATGGAACAGTATATTTGAAAATGTGAAAAAATATTTTTTTTCACTTCCTTGTGAAAAGGCTTGCATTTTGGGATCTACTCCGGAAGACAGCTCCAGAGCTGAAAAGGCTCTAAAGCAGGGGGCTAAATTGGGCCTCGAGGGGCTGTGGGGGGCGCAGGCTTTTGTTCCAACCAACCAGGTGTCTGATGGCTGTAATCAGCTGATTGTCAGTCTGGAGCTGGGTGTTTCAGCTGACACCTGAGTGGTTAAGCCATATGTGCTTGCGGGGATGGAACAGAAACACGCACTCACTGTACCCCTTTTGTGGATCGGTTTGATAGCCCTGCTAAAGTCTTGATTTAAATCCAGATTTTGGGACAACCAGCAGAGTCCCACCTGAGGATCCTGGCTGCCTTCAAGGGGGTCAGAAGTTCTACATTGTAGTCAGGAACTAGGCCTTTACCGGTTTTCAAAGTTCAATAAAATCTTAAAGTTAGTTGGGCCGTGCACTGGAGTGGAGACTGGAGTGATGAACTGACGTCGGTTAGAACCAAGTCATGCAGCCGAGGTCTGACTCAGTTGGAGATGTGATGGAGATTTCTTGTTGATGCCAGTAAGGAAAGAGTTTCCACTGTGCAGGCGGGAGAATATGGACAGATGAATCAGCGTGTTGTTCTGAGGAGTTCCACACAAGCGCTGTCTGGGCTGGTGCATCCACTTTGTTGAGTGGCCCCTGTGGAGGTCCTCCCAGTATGTGTGTGGAGCTGTCCAACTATAGCATATTTGAGGAGAATGTTGGAAGAAACTTTCTCTGGTGATCTATGGTCCATCCTTGAGCTCTGACCCTGTATGTGTCACATCTCATTATCATCTTCTGCTTTCAGTTTTCTGCCCCAGCAAGTCAGTTTCCTACAGCTCTGCCAACCTTGCACATCCACTCTAGTTGCACCTACATAGTTATATCCTCTTTCACATCCTTGAACTGAAATTGTCTTCCTCTCCTTCTTTTGCTTGGTCCTTCCATTGCTATCATTGTTCATCCAACATGTTCCGTGTCTCTCCTCACCACGTGTCCAAACCACCTGAGTCTGGCCTGTTGTCTCCATACCTGTAATATATATATATATATATATATATATATATATATATATATATATATATATATATATATATATATATATATATATATATATATATATACACTGAAGCGAAAACACTAACATGCCAATGTCTTCTGCTTGTCTTCAGGCTGGGTTTTATAAAGGCGTAGCAGGCTCGCAGGTGACCCTGTCAAGCCTGGTCAACCAGACGCGGGCCATGCTGGAAGAACAAGCGCGACACTTGCTGACAGAATCGGAGCGGCAGACTATGGGCTACTACGTGGAGGAGTACCGGGACGGACACATTGGCGTGGAGCAGCTTGTCATGGCGCTTTTTGAACTGCTCAACACTCATGCCAAGGTGAGAGAACTCTGTTGTCTGAATGAAGAGTTGAGTTGGAATTTCCATATCCTTTAGCTCCTGTCACTCAGTGAAGCCCGGAAATGCTTTGAGTGTGTGACGCCACTTGCTGGATTGCCAGTCTGTACGGTGCCCTGAACAGTTTAGCTCTCACAGAAAGACGAAGAAGCAGTTAGCGGTGTCAGAGATGATGAGACTGAGGTTTTCACGGGGAGTGAATTGGAAGGACATGACAGAGGCACCGGTCAAGAGGAGAGGCTCGGAGACAAAGTTAGACTCGGGTGGTTCCTCTGATGCTGAGACCTGTTGGTAAACCTAAGTAACGCCTCGACATCTCAACAATGTCCCGATGAAACAAAAGTTCAGTCCACATTCAGTAGCTCCAGATTCATTCCTCCTATTAGTTAATGTGACTGTGATTTGCCAACAGAAGCTTTTATTGAGCCCTAATTAGACTCGCTAGCGCGGCCTGGAGGCTTAATTATCTTTTTCTTCCCTTTGAAGTGGAATCTTTTTTTCTGCCTGATCGTAGTGTTGTTTCCTGTTCAGCCGGCTTAGAGCGCGTGAGTTAATGAGCACGGTGGTGAAGTGACTGGCCTCACAGCGTGTCTGAGAAATTACGCCCTCAGTGAGCTCCTTCTTCAGGCTTGTGCACGTGTGACGGTATGGTGGGTTACTCAGGGTGGTCATCTGCTTCTGATCCTTGGAGTCTATTTATCTATTGTCTTCATTTGTCAGAGTTTGGCTCCTTTATTTTACAATCTGTTGTCCATTGTCTAGTAAAGTTCGAGATAAAATCACGGTGGTTCAAGTTGAACAATTGTTCTGGGAAGCAAAATTCATCGTCCACAGAGAACCTCCTGAATCTTTAACAAATCTGAGTTGCGAATGTTTCTGTTGGCATAAACTGAGCCTTTAACATCTTGAAAAGATTTCTTTTTTTAATCGTAGATGAGTCATGTAACAGATAAAAGCTGGATTAAACCACACAATTGATTTACTCCTGCACTTTAGATCAGAAAACTTCTTCGACTCAATAGCTGGAAGTCTTTGTTCATTTTTGTTCCAAATCAACGTATGTTAATCATTCTTTAATACAGACCTGAGGCAAGTGCGGCCCGGGGGCCAAATGCGGTCCTTTGACTGGCCTAAAATTCTAATGTCTATATGTCTGTGACATTTTTGTCATGTCTTGCGTGTTTTTTGCTCTTTCTCGATTATTTTTCGAGTATTTCTTGTCCCTTAAAATACATCCGAATTGAAAGTAGATTTTGAAATGTATGAGACACATCCAGAATCTTTCAATGCAATGTGGTTTAAATTAAATGAAAAACAAACCAACATTTTAGGTGCCTTTTTAAAGTATAATTTCACATCATGATGTCATCACATGATTTTTATATAGAAGTTTCTCTTGCACTTCTTTCTTGATTGAGTTTGACAGCCCCTGTCAATGGTCATAATATATAATCTGACCCCTCAGGAAATGTCATTGCCCACCTCTGCTTTAATAGTATCTAAGTCTTCCAGACACTTCTAAGTCTACTGCAGTGATGCCACACCATCTCACCAGAGATGGTTCTCATGACGTAAACATTGGGTCATAAACTGTTGGGTAATTATGAACCAAAAACAAGCGGAGCAATTGATATGTTTCAAATACTGGACAAGTTATCTTTTCATGTATTTGTTCTTTACTGAGCTGAATCTAACAAACATCTGGATGTCTGGATGGATCCATTCATGAATCCAGAGATAACTATGTTCCTCTAACCCCTTGTTTTCCTTTCTCTACATGCAGTTCTCTCTGTTGTCAGAGGTCCGGGGTCTGGTTGCACCTCAGGACCTGGAACGCTTCGACGCGCTCGTTCTTCGGCGAGAAATCCAGGCTCTGAAAGCTCGACAGGGTGCGACAGCTGGACACCAAACAGACTCTGTATCGATGGTGTCGTACCCCGACACATTGACATCATCCGGCAGCTTCATGACCAACACCACTCTAAGCTCCGCCCGGGTAAGGCTTTTAGTCAGATAACTATGGAGTCAGATCCACATTTTGTGGAAAGGAGGTTCGTTGCACCAAAACAAGCTGACAGAATTCCCTTAGATTTCAGGATTCTGTTGTTAATGTTTCCAAACTGACTCAAATGCTTCAGATGCTTGAGGCTCTCGGCTCATCCATTCATCTGCAAAATAAGAATAGCAAAGAATAACAGATTTATAATTGTTTTACTGTGCATAGTGGGAGCATTTACCTATATAAAGCATAAACTATGGGGATTAATTTCTAGAAATACTGCCATCAAACTCTTCCACACAAAGTCAGTCTTCTCTGTTTTTCCCTGCTTGAGATGTAAAACATTGGTGTATATCGACCAAATGTATATCTTAAACATCCCCGTGCCACTGAAGCCTCTGACCTGGCTAATCCAATAACAGTGAACACAAAGGATTTCCTTGAATAGGTAGGGTGTAGTAATGCATTCGATCTGTCGAGTGACATCTTATTTAATGTTGCCAAAGGTAGTGCCTGTCTCTCTTGATTCTCTGAGACAGGTTTTATATTGAGGCGGTAATATAACTGGAGTTTGTCGAAACAAGATTCAACGATCAGGGGAAAGAATGCACTTCTGCTCCCCAACAGCACATACACATTTGTCTTCATAGTCACTATCCTGTGAGATTATTTCGATCTGATATGTTGCCGTGAAAAATAAGTGTAACGCCTCCAACCATCAACAACCCAAGTGCCTCCCTTTTATCAAACAAGCGCTGGTGTTTTACTAAGTAAATGGGTCTTTTATGTTAAATTCTTCGTACACTACAATTCAATATCAATCACACTGAATGCACAACCAGTGTGTCTTGAAGAAAGGCATTCATTTCCTGTGTTATACGCGTACATGCAAGAAAAAGAGCAATTTCTGCTGCAATCCAAAAGGCCTTACTTTGTAATATAATTGGTTGTTTTCATCTTCCACCACAAAAACAAACTGTAAAAGCTGCATCCTCCATCCTTTTATAGGAAAGGCTGCTCTGGCTGATAGACATGATGGAGGTAGGAGCCGCACACGCACAAAGAAAATACATGCTGTGCCACATTCTCTCTCTCTCTCTCTCAAGCATCTGTCTTAGTGATTCATTTTGAATTTGTTTGCAGTGATGCTTGTTCTCGCCACTTGACCTCTGTGTGGGTTTTTTGTGTGTGCTTTATGGTGTTACATCCTGGAACAATGACTATGATGTTAAGATGTCAACAGAGCCGATGTTGAAATTTAGAAATTTGTTGAACATTTTAGGTTGGTTTAGATTTTTACACAATTGGAGCTTGAACTAGAAAACATGTCGGAGAACCCTACAGCTCATGCGCAGTCGATGTCCCAGCGGGAGCTGTCCGGTGTTTTTGCCTTCTCTGGCAGTCATTTGGTTTCTGAGGCGTCTCGATAACCCCCACTTGTGTGCGTTAAAATGGCTTCAGGCTGGATCGTGTCACGCTAAATTGGACGTCTTGTAGTGTGTTATATTCATTCAAGCTCTGGATCACATTGCCAGTTCACTTGCTATCTTCTCCCCAGACGACAGGCAGAGAAATGTAAACACGAACGCTGATAACGCTTTTAATTAGTTCTGAGATTTGTGACAAGCCCCATGGTGTGCTGAAGAGTTTGTGCCACAGTCTATCCAGAATTGTGTGCAACAGAAGTGAAGGACCTGCTGAAATGCTGAGTTCAATGTTTAACCAAGCTACATTCGGGGAAGCGTAGTTGATGAAATGGCAGATTTACCGTAGCAACACATCCTCACTTACATGCAGAAATATATTGGCATGCTGGGGAAGTTGACTTTTGCATCCTATGCTGCTATGAGCGCTGTGTCACGTAAAAAAAAAGACAGAGGTTGGGGTTTGGAAAGCTTTGTGGGATGCTGTTCCTTTCGTTCTACATGTAACATGTCAGTTGCTCAAACGGTATTTCAATCATAGTGAGGACGTGAGCCACATTTTTATAAATGGCAACTGACCAGTCCATTTCAGTGAAGACAGATTCCGAACATCTCTCCACCCTCCCAAGGATAAACTGCAAAGACACCAAAGACAATAAAGGCACCAAAGACACTCACTAAACAACTATTGTACACAAACATAAATGTTGACTATGAACAATTCATCCCAGGAAGGAAAGTTGCTCTTCCGCGAGGCTGTCGTGGATGACAATTTGGTCACAGTCCTCCTGTCTCCAACCTCCTTCACCGAGCCTTGAATAAATCTGGCCCTCTTCACCAGTCTGTCCAGCCTCGTTCTGTCTGTATAGAAAAGGGCTGATGCTACCGCAGAGTTATCGAAGATCCTCGGGAACCATTCCTGCACCCCAAAAGACCTCATCCTCCTGAGCAGGATCAGCCTGCCCTGCCCTTTTTTGAAAAGAGCATCCATGCTTTTAGTCCAGTCCAGTATGTTGTTGAGGTGAACACCCAGGCACTTGTATGATGCCACCTCTTGTCATCACTACCCGGGATGTTCACCGGTGCAGGTGGAGAATGTTGGCGCCTGCAGAGGTCCACCATCAGCTCCTTGGTTTTACCCACATTGATCTGGAGGCACCAGTCCACAAAGTCCTGCGTCAGCTCCCTGTACTCTCGATCATCTCTGTCCATAAGTAGAGAATTTCTATGTGTGCAAGGATGGGGTGCTGTGGGCGAAGTCTGCGCTACAGCAGAAAAGCACAGCAGTGTGTCCTCAAGGACTGGGGTCAATTGGTCAGGTAGTCCAATAAACAGCTAGTGAGGTGGTGGTCCTCACCAGCATGACTCAGCTTGTCCCCCAGCAGTGGTCTGGATGGTGTTGAAAGCACTGGAGACATCAAAGAAGATAATCCTCACAGTGCTTCCAGCCTTCTACAGGTGAGAGAGGGACGTGTGGAGGAGGTAGATGATGGTGTACTCCACACTGATGCCAGGCAGATTGGCAAACTGCAGCGGGTCCATCGAGGAGCTCACCAGTGGGCGCAGGTGGGCTCCTTTTGGGTGGGGGGGTCTTTGGCACCAGAGACAGTCTGTCTGGAACCATAGCAGACAGCATCAATGATTGTCTGTTACTTTGTAATTCCACAAAACTGGAAAACATAAATGTTTGAGATGGTCAAAGTCTCATCAAGTCACAAAGACATTTGTTATGGGTTTGGAGGATTTTCTGTATTTCTCTGAATGACTTGGTGCATCAACACTCGCAAAGGCAGTTGTCCTCTTATTTGCATGCCATTTTGCCCTTGTTTTCACTGTGTTGTTATGAAGAAATGTAGAACAAAAAACAGTCCCACACACTTTAAAACCCATGGTTCAGACTGTGGATGTCACAAGTGGCCACAAGGGAATTGAGACCTGTTGACTTTTGGAAACTGCTCATGATTGCTCAAGAATACAAATTGGGTCATTATGACTTGACATTACGAAATTATACAGCTGTGTGTATTTCTTATTATCTTGCAAGACCTTTAGTTTCATCCGGGGATCATGTCAAGCATAGTGATCTGGATGCCAAATGAATTTCATTGCATCTGGAGATTTCATTTTGTGTTAACCGTGAATGGCAGTGTAGGCCAGCACACCTGCCGCCGCTCTTGTTAGTATGTAGAGAAGGCGTCCTGGTGATGATGGACATGTGCGTACACTCAGCCTCTCAGCTGACAGAGAAGATAAACCTGTGATAGATTAGTTCTAGTGACGTTCTCATTCGCATTCATTGCATGGCTTTCTCCTCTGCTTCTTCTGTTTGATAACGGGTGCATGTGTGTTAGTGCTTTTTATTATCATTCTCTGTCTAGAGCCGTTTTGGACCAGTTTGTGACGCCGATCACAGCTGTGTGTAGAAGATTAGTGAGCTGTGTAGGTATAAGAGGATGAAGTGTTGGCTTCCTGAGAGCTGGGAGGCCGTCGGAGTAAACATCTTTTTTCATTGCTACTGATGTAAACATCTATTCAAGATAAAAGATGATGCAGAGCAGTATTTTCTTGTTCATCCAACCATCTTCTTTTTACATTTTTGTTGACGTCATGTGTGATTCAGAAAGCATGGCAAGAGAAATGCACCTCTTTCAGGGCTCTTGTTTGCGGTATAATCCTTGTATAATGTTGCTGTCAACTCAATGGCAACAGCCCAAACAACCAAACATCTGACATTAATAATTAGCTTTTTTTTTTTCTAATCTTGGATCCAGCTGTCTGTTGTATTATGTATGATGCCTCTACTTTATTTTTTGACTGGTAAAGTTAAACACATATTGAATGCAAACAGATTAGTAACCAGCAAGTGAAGTCTAATTTAAAAGAAAAGCAAAAGGCAGGGAAACAAACATCAGAGCCAGACTGGGGGAAGAAATCCCATTCGGCAACAGAATTACAATGACCATTTGGACGCTTTAGTGGAGACAATGTGCTGCTTATCAAGTCGTTTTTCATTTCATGACTGAGAGCTGCTTCTTCTTCTGCTGTGGGTGAAACTGGTGAAGTTCGCTATCTTAAAAAAATGAGGGGTAAGAGCAGCAAATAGATGTTATGCAACATATGGGGATTAAACAAAGTACAAGTATTCATCTCCTTTCACGCAAGCTTTGCTTAGTATTTAAAATTACAGTCAACACCAATAATAGTCCAACTCCGGTGAGACTGCAGGTGGCAGTTGTATTGCTAACTTTTCTCACACAATGAACAGAAGAAAGCACGTCTACAAGCTCCAGATGGTCATTTGGAACGCCACCAAATATTCATCTATTCCCTGACCTAATATTCCTGTGAGTTTCATTCATAGTTATTGTTTTGCTGTTGTGTTTCTCACAAGGTGGCAGAACAGATTAAGGGAACACAACACAATTCAGAGTTAGACAGTCTATTAAACATTCCTGGATTTGACACCAGAGCCGTCATGCTTATAAGTTTGGCAGTAGACAGATCCAGATTCCAGGTCACAGGCAAAAGGATCAGTGACAACAGACAATTCCCAGAGAAGTCAGAAGTCAAGTAATGGGGTCCAAAGTTCTAGGCGTGCAGGTACAGTTATGCTGGATATCTAGGCTGGATGGCAGATTCTGAGGGGAAAAGGTTGGGTATAAAAGGCGGTAAGGGGCTGGATTCTATCACAGAGATTGGGGCAAGAGGCGGGGAAACCCTGGACACGTCGAACACAGGGCACATTCAAGATTCAAGAGGTTTATTTGTCACACATACAGTTATAAGCGGTACAACGCATGGTGAAATTCTTCGTGTCCCTGCATCCAATAAAAGAAAAAGAAGTGTGCACGCAGGATGCATACCATGATAATAATAATGAATAATGCATTGATAAATAAATATATAAATGATAAATAAATGGAGAAAATATTGATAAATATTAATAATAGATATAATAATATATAATAGATAAATATTGATAAATGAATTGATACATGATAAAAGTTCATTTGCAAGCAAGTGTTCATGAAACACCTCATGAAGTCTGGTTAGCTCTCTGGACAACTTGGAAATGTGGACCCCTAGACACTTTTGATAGAACTGTAAATGGAAAATATACAGTAATATACAGTAAAATTTATGACCAGGTCTTTTTGAGGATGGGCTTCAAAAGTAGAATCATGTCACGATCAAAGTACTGGACAGGAAAATGCACAGGGAAGAGACAACACAAGTCATATAATTTCACTAAAAGTCCTATTATAAAGATAACCAGAGTCTATATACCCAAAATTCATGAACACACTGAGAATAAAATATTATTACATGTTTATTGAGTTAAAAAAGGGGGCAGGGTGAAAGCAGATTTTAGTGTTTGTCATGTTTTTTTTTTCTTTTGGACCAAAGAGAGAGAATGTTTGACATAACAAAACTTTGGTTTGAAATGACACTCTACCGTTTTTGTTGTAAATGAATGCTTATTTTGCCAACAAGCCTGAGGCACTAGTGTGGTAATGCTTCATCCCCTGTGTGTGTTCATCCACAGATGTTTGCTTTTCGTTACTGCTACAACACTTTAACTAAACAGCGCAAGGTCTCTGCATCATTCCTTAACAACACTTTACTAGTGAGTCGAATACTCAAAAGCTTTTCATCAGAATTCTAACCCAGCAGTCAAATAATGAATGAACATCTACGTCTGTGACCCTCTTTCATGTGAGGATTTGTAGAGCACAACTCAAGGGTTAAGACTCTGACAGCCGCCTTTAAACTCAACGCCTGCTGTGAATCTTCCAGCCTGTTACATCAGACAGCCTGCTGAACAAAGTGTTTTGTGTTGTGCTCATGTTGTGAATGGAGTGTGGACAGTTGCGCCGTAGCAAACAAGCAGCGTTGTCTAATTGCTAGTGGTGCAGAGTGGCTATTGACTGTTGCGATAAACTCGTGGTAAGTGCTCCCCATGCAGCTCCGCTGTGTTGGGTGATTAAGAAGAATTGATGGCGCTCCTGTTTTGTGGCACGGTTAAGTGAACCCAGCACATCTCTGTCGTAAATCACTGGCACCTTGACTACAAATCTTGACCTTACAGTAACTGATGTCGTGTTTTGGATTCCGAAATGTGTGTGACTTGCTTGTTGGAGATCTGAGAGAGACAGTTTTTCAGGTGGACACACATCAGTCTGTCTTCTGTGCTCGCTGACAGCCACCTCTCCCCTGCCTCTTTCAGAACGACAGTGCAGTGGATAGTCATCAGCCGCAGCCTCCCGAGAGCCTCAACACGCTGCTGCCCGACATCTCGCTGGTGAGCCTGGCAGGCACTAACAGCTCTGGATCTGACCTCACATCGATGGATGTGTTGAGGGCAGAAGTGGGGGCATGTTTTAGAAACAGGATGGATGCAGCGAGATGTGAAATCCTGACCTTCAGGCTTCTTCTCCCAGTTTGCAAAAGTTTAAAGTCAAAGAGTGAGCTCAAGTTTGTAAACCACCTCTAAGGGGTCGATTGAAATACAGACCATGTCCTGGTCTTTTACTATCCCTCTATTCAAATATACTAAACACTGATAGGATTAAAAAAAAATCCACCCATCACTGTCATCAAACATGAATTTTATTTCATCGAGCCTTTTATGTCATCTAAGTGTTGTCCATTCCCCTTTAAGTTTGTTATTAAGCGCGACCAGGTGCTGCTGGAATCTCCGCAGAACAACAGGTAAAGTATTCAGAGGTGCACAAGAAAGTCGACAGATGGTGTTCAAACGTGAGCAGAGCTGTGACAATAAATGTGTGTGGCTTACTTCAAGTGAAAGTAGATAAAGACTTCCAAACGATTTTATTCATTCAGTCTCGTGTGAATGATGACGGAACTATCTTCCCGCTCCAGGACGAGGTTCAGTCCACATCGGCTGAATCGCCCCCCACCTTCAAGCCTCCGCCCCCAGCGAGGGTGCAGAGACGCCCGAGCAGAAGAGGCCAGCTTAACAAATGCCCATCATCTGAATCCAACCACTCAGGCTTGTACTTCACAGCTCCCAGCTCCCATAATCGGAGCAAAGAGCCGGGGCACGCGCCTGCCTCCCCCGCTCCCCTCAAACGGGAGCCCCCCAGAGAGCCTTCACGGGAATATGCAGCCGTGCGGAAGAGAGAATCATCAGCCCCCTCTAAGAGAGAACAAATCACATCCCCTCACTTGTCCATGGTCGGCCAACACCATATTGGCCCTTTCCCCAGAGTTCAGTCCCCGAGCAGAGGCAGCAATCCTGCCTCCCCACCTCCTCCCCCGCCCCTCCCTGCTCCTCCGCCACCCCCTCCATGTCTGCCAAGGAAGCCTGTGTCCTTATCCAAAGCCTCCTCCACCTCGTCCCCTCTTGGCTCCAAATCACAGTTTGTCACTGTGGAGGTTCACAGGCCCAACGCAGAACCAGACGTCAATGAGGTGCGGCCCCTACCACAAGCACGAGGTGAGGATGCCAAACACCAAGATTTGTTCACTGTAATATATCACTCACATCTAGAGGAAGAAAGTGGGGTGAAAAAATATATACCAAATATATATAATATATAATATACCAAATGTTCTTTTCTTTTTTTTTATTTTTATTGAAGTGAATCAAATTAAAATTGGAATTTAAAAAAACAGCTCCCACCATTGACTGTAGAAGCCTAGTGGCCCTTTTTAATGGATATGCTCTATGAAAGAAAAGTCAATGGACTGATAACTGCATGACTTGGCCAGAGGGAAGAGAAAGAGTGAGATGCTGATGAAATGCAGCGATGATGATCGCACTTGTTTGAGCTGAATTTGTGTGGCGGGTTGTCAGCCGTCTGGAGTGGGTGTGACAGCATTTTCATGTATGCATACTTCAGCACATTTGAAAAAACATCCAGCTGACACTCTCTCCCACACACGTTCGGTCGCAGTAGAATCTGGATGAGAAAGAGTCCGGCAACATTTAAAGAATGGATTGTTGTTTCTCAAAGCGTCTCATAGAGGAGAAAGGGCATCCTGTCACAGCCGCAGTGACACAACTTGATGATGCTGAATGTTTTGGAGTTTGAGTTATTGTAGTCTGTATATTGAAGATAAGGGGTCCTAGTCAAAATGTATGCATCATTTAAGTCATTTCAGGGGCACAAGAGGAAGTTCATTACAAGTTACTGTATGTACGGGGAAGTCTGCCATTTCCATCTTTTTTTTAAAAAAACCTCCCCTCAACCACCGCGTTGTTTCAAGGAGTTGACTGTACATGCAACAATAACTACTTTTGTGACGGGTTTCTGACTTGACCCCCCAAAGTTCCTGCCTGCATGCCAGTTACATCTGGTTTAAACTTGGGAATCATTATGAAGCCATATTTGAATGCTTCACTTGAGTAAAAAAAGAAATTCTCGGCATTCTCTAAATGCTACCAACTGATATATTGGAGGACAGGAACAATCATTACTACTGCTCTGACCAGTGAGAGACATTATTCAAAACCTAAAATTCACGTTTACATCTGTCATCATATGTAGCACTTCTTGCTTGTGTAATGCTGTGTACTATATACCTACTGAACTCCAGCTTTGGTTGAATGCGCTCAGTGGAAGTTGCTTTCAGTGTAAGCAAGTTGACAGTGTGGCCTGGGGGCAATCCGGGGCTTCAGGACATATTGAATGGCTTTTTTTAATGTCACAGGTTTTGGTCTGCCTGCGCTGTAAAAAAACATTTAGCTTGACGCAGCTATACAAAATGCAGTTTAATGTTTCATCAAGAGATGGTTGTGGCACTGTAGTTCTCTAGCTAGTGTGACAAGACCAAATTGAAAAGGAAGGCTGCCTGTGTGGGCCAACACACCAGTTGAAATGGACCTGCTGATACGGCAAGTTAACGGAGGAAAATGGTTATTGCCATCACAATATTGACTGTGACAAGAGCCTTTGAGTCAAGTGAAAATGCCACAGACGTGGGCTATGAGGTGAAAACGGATAAACAACCTTTTACTGCGAGTGGATTTATCTAAAGAAAGCTGTTTCACAGTAATATTTTGTTATGTTTATACGTAACTCAAAATAATAAATAAGTAAATATATAAAAAATTAAAATAAATAAAAATTAGTGGGGGGACTTCAAACATTATGACTAAGTAATTACAGACAACAGGGGACCTTTGTAAGTGCAGGAGTTCCTGGTCCACTGATCACACTGATGCACAAGACACGTGGCAGCTAGGATGATAACAACAACAACAAACATGGAGGAACCCCCGAACAAAAGCAAAGAAAAGCATCTGTTTGCTTTTGTTCAGGGGTGTTTTTCATTACACAGTGACCAGGGTTTCCACTACTCTGAATGGACTTGAAATTCTTGTAAAATTGAAATTCTTATACAAATATTTTCAAGACATGAAAAGAGCTTTAGTTTAAACAAGGTGATATAAAACTTGAATATAGCCACCATCCTGATTTATTTGGGTCCATCATTTGAGTCATTAATATACCAAACTCATTCCAATTGAAAAATGTGGCTTCTTGTGGCAAATATTCTTAAACCATTAAACTGTGATTAATTCAGATTAATTAATCACAAATTCTCTCATTAACTAGATTGTTTTTTTTTTAATTGAATAAAAATGGAAGCAAATCTTGCACATATACACTGATACTGTTTTGGTATTAACATGGAAAACACAGGTGCTGTCTTGGAAGGTTGTCATCACGCCTTAATACATGTAATAGACTTGTCATGCTGCATTACGTGAAGATGATGAGAAACGTAATGAGAGATCATTTCTTCTTGACCATAACTAAGAGCTGGCAGTTGTGTAGAATCGGTGACCCTCTTGTGCCCCTTGTCTCACTCAGGTGGCACCTTGTCCCAGCTGTCAGACAGTGGTCAGACCCTCAGTGAAGACAGTGGGGTGGATATCGCCGAGTCAGGACACATCAGCAAAGATAGCAACTCCCATGCCTCACACTCTCGACACCCTCAGGGGGGCGGAGGGAGCAGCTCTGCTAAACCGGTGAGGGTGTCTGAGGAGGAAACATGACACACGTTGATGATGCATGTGAAATGTCTCTGGATGAACTGAGATGTGTGCTATCTACTGGCAAATGGCAAACGCTTCTCAAGCCTGAACAGATGAACAGTGACACTGAACACCGCTTGGGGCTTACTGATTCTTCTATGCATTGAAATGTGTTGCTATTTAAACTCCCCACTCTAACAATGTTCTTCCTCCTTCACTTTTATCCACAACCATGTCTTCTTTTGTGTATTGGTTTGAGTCATCCGTTCATCTCCCTCTCACTTCATTTCTCCATCACCTGTTTCATCTGCACCAGAGCGAAGCCCAATGAAACGCTTAAATCGCGCCCGGCGTCTTATTGATTGATGGAAGGAATTACACGTTAGCTCAAAGGAAACCAGATTGTTTATGATGGAGGGCTTGAAAGGTCAACGTCTTTTGAAACGAGGAGTTATGAGGCACTAAAATTGGATTCATAACTGGTCAGGAAATTTTAAAAGTCATGAATGTTTTGAAGACGTACCACATTGAGCTGAACAGGTTGTTTCCCGCGATCTTAATTCAAGAGCTAATGTCAGCAGACGGCTTCGAACAAAGAGTCTTGTAAAGCATTTCAGCAGCAGCTCTGACATTGTCACTGAATACACATGTTGAGCAGAATGGATCAATGCAAGGGACAGAAATATGTGTACAGTTTCAAACCAGCAGGCTCCCACTCATGTAGTCCTGTGTGTGCTGGGCCTATTGGCCGAGGATGTTATATTATATTATTTCGACAACTATGTTTGGGAGCTTGCTATGCCACAATTGTACAGTGGAGACTTTTTATTTTATTTACATGTGTATTTTGGTGAATTTGTGGTAGAATTTCTAATGAACAGAGGGTTTTTAAGTGGAAAAAAATTCAATCATAATGAAGTAAAACAGCCAATTTTAATCAGGATCATTTCCAAATGTTAATGTTATTCCTCCTCCTAATGTTAATTCATTACCACGGCCTTGTATGATAATAAGTATCTTCTCCCTTAACGTAGCCTGGTCTGCTGGAGCCAACATCGACGTTAGTGAGGGTGCCAAAGAGTGCGAGCACTTTGGGTATTGCTATCGAAGGTGGGGCCAACACGCGCCAACCGCTGCCACGAATAGTCACAATACAGGTAGGTCAAAAGAAGAGAACCTTTTGTGGCTCTCTATGTGATGCTTTTAGTTTCCTTCTCTTCGGATACAGTATCTTGTGAATCATGACAGTGATGTCACTGTCCGATACCTTTGCTGGGTTGAACAAAATTAGACGTAACCTCGACCGCCCTCCTGAAGACATGACCATTAGAGGACAATTTTTAACCGTCTCTTGCTATGTGTGAGTCAGGTTTGGTTGACTAAAAAAGCTGGTGAATGAAGGACGTATAGGAAGAAGTAGCCGAAAAGTGGGGCTCAGTTCATATGTACATCAATGTATGCTTTATTTAGTTGATACTGTAAAGCTACTACTACTACAGTTCTGCTTGGCTCATGCCTGTAGTCATCTTGAAGGGACTGTTATGGATTTTGCTTTTATTCTGGTTTATTCCAAAACATAGTTGCCAGTGATTGATCAATGACCCAAGATTGGCAAGTGTGTGTATGACTTCTAAGGATGAGGTTCTAGTTATTATAGTCAAAATAGGTCAAGAATTGCACATAGAGATGACTTTAACTGTGATCGGTGCTGTGCACGTTTGCATCAATCCCAAAGTCAATGAAAGATTTGCATTACTTCATATAGCGTTTAAGGTCGGGGAAGTATCCGCAGCACCTGCAGCGCCAAACAAGCTTTTTGATTGCAACAAGACGGGTGAAAGAGAAGGATTGAAAATCAGCATTTTCAAAATCAGCGTCAAGAGCATGAGACATGCAGAAGAAGCCAGTGAGAGAATACGAATGCGGACAGGGGATGACTTTCAGGACGGTGGGGTTGAATTGGTGTGGGAATGCCAGACAAGGGAAGGTCAGTCGGGGTGACATATGATGCTGTGTTGGGAGGAGAAATGCGCAATATGGGATGGGATTGTGGGACTTGAAATGATAGTAAACATAGCCTTGGCCAAATCAAACATACATGGAGAGGGTGCTGCTTTCCATCTGCAGAGGTGTGAAACTGCAACCACTTCTATGGGTGAAGCCTATATAGACAATCTGTACATTATATTGGATGAAATTGTTTTTGTTTGATGCATCTCTTCTCAGATATTAAAATCTCTGGAGACCGTGGATGCTTGTTGTTCAAATAATATTTTTATTCATTTATTTGCCTATATATTTACATTTTCTGGGTGGAGTTTGCATGTTCTCCCCGCATGCGTGTGGGTTTTCTCTGGGTACTCAGGTTTCCTCCCACTGCCAACAACATAGCTGATAGGTGTGCGTGCGTGCGTGTGTGTGAATGGTGTGCGCCCTGTGATGGACTGGCGACCTGTCCAGGGTGTGTTCCTGCCTCTTGCCCAATGACCACTGGGACAGGCCCCAGCACTCCCCGCAACCCTGACCAGGACTCAGCCGTGGTTCACTGAAGATGTATGTACGTAAATCTGCCAAGAAAAACATCCACTTTGAGCCAGTGTGGCCGGGTGAAAAAAGCAAAGAAGAAAGGGAAGATCAGGAAGGGAAGCTGATGTGTTGCATGGTGATATACATTTGCATATAGCTTGTTGATTCAGACAGAAGCAGCTCGACCTTTGACCTCCACCTATCCACGCCAAGCTTCCTGTCTGGAGCCACTTGTGACTGACCATATGTTCCATGGTGAGAAAGTGCTCTGCAGTACTTGGTTTTGTACCCAGAGCAAGGCTGAAGTTATTAAACCCTAAAGCCATGTCTCCCAGCCAGGCTGATACATGGACGGGAAAGTTAAACAAAAACAGAATCATTTGTTGTGTCTTCCTTGAGGCATTGCTTTTTTTCACGTTGGACGGATGATGGCATCAAATCCGAGTTGGAGCTGAGTTTTATTTCTCTCTGGGATGTTGACGGAGAAGACAATGGAGTGTAGAAGCAACAAACCTATGGCTTATCTATTTCCTATTTCTCTGGGCGCTGGCCTCAATCTCTGCACCTGAAGATGAGGCTCAGATGAATGAGCCAGAGCTTGCTGCCCTGCCATTATCCATCACCATCACTCCTGCTGAGGCTGCTATCACAGTGCTCTTCCCACCGTGATGAGTGAAGGATGTTGAAGCACCGGACGTGCGCGCACCTGGTGGACCATGCCGTCTACATACGTCTTCCGCTCACCAAAGCATGTTGGGAGTTTGACATTTACAGAGAGGGGAGTTTGTTTCAATGCTGCATTAGCCAAATTTACACCTGAAATATATGTGCAGACGCTACTTTAAGAATAAAAAGAAGTTGTGTCTTGGTTCAGTTCAACCAATCTAACAATCAACTGTAGTACATTGCTTAAAAGCTACTTGGGTTCTGAGGTCACCATTTATCATTTGAATTTGTTAAAGTACACTTTCTTATAAAAAAGATTGGGGTTGTATCATTTTTATCCCAGACAGTTCCAGGAATTCAAACATTTAGTCGTCGGTACCAGGCAAGGACGGTGGCGGCACACCGGAGTGCTCTATGCCTACTTGACATTTACAGAGGAGATGTATGTGGTCAGCTGTTTGTTTTCCTCAGACCGGTGTGGAATCCATGCATGATGTGATATTAAACCAGAAATGTTAATGTGAGAACACGTCATGGTGAGATATTCAGTGTGGCAATAGTCTCTCAACGTCATCAGGAATCTGACCTTTCAAGGAGACTGGTTGGTGTTATACAATTGTTTAGCCGATCCAAGCCTGTATTGAGAATGTTTGTCCTGGCAGTACAGAAGTATAGGTCTTATTCACAATTTCATTATCCTTTTTTGTTTGTTTTTTACCCCAGGCGTAGAGTCTTGGCCTGACAAGCAATACTATTATTAGAGCTGGACATTTGTTGTAGCAGTGTGTTAAACTGGTTTTTAAGTAATCTTTCATCTGAACGTGTAGATTGCATGTTTAGGCTTCATAATCTGGAACTGGGGTCTGAAGATCAAGTGAGCCGGGTCCACAGAGGCAAAGTTTTGAGGAGGTTGAGCCACAGACCAGGGGAAAGTAACTGTGATGTACCTTTCCATCTGCATTGGAAATAATTGTTTTTAAATCCTCTTCACCCTGCACTAGATTTTTTCAGTGAAATGTTCGACTGTGCAGCTTGAAAATGGTTACAGATAAAGGTATACTGTAAATAATACTAATCTTTAGTGTGACGCAAAGATTGGGATGAGAGTAAATTCGCTAGGTGGCAGCCATAGTGAATTCCATAACTTTTGTTTATCTGATCCACTGGAGCATTCATCTCTCAACCAACAATGATGATGATGCCGCCTTCTACCCCACTTCCTGCCACCACCATTGTTATTTGACCAAGCCTCCACCAAGTCCCTGGACGCAGTGAGGCACCAGTTTATGCTACTGATGGACTGTCACAGCAAACAGACTCACTGTCAGTTCCTGTGTCACTCTACGATCGTCATAATCTCTTGGTAACTGTTTTTCTCTTCCCACTAACTTCCGATTTAACAGCTGTATTTACTCCAGGACTTTGTCAGAAACATGCTTTCAAATGTTGCTCAGGGTAGTAAGTAGTAAGTCGTCCTCACAAATTTGCATCACACTCATGGTGCCAGTCTTGAATAACATGCTGGTCAGTGTTCTCCTCTGGAGGCACCCCAGAGCTGAAAGTCTCCACTGTCTTTCTGTTTCTTTGTTGTTGCTGTTTGTTTTGTTGTTGCTGTTTTTCATTGATTTGCGGGTCATGTGTTAGAGACCCCAATCTAAATTGAATTGGATGTAATACTTGTTTCAATATTCCATACATAATCCGGAGCTGCATCGATATTTAAGTTGTAGGATTTAAAGTTAAGTACATTTAGTTCAGTGCATCATGTCGTACAGAAACTATGGTACTGTATACATCCATTTCCTACTTAGCACCATGCCTAACTACTCGAAGGAACCAGTCCTTCCTGCATCCACACAATTTAACATTGATCCTGTAAGACATCTGGACCACCACTCTAGAACTAACTCTCACCTGTTTGTTGGTGTGCAACTCCCGTCTTTGCCCACATCTTCAGTTAGAAGGCGCCACAACTGTAAAGAGTACAAGCACTGATGAATCCACTCCTCTCATCTGTACTTGTCTCTCTTTGTACCTGTAGCGTGGAGGCTCCGCTCACAACTGTGGCCAGCTCAAGGTGGGGCAGGTCATCTTGGAGGTGAACGGGACGTCCCTGAGGGGCCGCGAGCACAAGGACGCTGCACGCCTCATTGCCGAGGCCTTCAAGACCAAAGAGAGGGACCATGTGGACTTTCTGGTGACCGAATTCAACGTGGCACTATAGCTGAGTGAACAGGGAGGAGCAGGATCCCATATAAAGTCAGACTCAAGTGTTCGAAAATGGCACAAATATTATGCGAGGAGACCTCCGTTTGACCTCTGGGGCTCCCCAGACTTTTCCATGAAGGTTCCTCTTTAATCTGAAGGAATGACCTTTTGTCCTGTTTCAGGATTCTGCTCAACATGTTACCTCCCCACTGTGAGACCTTATGCACTTACCTGTCTGATCTCTTTTCTTTGCTGTGCTGGTGATCAAACGTGGACCCGTCACTATCGCTGGAACTTCTCGTAGCACCCCTCACCTCCCACGAAACTCATTCAGCGCTTTGTCTGAGTGACACTTATTAGCTTGAATTTATATATGTACAAATGTAGATACATACAGAGCCCTATGTATCGTGTATAATAGTGCGTCTAGATTAATCATCCAACCCATTATCTGTGCAGAGATATATATGTGACATATAGCTGCTATGTTTCCATAACATCCATGACAACTGCTGTTAAAGGAGACGCTTTAAATGATGGGTCATGTCACTTAAAAATCACTTGACTTCAAGTCCTCTGTGTGTTAGCGGCTAAAGAGGGACGTGTAGACCTGAACCTTGCCTGAGGCTATCTCAGATGAACCATGAAAAGTTAAAGCCATATTCTTCTGTCCTTTGGGAAACATGAGCAATGAGTTGCCCTTAAAAATAGAGCTGAGCCAGAGGGCAAACTCAGAGCATAGTCACAGCCATGCCTTGCAGAAAAGGAGCCAGTCACATCGGTCCGAGGATGGATAGAAATTGTTCCGTTGTCATGGGAATGTCATCCGTTTCTCCAGCATCAGCAGTGACTAGTCACAAAAGCCGTGAAAAAAAAAAAAGAAATAAAAAAGATGGCACTGTGACTCCAGATTTGGCCGGATGAATGCGAACATTTAAGTAGAGAGATACTTAGTTTTCCCTGTGCATCTTATTCTGCTGGCTTGTAATCCTACTCAGGCTTCCTGGAGCTGCTCTGTCCCACTATGAAGTCCTGAGGAGGACGAATGAAGCATCAAGTAGACCTGCTTTCTGTTACTATTTGCAGGCAGGCAATTAGAAGATAAGCATGAGTAGTGTAGTGAGAGATGGAGCTGCAGTGTGTGTGTGTGTGTGTCCTATGTGGGGTGTATGGTAGGATGTTATTGTTATTGTGGAGATGATTACCCTTCTCTCAGGGGTGTGAGCAGGATGTTCCAAAGACTCCCTGTCATCAACAGGAAGTCATTGAACTAATTTCAGGGAGTGTGTGCGGGTGGCTGCGCATGAGTGCGTGAACACGTGTGTGTTCCTGTGCGTTTGTCTGTGAGGTGCAGCTGGAGAAGTGTGTGTTTCTGTGCCCTCATCTGTCTGACTTTCATCTCTTTTCATTTACCACATACCAAACTCCCACCTCAGTCTGAGAAAATGATCACATGGAAGTTTCCGCTCAAGTGTAACATGCCTTCACAATCAATTTTATCAATATCCTTATTCATATTTTAAAAAATGTTGGTTGAGTGTAGTGTTTTGGAGATGTTTGTGGATGCGTCTGGAAGCATCCCGAGGGGATGCAACCGCAGACTTAACTGAGCTCAGAATAAAGTTTCAAAACCTTACTTTAATCAAAAAGCACTTATTATTAGTGCATCCATTAGACTAGTTTGGGAGATTAATATGTCCTTATCTTATTCCATATCCATTAAAAAGCTTGAAAGTCAATTTAGTCTGTTTCAAATTCTCTTTGTGTCAACATGCATTTGCATTAGCGCACATGTGCGGCTGATGTAGATGAAGATAAAGGAGAGCTGCGGCGTGTCCTCTCGGAGGAATTACTCTTCATTTAAGCATCTATTCCCTGGAAGTCGGCGGCGGCGGCTTCAGTTTAATACGCACTTGAACATTTCACCTTCCATTAGTTATCGGGTTTCTCTGATGTATAAACACGGTCCTTTCAATGGATGCTTTAATAAGTCATCTGCGAGACGAAACTGTGATAATGAATATGAGGCGTTAAAATGTATACAACTTGTGTGTTCCCAACAAGAACTAGGCACTAGTTTACTACTACAAGCTACTGAGCTATGGAGCCATCCGTCACACAGGGAGCTATTGCTCCAATGTCATTGACTCTTGGCATAATAGCAGTTTCAACACAAAGTTTCAATGGTAGATTTGGAATCACAAACCTACTTCAATGTTGTTTTTTATTTTTATTTTATTTATTTTATTTATTTGCCACAAACAACCTCAACAAAATCCAAAATGTGGATATTAAGATCCTAAAATAATGAGGTTGCTTCATCCTGAGCTCCAAAATATTTTCACTGTGATCTTGAATGAGCTGAAAACTTAAATCAACATGCCCAGTTTTCCCCTCCGAACTGTTATTTAAACCACTGTGCTAATATTAAATTCCTGAAGGGGCCACATTATATTCTGATACCAGTGTGAGGGGCCGTCAAAAGACAGAGGGACAGAAGAAAAAGGACATTAAATGTAACTAATTTTTCATGACATTATGTGCTTTGAATCTGTTATTTGGTTATAAATACACTCTTTGGTTGTATTTAAAGAATCTCAATATAAATCCTTAAAATAAACTGGAGGGAAAGGGTGGTTTTTCCTAGGTATTTTGAAATAGCTTTAATTATTTGCTTTTGAGGGACGAAAACTACTGTTAAAATAGGCATCACTCTTTCGACAAATCCAATTGAGCCTCCATGAGTTTCTATTCCTAAGTTTAAAAATAATGACCAACGATAAACATACAATGTCTTTCGCTGTTTTCAACTCTGACTGAAGTTTGCAAACCTTTGAATGTGGAGTATGTTTGTTCTCATGCGTGACTTGTCTGTAGGCGTGTGTGTATGTCCCTCCCACCCCGTCCCAGAAGCAGCTGTGATAGGTTCTCACAACACAGAAACATTATGACAAAGTGAACTAGTTCAGCGGCACAGCACAGATTACGAAAAATAATGTTCTTTTTTTCCTTGTATTACAACTCTATGTCAGATCTAACCTCAAAATGCAATCAGTTCTGAGAAAACAAACCGCAGTACTTGCAGGTGTGTGTGACATGAATCCAAAACCTTCTCTCAGCTCTTGCGGTTAAGAGATCCAGAAAGCGACCGACGCTGCTCATGATGTGGTTGGATGATGCTTAGTCCTTCTCTTAGTTTACTGCGGCTGACCTTCACCCCTGGTGTAGACGCCGGTATATGGGGCATCTGATGCAAAGTGTTCCTTCATTTAAACAAGAAAAGTGATTCTCCCCCTTATTTGGACTGAACTTTATTGCCTTTTTTGACCTCTATTCATCTGTCATGATCAGTCTATTTTCAGCTGACAATTCTTAGTAACCTGAGTAGGAAGTTCAGTCCACTTACTCACTGCTTTAGCAAGTTCCTGACACCGAATCCCTCTGTTGTAGCTCACTCAGGTAAAATGTAGATATTGTAAATATGAATTGCAGTGGTTGAAAATGTTGAGTAAAATCCTCCCAGCTACCAAGAAGCATCATCATTTTGGGTCAGAATGGACAAGGCTTTGGTTTGAGCTATTTTTGTGAAGTCTGCGTGAGAGCGGGATGATGGAGGAAAACGGTGCCCACCGCCGACAGCGTCATCACTCAAACCATGAGACAGAAAGCTGCCGGCCTGCTCTCCGATGAGACAGCAGAGACATTAGTTGAAATTGCGATGCCCAAAAATGTTCATGCCGCCCACCCTAAGTAAAGGTCAGATTCATAAGTCGTGGACTCGAGCGTGCCTCCTGCTTTACTCGCCACGACTCTGGACTTTCTTCTCCTTTTGCTTTGCCCTGTGTGTCTGCCTATTCTTCTGCTGCCTGCTCGAGCTGATCAGGAGTGTTGTACAGCGACATGATATTTATACAGAAAGTGTGTTTAATTTTTCAATAAAATAAATGCACAAAACTACCACTGTGTGTGTTTTACCGTCTCAGCTTTCACGTTTTCTCCAACTAAGTTCACCACTTCGAATACATGTTTTTGAGCAACACAAGTAGAAAACTTGCTTGGAACTTGTGTTCCATTGTAGCAAGGAGCTCCACCTTCATTGTGTATTTTAGAGGCAAAACAAGGTATTCTGAGGTTTGTACCTTCGTATAGTTTCTTATCACGGGACTCAGGTCAAAAAGCCATTCAATACTGTCACTGTGAGGTGGGCACTACTGTTTAGTTTTCATCATTATTGAAAGCATCACTTGTCACTAGATGCATCTTCCTGCTCTTGCTCACCTCCAGACCTTTACATTCTGATGGTTCTGCACTTTGATTTGGACAATTGTAGCCTGCAGCTTGGAATGAGGCACAGCAGGTTGCTTGTCCTTGATGCCCAACATAACACCCCATAATAATCTTCCTCCAAGGCTCGTGCTGAATCATAGCTGCAAAGCAAAGAGCTGAAAATGTTTCCGCATGGGTTGAGTTTTTGTCTTGACCTCCGCAAGCATCCCACTGCAACACACACAGCGAAGCTATTTATAATCTTTTTGCACACTTAAAATCACCTCAACACTTTAGTGCAGGCAGAGAGAGCGGAACTGCATGTTCATTGATGGAAACGGTAGCCATGTTCTGTCTATTGCTTTCCTTATTACTTCCCTTTAATGTTAATTCTCAGACTTGAGGTATTATTACACAACACTAAGGGCTTTGTTGTCAATAAAAGGCCACTTTAAACTTGAGTTTTTTCACCAGGGTAGACCCAAATCTGACATCAGAAAAGAAACTATATTTCACTGAAGGACTGCAGACTTCACAGCTCAACAGAACGCGTTGACGGCAATAACTTCATTGCAGCAATATAAGCTTTCGGGGCATGGATCATTTCGTAACTTCCTTCACTGAAGTCAAACCAGTTACACTGAGCGAATAGCGCACTCTTGTGGACTTGCGCTGGAATAACACTCGTGTTAGTGTTTGAGAGCTGGACACGTCCCGCCTCTTCAGGGATTCTTAACCAATCACTTCATTCTATTTGAACGCGAACTCGTAACCCCGAAGTCCAGACGAGAGGGACACGATCTCCACGCACGGACTTTACGGCGAATATCAGTCAGTAAGTATGAAGGCTGTTTGATCTTCTTCCTACAACGGTATAATGTAACAGAATGCTGCGACTGGAATAGTCGTCATGGTTTGAAGATGTGCAGAACTCGACCATCTACTCAAATGAACGAAGTGTAATAACATAGTAATCCATGCGTCATTCACCGGTGGTGTCGTCCTGGTCCCGACGTTCCTTCAGACTTTTGTTTTCCAAGTTGGCAGTTGTAAAGATTTGTTGTGGCGAGCGCACCATGGTGACAAAGGGGTGGACCTTTCTCTGTAGTTTTCCTTGGCTACAAGGCAACGGACCGCAGAAATCTCCCGACACCAGTGAACTTAGCTCGCTGCCGCCTGTTAAACACGAAGTTCGGGGTGAGTTTCTCATTTATCATATTGTTGTTCTACAACTCCGCGCCGTCGTCCAGTCTGACTGGTTGGTTGACTGTTGTTGTGCAAGTCTCCTCGACTTTTTAAAAGCACTAAGCACATCGTTTAGATCAAACGCCCCACTTGTTATGGCGTTATTTACAACACAAGTACGCGTTATTACACTTTGCCACACTGGTGTGCATGCTATATGAATCATGTCTTACAATTGAGCTTTATTATTTAAAGGTTTATTTTGTCCTGATGTAATTCTGCACCCACTGTTCAGTTTACAAACTCCCTCTACAACCACTTTTAAGCGATTTCCCCTGGATAAATGAAGTATTTCTGATTCTGAAATCTGACTTATCAGTCCTTTTTTTTTTTTTTTTTTTTTTTTTTTGGAATGTGTAATTATTAGTGCTGTCATTCGATTAAAAAAATAATCGAATTAATTGCAGGATTTTGTAATTTATTAACCGAATTAATCGCATTTTTATGTCATATCTGCTAAAGGTCTCCTGATAAAGAATTTGAGTTCTAGGGTATTAAAAAATTGTAGTGCATGACTAATCAATTGAATACAGTAAGAAGAGAAGAACTGTGCTTCATAAATTAAATCCAAAAGTAAAGGTCAGGCACATCCGCAATTCAGTTAGGCTCAGGTGCATTATTCAAAAACAAATACAGCAATGCAGTGAAATAAATAAAATAAAGCTGTCTTCAAAAATGTAAAACAAACATCAATACAGTTAAATAAATAAAATAAGGCTGTTTTCAAAAATGTAAAACAAACATCAATACAGTTAAATAAATAAAATAAGGCTGTTTTCAAAAATTTAATACAAATACAACGATTCAGTTAAATAAATACAATTCTGAAATAAAATAAGGCTGTCTCAAATAGGCACTTCAGCTCAATATAGCGATTCCAAAATGAATAATAGAAGTGTAACACGCCTAAATGAGGCAAAATGAAGAACCGTTGAAATTATTTCATGTGTTAAATTGCGGCGTAATTAATTCATTGAATTAACGCATTAAAATGACAGCACTAGTAATTATGCATCTTTTTAAAAAGTTTCTGAACATGCCATAAAAATGATTACCATTTACAGTTAGTACCTTATTTTACCTAACATTACATCCAAATCTCTACTCAGTCCCTGCTACTCATTATTCACTGCAACAGTGTGGTCCACTTTAAGTCTGAGCAGATACTCCTGTGCTCTAAGAGGATTTACTCTAGACTCTTTGGAACAGCTCTGTCAGCCTAGACTAGCGTCTAGTTGCCCTTCTGTTCCATGATTCATTTCTGCTGCACTCCAAGAAGAACCAGGTCTGGATCCACTTGTTGGAGTGTCTTCCATACTTTCTGCTCTGGACACGGCTGGCAGCTGTCATGTCAGTACCGCTGTCTGCTGGCACAGCACCCAGATCATCAAGATCTGTGGGCCATGAAGCCCCCAGTCTGGGGGTTTAGATCAGCTTAATGTCCCAGTCTGGTCCTAGATAGGAACTCGCAAAGCTGCAGGTGAGTTCTGCTCTATTTTAACAGAGCTGAAGGGTTATATGTGGCTGATATGGCTGATCTAAAGCTAGATAGTTGCTTCTTAAATAGACATGTTAACTGGGTGGAGAATTTCCAAATATTGAATCCCAGATTTGTTTTGCTCTAATTCAAACTAGCAAGCGTGCAACTTTAATGAAGGCTGTTTGTGAGCAAATTGTGATTGAGGCATTTTAATTGTTATTTCTTTCTTTTTTTCTATTTAAATAAAGCTACTAGCTGAGTGTAAATGTATTTTTACTGTGCAACCTACGTTTTGTGTGCAATCTTAGCATATTTTAGTTTCTTTTTTCCTGTCTAGATGTGTATGGTGAGCTGCGTCTGTTTCTGTTCTATGTCTGCTTTTGTTTGGCAACTGTGGCCTCCAGATTTTTGTCTGAAACTGAAACGAAAACCATATTTATGAGAGACCCAGCTTGGACGCGGTGGACAGACTTGTTCCACTTCTTAAAACACTGTGTTGTACTTGAGTGTTCTCTCTTGTTTTTTGAGCTACGACACAAGTCAAGGTTAAATGGAGCAAAATTGAGTGTAAGTCAGCTGAGTGACAGCAAGAGACAGCGCCTGGGTCCGCCATGGTTTTGTAGCTTTGTATCTGCTTGTAAAGGCTGAAGACTTCTACGTCTAATGCCGTTGCAGTGAAGTGACTAGTCAAGGCGGGAGACATGAGAAGACAGTGGCAGAGGGAAACCCAGCAAGTGTTAAGTTGCCAACTATCTATGAGACATAATTGTGTTTCTGAAATGCACTATGTGTATCAGGTGTAGTGTGAGATTTTGGCTCACTGACGCGTGTGTAAACCTGAGCATCATTCAGTAGTTCTCTGTCGAAGGCTGTGACACTGAAGGCTGGCTTGTGTTTTGGTGTTGCTATGGGAACTGCTGTGGCTTCAGATGAATTCCCGGGTGACAAATAGACCTCAACACATGACTTTTAAACAGCTTCCATTCTTTAAGTGTGATCACATCCACTTACAACTTGCACCCTTTTTGTAAGTTTGCCTACGACCAAAAAAAATCTAGTTGAATGTGAGCCACCATTCAAAAGTGGTGTAAATAAATACACTGCATACACACACAAAAACAAATGTACGTCCTTTTTTTTACCGCATTTTTCCCACCAATTTGCTTTTCCTTCCTTCTATGAACTTGCGAAAATATTCAGTCCTAGCACGGTGCAGATCAGGGTTTAAGAAAATGTTGATACACTCAACTATTATTTCGATATTTTCACTGAAATATCACACTTTATTGTGTGATATTGTCCTGATTTTTAAAGCCAGATATATGAGCATTTAATACATAGATACTTGGATATGCTGCTGCATTTGAGAGAATCATTTTGTTGACTAAGGGAGCGATTCATTCCTCTGTTGGATGATTTAATGTTGAAACAGTATCGTAATATATCACAATGTATAGTGTCACCTCTCCAATGTTTGGACACATCTAGTATCAAAGGATACCTGCCAATACGCGGCCCAAAGTGCAAATGCACAAAACTAAATTGATGCACGCTGATAACTTTTTAAAAATGATTATTTCAGGGCCTACATGGATGCTGCAGTGTCACTTGCAACACTTTGAATTGCTGTCACCATGGATGTAAAAGCACATTTGACCTCTGAGCGAACTCCTCACCCACTGAAAGTATCTGTCCCTGGCTGACCTGACATCAACCAGAAGGATGGCAACCAGGACTCGAACTAAAATGACAACAGGGGTTTTGTTTTGGACCCCAGCACCCACCTGTAGCTCACCTACCAGCTCCGTGGGGTCTGAAGAAGAATGGGAGCACGAAGATGACTTTGATACCCAGATGGATGATAACGGCATCATTGGGTTGACGGACGCTGTCGGGGCGGCTCGACTCGAGGATTTCCATGATCAGTTGGATCTTCAATGTGAGCCCGATTTCCTCAAGCCGGAGGAGTCAGATCCTGGTGCGATAGATGAGCCTGTGGTCTTTTTTGGGAGGGAGGATGACTGTCTAGAGAGTGTGGTGAATAATGGAGACAAGAACACAGACGAGATCTTGGGTCCTGCCACAAAAGATCACTTCCCAACATGCCACCCTAACCTGAGTCTTCTGGGAGGCCCTGCTGCTCAACACTGTGATACTGACACTTCTACGCTCACGCCTGCTCATCCTAATATTTCACATCCAAAGAAGCGTCCTGAACAACCCTCGGTCATCTCAAGAATTCCTCACCTACCAACACCCCGGAGTCCTCTTTCATCCTCCTGTCCTGCCTTTTCCACTTCTAAACCTCACGAGTCAAGGTGAGGGTCAAAATCCACTCTTGGTTTTAAGGAAATGTTTATTATTTAACCTCTTGTTTTTTAGAAAGGGGAGCCTCCGGAAACCAAACTTCTCCAAGGTTGAACCCAGAGTCCGCTTCCCGAGAGGTGATTACAAGCCGCCCAAGAGCAGGCTGAGCTGTGGGAAGAAATCGCTCTCACCGCAGCCTTTGTTGGAGTGTACGCCCCTTGCTGACTTTGCAACAGAGAGCCTGGTGAAAGGGCCCTGCGACAGACCCGACGGTGGTAAACCGTCCACCACTGTTCCCGACCAGGCCACGACATTACTGGAGCAGCTCCAGGTGTTTTCACTCACTGCTCCACATCTATTCCTGCTTAACTTGTCTGGGAAAGAAAACTGAATTGCTGTATTTGTACTGACGCCCATCTCCTTCCGTGGTCAGGAAGACTACAACAACCTGCTGATTAAATATGCTGAGGCGGAGAACACTATTGATCGTCTGCGTCTGGAAGCCAAGGTAGTTCCTTCACTGACCTTTTATCTACCACTGCACATCAGTTCAACATCTGCTGCGCTCCCAAAAACGCACCATCATTGTATAGCCTTGACTTTGAACAGATACCAAAGAAACTTGTGATGTTGTGACAGGGTGTTGTGTTGGCTTGCACGCATATTGATGAAACAGATGTGGAAGAGGTTTGACACTTTTTTGACACAATGTGGACCAAACATGGGCATTATGTGAGAAATTGATATCACTGATATGAAATTAATCGGACTAGGTGTCACACCAGTAAAAACGTATTGTGAAGTATTAAAAAAAACATACAAGTCAGAAGATTTTTTTTTTCATTTTGCCTAAAGTATTAATGCCACAGAGGTCCTGACACTCTTGACGTGACATGGAACGAGTGAACCAAGTCGGAAACAAGGAGGCAAAGGGGGAACTTCATCATACTAATAATAATAATAATAAAAATATTATTTTTAAATCACGAGTACTGAATACATTCACCTGGTCTCTTCATGTGTCCGGTGTTACATGCAAACTTTAGTTCCGCGAGTGTTCATGTCATTTTCTTGTGACGTTGCTCTTTCCCCATTTAACGACATGGAAAAGCACCACAATTGTGTCCATTTTTATGATATGTGTTTTCCTTCGCTTCCGACACTTCCGACGCTTCCGACTCTTCCGACGCTTCCGACTCTTTTGACCCTTCTGTCTCATGTGACCTCGCCAGACTTCTAGAGTGGGGCACTACCAAGTTGTTCAGTGGTGGGACACAATCTAGATTATTGGGGCGCAACAAAGTGTATTGTTTACTCTTTGGCTGTGTCGGCCAGTGTGAAATGACATTTAAGAACGTGTGAAATTATATAAGTCCCACCTGCGTATAGGTCACAGGACTAGTGAAAGTTTGAAAAAATAAAAATGTATGACTTCCTGTCAGAGCTACTGCCAAGTAGACAGGAAGACAAGAAGCACCAGGAAAGAGAGGAATAGAAGTGAGTCTGTCAGAGGGACAGCTCATGGGGAGAGGTCTGGAGGGAGGCCAGGTGATCTGGAAAGGTTGTAGAGGTCGGCTGATCTGCTTTGGAAACCCCTGACCAGAACACGCAATTGATGTTAGTTTTCTTTCTGTTATCAAAGGAATTGCACTTTTATTTTATGTACTAAGTGGTTTTAGTTGTGAGATGTATTGTTATATCATTATATTACAATAGTGTTTTTCTTTCATTAAATATATTTTTCAAATGTTTTAAAATGGTGAAATGTCTTTTTTTGATCAAGAAGATCAAGAGAACAAGTGCACTCAGAAGTGCTCTACAATCAGCACCAGTTTATTACTGATTATAACCTCCCACATTCAGACTAGAACAAGTCGACAAAAATAGCAGGTGCCTGTGGCGGGGGGCACTGCTGATGTATGAGTCAGCGATCATGCAGAATTGCAGCAAGAAGTTCCCCCCCGCGTGCAGTTTTTACATGAGCCCACTGTCCAAAGACATGCACCGTATGATGCCTAAGCTGTACCCCACCTTTGACCCCCGATAACATAAATCACGGGGACAAATGCATAACTGCATAGTGGATTTTTATTGCATTTTATTTTGCTTCTGAAGGTGTTGGTGTGTCAAGTGGCTGAAAAGTGCAAACCAAATCTACAAAGTTTTGAAAACTAATTTACAAAGCAAAACACATTTACAACATTTCAAACTTCTTTAACAGAGATTTTTTCCTTACTTTGTAAATGTGTTTGTGTAAAATGTGTTTTGAGAGGTAGTGAATTTGTTTTCCCAGGTTGTAATCTGTTTCCAGTGAGTGCAAACTCTGAAAACACATTTACAAACTGAAAACAAATTTACAAATTAAGAAATACACTGACAAACTCAAGAAAAAAGATAAAGAGATTTTTACATTTGTTTGAAATGTTGTGAATGTGTTTCGCGATTTGTAAATTTGTTTCAAGAGTTTGTTAATTTGTTTCAAAACTTTGTAAATGTGTTTTGCACTTCTCCGCCACCATAACGCTAAGTTATTTAACTTTAAAGAACAGAATACCATCAAATCCATGAAACAACTTCCATCATTCATTAATTGTGTTGTTTCATGGAAAACAAAAAGTTTCCCGACTGGGATTTGAACCTGTGCCACTGAAGTGAGCATCTTGGCTCCGAGTTGCCAAGACAGTTTTACCTTGTAACCCGAGTACAGAGTCATACAAACAATTCCAGCTCACTTCATCACATTGGTCACATGGAAGTTGATTCATTTTAGTGACTCGATTGTATGCTTTTTTAAGTCTTTTTTGTCAGATTGTCAGTGACAATCCACACAAGTGAATGACAACTTCTACAAAAATGTCCTGGATCCGGTTCATAAACTCCACCACAACACTGAAATTGAATCAAATGTACCTGTATCAACATTTCCCGCTTTCTTGCCAAGGTGGGCCTCAACTATAACTTCCCAGCACCAATTCAGTCCGTGAAGTCTCAAGCAGCCAACGAAACCTCCAAGCTCCTGTCGCTGTGTTTCCCTCAAGCACAAAGAGCCGACGATGCACTTCATTCAGTCTCACACTCCAACCAGCAAGGTGAAGCATTAAAGGGCAACTGTCCGACAGCTGCTCCAGTTTTTGACAGATCTGTTTCTCTGTTGGATATTTAGGAGCTGGTTCCCCCGATTCTTCACCCGCCACAATTGCTCAAGGCCCTCAATCTCAGCTGGGACGGGAGCTGTCCGACATACTCTGCGCTCAGGCCGACAAGTTTCTCCAGCAGGTAGAGGACGTTCTCCTGAGGTCATCGAATTGTTTTGTCAATAACTAGGTGCCGACAACCTGTCAACAGCATCAGGTGTTGTAGGATGGAAGGAGGTTTGCTTCCGTTTAAGTTTTTTCACTTGAAAAATGAGTCCATTTTTTCCTGCAGATGTGAAGTAAATGTTTGGTTTATCAGCATCACTTAAATATTAAGATGATGTTTTTGTAGTTGCAGGTTTTCGATGACCTTCTGAAGAAGAAAAAGCTCAAATCTGTGGATCAGATCTCGGTAAGAACCTATAGCCTTGGGGAAATAGTAAGCTGGAATGTTAGCGTTGTACCGTCTTCTTTGGCAGGGTTTCTCCAAACTGCACCATGGTCTCTCCTCTCTGGAAAGGAGTTACCTTACTGCCAAGAACCATGAGAAATCCTTGCAGCAGATGGGAGAACCAGTCAGCCACTTTGATCCGGACCGGTGAGTGGTGGAGGGGACGGTTTGGGTTTTTCTTGCTTCACAAAAGAAGGACTTTGATGTTGCAGGGAGTTGGAGGAGCTGATTCTTCTGTGTGGGCAGCACATGGATGAGCTGAAGAAGCAGGTGGAGCAGGCCACGCCAACACTGCCCAAGTTAGAGGACACTGTGCTGTTAGCACCTACTTCTCACGCAAAGGTAGTAGTCCTCACAGAGATCTGTTACTGCTAAAGTGGATCAGTTTACTGGAACATGATGACAAACTGCTTGCAGAACACACGGGAAACTTTCCATGGTGATTCACTTGAGTCGACTCCTGAGACAGTGAGCTCTGACGATGACGATTTTAGGCTACAATCTATCTACCTCAAACCTCCGAATGGATATGAAGATGATGAAGATGTAAACACGCTGTCACACAGGTAGGTTTCTTTCACTTGTGATGAGTTTGTGACGACACAGACTTGAACAAGTTTATCTTGATGTTCTCATCAGCTCTCAGAACCACGACGTCTGGGAAGGATCTGGCGAGGAAGGAGAAGCCCATTCATCTGCAGCTGTCCAGACTGAAATAGAGTTTGGGCGTGAGGGGAATGAAGTTGTCAGATGTTCTGCACACCGTGATGCAGAGTCCAGGCACAGCGGAAGTGTGCGCCCAAGTGTGGAAAATTCAGTGGGAAGTGATTTTAAACCCAAACACTGTGACGACAAGCAACATACTGGATGTGTGAAAATGGATTCTGAAACGCAAAGGTGCTTTACACTACAAACATACAAAGCCAATATTATTGTTTTTTTTATACTGAGATATTGAGTCTACAGTGTGTGTCATTCAGCTAACTTTTGTTTGCATACCACAGGACATTGCTTTGTGAATGTAGGTTGAATTTCATCTTTATTCTCCTTTGTTTTCTGAAAATGCTGCTGGACACAATCTTGAGCTGTATCTCTGTGTCTCCTATGTGAGGACTATAGTACTTAATATTGTGCTCTCCTTCACAGCCGGATTGAATTTGACCCACGGGACTCAGCTCACACCTCCTCAGCCAAACTGCTAACCAGAAAACCTACCTCTCTGCTACTTGAGGATTCTGCTTCTCCCTCGAATCATCCTCCTGACAGCTGCAAGGAAGCAGAAGCCTTTAAATCGTCCTGCTGCAGACTGGATATGGCTGCGCCACTGAGTCCAAAAACACAATGTAGAATAAGAAAGGCCGTTTCCCAGGCAAGTTTCAACGTGTGTCTGAGCAGCCTTGATCCCACTTCAAATCCGTTATGATGTATGACTTATGGCTCACTTATGGTTATGATTGCTGCCAGAATAGATAGTTATAGTGCTCTGATTTAGATCGATATTTAAAGAGTTAGCCGGGTCTACGTCAGACTGTTGAATATATGCATTGTGGGACATCATATTATTGCAAATGTGTGTTCTAGCCGGACGGCGTCATCTCCCCAGAGACGGACAGTGGGTTTGTGGGTTCAGATAGCAGTCGACTCAATCTTGCTACTACTGCTGTTCACCACCAGAAGGTGCCAAAACGGTGAGGTTGTTAAATGTTCATCTTCTTCCCCTAAATTTATCAGGCCCTTCCCCCAAAACAAAGAGGCCACGCTTTAAACCGCATCTGTTTATTGATCGTTTTCCTCTCTCCTGCGACACAGTGGCTCTCCAGTCCATCTGGAGGTTGAGGCACCGGGGACAGTGACGGGGTCATCTCCAGGCCTTCCCCCTCGTTCCTCTTCATCCAGCAGAACACGGTCTTCCACCGCAGGCTCTGGAAAAGCCAGGAGAACAGAAAGTCCCATTTCCTCTCCTTTACAATGGGCGAAAAAAGCTGGGGTTCTGAGCGACTCCTCTGAGTTTGAGATGGAGAGTGACCAACGTGAGTCTGAGCCGATGCAAAGTCAACGTGTGTTGAAGGCGACTTCAATCTCGCTTCTCCCCTGCAGCACCCAGCCTTTCTGCTGATGGTCAGGATGACCAGTTTCATGAACGCTTCATGTTAGGGTGTGTGTCCTCCCAGAGCTCCACCTCCGTCACTCTGCATCGCCATGACAATGTTCTAAAAGCTGTTGGCTGCCATCAGGTGGAGGACTGCAAGTGAGTGTTTGCTGCAGCTGCTGCCACAATCATGTGTAAAAAACAGGTCACTGACTCAGTTTCTCCACTCATGGGAGAAGACTGTTCTTTTATGGGCGCAAGAGAATTGACCCACACTGAATGTGTTCAGTATTATCAACCAACATTGTTTAAAATTGCTCTTCAGATTAAAGTGCAAATAAAAAACATATTGAATTGCACAACTGAGTTAGGTCCTTTATTTGGGATTTTGAAAATGGTAACACTTTTTAATGAATCATCAGATTAGTTTTTGTCGTGAACCTTGCAAATCAGTTCACTTGATATTCAACGTTTGTTTTATCGCTTTGTTCCACAGTTGCCTGCTTATGAACTTGGTAACATTTTTGCAGGTACATGCTGCTTGGCGTGATCTAACTGTGTGTGCATGCGTGCAGCATTGGTGGCTGCTTTAACATGAGCACGACTTTTCCTCAGTCAGTCAGGATACTCAGACAGTGACCCTGCAAAGATTTTTTTTAACCTATAGATGAGCGAGCCGCTAAGATTCTACATGATATTGTGAAGTTCTGTGAGTGACCCTGAGATATATATAGATGAGTGACAGGTTACTCCTGCTCATGTAAAAGCAGCCAATGATTTGTCACCACTTCCAGTTTGTGCCTTTTAAATTGTTTTTATGGTAGTGATTTGTTTTTTGTTTTTTTGGCAGAGATGTGGTTCGCAACCTGCAGGTGGAAGTGGACCGATTACGGGACAAAATAAAAAGCTCTCTGAAGCAGACAGGCCAACTCCCTGCTCTGATGTCTGGCCCGTCGAAAACTTCCACACCGCGTCAAAGGTTTGTTGGTGATTCCCTGTAGGGCTTCATGAAACAGTGACCTCATTGTCAGAGCCCACTACTATCTTGTATCTTATACCAAGCTCTCGTTCAGGTCTAAAACCAGATGGAGTGATACTAGTGGAGAAGAAGTGAGATTTGATTGTGATGAGTCCAAGATGAAAAGTCCAAGGAAACACACGAGCAAAACCAGATCACGATCTGCATCCAGACTCAAACAGCGACATCGCATCAGTAAGTCGTAGCTTGTGTACCCACATGAAAATGCATTTGTCTTTCAATTTCAACTGTATTTCCTCAATGTCACGTCTTTTTAATTTACGGTTTTATTGAATGTTTATGCCCAACTGTTAATATATGAAGACAAATAAAACCTGATCTCTCCATCAGTGAGCTCCTCGGAACAGGAGCTCTCCACCCACCCACTACTGGTGTCAAGATTCACTCAGACGGGTGCAGCTTCACTCACCGTCTGCAGCAGCAGCCAGACACACAGTAAGAACCTTCCCAACTCCAAGTTTAAACCCACACTTTCAACTGCCCAGGATCTTACTTGTGTCTGACTCAAAGCTCAGGGGAGTATCGTTCAGTGTTTATAATGGTAGCGACTGACTTTGCAGGGCAGGATCCTCGCGTGTCTGCTGAAGAACTCGATCGACGGAAAGTTCAAGACCCTCCTTGTCCACGCTGTTTGTGTCATCTCTCATCATGTTTTCAATGTAAGCAGATTTAGTGCTGTTAACTTGATGGTGCTTCCACAAGGAAACTGATTTCTTACTGCCATTCTCTATCAGGGCCAGATGGTGGCGGTAGAGAGCCGGCTCGCACCGCCTCTGGTCACTGCCCTCATTGTGGACAGTGTCAGTATTCTAAAAGCACTGAGACAGGTTGGTTTCAAACTCATCAAATTCATTGCTCAGTATTGTAAACTGTAGTTTCGTGTGTCGTGTTCAGCTCTCCCCTCTCAACTGTCACCTACAGATGGTCACCCAGGCAGAGATTCCTCGGGTCACAGCCGGTCCACACCTGCTGGGCCTCAGGACAAAGAGCGACACACTCACGCTCCTCCATTTGTGCAGTGTGTTCCAGTGTGTCCACCGTCAGTGCTGTATGTATTGCTAAAAAGTATCGAGTCAAGCTGCCATACTGTAAATAGAATTTAACAATTTTGTTTTGGCTGTGTCACCGTGGTGTGTCTTCCTTAGGTTGTACCCGAACCTCCAACCCGTTTTTATGTCTCCTGCCAGCAAAGGTGACGCTCCCTCAGGGGTCAAAGTTCACCATGCGTTTAAGAGCAAGAGCGTGAGACGCGCTCCGTCTTCAGGTGAGCAAAGCTTCCTGGAGGACTCTCTGGACCGAGCCGTGCGAGCAGCTCAGAAGATGAAGCGCAGGTCCAGACACATTGTGCGTTCTCTGGCTTCGGACCTGCAGCACCAGGACCTGCTGTCTCACTCCTGCTCCTTCTGACCTAGAAGCAACAGAACTGTAAAAGACTCAGGTGACTAAGTGGTGACGAAAGTCAACGTGCTGTGATGTTACTAGTGTCTTCTGTGATAGTTAGATCTCATGCACTATTCCCAAAATCTGAAGATCATGTGATTTATTTTTCATTTTAATGTGCATTCTACCTTTACACTGTTTTTTTTTAATTAAAAACTTTGATTGTAAACTCATTCATTAGTTTGTTATTCATCAGGTTTTCGTCTTCCACGTGGTTGTACTGCTGTAGCACACACATTTATCATTTCAACACTATATATATAAAGCTTCACAAACTGTGACAAAGCAGTAGACTTGAATGTAATGGAAGCCAATTTATTAGACAGCCTTGGTACATATTACACATGAAGTATTGTTTGTGCTTCAACACTTGCAAACATACAATCCCAATAAGTTAAACAGTTTAGGACGGACTTGTATGCCAATGCTCTAGCTGTTATATATCAGGTTGATATATACATAATAGATTTGACAGTAATTCCTATACAACACAAATAATAAATAAAAACAAGCGTTTGCATCACAGAAACGCATCATAGTGCAGTATTGCAACTGTAGAGGAGCACAAATCAAAGTGTCTGAAAGTCTGTTTCATGAACAAAGCCATTCACCACTGGAGGGTTTTTACATTGCACTAGAAGAGAAACCAAGAAAATATATGTTGATATATATTTTCTTTTTTTTTTTTTTTCCGTCGACCACTAACAGCTACAGCTAAAACATCACAAACACGGCGGCTTCACATCGTCAAAAGGAAAAGAGGAGTCACTAGTTCACAGTCAGGGAGGATCACCAGTCAACAGTGGAACGCTGAACAGCAACAAATGGCGAATACACAACACGATTCAGTGCGGGGTCCATCCATTAGTAAGCCGTGGAAGATGACGGGATACAATACTGAAATACATCTGGCCCTCTTCAGAAATAGTCATTAAACACCAGCAAGCAACGGCCTTTTTGACATGAACATGAAATTGCTGCAGACAAATAAATCGGGTTGAACCTTGCAGGCTGCGCAGCCGGAGGAGGGACGTTCCAAAGTACTCTGCAAAGCTTCTCCAAAAACAATGCGTTCACGCTCCTCTGAAAATGTGTTTTAAGTTCAAGCACAATTAGCTTTAGCAACTTGACTCTCCAAGATACATCCAAACGTGGAGAATATTGGACGCTCTAAAAACTACTCTTGATATTCTGTACACAACATCCCACGCGTTGCTCCCTTAGCTCATTGAAATATGATTATGTTTGGTTATTTTGCATAGATTTAGCTCAGTTTACTAGCAAACAAACAACTCTCGGCGTGGTGGACGCTTCTTTTGCGAATTCACTGCAACTCAAAACAAGTATATTCAGAAAAGCAAGTGAGCACATTATCCTTTAGGCTAAAGCGAACTCCCAAAATATCCAGAATATGCAGCAAAAGTTCCACACAAATCAAGCATGCGAGACAAAGGACATCTGTTACATACATTTTTATAGTATTGCGTTGACAAGTATATAGTACATCTTTCTTCTTTCACTTCCATCCCTCCTCCAACTACATTTACTAAAATGGACAAACACTTAAGAGGAAAATCTTAAGGGAAAAAAACTAACATTTACAGAATCTAGCAGGTTTCATAGCATACAGTGATACGTTTTGGTACTTTGATTTTAAAATGGCCTTTTGATATTCATGTTGTTGCATCCACAGGGAGACATGAGAATACCTGTTACGACTCTGATATATATATATGTTGTATTTTTTTCATTATCTGTCTTTTTTTTTTATTCTTCTCAAGCAAGATGCATACACAGGAAATGTGGGACTTCTTTGTCGGAGAGGGTCAGCGGCCTGACGATGGTTTGTGTGGAGGGAAGGCGGTGGAGCTGAGCGATGAGATCGCAGGGGTTTTTTAACTTGTCACTTCCTCGTCTGGTTTGTTCATGGCCTTGAGCTGCTCCAGCAGGCTGGTGGGTGTGAAGATGTTGGTCGAACCTGGACAGCACGCACACAAACACAAAGTCAGAGGCGGAGAAAACACATTATCAGCTTTGGTTCTTTGATGATGGTTAAAGTAAAACACGATGGGGAATGAAACTTTTTTTTTTTTTACTGTAGCCAGCAGTTTGCTCAGAAAAAATATTTTCATCAAATAAAAAAATATATACTGATCAATTCCTTCATAATTACAAATATTTAATAAACATGACTAGTCACTTTTTATTCATCAAATGACTTGAAATCAGAATTTAAAAATATATCATTTTGTTTTTAAGCAATTTATAACAACTTCAGTCTTATTTTCAATTTTGAAAATGACCAGATGTTTTGTTTGGTGTTAGTGGTTTGTACATATGTTCTGATTTGATTTTGAATGCAATAACCCCAAAATTAGTATTAAAAATTGCTAATAATTATGATATATTTTTTGGTACTTTATTAGTTTTTTTCTTCCTGGTTCTATTGACACGCACACATATACAAATACATTTTATAAAGTACTGTGTCAGAGATATTATGATTAATTAATTTAAATAAATCACATTTTAATATTTCATACCTGAACTATGAAATTCAAGTTGAATCTTTGTGTATTAGCTTTAACATCAGGGTATTAATACTGTTAATGTAAACACTTGGAACAGTATACAGCTAGTAATGTACCACATATTTATGTAAATATTTATATTTCAAATTATTGATTGTTATTACAAAAACATTTTTATAAAAATAATATTTGCTTTTTTTAATAAAGTTCTCACCACTCACTTGGACGATTTTCACATGTACTTGTTCAGTATAAAGAAAGTAAAAATTATGGTAAAAATTAGTAAAATTAAAATGATTTCAAAATCTACCTGTATTCAACAACTCAAGTTAAAATCCAGCAAGATGATTTCACAAATTATGCATGTTAATGAATCAAGCAAAATCACTTTTTGTTCAGTTTTAGTTTTAAAAAAGTCTTTAAAAACTACACACCTAATAACATTTTCGTACCCAGAACACAGAGTCTTATTTGCGACATAATGTTTTTACAAAAAATAAAAATAAAAAGGCGTCATTTGAGCGTGAGCAGCACAGACACATATCTCAACAGAGACATGAGCTGTTGTGATGGTGTCAATGCTCTGTTGACAAAAAGATGAACTGCTGAGACAGCAGAAGACACAATTCAACCGGTGCTTCGATGGGAGTAAAGCAAATGCTGGGCCACATTGGTTTCATCATTTAAATAACAGCAAATGGAAAGGTAGACTTGATTTACTCCTCACACCAACTATCAACAGTACTTCATAAACTTTTGTTTCTGCCGCAAAGCTGCGTGTTTCTTCCCCGTCTCCCTTAATTGTAGCAGATTCTCGGGTGGATTTTCAAAAGGCAGAGAAGGAAGCGAGTTGACTGTGGTGAGAGGGTCAGAGGGACTGAGTGAGGGACGACTGCCCTCGCCTGCTTCTCCGCTGAAGCAAACACACAGCTTTGTCCGCGCCGCAGAAACACAACATGACGGCGTTGAGCAGCACCACCACTGAGTCTCACGACAAACAAAGTAGTCGTTTTAGTAAGTGAGGTTGGATGTATGTGGGGGGGGCGGGAGCAACCTACTGTGAAGACTTCAAGATATCGCTTTAGCAGAGGGGTTGAGGATGAGATGAGCACCAAGCAGCAGTCTTTAGTGGGCAGAGTTAAGTCTCAAAATGTGGCGTACATGTCGGTCACATGATGACTGGCCTTGCCTCCCTACATGCATTTAGCTTATAGTCCTGCATTGAGACTCAAACAGTTGAACACACAAGGTACAAACAGTGCTGAGTGCAGGGACATGAAAGCGTGCTTCTGCCTGATAGTCCTTGAGAATCTGCTGCACTTGCTTCCACAAAAGTCTACTGCTACAGCTGTGTTCAAACAGCAGAAGCCACAGGCCCAAACCTCTCCAACCTAGAGTGGAGATACCTCACAACTATCTCTTTGGTCTGGCTCACTCACTCTTTTTACCAATACATTTGAATGTAACACAAAACATCTTTGGGATAAATGAGTCATTCTAGAAAAAATGTCCTATGCCCTAAAATGTTTTGTCTTTTCCAACATAAAACAACGTTCTAAACTAAATATGGATCTGGTGATAAAGTTAAAGACTACAAAACAAATCTCCACTTCGGCCCCTGGCTGACTGAGATGAGCGACACAAACCTTTCTTGTGAGACAAAGGCAGGTTAGTAGTTCTTTACTCTGTTAAAGCATATCAGGGGGGAACATTGCTACATTCCCAGACGGTGTCAGCAGAGTGGCGGTGATGGACAGGAAAACTGTCCATTTGTTTGCTTGAATTTTACACTTGGGATTCGCTAACTTTATAATCACGATAACCAGCGCTCTGCCGACAAGCCATGAGTCATGTCAGCATGTGATGGTGGGCTGTGAGAAAGTGGCTAGGACTCAGATCGAGAGCCAACATGAACTGAAAAAACACAAACACAGAGAGGAAAAAAAAAACAGTCCTTCTTTCAACTCAAGGACCTACATGAAACCAGGATAGGCTACACGAAGGGTTAATAACCACAGAGTAAAATCAAAGATGGATCGAGGGGTAGATTAAATCTGAGGCTTAAACGGCCATGACGTGTCCATCGAGGGGCGATTTAATCCACCCGGCAGTGATGACAGGACAAGGCAGCAAGGATGGGGTCACGACCTCCTCAGACATGACCGCTCCTTCACAGCCAGCTTGACCTTTCCATATCAGGTGTGTTCTGTGCACTGATTCATAGGTTGGTGGGACAAAAACTAAATCTGGTCTCACTACCGGGACCCTATCCTATGCCCAGATTTAAAATGAGTCAAAGTCAGGCATGCTCAGCTCGGCATAGAAAATTTGACTCGAACCTTTAAGGGTTCTTAACTGTTGCAGTGCATTATGGGACTCATTCAAGAGACGTATTTGCTAGTAGTTTCACAAGACCTCGCATTAAAGAGGTGGACACCACAACAGTAGAAGACATGACTATAAGATGTCACTGTAATTTTAATGGAATTTTAGCACGCTAGTTCTTTTATTGTGGAGATTAAAATCAAAGATGGTCAAAGACGTGATATAAGAATATTATGATATACAATACGACAAGATGATTGCCCATAAATGGCGGCCCGAAACTTTGGTCTGATGGGAGGTTAGGTATTTGCTATTTTCAGTTGAGCTATTTAAATGACTGCAGAATAGAGCTTTTATTTTGAAGGCGCAGATAGTAGTGCTTGAATATAGAGGGAAAAGAAGAGTGTCAACAATATGGTGTTCGTGTACCCTTTAAGATAGGCATTGACTCCAGATACTTTTGTTTTTGAATGCAGGGAAGAGAAAATAATGGTTTTGGAGTATGTTTTTTTTCTTGTCGTGTTTGTGAACGTGTCACTTGTGTCATGGTTGCGGGACCTGGGACCTGATGGAGCGGTAGATGCTGAAAGGAGAAGTCATGGTGATCCCATCCCTGAAGGTCACGGGAAAAGAGGAGGGTGGAGGCACATAAAACGGTACTGAGTGATATAAGAAAAAGGCAAAACAAGGAGGAAGCCCTTGTGCTGTGAGAGTTCAGAAAGGGCTTCTCTGGGCGGCTGCCTTTACTTTTTTCAGTGTGATTTCTCTCCCTCCCTCCCAATCTGCCTCCGCCTCAGTCGTCTGAGGCGTCTGCGTCCTCAAAGGACACCCTAGTGGACTCTCGGAAGTCGGGGTGCTGCAGGTCCGATAAGAATTTGGTGGGGGTGAGCATGTGGGTGGAACCTGTGGAGGAACAGAGGCGGCTTCACCACTCGTCACTCAGCACATGCCACGCCCCCCACCCCACCCCCCCACGCACTCGCTCCAAAATAAACAACAAGGGGTTAAAACAAGCAACCTGCTGTACAAATACTCACTCAGTACTGACACTTCACACACAGACACATTTTTGCACAAAGAGTTAGCACACACAGACAGAGAGAGACACTGCGAGCTGAAATTGAAAGACAAGAGTTGAAGCAGAGACAGTGACACGGCAAAGCGTTGACACATCGAGAAAACAGCACAGAGGGGCGAGACATCCAGGGCTGAGCCACGACAAACACTCTACAAAGGTGAATTCTGACTTCTGCAGTGGGGGGGGAGGTGCCAGTAAAGATGGAGCCAGCATTTGGCAAGCTACCATTAGTAGGGAACCTTGCTGAGGGCATATGGAACTCACTCGAAAAATGCTGCTTAGCGACTCTGTTAATAAATAAAGGAAGACCAAGGTTCTTGCCTTCGGGCACATTGGTCAGTCCTTGATTTGAATTTCAACCCCAATAACTTTGCCTCTACACATTGCCTCTAAACTTCAACCACAGACTGTAGCAGGAAGATCCATTTGAGTTTTTCTATCAACCTCTATTATTTAACTCTCTGTCACATCAACTTGTCTGGATTTGCATGCTGTCTTTTAAACTCTATCTCTTGCATAAATACGTTTGCTTTGCTTTTCCTTGTTCTTTACCTATTTATGTATGAAAACGGAGCGCAAGACAAGCCAAAACTTGTAATTATCAGGACCATGGTTCAACAGCAGGTGGGGCTGAAGCAGCATGAACACCATTGCAGCTACACAGCTAAAAAGGCAGTGAAATCCTCCTGTTGATATTGAGCTATGCTTTCTGTCTCTTCATGTTCCACAGATCTCCACTAGGAGAAAGTGTGTGACTAAAATGGAGAGTTCAAGTTTCCTTCATCTTCATGTGCTGGTCTCGCCGCACACATTGGGGACCTGCCGCTGCATCACTCACCAATGATGGCTTCCCACTTCCCATTGGCCTGTGTGACCTCATAGGCGCAGCGCATCTCACTGAAGGACATTCCTCCAATGATGAAGACCATGACACGTGGCCCGGTGCGGTACTCTCCTGGTGTCTTATTCTTGTGCCAGTGGCCGTATCGAGCGCTGCAAAGAAGACAAGCAATATCGAGGTTCTTTCCATTCTTTTAATATTTGTTAATATAGTTTGATCTTTTTTGTCCAAATGAAATGGTCAAAACCAAACTTTAGCTTTTAGCACTTTAGTATTTCCTTTTTCAATGGTTCGCCACTTGTCGTTTAGTACTTTGTCACAGTGTCTATGGTTCAAGAAAAGTAGATTGTTTCAATGTGTCAAGGAAAACAAAATGGTGAATTCAATGGACTCACTTGAGCAGTTAGCTTGAGCTAATAATGACATAACCTTTGACCGAGACACTCACACACAGTCCCTGGCACATAATATAGAAAAAAAGGTGCTGTGTGACGATTTGGTCACTTGTTCATTTCAACTTTAGTATTTAGAAATAAGCAGCATGCTGCTTCAGTACCTGACCGCAGTGGTGCTGAAAGAGACAGAGGAGCGAGTGGAGATATACGGGTAATGCTTTGTGTCCAGCTTATCGTCAATAGCATCCTGCAGGGGGAGGGACGGAAAAAGACAAGCAGTTGTCATCAGCCGCGATGCATGGTTGCATGGTTCTTTCAACAAGGACACACACACTCTTGATCCAAGCTTTACTGGTGCGTCAGGTTTCTTAGCAACGGTGTGTGATGGTGCATTGGGGAATTGGCAATGCACAACGAATGTGCTAAAGATAATTGAAGACTACCACTCAGCATTACAAGCAGGCGCCCGGCAGCATGAAAATGTCTCTTTATCTACATTACATCTGGTAAAATAAATGGGATTTTTGAAGCCAACCTCCATGATGTCCTTCACCAGTGGTGTCCAGCGGGACAGCTGATAGGTCTGCTCGCTCACTCTCTCCTTCCTGTCGATCTTCTTCCCTCGGCGCAGGGTGGACTGACCAAAACAGAAGGAAACCATGAGTGACATGGGAAACTTGAGTCTTTGTCTCAGACAGGTGTGAATGTTTTCATTCAAGGATGCCGTTAAAAGAATCTGTCAATGAGAATATGCTGTTTGCAGGAATGAGCTGAGCGGTTATTACGTCTGTGACAATGGGAACGCCCAGGTGAGCCATGTTGGTGATGATCTCGCTGTCCTCAGGGGGGATCTGAGCGTGCTGGATCAGCTTGTTCAGGTTCTCCTCTGTGATTCCTGCAACACATTTAACTCAGTGTTATGCCACAAACAATGTTAGCTCAGTTTGTGATAAAAAGGTAACAACTGCTACGACTTCTGTCCCGACTATTCATGCATAAATACTCAGATTACAAAAAGAATTACCAAAATAATAACATTTATTTGAGGGTCTATCATTAATAGATCACATTAATATTCAATAATAATTAATCACATTAATATATGTGATTAGCATGAATGAATTACATTCATGGAACCGCTTATTTATCTTTTTTTTGGTTAAACTTGGTCTCAAAAATTGCAAGACATCAACCCTATCTGAAATATTTTTTTGACGAAAAAGTTGAAGAGGCTTCATTGCCATAATGATTCCCCTCATGAGAACTATGACTCCAACACTCCATGCTTGAAGGTAAGATATACAACTTAACATAATGTCATACCAGCTGATCTTTGCTTATTTTTTTATTTTCCTTACTCTACTTGTTTCACTACAGTTGTGCAAGAAATGACCACTACTATCTACCTGAATCATCACTACAATAAGGCCTCATCCTTGACATATAAGATTATCATAACATTGGACTTTTAAACAACAATATATTGTATTACTTTAATAATAACTGCCCTACACAGGATGTAAATTCTTCATTGTTGATTCAATATGTAATATATGTTCCATTTTAAAGCATCATTTCTGAGGAATGGAAACAATGGTGACTCTTATTACCATTCTTAAGGAAAATGTAGAGCAAAATGATGCGGATTTTGTCATATGTGCTGACATTAGCGTCCAGCAGGATGGGCACAATAGCCCGCATGGGGTCTTTGATTTTCTCCCCCTCTGCATCTGTCCCCATTGCCAGATCCTATGAGAGAGATGAGCCAACATTAGATCAATTTCAAATGGCATTACAGTGCTGCAACTTTCATCACTTTAAGTCACCTGTTCAACACGGCACAGCTTGTCCACTGTTCCCTGGTAGTGCTTCATACAGTCCTCCGCCAGCTGAAGGTGAGTGGAGTACTGAAGCACACACACACACACCACACACACACAAGTTCAGTAAAGACCAAAATTTCAAAGAAGCCATCAAGCTTTTGATTGTGAATACTTTGCTGAGCTCTTTCTGGTACTGAGGCATCTTCTTCAGCATCTGGGACAGATCTCTCATGGTGGTCTGTGAGGAAGAAGGAAAGATCTTGAGGACATTTGCAATGTCACCTTGTTTGCATCCAGCCACTAAATCATCCCGACAGCAGTTTCATGTTTCAGAGTTTCTGCTTCTCTGTTAAAATGCCTTCATCCTATTCACTCTACTGGGTAAATATTAAATTTGATCACAAAATGTCATCACCTTCTCTCCAGTGTTCATTCTCTTGCTGGAGGAAAATTCCTTTAGCTGACGCGTCACTTCTCTGATGACGAAAGGCAAAATATGAACAAGGACATGAAGGAATAGCTCCCATTAGCTCTTATCAGCTGAATTAAAAATACTCACTGGGACACCTCGGCGATGTGTTTGTGTCTCAGGCTCACCCACAAGTCATCATCTTCATGCAGAAGCACCTCCTTCTCACGTGAGTCTCCCATGCCACTAGTGTCATACCTGTCAATGTGTTGGATTTGTTGAAATAACCATGTCATCTCAGTACAGCTGTGTGTTTGACTTACTTGTAGACATCATTCTCGATGGGCAGCAGGTCGTAGCCCATGGCCTGGAAGGTGAGCTCGTGCAGGACTGGGGAGACCGGGTCAAACGCTCTGTCCAGGATGATCAGCTGTGAGCGAGCCTTGTCAGGACCCTGTGCAGAGGAAGATATCGAAATAAAACAGTGTTTCTTGTTTTAATGGTAGAGGACAGAACCCACCTCTCCCATTGTCGGGTCATCAGCCTTGTAGGCGTCCAGCTTGTCCTGAAGCAGCTGAGCCAGTGTGGCATTGTCCTTGTACTCACTAGAGACAGTGAGGCACATAAGCACAGAGATAGATAGACAGATAGACAGATGGACGGACGGGCGGACGGACGGACGGACGGACGGACGGACAGACAGACAGACAGACAGACAGACAGACAGATAGATAGATAGACATAGATGTCTAGTCTAAATGAGCGCCCCCTGCTGCTCACCCTCTGTATCTAACGGCTGGATATTCCTTCAAGGTGGCGCAGAGTGTGGCCAGCTGCTCTGCCAGTCGCTCCATCACGGGGTTCTTCAACTGGGTCTTGTGTGGGCTGTAGAAGCTGTGGAAGGCATCAGGATTGTCCAGAGAGTACACCTGAAGACAGACAAATATAGATTTCAATATTGCGACTTACTTTATTCATCACTTTCAATTTAAGTGTGTCTGCAACTGTACTTTTGTGTAAAATAATCAGCAATATTCCAGTCGGGCATCTTAACACCTTAGTGCTCTATACACTTGTACTGTAATAATCTGACCTAATATCCAGAATTAGTTTTCCCTTTACACATCCTTATTTCCTTTTTCCCCAATCCTTTCATCTTTCCCTCTGAGTGATGTAAGCCAACTAGCTCTAGTTCCAATGGTGTGCTTCCATTTTCCCACTCCTACACTCCCTTGACATCTCTTTCTCTTTCTATCATTCATTTTTCCTCCTCTCTGCCTCCTCCTCTACATCTGCTCCTGGTCACATGATCCTTCTTTCACAGTGCAGAAGGGTTCCAGTGATGGGCATTTTGGTGATTGGCTGCAGCCCACTGTGTGGATCATGAGTCGGCCAATTGGCAGCGTGCAACACAATGTAGGGGGGTGATGCGGCTGCACCAAGCCTGAAGCATAAAACCACTGACACTGAACTAATGACAGTAGACAAGTGGAAGCAATGGTTTGTGGACCAAGCTGCATTTTCAAATAGTGAGGGAGGAATTGACGGAATGAAGCGGCGGGCTATCTATGGAATATTTTTTCCAGAATTTGTCATTTGAATTACAACAAGGTGGAGTGGGGGAGATGAACACTTGCTGAGTCAGCAGCATTGCGGCCGCCTTTACTGTTTACTACAGTTTCTCTAAGTCAATCCATCCTTGACTTTTAGAACAGTTTCTATTCCTCCACGCAGTTGTCTCAGTCCACGCTCACTCCAAGCTGAACCTAAACACTGATGCCCAATATAAAAAAGACAGAGGATGGTAAAGAACAAACATCAGCAACATCAGCGATTATCGCTAAGATTCTATATCTCTGTTGATGTGAAACATAATATAGTGTCGTGAGGACCCATTAAGCCAACACAAAGGAGGCCACAATGAAAGAAAAACACTTGATGTAATGGTGAAAACAAAATGGAGGAAATGTTGTCAGTAAGGATATTTTGAGTTATGCCTGGGTATGATGAAAAAACAAGATAAAATTGCTGTATGATTATGGTTCATTTGATTTTATATGCAGATTAAACATTATCCTTGTAATCTAAGATATGTCTTACATAAAAATAATAATAGTAGTAATAATAATAACAATAGTATAGTAGGGAGAAACCTCAGTGTTTACTGTATAAATAAGTACTTGTTCAAATTGATTTTTCTGCCTCATGGTGTGTTACCTGAGACTCATAGGGCAAGAAGGCGATGTTGATCTCCGTCAGAGTCTTGGTGGATTTGGAAGCACGACTCTTCACCAACTCGTTGAACAAAGGATCGGGACACGCTGTGGAAGAAAGATGCAGGGCAAAATGTTTACCAGCAGATGTGACTGAAACCGTAATGAACAGTTAACCGGTGAAAAGAAATGGCGTTGAGCACCAAATCATTTACTCACAGTCAGTAAAGAAAACATGGGCTGCCTTGTATTTGGCTGAGTGAGGGTCCTTAAAGTCTGCAATGAGGGTGTGGACCGACTGTTGAAGGAAACAACAATGAACAATCTATGTTTACAAGAGCAATGGAAGCCTATAGTTTAGTTGAGATTTCAATATAAGACCCATGAAATATATAGCCCACCACATGGATCTTTTCAGTCCAGATTTTATCAACTTCCTAAGATCTTCTTAAAATTCTTAAAAACAACAATGTATCACCTTTACCCCCCATTGTGGCCTCTGACTTGTAGGCCATCTAAAGAAAGTGAATAATCTGACACCGACCCAAAAACTGGAATTGCTCAAATCAACTGTCCCACCTGAACTGTAAAGACTACTCTTTACAGTTCAGGTGGACAGTTGATTTGGCCAACTTCTAATACTTCTAACTTCTAATAGGGAAAGCTGAGCGATAAAAAGAGAGAAACCAGCTGCTACACGTGAGCAGGTTCTGGTAGTTCACCTCGAAAAGCCAGCTCTAAAGCCACTACTCATTCAAAGTTCCGCTGCAGCTATATTGTCAGAACGGTATTTTTATGAGTCTTGCGACTGAGCATGTAAAATGACTAAAAAGCATTGCAACAGACAAAGTGCTACAGGTAGCAAGGATGAGGAGAAGTGATAGGGCGAATGACAACCTTCTCTGTGGGTGTAATCAAGTAAATGGCCTCCAGGCTGGGAAGAGGCTCTCGTCGCTTGTTGATGTCCTCCACGACTGTAAGAGAACACAGAAAGTGCTCAGCAGGAACACTAATCTGAGCTGAGGTTAGAGTAAATAACGGCGAGTATCTTACTGGTGATGCCCTCAGTCATGATGTCTGTCATCTTGCAGCATGACGACAACATCCTCATGCTCAGCTGGTCCACAATCAGGGCCTGAAAAGGGTAAAATAACTTAAATTATAATACTCATATTCCGAGTGAGTCACAAGTAAACTGGGCCTGGGTCAAACTGTTGTGATAGAAGTTATAAAATTAAAAAATCAAAGGCATTTTTAGCTCATTTTAAATGTGCGAAGCCATGTCTCTTCTTACCTTCCACTCTCCCTTCTTCTTTACCTTCTTGATGACATCATTCATAATCTCTGCCAAGAGAGGAAAAAAATAAAACCTTTAAGATATGTGTTCCACATTTAGCCATCAGACCTGAGGGCTTGTGCTCCACTTTCAGAGGAGTGATCTGACAGACTCAACCCTGCAGATATCGGTGTGTGAGTGGGGAGGTAGCCACTAACACAAGTTTACTAACATGTATATAGGAAGAACTATGTTTTTTTTTTGTCCATGAAAATTCCAGATCGCTTCACATTCTTCTTATTGGGGATGCAGAATTATTCAGAAAATCACAATGACCACCAGGTGCTAGATGCAGTGAATACCAGTGAATTCCACTAGAAACAGTAAAATCCAACTCAACCTACAGTATGCTCAATTACTGTGATGAACTTCTCCGCCCTGAGGGTCAGCTGCAGCCAGAGGTCAACTACAGCCTCAAACTCGCTTCATCACCATTGATGCAGGCCAAAATTTACTTGAATGCAGAATAAAAACACTGAGGGCAAATATACTACTGCATATCCTGCACTCTTCACCAACCATCTGCCAGACAAATTAAGACAAACCCCTTAATGCTATTATCATTCTGTGCTACTACTGACAGGTTATGACAGAATAAGGGTGAAGGCTGGTCAACAGAACCACCCTCACTTGTTGGCATGAGCTGTATTTTCACATCACGGAATTTCGCTGAAGACTACATTCCTCCCAAAACCTTCCATGCAACTTTGACCCTCCCAGAACAATCTGGAGTGAAGACAAAAGGTGTGTCAAGATTTACTTGAGAAGACAATATTTTAGAATCCAAATTACTTATTGTTTAGTTAGGATGTTGGAATTATGGATGTTGGAGGATGTTGATTTGTCAGCAGCCTTTTTGTCCGCAGCACAGTTGGGATTTGACCCTTATAATAAGGGTCATTTCTGTTGTTTTTGCAGATTAGTTGTTAGGTGTGACTAACAATAACCCTCAACCTTGTTGACAGTCCACACAAACCTGTGAGTTAGCACGTTCAGACTGTTATCCTAATGGTACACAGCGCTGACGCTTCATGCTGGAGCATGTGCTGCGTCAATAGGGCTTTATTGGAAGGTAATAGGTATCAGGAGTGGTGATACAATACATGCTGCGATACTGTAAGTTCAGAAATATATTGTAATAAGAGCCATTATTCAAGAGGGAAAAGCAGACTTTTATGTCCATGAAAACGAGCTTATTGTTATGATGTCTTTCAGTTAAATTTCACACTCCAACAGAGGAATGAATCACTCATCAACAAAATAACTCCAGCGTACAGAAAGAAAACGTTCATATTAAACACGTCACAAATGCATTGAATCCTAGTGTCTATATATTAAATATTGATGTAGCCGTCATACAATATCAAGATAATGACACAATCAAGTATTGCGATATTTCAGCATATCGCGCTGTATCTAGTATATCAATATTTTATTGCACCCCCACCTACATCATCTTCTTTCTCGTTTGCAAGAATACAACCCACAGGCCTGCTACTGTATGTGTACTGCACAGTTTTACAAAGCTAGTCCTGATAATATAAAAAATAAAAATATTAATAAATCTAAAAATAAAACAAGAAAACTTTGGCTTCAAGTCAGTATTTGACCCTCAAAATGAGCAGAAAAGAAAACGTGAGAACCCAGGTCAGTGAACCAAGAGGTCAGTGAACCAAGTGGAAGATCAGTTGTTTCTCTGATCAAATTCCAGGATTTTACAGGATGAGAAAGCTCAACAGAAACCAGGAGAAGGATATCCCTCTTTTGCAGCCCACTTCCTCTTGCTAAAGCTCATGTTTTCCTAGTCAGATTGTGTGCTGTGTACTGCAGATTTTCTCAAGACAGAATTTGGGAAAAGAAATACAAATTAATACATTTTGTTCTGATTCCGTCTGCATGGCATAAAAGCAGAAACATTGACCACTTCATTTGTTAAACACACGTCCATATAATAATATATAAATGTATATAAAATGCCAACTGTGCAGATTTTTCCATCTCACATGCTAATTGTTGTCTAACAATACATGAGCATGTTAGTTAGTTTGGAGGGAAGAGACCTGAACAAACACAGAGCAGCAGCTGTGTAAACGAAATAAAGAGGCACACACACATTTACGTTGTTCTTCCTTAGAACAAGGCAATGCCATGTCCAAACGGGCAAACTACAACACGCACCTATCAGTCCCACAGAAACATGCACACAAAAAATAGGTACTGAAGAATCACAGTCCTAATTTGAATATTATATAATATGTAAATATAAGTTCAAAAGGCCTTGAAAATATAACTAATGTAATTAAATACATTGTCTCACAAGATAGTAACTTACAACTGTGGAACAGATGAAATAGATAGATGCGAGCCATTTGCTGAAAAACAACTATTCTAACGCAACAGTCCCCAATTTCAGCTTTTGAGATGGAAAATCTAAATGATTGAGCATTTAAAAAGCTATCAACAAATGTCTCATTTGACAGTTGTGACATGATTTTAGGACAGAGCGTTGTACAAGAATGATGCATAATTGAGTTGTTATGTAACAGTGAGGTGTCCTGCAAGAACTGTAACAAGAAGAGTGACGGTGAAGCAAGGAGATCAGGAGCAGTAACTTTGCGCATGGACACAACAGATTTTTCTGCCCACACGTACTGACTTTGTTCTTTTAAGTAATAGGTTTACTCCCGTTCAGCTGTTATGTATGTGGAATTATGTCATGTCAGGAAAACATCCAACCAACTCAGGAGTATTTGTGAAAATGTCAAAGTCTTGCCAAAGTGGAAATGTGAACGTCAGCATTCTTGGTCTGTTGGAAAAGTAATGCTATAACAGATTGAATTTCAGCACGTGTTGTGCCAGAATGTCACCCGTGGTGCATTTGAGCTTATTGCGATCAATAACATTTTAAGTGCTTAGAAGAGTATTGTATTATATCAACAACAGTGTTTTCCGCAGGTTTTTGAGTTTGGAGGCAGTGATAATGGATATGGTGACCGTTGCAATAGTTGAGGAACGTTTAAAACAGAGACGGGAATTTTTTATTTGCAGAATTCACATTGAAGAATGGAAAATGTGTGAAATTAAATAAAGGTGTTTTAATTGTCCACAAACTATTGATTGATTAAATATGTGTTATAATGTAATATATTCCAAATATAGACACTGTTCCATCTTGACATTGAAGTCACATCACACAGTTGAGGACGCTGGACATCAATGAACTTGAAGCTACAAATACAATTTTATCCATATTATTTATTCTTCCTCAAACTGATTGATGGACCCCATGAATCTGTCTATTGTGAGACTTATATTTTGTCTATTTGAGGCCACCGTAGCTGTGCTGTTGATGCTAAAATGACAGACGAATATGTTTCTTTCCCAGGCTACTCTGTTAATTATTTCTCAATTTCTTCACTCTGAAACCGGTACCACCAAGGTCCACCTCTCTGGCTTCTCTCTCTCCTGTGCACATGCATCTCCAACCCTAAGTTGCCCTAAGTATACTCACATTTTGACTGCTCATATGCGACTTTCACAGATAGAAGTGGCTAAAATGCGTGTCTCAAACGATGAATGCGAAGGACTTGAGAGCCCGGTGTAATACACTGATTTGAGAATGTGCTTAGAGCGATGCAGACAGGGATGAGGATTAATTCACGCAGAGAAGAGAAAAATAACACGTTGACTTGTAAATGGGAAATAAATGCAAAGGTTTTTGAGGTGATTTAATAAAGAACAAGTTAAAGAGCTGTTCTACAGGCAACTTTCATCTACGTCCACTGTAATTTTGCACAATGTTTAAAATAAAATAGATGGCAGCCTCCAGACGCAGCGCCCCTCTAGAACATTGTGGGGGAAACGCTGAACCAGATAAATGCAGGGCAAGACCATTCAGTAACAAAAAGACAAAAAATATAGGTGAAAATGAGCAGCTTGGTGGAGGCCTGTGTTCGCTTGAGTGCTTTGCTCGTTTTTCCCTAACATTCACACACTTTATCATGAGTCACTTTCAAAGCAGGGCCAGGAAGGAGCAACATTAAGTCAACATTTGTGTTCTGTTTCAAACCATCTCGGTTCCATCCCCTGTATATGACCTGCCCAAAAGTGAACAAACCCCCCGGTATTGTGGCACAAGATCCAAGTTAGCATAGTGATCAATGTATTTTAAATATGAAGACCACACACCTGTGTCTGAGGTGCTGTGTCATTAAAAACAAAGGGCTAGTTTCTGAATACAACTGTTACATTGTACTTTACCTTCCTTAAATAAGCAGAGGTACCAAAAACCAGAAAGGCATAGAACCAAAGGAAAGGTTCAAAAACATCTCTGTAAATTCTTTCAATTTGAATTCTTCCAATAAACCCACACTTTTGAGAGCCTAGAAATATAAAATGGCAGGTTACATAAGCGGCACAGAGCAACTGCCGGACGCTAGGCTTACTTATTGCACAGACGAGCCAAATTCAATATTATGCCACTGACGTTAATAACTCAGATACATGACAGCACAAAAAAACTCCCTCCATTTTTTTTTCAGGTTGCTGTTTCTGTTTGTCTTTCATGTGGCACAGATGCTCAGTGAGCATGTATTTCTGGATGGGAAATGTGTGCACGGATGCAAAAGGTGCACAGTGAGAAAGGCAATGTGATGGAGGAGCAAAAGGAAGAGGACATACGTCAGTTGTGACGCAGCACTTCGCGAACAAGCGTTACGGTAACCAGTGTTACCCTTCATCAGAGGAGCTTTAAATCTTCATCCCTTCTCGCTCAGCAACCACACTCAGCAACATGACATTTCAGACTGGATTTTTTTGGATGGCCGTATTTGTTGTGTGTGTGTGTCTCAGAAGACTGCAGGCACTGCGTCAGACCCTGAACCCAGACGAGGGCTCTGGTTCAGCGACGCCTACAAGGCAGTGTCCGGAGCTTTGCATGTTTGTCCGAAAAACAAATCCCCGGAATTAGCTCAAAGATTCACATTAAGCATACGATCAGTCACCAATGTGTTTTACAGTGAAGCCAGGTTCATGTCAAGAACAAAATTAATAACAGTTTTAAAATAAGGCTAAGACACGCAACCCTTGTAAATAGATCTGAGTTTATGAATATTGGGAGAAGACCAGGGTCTTACAGGTCAAAATGAGTTCCACACTATAAACGCAGCCTGCTCTGTGCTATTGTTATAAAATGTTTACATTATATTACAGCAGTACATTCATGTCATGAAGTCTCTGAAGGTCATACAGGTTTTCTGATCCATCCACCAAACAGTGCCTGGCTTTTGGTATTCAGAAATAAGCCACCATTGCAGGATTCTGTTCATTAAAGCAGACCTGCAGCGACAATAGATATTTCCCTTATATAATCGATGACTCATAACAAACTGTTAACCAACCCTGTTAACCTTCTTTTCTCACAGTTGTCTGTCTGATTAAATTGCTATTCGTTCGGTGGATCTCTTGAGCGGGATGCTCTTATACAGTCATGAAGGAGCGGGTGAAGCATCGCCCATCCCCCTCGCACATACTGGCTGTTCCAAGCACTGCTGCAGAGAGGACCCACGGTGGCTTGCCCTCCCCCCCGGCCTAACTCCACCATCACCAATCCCAGTCCGGTGTAACCATCGTCCAACTAGCCTGAGGTGTCTCCCGATGCCTCATGTTCGCGTACACCTTGTTCTGAAAGAGACTATGTGCCTTACTCTATCTCTACTTAGATGAAAAACAAAAGATCGGAAAGTGTCTGGGTAATAGGTAGTAACATGTACACCTGGTGCGCAGTGGAATATCCTTTACCATTACATACCATTCAATATTCTGCTGTAATAATTGGACATTATATATTATTAAATTGTGTATTCCATTTTAAAACATACACTGATGGTAAACAGCCTTGTTGGGTGAGGCACAGAGATACAGAGAGATGCAGATATATGGAACTGCATTTGTTTGGCATGATTTTTATGTTGTTTGCTTCTCATCATACCACAACTTAATACTTAATTGTGTTTCAACAGTTTAGCATTTGAGTGTGATGATATGGAGATAGCATTTAAAGTCATTTGCTGCTATTCACTTATAAACAATTTTTGGTATTTTCAGTTGGGTGGGTGAGGGGGTAATACATCACATACATAATTGTCTATGTTGAATTTTAACTTGATATCAATAAACTGATAGAGATTACAAAATGTGGTTTGATAAGCAAGAATATAAGAAAAGTCATTGTAGCCACTTGACTCATATTACAGGTACGCAGCTCCTAAAACATATACGCATAAATTGGTGTAGAACTATTTAGTAAATAGTCTTTTTTAAGACAATATAGTGAACAACTAAATACACACTCTCTCCAGAACCTTCTCAACACCGTCATATACCCAAGTGACTTCCCCAATTTTGGGGCCTTGGAGTTCAGTTATACGTCCATCCCGTGAAAAGTAAAGCACGACTGACCGATGTGGTAGTCTATGATCTAAATTTAGACCCAGCTAAGCATGATGTAAGAGAGATAGCAAATGGTGACACGTGATACGGTAGTGAAACTGCATTAATTCAAGGAGGCTAAATCTTGGGTTTAGTAAAGAACGTGAAATACTGGGCGGGTATTGATTCTTGCAACACCCCAGTGGGTTTTGCTGCAGGGTTCTGTGACATGAAGAGGACCAGCCCCCATCACCTGCACCCAGCTGACCCTCTCCCAGACCTGCTACAGCACCACTCTCATGTAGCATCACCCCATGTGAGATTTACAGCCACCGAGTCCGATCCAGTGTCTGACTCCACACGACGGCGATGGTAGTAGACTCACGACAAATGCGGTATTTCTCGCCCTAGCTGGCCACTTCAGGCGTCTTGGATCCGCCATGATTGTGGAACATGAAGACTGGCGCAGTCGCTGCTCCACCATCAGAGGGTGAGGCTCTGCTGCACGTCAAGGGTTAACACCACAAACAGACACCATCACTGGCGTCTTAACACATAACCCGGTTTAATTAGCTCCGCGTCCGGACTAACGCGCGAGGAAGACGCCTCCGGGCTTCTACGTTCTCTATAAAACACACGACAGAAACATTCTGCTGCATCGGAAATAAAAGCCCCACAGCCCCTGCAGGTAAACTCCATCCCTCGGCTCTACAATGGAAAGCAGCCGCACAGCATTCATCCCCCCCACCATCCTCCTCCTCCTCTATCCACACATCGCACTGCGGAGAACCGGCGTCATAATTAGCCGCCGATGAAAACCATAATAAAGGCTCTTACTTTCGCCGACCACCGCCTTTAATCCGATAGGAGCCATGTTCGCGATGGATGCAGGGACAAGTGTGCGCTTCCTCCGCGTCTCCCTCTGTGGTCACCTCGCATCCAAGTGGAGGAGCCTCCTGGAGGAAACGTCAGCGCGTATCCTTCCGCATCCCTCCATCACAGAAGGGGCTGGGCGTCCAGATACGCAGCAGTGCTAGCACCCACAAACGCTCACGTAACCTTTGCATAGCAAAACTTGGCGTTAAAAAAATACAATATACAATTAAATAATCGTCGTATAATTATACATTACGATCACCTTATCGCGGTTCAATGATTCATGGAGCTTTTATTATTGTATGATTCACTATAGTGCCATTTTAATGTCAGATTTAAATAGATTTTATGCAATAAAAGGATAATACAGCATTGCTAATGCATTCACACTTCAACATATATGTTATCATGAGAGATCTAATTTATATCTGACAGAGTAACCACTGCATGGTTGCTGTGTAGAGAAGGATGATCAATAAAGGCAAAGTCAATATTACATTGTCACGAAATGGAACTCAATATAAATAATCTCTGGCTTGAAACACTGCTCTTCTCGGGTCTTCTGATGGGGGCAGCGTCCAGAACAAAGAGGCCCAAACGTCCCTCATCCCTGAAACCTCCTAAGCTGTGCCACCGTGTCCTGGGGCCTCCTGCCAGTGATGCCTGCCCAAGAAGCATCGAGGAGGCAGCCTAAAAGATACCACAGCCACCTCAACCAGCCTCTCTCTGAGGCCCTTCCAAATGACTGAGCATAGCTCCTTCTCATCTTTAAGGGGGAGTCCAGCCACCCAGTGGAGAAGTCATTTCGAGTCTATCAGTTGTTCTATCAGTCACTACCTAAAGCTTGTGGCCTCAGGTGAGAGTAAATTGAGACCTTTGCCTTTTGGTGTACAGTAGCTCTTTCTCCACCACAATTGGCATTTTTTGCTGCACCTCTGCAAGACAGTTCACTCCCCATTTCTAACTGCGATCCGAGGTCTAAATAAATATGTGCTATTCAGTTAAAAAAAAAAAAAAAAATCAAACCCTGGTATCTAAAAAGATGCGTCTAAACAAGTGGTCTCAATCTTGCAACCAGCTGGATTCAGTTCGGTGGCCTGAACCTAGGTGTCCAATTATACTTGTTAGTAAAGAATGTATACGTTAAATCCGATGGAAAACATGAACTTAAACCGTGATGATATACGATATATGATACATGCCACATTGATATATGGCATGTTTTACATGGTGTTAGAAGCCAACTTTGTGTATCATATGCGGCGCTAGTGGTCTTTTACAAATGAACCTCCTGATGTTCTTCAAGTGGTTTGCATTTAACACTTTAGTTAATTTAAAAAACAACTGCATTTCTAGCATAACCAAATACCTTGCTGTTAATTATCTAATCTAAATAACAGGCTAACAGTGAAACAAAATGACATCACTCCCATTTGTCTCCGTCTCACCATCAAGATGCCTCTTCAGTCACCTATAATCTAAGCAGTGACAAAAATGGTCCTGTGTGAATCAAATTAATATGTACATGGTAGGTATACAAGAACACATGCTTCATTTTAAGGAAACACAAGATGGTCTTATAAAATGTTCTGGCCATACATTAAGATCCCAGTCCCACCACTGTTGAACATGAAAAACAATGTGGGTATTGTTATGAAAGGTGAAAGCAACTATGTTTGTGAGAGCGCTCAGTTATCCTGGTCATCACGCAGCAAAGGTTTGAATCAAGTCAACCGGACTGTCCGGATTCAAACCTTGGCTGCGTGAAAGCAATTATGTTGGTCACAATTTAAATATTCCACTTGCTGTGTGTATTGACTTCCTTACATTATCTGCTAGAAGTAGAGAAAACTATACTGCCAATTGCATGGGACAAAAATATTTACACATACAGAATCAAAAATACATATCTGGGTGCTTTCAAAGTGTGTGAATATGATATGAACTATTTTGAAGGGTATTTCATCATACCTGACAATGCCTTTATGTTGTTCAAAACATGCAGGTTAGATGATTTTCATGTGCTCCATGACTTGAGTTTTAGCTTAAAGAGGAATGTGGTGATGATCATAAAGGCCTGTGTTTTATCTTGCTGATCAGGAGCATTGTGTTCTTGGAGGAAACTAATCTTGTCAAAGACCAAGTCAGGTATGCAACTGAGAGGTTCAGAAACAACCCTGACGTTGATCTGCTCAAAACCTGAAGGGATTACATGGATAACTTTGATCGTATTAAAGCGTATCACATTTTTAGTGTCTTCTGATGAAGAGATAATTCACATTGGAATTTCCAAGAAAATTCATACGTATTGCGATAAAATAAATCGATGATTGCTTCTACACCTTCTAGCACCGTTTTATTTTTATTTTTTTCAAGGAAGCGAATTTCAAAAGGGTGAAAAACTCGATGGGTGAAATTGCTGCTCCGTTCTAACGCGCCACCAGGTGTTAATGTAATGGGTCAATATAACCAGCAGATGGCAGCCTTTTCCCTTTTACGAGCGAACGTGCGCGTAAAGGTCTTCTTCGTTTGCTAAATGCATTGTTCTCATTTTCCAATCCAATGTGCGTCCAACGCCAGCATTCCTCGGCACTATGGATTCATGCTAGCGTTTGCCTTCGCGTGTGTGAGCAGTATCCCAGCCGGCACTTCAACAGAGACCATATTTGTGCTCACGTTGGCGGCCACACCCTTGGCAGGCTCCAGTTAACACGTTGAACCAGTGATGATTGTCTGAAGGTGTGTTCTGTTCTGCCACTGCACGGGCTCTGTTCTCCTCCTCCTCCTCCTCACCACGCCTCAAACCTCCACTACCGGACCCAGTCGAAGTTCAGTCCCGGCACGTCAGTGTGTGTGAGTCGCTCAATGGTCGAGACCAAGCTTGGCTCTCTCTAGCTCATCTTTTCCGTCCCTCGACCGCTGTGGAACTACTGCTCATCGTTCGAGGAGGAGCGACCGTCGGTTTGGATTCCGTGGAGCTGAGGATCTCTTGCGACCATGGGGGACGTGGTTTCATCTCACCTGGATGAGGGCAAGAGGGAAATGATCACTGGTGAGACCTGGCTTGATCCTAAACGTCACCTCCGCGTAGGAATATTCACACCACCGCGGCATCATTGTTCTCAACCATCCACTCCAGTTGCTGCGATAAGCGCTCGAATAACGTGCAGATACGAAGCGTATTTTCTAACGTAAAAAAGCGCCTACATTTAGTGTCACATTCCTGCGTTTCATCTTTGCTTTGTTGCCCTAATCTACTCCAGCAGCCTCCCTCCCCGTTCGCTTGTTCCCGAGTCAGCCACAGGTCTGGCTCTCTGGGCTAATGACTAGGTTTGTAAAGAGGTCAGGAGCCAGTCAGGAGAAGTTCGGGAACCGACTGTTATTTCAGTCCGTGGCTGTTGTGGACTTGTCCGGGACTGGAGGGGTTCATCAAGTTGACGTCAGGTTTTTCGCTAGTGAGATCTTCTTGGCATCTGAGTAAGACTATTTTATATGTTTCATGTTTACAGTGTTGAACCTGCTGTGTTTGTGGACTGTTTTCTGTGTGTGGCCTGAGCTCACCTGTGATTCTGTGCTGCCATTGGCTTGAAAGGTTAGTTGAATAGAAAAGGTAGTTAAACATCAACTGAAACAAAACTTGGACTTGGAGGATTGAAGTCGTCTAATCATGAATCGTGATGAATCACATGACACCATTTGACACCACAATAATCTTATTTGAGTTGGATCCGTTTGTAGAAGCTTTGACATCAGGCTGTGAAGAGCTCAAGTCATGGGCAAACCCTTTTTGAAGCATTAACGTTTTTGTTCCATCCATCTGCCCAATCACAATGTAGGGCACTGAAAAATGAAATGCAATTAATCTGTTACTGATCGAGATGAATCCCTTAAAGCCTCAGCCCCAGTTTGTACACTGTTTTTCTGCTGCGATGTGAAGTAACCATGGTTTCACATTAATAGGAAGTTCTTCTGCAGGTTCCTCTTTGAAAAACCTCCTATCAGCACTTTCTGGGATTCATTCAGTTGACTTTGATTGATCAGATCACTGTCGCTCATGTGAGGGTGATTGTTCTTGTTGATTCTTTGTTGTGATGTGTACCTCTTCAAAAATAACAGCAAGAAAAAAAAAAGAAATATACTATGAATTAACACACTGTTGCACTAATAAAGGCCATCTAATCTAATCTAAACACAAGTTTAGATATGTCTCCATCTGAAAATGCTTTGTTCATTCACATCGGGACATTCTGTGCATAGTGAAATCTCAGGATACTGACTGCTAATGCAGATTCAGGTGCATGCATGAACAGCAAAAGAATGGCACCGTCCTCACCTGGGCCCACGGCACTCTTTTTGACAGTGTAGTCATGTGCTGTAAAACTGAAAATGAGTCTCGATTTAGTCGATTAACTACATTAACATGAAGCATAAAAGATGTCGTTGTCACACTGTTGTGGGATGGAGCTCATATATAAGGTTCATGGGTTTACAATTGACATGTCAAACATGGAGTAACAACAAAGACTTGTGGTTGTCTTTGCAGTTCATCGTCAATCTGGAGATTAAAGCTGTGATGGCATACAGTCCTTGTCATTTGTGATGCAATGAAGTCAATTAAAGCCGCTTTGACTTATTGTTTCATACAGTAATATTAGCCTGATAAGATGCTCTGGTGTTTGGAATGTGGAAGGTTTGCTGTTGTTGACTGGATGTTGTGGAAACCATAAGAAGCCTCTGGTCATATCCACAGAGAAGTACTAATGCTGTCGTCTGTACGACATTGGCATTGTTTAGAACTTCACAGGTGCAGACGCTCATGCAGTGTTCTGAGTCACAACAGCAGTGAGATGTTCCCTAAAACCAATGGTTATTTGGAAGTGGTTAAGTGCACAAGAATAATGGCTCATACTCAAACTGAGACAGCTGTGAATAAACCAACGGCTGTGGAGACTGTGGAAGGAGCAGTCAAGTATAGAAGTGTTATAATCAAAGGAGTGACTTTTCTTTAAAGGATATGACCAAAGATTACTCAAAACACTTGAAATATGAAATCACTTTATGAGGTCAGAACCACCTGGTGATGATAACTGATGATCAACCACAGAGTGCAGACATGGAGTCTGGATTTCTGTACAGGCCTATGTGTCAGGTGAACTGTAGAACTTGAAGAAAGAGTAGAGCAAAGACTAATGAGTTTTATACAGATAAGATGCTTAAGTTGTTTTTGAAGGCGTTTATGATGTTTGACTGATACAGTGTTGAGAAAAAAAAGAGTTTTGTATTCTCCCTACAATACATTTAAATGGATTTCTATTTAGTTTGTCTACATTTCAGTTGTCTATGATGAAAAAAAAACACCGTTTGCCACTGAAAAGAATCAAAATAATCAAAATAAAATTCACAAAAATGGAGTTGGGGAAAAAATAAAACAGGGCCCTATATCTGGTGAACCACATTTCTTTCCTAAAAAAACTCCCCTGTACTTTCTTTCGGACTTGAAACGTCAGTTGAGGGAGAAATAAAGTCTGATGAAGAAAGTCTCAGGATACTCTGCTTTGCTCAGGAATGTGCACAAAGCCATAAAACCTGACCTTGTGACCCAGACCATGCAGGGATGGCCACCATCCAAAATGCCAGTGACAAGCTTTAAATCTAAGGCCGAAAATGAATGTGCAAATGGATCACAATCACAGCCAGGGGCCTCCACAGAGAATCATCTGCTGCACCCTCAGCATACGTGCACACACACACGGTAGCCAGCTGAATTATACTTTATTATTGCCTGTTCAAATAGAGTTTATAAGAAATGAACCGTGTAAATGTTGGATATTGTGTGTGTTTGATCTCTGACTTGTTATGAGTGTAAAGTTAGTTGTGTAGCGCAGCTATGCAAATAGCCCTACCCGCCAACCCCCACCTTGGAAAGATGGGCAGACCAAGATTTAACTGTTTTGGTGGTTTTCCTCAACCTGCCTTTCTGTACGACTTCCGCTCTGCTGGAATGGGGCACGGTTGGAGACTTCTTAATTTTTCTTTCTGTGAAAGAACCACACATTCCCAGCAGCAGTAGTTTTTGAGTAGAGATGTTTTTCTCTCTCTTCCCCACGAGATGGATGCTTAACATTGGGACTGTGGCCTCTCTTTGTATGTGGTCTCCAGTGGGAACGTGAAAGACTGAAGTGAACTTCACTGGTGCAGCCTTCCACTACTACTCCTACGTCCAGGAGACGCTACAGGAGCACACGCCCTACTTCTCAGCTCATTGTACAAACTTCTGGACTCCTGAATCATCGGTTCAGCGACCAGCAACGCATCTGAGTCATGTTCTCAGAGTGTTGTCGCCACAACTCATACCTTCTTCATCATCATTCTCCGCAGTTTTCTTTGTCTTCTTCTCGGTGGCAAAGCTAATTCCTTTCAGATGTTGATGATTTCTGATTTAAAATAAATACATTTGACACATAGAATATATCCCTGCATAAAATAAATGCACTAAGGGATCATTTTCTACTTTCACACAGCTTATGTGTGACGCTTTTTAACAAATCTCTGTATTTCTGCATTTTATTTTGCCATGTTTTAGTTTTTTCATAAATTATTATATTTGAGTATTTGACCTATATGATTTAATGTGAAAGATATATTGCCCCTGAATGCATAAAGAAGATGGTGCTACTCAAAAAAATTTTATATATCAAGTTGCTACCGAAATCTGAAAACATCACATTCTGATGTCAATTATTAGAGTGTAGGCGTTCTCCGATGATTATGATGTGGCATAATATTTGGATTAGGATAATGGTAATAACTAAACTACACACACACTAACATTCTGAGCCAGTTAGAAATGACACAAAGCCAGGTTCAATAGTGACTGTAGATGTGCACAAACTAAACCACGCAGGGAAAAAGACTTTTTTTTGGTATTTCTCAGACGAAAGATGGTGCGTGCCTTTGAAAACTGCTCTTCCTTCCAAACCTTCTGACTCTCTGTCTGCTTATTTTGGCACTGTGGGTTGACCAGTGGAAAGAACTGACTCCCTCCTCACTGGGGTTTGAGGTCTTAAGCAGTAAGCTGCATTCAGGGGAAGCTTGTGATGTTGCTTGGAACTGCCAATAAGACATGTTGAGGTGGGGATCTGATGGATTTCAAGGTCCTGTGCTGTTTTTAAGTTGGATCATTAAAACCAATTTTTTTTTTTTTTTTACAAATATTGTCCCCATACTGTGGAATACTTGTGATGTGAGTGTTTTTTTTCTTTTTAAAGAAAACACGAATAAATATTTGCTTTCTTTTTCCTATAATGTAGAATGTGTTGCATAAGTTGAACATTAGCTTGAAATTCTTTTGTAAAACATGTGGCTCATCTCATGCCCCCTGCACATGCTGTTGGTATGTTTTGGTGTGCCCCTCCTAACTCCTCCACACTCTCTCTCCGCCTGTCCTGTCCTGTCAGCCTTTCCTTCCTGCTCCCCCTCTGCAGTGCGTCTCCCACCTTCCTGCCTCGATCTGTCCCTAAACAGATCAGTCAACACAGTGGGCTGCTGACTGAGTCAACCGCACTGATTAACACATACTTCAACTATTGGAATGTGGGAGAAACTGGTCGCCCTCTGATGAAAACAAGACAAGCACCATATAGTATGTGACTTAGACAATGTACAGGGTACTCTATGAGAAACGCTATTAATAGCCACACTTTCTCTGTTTCTCCTCCGGGCCTTGCTGTCTGTAACTATTCGGCTTCAGGCTCTGTTCGCTGCATTGTTCCAAGTGTTCTTGAGCAGGTCACTGCCCTTCGTGTTGCCCTCAAGATGTGTGTCATGTCCATCCAAACTCATGGAGAAGACTGTTTCTTAAATAAAGACGTTACTGCGCTCCTTTTGGGACTGTATAAAGGCTTTCAATTATAGAAGTTGGGAAAGAATTTCTAAATAATCAAGATGAAGTTTTGCATTTTTGATGGGAACACCATTTTATAATTTAGCGCAACGACACAGTTGGGCCTCAAAGCAGTTGCACAATAGTCCCAGGTCTGTCAATAGATGACTTTTCACTTTCTGTAGGATCAAGTTTTGTGATATTACATAAATAGTTTTTGATTGAGCAAGAGTTCTCCAGGACAATATGTGCATGACTCAGTTTCACATCCTAGGGCGACCACGTGATCTGCAGATGAAGGAAAAGTCTTCAGTGACTGTGCTGCTGAGTTCAATCCAGGTGTTTGACTGTATCCAGGGGGCACTGCAGTTTAAATGCTCTGCATTATTGAAGAGTAATGTCTTCTGTCCTTGACAAGAATGTTGTCATTGTGCTTCATTTCACATTTTATTTTGCAAACTATTTCCTCCATTTCGGATGCAAAATAATAACAGACAATCCACAGTGACCTCAAAGAATTAAACGACTCAAAATAGCAATAATAAATCAATTGTTAAAATCCATGTATTACAAACTAAACTATGAAAAAAACAGAGTAACTGGGATGAAATCATTATTTATTAATTTTCGGATCACTGGTGACTCATCAATAATCACGGCACGAGCATATATCATGATCAAAAGAGAATAGCGTCTGAAAAATTGACTACGTGTCCAGGACCAGGTCAGGAGTTTCTGGACATCTTTATCTTTTGTCTTTCACCTGTGTGCTGATGCACTGTCCCGGTTTCTTTGCCTCCTTCACAGCGAGGACCCGAGAGGTGATAAAGGAGTTCAGTGATGTGTACGAGCAGCAATATGCAGTGGCCCTCTTCAACAGCGTTCGCTTCGAGATCGAAGGAGGAGGAGGGACGCAGTCGCAGCTGCTTCATAGAAAGGCAAGTCGCTCTTTTGGAAGGAATGCTGATCACCCACCACAATGACTCCTAATGGCCTTTACAGAAGACCTTGACTCACCAACTCTCAGTCAAACACTGCTTCTCTTATGATGTTTTGGAGATTTATATCTTGATGCTGACACCCTGACATCTGTTCCCATTGTAGTTGACGTTTTGGTTACAGCAGGGAAGGATCTATTTTTTTTTTTTTTTTGTGAGTGGAAAGATCTTGCAGGAAGCAGGTGGTACAATAAAGTGGTATTCCAAAAACAAAGATTTGTACTAATGCACTAATGGAAAAGCAAGTTGTAACCACTAACATTTTAAATTATACTTCTTTGTTGAAATTGTTTTCCGATTAAGCAAAAAGCTGGTCCTGCTTGACGTGTCTGTCAAATCTGCTGTGTCAGCATTGACATTAGTTGTGAAAATGGAGACAAAGGTGAGGCTGCTGATACACTGTTCATCGTATGTGTAAGAGTAATATTCATAACAAATGTTAATGTTGTCATTTAGAATGGGGAAGTGAAATCTTGCCACTGCTTCACTAGCTGGAATTGCAGTAGTTGGAGCTCAAATGTGCCGTTACACTGAAGACATTTATATCAAAGCCAATAGATTACTATACCGGCGACACTACCATATATTGCTATATCCATACATAAGGAATGTTTTTATTTTAACAAAGTTTATAATGCATTAAACGCTCACGTAAGTATTGTTCTACAACTTGGCCTTGACAGCCAAGGGCTAATATTTGAGCTGTAGTACTTGAATATTCAAAGTATTTTATTGTAGTTTGCTCTGTGACACTAGGTGACACTTGGCCGATGTTTGCAGTGCTTGTGTAACTGACGTTAAAAACATGTTTATTACAGTGTGATATAGTTTCGTCAGTGATGCTTCCCTGTATATCATAAGGAAGACGTGTGTGTGTGTGTTTTAATAATGACAATAGTGTGAATTCATTAGGTTAAACAGTGCTTAACCAAAACGCTGTTTAACAGGAGTTGGGATTCATTCATTTAGCGTGAAACAACTCCCTGCCATTAAAGAACACACCATAACTAGCAAGAACTTGGAATGACCGGTCATGAATTCATATGAATTCATACTGTAATAGAATTATTATTAATTGAAGTAGTGTTCTCCAAAGCCTATGCAAATGATTTATGGATGTAGTGTACAATGGAACACAGGCTCATAAAATTAGAATACATACACAAGTGAAGCGTGTCGTCGTCCTTCTGGAAAGGTTGCCTGGCTCTCACTTCCTGCGGCAGTTGATTTTTGTCTTTACTTCAGTGTTTGAAAGATGCAGATGACACAAAATTATGCTATCTAAAGAAATGCTCGTGTTTTCATCACTTGTTATTGGTATAGCCTCTGGTGTCAGAACCAACTGTTGAGTCAAAGTGAAGTGTCAAACGTCTAGGAAGAGGTGTGAAATGTTAGTGTTACTTTCGTAAAATGAACTTGGTAACCGACAGTTTGGGGGAATGATAGCAAAGCTTTGTTGTAGTTACTCAGTCAGCCTTGAGCTGGGCTGTTTTGCAGACTGCTGACTAAAATGTATCCACTTTGTTAGACAAAGTTCAACTCTATTCAGTAATTAACCAACATATTAGTGGAATAAGTAATAAAGTATTCAACTCCACCTTTTAAATGAAGCCCAAACTCTGTTGACCTTTAACAAACTGACGCAGTCATTGGCCTGGATTATAGCTGTGACAGTCTAATTTTCAACTCTCATTTTTGTTACTGGATACAATTGTCTTTTTTTTTACCAGAAGTGATGAAACCTTTGTCATTGTCATCTCTGTCCAAGGTTCATGCTGCATGACCACGCTCTTGTTCAAGGAAGGGGACCCAAATTTCTGTTCCTTCACAAATATAGCAGAGAAAGTGGAGCACATTTTGCGCATGAATACAGTTTTCCCGCATGTAAACTTGGCCCCTCTCCTCATAATGTGGCAGGCAGCTGCTTGTGTGGTGACATGTGAACCGCACGTAATTAAGAGAAACTTCATTTGATGTTACAAATAGTTTCTGTGTGCGTTTCCATTCATGTTTTTTGTTTCATGTTCAAAAAAAGACTGCATTTATTGTTCAACGCTTTTAAGGTTTACAGTGCGCAAACCTCATTTTTATTCAGTTTTTTTTCTGTATTTTTAGTAGCAAACAGCAATCAGTGGGACAGCATGTATATACAACCCACAATTTGAATATTTTTAGGAAACTACAAAACCAGCAGCCAGCCAGCACAAGTGCTGTCTGGTTTGTTCTTGAAGCAGGGATATTTCATTTAGGACAGGAAATCACAAACAAATCTTTGTTGGAAATACAGCATGTTTACATGCTTGAAAGTGTTTTACATGAAAGAGGCACTGATCTGTGAGCTCTGCTTTCAGGACCCTCTGGCAGGGCGCTCCATCTTCTCGGGCAACCTGTTTCAGTATCTTGAGGAGAACCGGAAGTGGAGGAATCGCTTTGTTTCTGTGCCAAACAATTACGACATCAACCTTTTCGAAACCAAAACGGTGAGAACTGTTGTTGCTCAATATTTCATTGAAAATAGAAAGGAAAAAAATGATGTTTTCCATCTGTGTACAGGCGCATGAAAGAGGTCTGCATCCAAAAGTGTCCATCAACTGTGCGGGGTATAGGGCACTTGCTTCCATGGACGAGTACATGGAGCTGATAAACGACAGCCTGCCAGGTGCGAAAGTGTTTGGGTGTGTTAGAGAATAGCAGCAGTGGACTACAGACCTGTTATATCTATCCAGCTCCGCAGCGTTTGACAGCCGCCACGTGACAGTTGTGTAGAGTGTGGTGGACTTCGGTTCACGATTGTAGTTTTAAACTTAATTTTTAATATTGGGAACCTTTGATAATGACACTGGTCGACTCTGACACTGACGTCCTCATAGGTTCTCTGATGGGCCGTCTACCTTGGTTCATATCAACACATGCAGGTCTCCCACTGCACTGGCTCCGTGGTGAAACACCTTGGTGAAAATAGTTGGCTATTGGACAGACATCCGCTCCGGTTTTGGCGGCGGCATCCTCTTCCGCGTCCCCGATTAGTGTTCACTGATCGAGGCCACACTCTCACAGGCAGCGCTAATGCTACGATGGGCATCAGTTAGGGACCATCAACAAATTCTGAAGCGGTCACAGTATTAGCCAAATCTTCAATAAGGCAATGAAAAACAACCATTTTAGGAGAGATAATTGTGAGAAGGTTTTTCATCACACATACATTCACATTATTTCTAATATTTCTTCAATAGCATCTAGGAAAACTGGACCATAGTAAAAGTAAACTGTTAAGAGACTTGAGATACAGCAGACAGACGGCTCAATTTAACCCCTGAATAAAGCTGGCAGAGCAGTCTGTCAGATTGAAGACATTAAATTTCTCATCTCTACACATAGTTAACTATTATATTTCAACATAAACAAATGATGATGTTGGAGACAAACTCCACTAATAAGTTTCATCATGAAACTGTTTATCGTGATAATAATCGCCAAAATTACAATATGCAAGAACTTATACATACAACTTATATATACAACTGTGAAAAAAAAAACAACACTCAGGAAATATGGAAATTTACTCAGGGAAATTTGGGGGGAAAGACGTAGATTGAAATGTTTTTGATTGTATTGACAGTTTTTGGAGAAAATGAATAACAGTTCAGAAGAGATGAAACATTGTTGGATAAGAAGCAAAAAAAGAAATTTCTCACCACTTGACACTATCCGATGGATCAGTGAGAGTTTTCTGAGATCATAAAGACATGATTGGGCATGAGACTGAGCAATGCCAATGGAATTCACTTCAGCACTGTGTTGTCTGACTAATGCATCTGTAAACGTGGAGGCTAACACATGTGTCTTAGCCGGCAGACAGTCCTTCTCTGGTGTTGATATTGGTCCTGATAGAGCAGTGTCCTGACATACACAGTCACTTCGTGTGTGGCGCTGTAGGCCCATAAACTATAGCCTGTCAGCGTTGCTGATGTTCAACTCCGTTTATTGCGTAACCGGCATGTTCACAGATAGAACTCACTAGAATTAGTGGGTATGTGTCAGCCGCCTTAGAGAGAGCAGATGGGCCTCTTTCTGTTATTTTGTCTGTCAGGAACATGAACTGATTCATTGTTTTTTATCTCATAAATTGTCTTAATCTTTCTTGCAGGTGTCAAGGCCAAAGTGAGCAGCCATCCCTTCATCAAGTGTGCGACTGCGTTCCCTCTTATCCTGTGGCACCCGTTCGCTCGCCACCATTACTTCTGTGTGATGACCGAAAAGGAGCAGATGAAGTGGCATGCCGTGCTGCAGGACTGCGTGCGCCACAGTAACAACGGTACTAACCTCTTATTGTCCAGCGGCATGTAAATATAAGAGCAGATACAGAAAAGCAACAGACTTTATTCCAGCTGCGTTAAACGCTGCTGTATCAGCAACAATCACTGGTTAATTGTTGGGTTTGTTGACACAGTGTTGATCATTAATAGAGGGTGAAATTGAACCATTGTTATGCCACAGTGAAAACTTGAAATGTTCCATCCATGAACTGAGGTGTACCAAAAGTTTCTGAACACATTACTTGGGCATTAGAAGCAGGAGAACGATTCCACGCCCCAAAACTGGCTCTCTAGACATATGTAGTTTCATTAATCGCTGCCATCGATTATGAATTTTGTGTTTCTTTCTCAATAGATACTCAACTAATTTCCATCAGTGTAGTATAAAATAATAGCTATAAATACCATAAGTGTTTTTCTGCTCATTTCTTTGACAAAAGAAAAAGGATGCTCTGATGTTTTTTGTGTTAGTCAATACTTGTGTACTTTTGATTGCAAGCGAAAAGATGTTTGCTCTACATGGGTGGGGTTGTTCGCTTGATCCTTTTACTCATGTGTCATATTTGGTAAGACATTGAAAACAGGAGACATGTCTAAGTACGTGCAAACACTTTGGTTTGTCATGCAACTCTTAGCTTAGCCACACAGCTTTCAGCAACTCCGTGGGGCTGCATGTTGAAAAGAAAGCCACGTTAATATTGGAGCATTTCTTTTTTTAAGCGGGTGTCGACTCAGATATTCTGTTTTTTAACATAACACCATAGATTTTATGGACCGTCAGCAGCAAGCTGCCGTGTCATGCAAGTGCATATTAGTAACAAGGTGCTTCTGTGCAAGAACACATCCTGAAGCTTCTTCTCACTTCAATTCTATTTATTGGGAGATTGCAGATGCTTGATCAGACTTGTTTGGGCTCAATGTGAGCAAGGTAGGACCAAGCCTAGATTATGCTGTCAGTCAAACCAAGAAGATTCCAATCCCTTCTGATTCATGAGTCTTTTGCTGAAGTGGATAACATTTATTTGTAGTGTTGTAGTATCACTCTGCAGTTGGTTTTATGTTTATCTTTGGCCTTCAGGGGTTTATGTTTTTACTTTATGGGCATTTTACAGGCTCATGTTTCACTTAATATTTCAATTTGACTGACAAGATGTTGGTGGTGGTGGTGATGATAAAGATGAAGCCTCTGTTCCTGAGCTCAACATCCTGGTGCTACAGTATATGGAGGCTCGTACTCCGGCCTTGGCAAGTTTATATGACAGGATTCAAACTACCTCCTGGCGTAAAGCTCAGAAGCAGGTGACAGAGTTGTTCAACCTGATTGTGTTTTGTGTTTCTGGCTGCCAACTTTGTGAAACGGTAACTTAGACATGACTTTGTGCAGCGAGATGCACTAGTGTAACTTGCATGCAGTTTTTAGATTTAAATATTGAAATTCTTGTTGGTATTGGTAAACATGAGGTGGTAATTTTACGCCACTATCAGGCACTTTTGACTCCCAAACAAATCCAGCCCTGTCTGACTCCACTCTTTCCCACCTTGTACTTATCAACACTACCTGTACAGGCATGCAGAGTTGTGTCACTCCTGAAAATTCCAGCTGTGAGGTTGATGTTTTACAGCATCCACAGCTCACACAGATTAACCTCTTGGCTCCCAGTGTGAATCGACATTCATGGTGGTGGCCTGCGTTGACACGCCCAGTCTCACCTCTGTGGTGTCCTGGTTTTGAAGAAAGCCAGAACCGGTAGAGGCTTTTCCAGGCCAGCTATAAGTGTTTTATAGGCCTGACCTCTGACCACTCGCTAGGTTTAGAGTCACTCACTCTTGTTTATTCACACAGGTTCCCCATTCAGGTAAGTATATGAAATCTGGTGTTTGTGGTGAAAATGAGTGCTTCAGAATGTCTACAGTCATGTGCAAGCCTTGTGTTTACACATTGAAATTGTATTGGTAAAATAAAAAAAACAGTGCTGTATTCATTTTAGATAATATTCTTAAAACAACATGGCACCACAGGAGCAACATTAGTGAGAAAGAAATGTTTTGTTCAGCAAGTAAGAATGCGCCTGGAATATAAAACAAAATACAAAGATGTGCATTTTAATAATGGTGATAAGGTACAAGGTTGGGGGAAACGTCTGTTCATGATGATGAAAGCAGGTCAATAGAACTGGGAATTTCACGGGGTGAAGGATTTCTAAGTCGGAGAATCCCGACCACCCTGTCTATGCAATCAAAGATGGTTTCCCCAAACATAAAAAAGGGAGTAGAAGTTTTAGAATTTCTGAAATACGGCGATAGAAAGAAACACATTAGTGTATCTTCTTCATGGGTTTTATTGTAGCATGAGACACGTTTTGGTCAAGAGCATGCTGCTTAAAGATAACTGGGACACGCTGTGGAATGATTCCCGGCTCTGAGGCAAGTGGAACACTGCACAAGTAAATAGGTAAAGGCTGTATATTGTCATCTGAAAAGCGATGAAGAGTGAGTGTTTTCTAGGAAAGAAGCTGTTCAATTCAGTAATGTTCGGGGGCTGATTCCTGTGAGAAATGAATGGCAATGCACCACTGGGGCATGTATTTAATTGAGCTTTAATGAGAATATTTGACCTTAAAGTGAAAATAGTTCCTGCCACGATAACATATCGGCTGTTGCTAGGTGGAAACAGATTTTGTGGAGGAGAATGCTCGGATCATTAGTACCTCTAATGACGGCTTCCGCTCGGCTTCCACTCTGTGCCGAGAGGCATCACTTTAGTACTTTGAGGTGCCACCGATCCACTTGAGGCCTATCAGTCATGTCTAATCTCCTCCGCCCACCAACGTGGAGCTGAGTTCCAAACTCAGGCAAATGTTTTCCAATTTCCTGAAACCGTACTGAAAAACCCTCCTGGTGGATGTTAATGGGAGAGGCAGCCGGTTGAAATGGAATAAGACGCTCTGTCGGGCTAGTAAAACACAATATGCCCCTAAAATCATGAGCGAGCGGTTTAAAAATGTCAAATATGATGGAAGGCACAGTTTGGTTAAAGCAGAAGTCTGAGGAATTTGCCCTCGCCCGCTGCTGACATACCATCGAGCCGAGTGAAGTGAGGAGGGAAATGCCTCAAATAAAGAGACCGTAGTAAGTGCTGCCACATGTTCTATTTACACAGTTCACACACACACACACACACACACACACATCCTTCATCTGACTCAGACTCATGAGGTATGTAGTGTTTCCCTGGCAGAAAACGTATATGGGACATTCATTTTTAGGTTCACAATGTCAACGTCTGTCTGTCCTCTGTGTTACTTTGTACAGTCCGAGGGATGTTTAGATTACTCTGAAGGATTGGTACAGAAATATTTTAGGAAGTGTCTGACGACATCAGCACTGCGTTTGACCTTAAAATATTCCTGCAGTCTTGGTCACCACTTCCCTCCTCCTCTAACTTCAGGGTCCTGTTCTCATGCAAACCATTGCCAAGACAAACATGCAAGAGCTAGCAAGCACAACTTCCTGTCTAGCTCAGCGTGGCCCATTGGATCCTTGGTCACACTTCCTGACTTTGTCAACATCGTCTGATTCTCAGACAAGGATCATATGTTGCATGGTCGCCCAGGCTCAAGTGTGTAGCCTTTCCAACCACTTTGGATTGTTTCAAATTTCACCATGCTGTCACTTTCCTCACTCCAATTTAAAAGTCTATGTCAAGTTCATTGCAATGTCAGAATTTGAGGCTACTAAACTGTTTATTATTCACCAGAGAAAAGGCACAACTCATTTTCCAACAGTTTAGCACAAATGAAAGAAACAAATATGTTTGCATCCTCAATGGGGCACACAATTCATTTGGAGAAACATGGCAGTGTGTGTTCATGCCTCGAAGCGAGCAGACGTTATGAGCTTTTGTTTTTAGTTGGCAGTGGTAACTGAACACAACACAAACTGAACAGAAGAAATACAAAGTAAACAAGGACGACAAGTTCTGTAAGCAACAGAGGCTGTTCTGAATTATGTTTGTATTTAGGAGTGGAATATAAAACGTCATTGTGATCGTGAAGAGGGTTTTTTTTTTTTTTGTGTGTGTGTGAACCAAACAAGACGCAGTGGAGTAGGTATCTCAAAATAGCTCTCCTTGTATGCTATTTTCAGGTCGCCAAGAGTGGATTTGGGCCTTTTTATAAACCCTCTGAGAGCTGTTAAATTATAAAACAAGTTGTCATACTAGTGTCTTTGAAATTAGACGCAAACTCCTTGGTCTATTTAGAGCGCAGTTCCGAAAGCAAGCCTGATGCCATAAAATGTCTCAGTATTTGCAGTGATTGGTTATGGTTCCCAAACTGCTCCTTCTTCCAATGTAATGAACAACCTTGCCTTTCTCCTATAATGAGAGTTTTAAAGTGCGTGTAAGATGAGGTAGTGTTGAACTTGTGATTTGCTTATCAAATGTGGGACTTAAGAAACTGGCCTGTGATGGTGACCAGTATTAAAGTGGACAACACAATAATCCTTCTCAATACCTTATAAAAATTCAGCTCTACGTAACTTTTTTATTTGTTGGGTCTTTTTATAGTCAGTTCATTGTATTAATTTATTTGCTACCTCATTATTCTTATCTAAAAAACACAAAAGACAAATGTAGAAATTAGTCGCAACTAGATGGAAATATTTGGCACTGTTTGGCAGCAACAATGGAGACAAAAATACTGGTCATAGTTGGGAGGTTCACAGACGTATGACAGTGACCAACTTCCTGAAATGTTTTTAGAAGCTATGACTGCATGTGCGTCTGGCATAATCCGTAGCCATAGCTACCGTGTGTAAACCGTCTCAGGACACATGCATCTGTGTGTGTGAGAGACACATCTGGGTGAGCCATTGTCTGCTTGTTAAGAGGCGCCTTCCTCTCCTCATACATGACTGGTGTTGGTGCTATTTGTCTTCAATTCATGTGCTCCTGGAGTACTCAAAGAGGATTTGATGAAAGACATGTTCACGGACCGATTTTGTTTTTCTCTCATGAATCACTTGGAAGTTGTCTGACGATTTCGAAGCCGCAAAATTACTGAAAACCAGTGTTTGTTCACAGTGAGACACGCGTTGATCTGCTCACTCCTGCCACCCACAGGTCTACCAGAGGACTGCACCGTTCAGACGCCCGCATTCACTGACTCCGTGAGGCTTTACAGACAGGCCAAAGGAAACTACGGGACCTGGGACATGATGTGCGGAGCTCCTCCGCAGGTGACACTTCCATCCGCATCACAGACACGAATACAAATTACGTTTCTTATTTCGTGTGGTCAAAGGTCAGTGTTATAATTTAGCTGAATGTATTCATCCTGCAAAGTGAGCTCAGATTTCAAGAACACAACAGCCAGCTGTTTATGTTTATTGGTGGTGTCGTCGCACCTTCCTATTCCTCCTGTGTTTGCTGTAAATGGTCACTTGACTTCCCTTTGGTATGAAAAACAAGGTCGTTCTTATTTGGGAAGGTTTACATACACTAAGTGTGAAGATGGTTTTCTTTCTTCTTATCTTTCCTTTTGGCTCTCACTTTGTTTTTATTCAACTGATATACATGTTTTTTTGCCTCATCTGTGTTTACTGTGACTAGCTTCAGTATAACTGTCCCTTGTGAATCCCACGCTTCACTGGTGTTTGCTTACATCCTTATATGATCAGGTCACCATCAGCACTTTCACTCAGGCTTGTTCATCACAAGCAAGAGCCGACACGACTAACTCACAGCAGAGAAGTGTGATGACAAAGTCCTTCTGGATGTTTCAGTGGGTTTTAGGAGGAAATTATGTTTCAATTTAGGAACCAGCGTCATCGCAGGCTCACACACCCTCCACACACACACACACACTCGGACTGGAGAACAAGAATGCTTTGACACACACAGCCTTATAAGAGTTGGTGAAACGCAACCCCACCCTTCCTCATTCAAGCTTGCACAGGTTCACACACACACGCTCGAGTGGAGCCTCTCATCTAAATGAGCCTCTTTCACTCTCATGTGAGGGGCTTTTTCATGGTGTGTGTGGGTGTGTCTCGCTTTATCTCTTCCTAACACGCTGCTGGAGTACAGAGGAATTTTGTTGTTGTTTGAATAAAACGCGTGAACAGTGAAAGTTTGTGTGACATTGACTCAAGTGCTGCAGTCACACCGCTGGGTCCACATCAGGAAACATATCCCTGACCGACAGCCGAGAGAGGGTCAAGCTCCAACTGCACTCTTGTCCGATTTGGCCTTGTTTATAATGCAAATCTGGTTTTCTTTGACTGTTGCACTCCATTATGGTACTTGTATCTTGTTTACGTTTAGAAAATCCAGGCCTTTATTTTGAATGTGACCTTTCTAGTTCTTTATCTCTAACGCTACCTTGCACATCAAAACACTTTTCCTATCCAACCGGGCCTATTTGGGCCAGTAGAGTTTGGAAACAAGCCAATAGCAGCATTTCCACAGTCTAAATTTAATCCCAAAGCTTCCTAAGACTCTGGTTTTTCCCGTGTGTGCGTGCAGATCCTGGCTAACATGGTGATGGAGAGTCTCCACCCAGATCTGAGGGAGGCTATTGGTCCTCGTCTGAAGGGGAAACTGCAGCAGAAGCAGAGGAGCTGGATGCTGGTGGGTCACAGATCCCTGTTTAATCTCGTACTTCGTCGGATGAGAGCACTAATCTTCCTTGTGATCACAGATCTCAGATGCCGTCTACAAGCAAGTTCTGACTCAGACCAGCAGCCAGTATGAAGCTCTGGTGGGGGCGTGCGAGGCCCAGAAAGTGCAGCTGGACACCCGACTCCGCACTGACATGGACCAGATCATCACGTCTAAAGAACACGTCAGCAACAAGATGAGAGGTAATGGATGTTCTGAGAGAACACGGGAATGTTCTGATGATTCACCACTCACATGTAACATGTATTAAAATGTGATTTCAATTTGGTGCTGTTCAGTTGCTTGGATTTACAACCTACAAATCTCCCATTGATTTTCAATGACTGACTAGTGCTGCCGATCACATGACCAGCTCCTAAAAACACACACAAATCTCTGAAATAAGTCAAATATCATGTGACTATGCAGACAGAATGTCTTGTTAATGCCCATTAAACACTAGTTTTAGGACTCTGGCAAACAGCAGCAAACTGAGATTTACAGCGTGGCACTTCAGCCCATAGTTACTGAACACTGTTTAGGTTTTCGCCATTTTTTTGCCGTGTGCTGTAACGTTTTTACTCCATGGAAGTTGTTTAATTCATTGACTTGTGTGCTGTTTTCATAACGTGGCATGGCAGATATATGCGCTGTCTCACTGCCTTTTCTAGTCATTCTTTTACCAGTGTCCTGATCTCTTCTCATCTATCACTGATGTTTCGCCTGCTGTAACCTTCTGTCATTTTTGTCCCTCTCATGACTGTGTTTGAAGAACATTTGAAGCAAACACAGCAGGAGAGCTCGCTCAGTTTGTTATTGTATTCCAAAGAACACTTGGCACACATGACCCCTTTTTTTTTCTTCTCACGTATCACTTTCCCAGCGAGCGCAAAGTGGAAGGACAGCATTCCAGCGTGTCGTCACAGACGGCCCCATCTATGAGACACAGAAAAAGCTGATTCTTGCTCAGAATATTTGCTCCTGCAGATGTTTCTCTGCCTCTTCATGCTGTTATTTTAACCTTACATGTGACTTTAAGAGCCTGGCTGTGGAATCAGGGCGTGTGCGGCGTCAGATGCCGTCACACAAATGCCAACCATCCTTCTCACATGAACTAATACTGTCACATAGTTGGCACACTTTCTCATTTCTCCCACTTTCTCTCCTCACCCTGCTTTCAGTGACGTTGTCCTCTGTGTCTCCCTGCAGCGCTGGTCCTGCCCAAAGCCGAGCAGCTCCTCAGATCCAACGTGCAGCCCTACATCGGCTCCATCCTGGAGGCCCTGATGGAGCCCACCAGTCGAGGCTTTGCCGAGGTCAGGGATGTGTTCTTCAGAGAGCTGGTGGAGATGAGCAAGAACTCGCTGAACGGTGGAGGCCCAGAGAAACTAGGCGAGGTGAGCGGAACATGCATGCAATAAATCAAAGTACAAATTAGTGTGGTTTGAAAAAAAGTGTCTTAAGTGTGACTTTAAGGTGTGTAACATTCTTAATGCCCTGCGGTTCCAAACCCTTAAGTGTTGATGGATGTGACACGAAGGTGAGAAAGTTGAGAAGTGTCCATTAGGTATCAAGTGGGTTTCAGGACGCCCCCATCAGGCGGTCTGTGATGCTCATATTTCTCCTCACTGCCTGCTGACCCTCTGCTCTGTCGCTCTCCAGCAAATGGACCGGCTGTCGATGCTGGCCTTCCACCCGGTGAAGATGCAGAGCTGCTACGAGAAGGTGGAGGAGCTGAACCTGGAGGGTCTGCAGCAGAGGTTTGAAGTCTCCAACCCTTCTGTGTTTGTCAGCAGGGCCCAGATCCTCATGAGGGAGGTGAGACATGCTTCATTTTCCCACAAAAGCTCTGCATTTGCAGTATTGTTTTGGTGGTTGTACCCAGAGTCAAACTCCCTTTTCACAAGTAGTTGAAGCTTAGCTGACTTATTCTGACTACGTCGGCGACTGCCATCTTCTGGACACTCGCGGTACTGCACTCTGACTTTCACTGCTTGTTTTGTTTTACAGCAAATGGATAATTCCGTCTACACGTTTGAGCAGCTGCTGCAACAGTCTCTGGAGGCTCAGGGGGAAGAAGAGCTTTGCAATACCATCCAACGATGCCAGGACAGAGTTCTCAAGGTACAGTCGGAGACAACCGAGTGTCTGCTTCAGCCGTAAAGAAGACGAGTTCCTGCTGTGGTCAGAATTCAACATGTCACAGTCAAGACGCCCAAGACATTAAAGATGCACAACAAATATCAAAGACACTCACAAAGCATCATCGTACATAAAAACACAAAGCTAGAAAGTGACATATGAACACCCATAATGGACGAACAAATGCTGTATCATGACACAAGTGAACTATGTGGTTGTGTGTAGATTAGTCACAACTTGTGTCAGAAGTTTTAAGCTTTGAAAAGACACGTTGGAGGCCCAGTGTTCTGCGATGGTGACGGCGAGCAGATGTTCCTCTGTCTGTCAGAAATACGACTACGACAGCAGCACGGTGAGGAAGAAGTTCTTCAGGGAGGCTCTTCTGCAGATCATCATCCCGTACATGCTGCAGCATCTTGCTCCCACCTGCTCGTCGGTGAGGCCGCGTTGCAATGTTGATCTAAGCTGAACCCAAATAGAGGCTCATTATTGATGCCAATGTTCACATCTCCTCTCCGGCCTCAGGAGCTCCCACGCTTCAAAGAGCTCATCTTTGAGGACTTCTCTCGCTTCCTGCTGGTGGAGAACATTTTCGAGGAGGTGGTCCTGCAGACGGTCACCAAGGACATCATGATGGGTGAGAGGTCATGAGGCTGGCGCACCTCTGCATGACAGTCGGTGACGGTTGCTTTGTCTGTGTCCAGCTGTGAAGGAAGCAGCCGTCCAGAGGAGACACAACCTCTACAGAGACAGCATCGTCCTCACCAACAGCGACCCCAACCTCCATCTGCTGGGTGAATCCCCTGCTGTGGACTGGGCGGCCAAATTCGGCGCTGAGGATCCTGAAGGTTCTGGCGGCGACGACGCAGAAGGCGGTACCGGGAAAAGACGTAAGCAGGTGGTGTCCATGATCCAGCTGGACGGGCTCCCTCTGCCGTACGAGTCCTGCATGGAGGTTCCAGGAGTGGAGCTGATCCCTGAGGAGGACGTGTCGGAGGGCGCAGTGGAAGAGCCAGGTCCAGAGCAGGATGAGGAGGTGGCGGCCCCGGACGAGGACCCCAAGTCTCCTGACAGTGTTAACGCGATCAGGGACTTGATAAACCCAGTTGTGGAGATGGTTCTGCCCGTGACCGAGGGAACACAACCGGACAAAACCATTGAGACGGAGGCGACAAGCGGAACGATCACGCTGGAGGACGGAGTGCAGGAGGAGGTGGTGTCCGTCACCACCGTGGTGGACGACGCTCCAGCCAAATCCCCCCGACAGAAGACTTCGCCACGGCTGATCCTGGAGCAGCTGGCGGGGAGCAAGAAGCAGGAGTCCGACGTGGCTGACCCCAAGGTGGAGGACCAACCGAGCACAGAGGCGCCTCCTCTGAAGCCCACCGAGTCAGATTTAAAGAGCTCAGACGGAGGTCCAGATGAGCACAAGTCCCTCAGCACCAACTGTGACCCGGCGAAGGGTGAAGACAAAAGTATCCAGCCAGTAGAAGTCGACGTGGCTGTGGCGTGATCAGGACCATCGATGTGAGTTTTATTTAAGACTTGTTTGTATGTTCTACTTTGGACGTCATGTTTCCAACCCAGGAGCTCATCATCATCATCATCACGCCCACGTCTGCACCACTGTCAAACTCATTTATGTCTCTGTCACAGTTTTATTCAAAAGACGGGTCAGCTGACCCGGAACAACGTCGCATTCACCTATTGAATTGACACTAATCTTCACGTAGCTGCGGCGCTCACGTTCGCCTGCTCGCTCCACCACCATGCGAACAGGAGGTCAAGCGGTTCGGTGTCGCTCCGTTTCTCACGCTGCTTCGCCAGGCTGACTGGATGGTTGTGTGCTGATGGGTCGAGCTAGTTTGCACTGTAGCAAGGAGAAAAAAAAGAGCTGAGTCCGAAAACACAACACGCTCAGTCACCATTTAAAACCCAAGAGTGAAAAGGTGAACCTGCTGGCGTTTGTTTTTTTAATTTATACAGGTCATTTAGAATCTTTTATCCTAAATTCAGACATCAAAGGAGCAGTTATCTGAATGTGGTTTTTAGAGCACTCGTCCAACGCTAGAGCCAAGTTTTGTTTCCTAAAATATTGTTGAAAATCCTCTTGTGATGCTAGATTGTTGACCATTTTGTAGTTTTTCTAAAATTATGGTTCCCCGTTGTTTTCCTCGATGTTTTGGTATATCAATAAAATTGGTACATTATATTGGAAAATGTGACACCACAGATGTGACCTTTTATCAAAGGAAGAAAATGGAATTGTGAAAGATGTTTTTATTCTGTCGTGTAATCTTGTCGTGTGCGGTTTGTTAGCCACAGCCACAGCCACTGTTTGGCAGGTGCGGAAGCCTCGAGTGACCCGGCGGAGTTACAGTGGAGCTCGCAGCATCGTGCCCTTTAACCCTTACATTTGGACTCACTCGGGGTCGAGTGGAAATTTCAGGCAATGCAGCTGACGATTCAGATAAAGTCGTTCTTCTGTCGCTTCATGTCGTGTTAGATGTTTCACCAATCACATCTTAGTATTACTTCTGATGCACAACTGACACCTCTCCTTATTTATTACACCCTCACGCATGACTCTCCAACATGTTTGTTGTCTTTCAATGCTGATTAAAATGGGAAGAATTTCGACGTGTCGGCTGATTTATTTATTTATTATTTTTTTTTAATGAAAAAACGTCGATACAGTTAGACGCTGAAGTGGTTGATGTTTTAGTGACGGGGAACTTGAAACTTCCGATCCATTTTAGATTGAGAGAGAAACCTCTGGCTCAGCTCCTGCCTCTGCCATTTTATCCTTATAATTCGTGTTGAATGTTTTCTGAATATATTCTGCTGACGGTCATGTTAAGGAGCTCCTCAACACACACTGCCAGCAGCTGCATGGATGAATGAGAAACCATCCAAACGGTAAGTCCTCATGTCTGTGCTTAGGGTTTCCTTTGAAACCACAGTCATGTGACTGTACGTCACAGAATGAAACGTGGAAATCTTAAGAACGTTTGCAACAAACCTGCAACCAAAGTTGCATCCCTCGTTCCTTCTCCCTTGACATGTCTGGATTTTGTTAAAGTCTTCTTTTTTTTTTAATGGCTGTTCCAGCCCCAAAAGGAAACATGTTGTCTTGTCACTGTTGCACACATTCCTAAACAACATCACTATGAATTGGGTTTCCATCACTATTTTATTGCACTTATTTATTTTCAAATTTCAAATGCATATCTAAAGGGCATTATTTTGAATTAAATGATCAATTTTAACTTTTCATTCTGAAACAACGGGAAAGTATTAAATGTATATCTTTTTGATAAACCTTTGGAGTAGTTTATTTTTAATTAAAATAAAATTATTTTCTACTATTTTCCATAATTATAATAATAAAAAATAATAATACACCAGAAAAGTCTAAAATTAAATATAGATTAAAAATTAAAAAGAACTGCACAACTACACAAAATGTGTCTTTTTAAACGTTTCATATTCTTAGTATTTTATTTTTTACATTTCATGTATAATAATTAATAAATATTATTTATAATAATTGATTATTATCATTGTGTAGAGGGTATTTTATGGAAACACTAATATATATTATTATTATTGTTATTATTATTATTATTATTATATTATTCTGTGTGGTCATGTTTTTGGAATTGTATTTTTTTAATGTTTATGGAAACATTGTATTTTATGTTTGTTTCTATATAATGTTTAAAATCGGTATTTCTTTTTTGTTGGTGTTTTATTGTACAGTATTATTATTATATTAAAAGTCATGGACCTGCTTATTTAAGTTAAAATATTAAATCCATATTTGCTCAATTATACAAGAGATGTCACTGAAGTGAAATTCAACTTTCAAAAGTCATATGTTTGTGGACACTGACAGAGGGAAGCAAATATTTCTATTAATGAAGAGGAATGGAACAGTACAAGCTCTTTTCTGGAGAGATTTCTGCTGGGTTTTTTTCATATCAGAAATGTTAAGTGACACAACAAAGTCTGACCCACAACCCCTCCGGCTGTGGGTCAGACTTTGCTAGTTTTCAAAGTAAATGTTTTTTTTTTTTTTCAAAAATCAAAAAGGCTGTCACAGAAGAACTCGCTCACAAATGCCCTCATTATTAAGGTGGTCAGCCACATCCAGACTTTTGAGATGATGACCCTGTTTTGGAGAAAATGGGACATGATCCACTCTGAAGATGTCGGTCATAACTAGGACTGCTCACTCTGCATCTGTATCCACATACTTGAAGTACTCTGAGACGGTATACGAGTTTGTTTTGCCAGGCTTCTTTTTTCCTGCTTGTCTGCTATTTGTCTTCTTCCCCCATTTTTCTTTCTAAATGTATATATGTGGGGAAAAAAAAGAAAGTCTACAAGAAAGAAACAAGTCATGGACCCGTTTTATTTTCACCTTCCTCCCCACCCCACACATGTAGATTCTTGTCAGCCTTTTCTGGTGGTTTTGTTTACTCATTTTGTGTCGCAAACATAAAAAATCCTTGAAGGCAGAAGGAAAATGCAAGAAGAGGAAGTGCAACGCGATGATATTTAATCAATCATGACAACAAGCTGGACTGAAATACATCATTAAAGAAGCAATGGGAACATTACTATCACACATCATGGTTTAACCTTGTTCAACGACTGTAATCCTGCATCATCTGAAGCTAAATGTCGGCAGTTCGCATCATTTTATTGGTACAACAAGGCACATCTTCACTGCAGCTCTACATGTGGGTCAGTTTTCAGTTCCACCATTTCCTTCTTTTGTAGTGGGAACTGGTCACTTTTAGGTGCACAGTATGTTACAGGATGAAGTATGAAGTACTGTCCATCAAATACCTGCTCATGCACCCTAATGTTTGGCACTTTTTGCACACAGCTGAGAGGTTGCAGCCTTTCTATCAAAAACAGTGGCGAGTGAGCAAATCCCGAATCTCGAATCCCTCCCTGAGGTCCCTCCAGTGTTTCGACTTCCCCTCGTGACGGTGATGAATCCATCACTGGGTGTGGCTGATGAGCGGAAAAGCCAGGAAGTAGCCCAGGACGGAGCCCAGGACGACGCCCAGGAAGATCCAGGTGTTATAGGACATGACGCACAGCATCAGCATGTATCCCAGCACCACCTGCAGCAGGTGGAGCAGGGTCTGGACCACGTGCAGCAGCCAGCTGGAGACAACCACAGACAGTGAGAGACCATCAGTCTTCCTCATCGTCCTCCTGAAGACACTCACCTGTTCCTGGTTTTGGGGAAGAAAGAGCGCTGCTCCTTGGGAGCCAGCGGGGCGTCAGACTCCAGCACCGAGTTAGTGTCGGTCTGTATGGATGAAGACCTGGTGTAGGGGGGTGGAGTCTGGCTTCTGTGCATCATGGAATTAGTGGAGAGCCAAACCCTCCACACCTTGAGGATCTCGTAGAAGACCGTGAGCAGCAGGACCACGATCACAGACACCGCCATCCCTGCAGGCAGAAGGGAGTGTGGGTGTTTGTGCAGGACGCTGCTCCTCCTCATGACCCTGCAGACCATCTACGCCTTTCGTCTCTCACCGAATTTCATCCTCAAGTGAACCCTCTTTCCATCACACTTCCTGTCTTCTGTTATTCATTCTTCATCACTGGTTTTCTGCCTCATATAAAGCTGTGTAGTTTGCTGCTCTGCTGTTTCTATTCAGGATATAGCTCCATCATTTCTGCGCCAGCTCATCTAAATCTCATCCAGCCAAACTGGTCTGAGCCAGCCAGGGGCCTGCAGTCTCACCTGCAGCGCTGTGGACCTCCCAGAAGTCAAACAGTAGCGTGACATTGTTGGACACCTCAAACGTCATCTGAAAGAAAACACACGGCAGCGCTCTGAGAACAGCAGCAAGACATGTTAGTTTGCACAAGTCGGGACTCGAATCAGTCTGGAGAACCATGCGGAGGACGGGTTCTCTCCTCACCTCCATATTCTACGCAGCCAGGTGGCGCTCTAAAGCCTCCTGTCCACAGGATCGGCTCAATACAATGACAGTTTGTGCAACACACAAATAACCCTTAGCTGACCTCAGCAGTTGTGCGTAACAAGTGAACATTTGTTCAACATGACAACAGGGCCCAGACGCAACAAAAGTTTGCTCTGTCAACTGCATCGCTGGTGCTCAGCTGGTTTCACTAGTCAGACGTTGTCAAGTGTGATACTGTTTAACAAATTCTTCATGGCTGCTCACTACCAAGGGCATTATAGTTCACGAAAACTAGACTTGTAAATCATTTCTGTTGAAGGTTTTTCATCACTACAAGAGGAATAAAATTATAGCAAAATTGTCGTTTTTGGCTCAGCTGGTTTTAGGACAGCAGTCGGAGTCACTTGTGTTGACCTGACAATGGCAACAAGTGTGATGGTGGTTGTTGGGCAAAAGCGTCATATTTGCAAACCTGATGCATTTTTTTCCTTGGTGTCTTTTGTCAAGCTTATTTTTAGTCGATGTTTAGTTATTTTTTTATTTTGTGATCTATTCAAATCTTTAATCTTGTTCCAATACCCCATACTGAAGGGAAAAAACTATAATAACTAAAACTAACACTTATGAAAAAAAAAACTGAAACCAAGTACTTTCCAAAACCGAAACTGATTCAAACTAGCCAACCGTTCATTCATTCACACATTCACACATACACACCCATACCCCCCCTTAACCCCCTCCGACACTTGTATGTACACCTGTATGTAGTTTTTGCTATTTATGTTGAATTTTATACATAGTTCAATGTCGTATATGTCACCGCACAGGCCGCTGAGTCATGACATTTCAATCCTCTGTGTGCAATGGATATGGACAGACTTGACAATACAACGACCTCACTAACTTTTCTGTGTTATACTCATCAAGAATATTCCTAATATCGTGGTAGCCAACTCTCTCGTATTTGCTCAAAAGCTGGGGGAAAGGTTGTGTTTGTTGATGATCTGACTAAACATTTTCCCATCCATGTAAATATGAAAAGGCTTTCTGGATAATAAGAGTCAGCATCTCAGTGTTCACAGCCTTCCATTGTGTTAGAGCAGGGAAAGGCTACTCTCTCAAAACAAAAAGTTGGGAGGAAAAAAAAAAAAAAGGCCTGAGATTACTCTGAGAATCGCAACAGCTGGAGCAGCAAGGAGAAACGCACCGATACGGACAGGCCCTGCGATTTAGGAGCCCCACCAAATGTACTCAACTCGAGGAGTGGACTGCAGGTTGGCTCTGTATAAAGGAGTGTGCACAGCGAACAAAACCGCAGCTCTCTCAGCCTGTGAGCCGCTAACAGAAGAAGACGAGAGCACGGACAAATGTTTACCCTGGCTCACAAACACACCAGCTTACATGACACAAGTTAAACAGTTTACTCTGCCGCCGCAGGCTCGGATTTATGCTCTTCTTTTGGATGACAACAAAACAAAAGAAACCTAAAACCCTTGTTTGACAGAGTGATAAGTGGCTCGCTGACAGCTGCCACTGTGACACCAGAGTAAATGACAACTTCGAGCATGTGACTGGACAAACACTCGAGCGCACCATATTCAAACAATACTCGGAAATGATGAGTTTTTTTCAGTCAGTGGGCGACACAAGTGGGCGTTAAAAATATGCATATAGTCGAAATATACCCAGATATTTTTCATACTTCATTAAAACTACTCTCAGAATGTGACTTCTCTTTCATGTGGCAACAGTTTTCCAAATTTTGCCTCTCGCTGGCGAAATCCTCGCCACCTCTGCGCCACTTATGGTGACTCACCAAATGATCGACCGTTGCGAAACACGAAGCAGCCAGCATGTTTCTCACAATGGGTTCTCTTGTTGCCATGTAACTGGTCGTAGCAGAGCATCATCCTTCCTGCCAATTGATTCGCTTCTTGGGTTTGCAAACCAGCTCCTCTCTCTGTGGGACCATAATACTTTATATACTTTACTGTGCCCGGCACACTTGGTTTCTTTTCAAGATCCTATCTTTGTTTATCAGCATTGGCTGCCAGGTGATGCCACAGCAAGTCAGGTTTCCGCCACTTTAACCTAGTTTGTGCATCCTCTCAGGTCACACCTATCCTCTTCATACGCTCCTCAGAGTTTCTTATGCTAACAGTGGCGGAGCCTCGCGATTACGCTCCCTGCCCCATTAAGAAGCAAGGAGGTTTGACATTCACTGAAGTGATGACAATAAATACACAAGTTTTTCATCGTCAGAAGTACATTTCACTACACTCTGCAGCCGTCGGGATGTTCCCCCTTAAACTCCACAGGCAGCAGACGTGTTCCTGCTTGATATTTCTTACAGGATTTTTACATCGAAGACACACTGAAAACTGCGGACAACATCCCTCAGAAACGAGGTGTGCCGCTGCAGCTGCAGGACACTGGTGCTGGGGAGGAGCGCTGCGCTATGCGGAACAACGTGTGTGTTGTCACCTTTATTAGGCTGACAAACATGTGATTTTATTGACAGAGAGATTCACGTAAATGAACAGTGCTGTGATCTCGCAGCTGTCTTCATGAGGTGAACAGTGAAGAGGAAAGACGCTGATTTTACTGAAGATCACCAGACTATTCATTGATCATTTTTGACGTCTGGATCTGTGCTTCACTGATAAAAATCTTCTTGATCGTCAGTAAATATCTCTATCACGTGGTTCAACGCGTTGTGAGAGCAGCTGAGACAAATGAAGATGGTCTTGTTTCTGCTATTTTCTTGTAAAAATAAGCCTGACAACACTGTTTACTTTTAGCTGTTAAACAGCACACTGTTACAGCTGTGGTGGAGGTCAGTCATCAGTTCATATCTGAGGTGACCATGACTCGTAGTATAGTGTTAAGAACTGACAGAGAACTAAGGAGATCAAGACTTCTTGAGACATGCTTCGTCGTGAATCACAAACCAGCTACCAGCTGAGAAGGAAAAAAAGCTGCTTCGCTGGTTTGCCACTATGTACCCAATAAAATAAAATAAAAATCACCAGAGGTGCAAGGCTGCACAGCAGGGGGCGAATCGGACTCTGCCACCTAAGGCAGAACAGGCAGTGTGAAAAGCCCCTAAGGGACGCCACCCATCGAAGGAAACTGATTTCGCCCGCTTGAATCCGAGGTCTCAATCATTCAGTTGTGACTCTGGAAAATAAAAAGTCTGCTTGTACAGTCTTTTTTGTCATTTAGTTAGTTAAGTGAAATAAAAATCCAGTCCTGTCTTTCTCATGCGCTGTGTAACAAGTTCTCGTGAACCACACACGCCACACACCCAGTTTCTAACGTTCTCTGCCAACAACTCGTCACCAAACAAGTTATCCAAAATGTTAAGAGTCATGGGGATGTCGAAGTACTCTGACCAGGTGTAGCGAGATGTAAACAATTGCTGGAAAAGACATGACTGGAGTCGCTCTGTGATCATTTTTTGACACGGCTCATGAGGTGAAAAACAACAAACTCAGACACCACTTAACTGACTAGTCACTGACTGAAAAATAACCGATTAAATGAAGTCAGTAACAAACAACTCATAGTGTACAATTGTCATGTGCCTGGTTAAATGATGTCACTTTTCATAGTGGCATCGAATCGATGACCACAACTATTCTCCTGTGTTCCAACGCTCTTGTTTCTGCTTTGCGCATCAAGTTAACACTTCCAACTAGGAATGCGCCAATCGCCATTTTTTGGCCAACAAGGATCAATGTTTTTTTTTAAAGGTACCAACAGGCCGATACCAGTTTTTGTCGACTAAATCACACACAAAAGTCACTCTTTTTTAGATGAATTGCACAAACCTAGTAAATAACAATAAATGAATAACAAACAGTAAAAATGGCAAAGTGTTTAATATAAAATAAATGCATTTATTTATTCCCTTTTCAATGAACAGATAAAATCCACAATGTAAACTTCACGCATCACTTGTCGAACAGCAGTTTTCCAGAGAAATGCCTGCTGTTTCTTGACATTTTTACATTGTGATGTAAAATATTAAAGCGCTTTAACATTTCTCATCATGTGTGGATATAAATAATTAAAACAAAATCAGCTTATATTATGACGTCATAAATGCCCGTATCATGCGACAACTAAGAGGAGGATCAAGCAGTTCTCCATTACAAGAAGGAATCTGATCCAACAGTAACTGACCGAGCTCTGACTGTTGCAGAACATGTGATGTGACACTGCTGGCGACTTGACTGATCCGGGTCATTATGAAAATAAAAGAGTCCAGTAGCAACACAGGCCCAAATAAGTGTCTTACATCTGACAGAAAAAATGAAACCTTTTTAGCCCAGCTTACAAAAATGCTGTCATGGCTGAGTTTGGGAATTGCTGCCAACATCTCAAAGACTTAACTCATGAAAACAGAGTCCTCATGTTGCAAACTGCTTTTGCCACATGACAGTGGTCATTTTCAGCTTATCTGGCATCATCGCCGCCGTCAGAGAGGAAAAACACAATGACATAACAGCCTCGACTGCGAGATACAAAATAAAAGTCAAATGCCTCAGAGGGGATTAATGATTCATTTTTGTGGCTTTAAGGTGTCTAGTTTGGTTTATATTCGATGATAACACTGAATCCTTGGCAGCTACTCAGTGTTCCTTGGTAGCATGAAGTGACATATCTGTCAATAACATGGAAGGGTCAGATGAAACAAGTTCAACACTGTATTTTTTATTACTGACAAACAGATTTGGTGAGCTCCAGTGAGAGGTACACCTCCATGACTTCTTCACCATTGTTAAAGTTTAAACCACAAACTCAGACTCTCACTGGTAAATCTTTGCTGAGAAGGAATTCATGGGTCATTTGAATCAGATTAGTTTATTTCGATTTTTTTCTAACGTTACGATGGAATTGGTGTCCTGATGTTTTGGGTCAGTCATGTTCGCTTTGGCCTGGTCTGTTGCAATGACATGGGAACAGATGTTTAACAATGACACATTGTGTCTTACTGCGCGATAGACATGGAGAAAACCCCAACTGAAACTGACGTTGAAAGAACTGAAAGAGTCCAGTTGGAACGATGTGAAAATGAAGATCCCGCTGTCACATACTGTGGTTAAATATTTGCGATATCAGCGACCCATGCGGGTCGTGGAGACGCGTAAAGATGATTATCGTGCGGAAATAACACTTGGTGGAGAGCGATAGCTCAGACAAATTTGAATGACAGAAACCTAAAAAATGAATTAAAGGTAGTAGAAATCTTTTCATGAGAAGTTAGGTCAGCTCAAAGAGGAAAACCACCGTGTCGCTCACCAGTAACAAGCGGACATTCTGAAACCATGGACGCAGAAAACAACTTACAGGCATCATGGTGAAGCTGCAGGTGGAACCGCGGAGGTCCGCGCTCGGTTAGTGGTTCATGTCGACGCCGGTGTGGACCAAAGTCGGGAGAGACACAAGTCTCAGCGCAGAAGCGCAAGTCTAAATTCAGTGTATCAGCGTTAGCAGTGTCCAGCTATGGCTCCGCCCACCTTCGCAGCCCCGTGACAACAAAGAAAGGGCTGATGGGTAATGAAGTCTTGCACATGATTCTGCAGCAACGACAGTGCAAGGAAAGGCTCCAGAATCATAGTTTTGACAACGATTAATTCACTATACATAATGATAATGCCTCATGTTTGAACTCTAAACAGCAAGTGCTGTGTTTCACGCTCTGGAAATTAAGTATTAGCCAATTCACAACACATAAATCTAACATCAATATTTGGATTTTTGCGGCATAATTTGACTTCTGGCTCTTGCACAGACACATGACTTCACGGAGGTCACAGGCAGATTGAACAATCTGTGGCGTGTTACTGCGTGTTACTGGAAAACCCCTGAGGAAGTTGATCCTTTCTTGTCTGTGTCGCAACCAATGTTCCCTCTAATTTATCATGTATCTCTGCAAACACACAAACTCTCTGAGCGGCCAAAATAAAATACAGTTTGCATAATTCACATTGAGGAATGGAATCTGTGTCAAAAAACTTTGAATTGTATAGATTCTTTAGTTTTGTTTTGTTCAACTGAAATGTAATATATTCACTATACACTTCTCAAAAAAAGGAACACTTAAACAACACAATTTAACTCAAAGTCAACCACACTTCTGTGAAATCGAACCTGCTTGGCTGGTTTGCCAACTTTGTACCCCAAAAAAAAAAAATTAAATAAATAAAAAATAAAATAATCGCACAGCAGGGGGTGAATCGGACTCAGGCCACCTGAGACAGAATCTGCAATGTGAAAAACCCCTAAGGGAGACACGTGCCAACAATGGAAGGAAACTCAACTCAAAAAATTGAAATTCTTATACAAATATTTTCAAGACATTAAAAGAGCATTAGTGTAAATAAGGTGATACAAAAACAAATGTGATTTATTGTGCCATTGTTTAAATGTATATATGGGTCCATCATTAGTTTCACTAATATGCCAAATTCATAAAGTGCGATGAATTGAGATTAATTAATCACAAATTCTCTAATTAATTAGATTTTTTTTTTTAATTGTATCCCACCCCTAATATATACATTCTATATATTCTATAGAGGGAACACTATAGAGGTCTATAGAGGTCACAACTCATATGAGGCTAAGCGACTGTTCTGCAGCATATAAACAAAAAATCCAGGTTACATGTAGGATAACTTTATTTTTGTACATAACTGTACACTTTAAGGTGCAACCAGTAGTTTAACACAGGTTATATGGGAGGAGAGTATAAAAATACGAAACCAGACCATGCCACTGGTGTCAGGAGTCGACCGTGGAAGTGTGGGTCCAAGGACACAACACTGGGGCATCATAAAGTGTTACCACCTCTCAGTGAAGGTGTAACTGAAGGCAGCATGGATTGACATCCGGGAATCAAAACTGCTTTGGAGGAATATATTTCTGCTACATTTGTGTCTATCAAGTGCACTTTGCACAATAAGTGAATCCGAGTGAAGAGAGACTTCCAACATTACATGATCGGCTGAGGTGCAGGGACACAGGTCCAGCCGGACATTCAGAGAGATATTCCGCGGCATCATTCAGGAGACTTCACAAGACAACAATGCAAAACAAACCATGGAACAACAGCGGAACGGAGGTTTGTTCTCGATCATGTGCTTGTAATTCGGATGATATGACAACATAAATTACCATGTAAAGCTATTCACAGAATTAAAATATTACGGATGAAAGATGCTAAATGGTTCAGGTAAATTCTAACTAGTTTGAGTGAAAATCGACCTTCAAGGATCCAACATTTGCTTCACACATTCCTGGATAGACACTCATTTTTAAAAAGCACATACTGTGCACAATACCACCATCTAAGAGTTTTATGTAACAAGAGGCAATTAAGGCAACATAGAATATATGTAGATATAAAACAAAAACATTCAACATCTGTATTATAATAATTCATTGGTAATATGTTATAAATGTATCAACGACCATCAGATTTACAGGAGTTGAAATTCCAGGTTTCAGTTCCTACAACGACCACCAGCAGTTCGAGGCACCGCTTTCTCGTCATTCAAACTACTATTAATATGAAACAGTCGTGTGGAGTACTTTAAAGAGCAAACATTTCCAATGGACTGCTTTGTAGTTGACTCGTGAGATTTGATGGGATTGCTTTAAAAACCAAACGTTAAGTTGGTAAACTTGGCAAAACATGACAGCACCACAGAGCTCCGACAGGCGGGGCAGTGGTTATAGCCTTCACACAATCCATACTTCTCTTCTGCACAACAGAGTTGTGACACATCAACGAAGATCTTTTCATTTCATATACACAAGGCAGACATTCATGGCGCACTGTCACCATAGGCAGAGGCCTCTTTTTACAATGAATCGATTAATCAATTCAATCATCACATAGGGGTGACTTTTAGCAACTGTATGGCTATTATTTCTAAACATTTTTACACACCCTTAATTTAGACTTAAACCCATCTTTAGTATACTTCAACATTCCTGGAAAATACTATCATTTTTTCATCCATTACAAAAGTAAGGGCACAGACATCCACCACACCCTTTGTCCTCATATTTCTGAAATGACAAGTCACTGTATCAGAACAGTAACGCACACACACACTGTAATGCAAATTATGACCAGAGCAGTTCAAGTCTTCCAAGTCGACACCTTGAGCAGATGATAGCAATTTAAGAAAATTAGACTATAATAACGTCATTAAAGTTGATTGAAGTGTGACTGAATTAAATCAGGTTGGAAAGTGGGTCACTCCTTTCCGGAAGGAGAACACACACACACACACACACACACGCACGCATAGACACACATAAAAGTTTGGTGTATCAGCATCCCTTTCACAGGCAGAAATTCTTCTGCCACCATCCTAAAACAACAGAAGAAACGGAAGCTGTGACGATGTTCCCAGGTTTTCTCTGGAGGCACTGTGAAGTCGACAACTGGGGTTTTACAGTTACCAACTTGTAATCCTCGGAGACATGAGCCACTCCAGCTGACAGATGACAAGCTTGCGAGGGAGAACACAACACAAACTGTCTTAAACCCATGGAGTGTCTGTTGTGAAGAAGTTATGAGGCGTGCGCTGACGGACATTGGGGCGTAGCGGGAACGCCTCGTCACTTGCCGCTTCCCTATTGTCCACTGTTTAGACTTGACTCAGGGCAGCTTTCCTCATAGGAAGGTGGCGGCTCTGAAAGACACAAAGGGTCAGTTAGTTACTTCCCTGCCTTCTCTCAGCTGGCACATCAAGCAAGCAAGTCATAACCCTTTATCTCTGCCATGCTGTTCCAATTCTGTGAATTCAATAAAAACTACAGCGAAAACAGTGCCAGTCACTGGGCAAACTCAGTTCTAATGTGTGTGTGATAACACAGGGCCACAGTTTAATGACAGATGCAGCAAAAGAGGTGTCATTGACATTTTTAAAATGCAAACCAGATTTTATTTTTCCAATAGAACAACATTTTGTGTTGTTCAAATCATGGCAAGTCAAGACTTGACCTTCTGAGCTCAATGTCAAACATAATAAGAATAAACAGACGATGATTTCGTGGATCACAATATTCCTGTCATGTCCGCACTTCATTCCTTTCTGTTTTTATTGTTGTATTCCTTCCACGTCCCTTCCTGGGCTTTTATTGTGTTACTCTTGATTGTTTCCGTTTCCTGTGTCCCCTCCAACTTCACAGGCAAACGCAGCTGGCGCTCATCGCCTCATCATCCTTCCATGGATATATAGCTTCTAGTTCCACTCAGGTAAATCTCTCTCTAGACCTCCGTGATCTCGCTCTTGTCCCTGGCCTTTTCTAAATTTCCTTCCGCGCTCGGATTCCTATTCAGCCGAAACTTTTGTTCCTCGTTCTTCCTCCCTCCAATTTTGTTTCTCTCCCAGTTTCCATTCAGTCCATGTGTGAGCTGTTATTTAAGTCTCACTTTTTAGTTATATCTCCGTCAAGTTTATTCCTCATCTGCGTGTGTGTATCCACCACCACAGAGCGCTTTCTGTTGATCGCCACCTCTTAACTCCGGGTGTGTTTTCTGTTCTCCCAGTTAGTAGGCTGTGATTCTAATCCGCCTCTCTTGTTTTCTAGATTCTTCACCAGTGTATGTTGATCCCGGTCCGCGTTTTGGTTTGCCTTTACTTATTTGTCTGTCTATTTATTTTGTACAGTCCATCGATTAAATCTTGTAATTTAATCATTTGTTCCGTGTCTGTCGACTAACACTAACTGCATTTGGGTTCATTCATCCGGCATCATGACAATTCCAACAGTGTACAACTAACTGGAGCAGCAGAACCAAACACATATCATGCAGTTAACTGGCTTTTAGCTTCATTAAAAAACATCACTAACCATGAGGATAGTCCCAGCTGCTATACTCTGGAGGCAGGATGAGCGAACAGGACGTTGGCACGGGGGTGGGGTTCCCCTCCATGAAGAATGGAATGGTGGCCCCCGTAGACAAGCAGAACAAGGGGGCAGTTGGTTCGGGCATGAAGCCCGGCGGCAGAGGTCCACTCAATGGATAATGGAAGCCGCTGGATGGCATGGTGACCGGCTGACCGGTGGCATCCTGCTGGGAGTGGCTCTTGGTTGGGATCTCCTCACTGGCCACGCCCCCCGCACATAAACCATCAAGCTCATCAAGGTCCTCTTCTGCAGGGGGGGCGCTGGGGATGACGCCGGACTGGTCCAGACCCGAGGGCATGGAGGGCAGACTGGAGGGACTCATGTTAAACGCGATGTTCCCGATGTAGATGGGCAGAGTGACGATGGCCTCTGGAGATTTCAGTGACACCTGGAACACATGGTTACAGCAGCAGACAGTGGAGATGAAGTGTATGTAAACTAAGGCATCAAACAATTATATACAGAATTGATTATTTCTTCCATAATTTGGATTGTTAAAAAATGCTTTAACTTCCAACCTCATATTCAATATCTCAGAACAAATCTGTTAATGGACTTCTCTGTGAAGTGCATAAACAAGTTGCTCCTTGAACAGCTGTTGAAAGTAATATTTTTTTTTAAAAGGCCAATGACTTAACAGACAAACATATCCATCTAAGTTTCACATCTTCCAAAAACAGACACTTTTTTTTAGTTAGTAGTAGTAGTAGTACAGAAAGAGGTATATTTTTGTTGGCGTGGATGTGAGCTGACAGAGCGATGGATCATTTATTTATAAAAGAAACACAGAGACAGTGAGAGAGAAATACAAACCAGAAAATATTGTTTTAGTTTGATAAATTGTGACTTTGTTTCATTCGATAGAGTCGCGAATCTACCCAGGAGGAGAGTGACACGTCTTCAAACTCATCAGATACAGTGTGCCTCACCGTTTTTGCTGTGTTACGTGTTCACCTCACTTTGTTCTTGTGCCACAATTTACAAGCTGTGTTTGACACATGTTCAAAACCCACAAACACTCACCTGAATGAAATACTCGATATCTATGAGTCGGCAGCAGTCGAGTACCGATTGAGGAAGAGGCGGGACGATGATCTGCTCCCTCCACTCGGCATGTTTTCCCGCCTTCACTCCGGCTCCCTCCACCTCAGCGATGGTCCTCAGGTCATAAACAGGCCTCTTGGTCTTGTATGTCACTTTCTGGGTGAAAATAATGATAAAAAAAAAGACATGAAGCAACAGGATGGTGACCTCAAACTACATCACCCACTGTGACTGATGGTTAAAATGAGTCTGATGTGTGAGTCAGCAACTTAATAACAACAGTGGTGCAGTTACCTGAATGAGACTGGCCAACACACATCCTGTGTCCTTCCCCGATTTGTTGTGAATCTCTGTGGCCAACTTGATCACCTGACCGGGGATGTAACCCCGGAGGTCACTTTGGGATTTCAGCAACAAGGTGCCCGTCTTCACCAAGAGGTAGCTGAACTTCTTTGTAGTGACAGCGCAGCTCGGCTGCTGCAAAGACAGCAGACGCAATGCGGAAGATGATTAAACACAACTGAATCCCATCGTGCACGTCATGACTTAAAAATAATATGAATAATAATACAAATAATTGTGTTGCAAAAGTTTGGCTGCTCACTTCGATGTTGGGAAGCTCATTCAGGTTGAGCATGTTGAGCATGTAGAAGATTCTGTGAGCCTTGTAGTCCTTTGAGAAGCGAGGCGTATCAATGGCTGCCTTTATTTTGTAAAACACCTTCCCAAACGGTCCCTCAAATGATGTTGGAATCTCAACTAGGGAAACATCAGAAGCAGAATGAATACTAACATGAGTGCAAAAGATTATTTCGGATGAGAAACAGACGCAAAGATAGAAGAGAAAAATCACACTTATGAACATTAGTAGCATGCAAGTAGATGTAAAAGCCTTCTTGTGGTTTTGCTTGTGCATTCTTTACTTCTGTCTCAACAGAAAAGCTACAACAATGATTGTATGGTTGTTCAAATACCGACTCTGTTATCCTTTGCATTGGTTTATTTCAGGGTGAAAGTACCAAGTTTGTGAAGGTAAAATCCTTTGACTAAATTTTATGCAACATAAAAACCCAATGTGTTAATGGACAAAAATATTTAATATATATCAAGTATTATTGAGGCAAAAATTAAGTTGGAGAAAAATAAACAATTTCTTTAAAAAATAAAAAAGGGAACAGAGAAGAAAACATCTACAGGTGAAAAAAATGAAATTAATAAATAACAAATAAAATACATTAAAAAAAAATGAATGAAAAAATCACCAGGAAAAAAACCCAAGTAATGGATTTGATGTGTGCTTCAATTAAATGGCAAGTTCTTCATTTCCTAAATAGATAGCGCACCAACGAGGACAGAAAAAAAAAAGAACTACAGTTTCAGAACAAAAAGAAGGCCCACTACTATATAAAATTCCATCCGCTTGACGCAAACAAAAACTACTATACATGAGTAAATATCACTTTTCAAAAACAATGCCGAGACATTCTTACTAAAATAGTAAATAACAACAAACATTGCAACGCAGAGCGCGACCTGAATAAATAGTTTCCGATGTAAAGGTCAGAGGTGCAGTGCCACTGTGGTGACAGCAGGGGGCAGCAGCAAACACTCGATGATCTGACGAGACGCTCATCTGAAGTGGGTTATTAAAATGTCGAGTGTTGAGAGGAGACAGGAGGGGAGTGGCAAAGCACGGGGGCATGAAGACAAATTAACCAGCGAGTGCACAACAGGACAGGGCTCTAAAAATAACCCGGCACTCAGCTCTTGACAGGGCTGCTAAGATACACAGCAGTGTGCGCCCTCTGAGGTGCCAAGTAACCTGACATCCGATACTCCCATCAACATACTCCTCCTTTTTCTATTTCTTTAATATCAAGCATTAAGGGAAGTGACTGTTGTCAGGTTAAAGAGATGCAGTTCGGCTTGGAAGCCTTTTGATTATTTTGTATTCATTCGACATATTAACAAGGGGAAGGTCATGTTCATATCATATTGAATTAGGGTGTGTCACTCCCATGATCACTTGTTTAAACATGCTTGAAAAAAAAAGGTTTTCCCACACTGAAAACGTGTAATGCAGAATAGCGCAGCCAATATCTGTGATGAAGGTGACATAACTGACATAACTCAAGTCAATTGCAGGGTCAGATAACCACTAATTCTCACCATTAAAACCATCTGTTGAACAGCGAACTACACTGGACTGAAGAGTCTTGCATCTGACATTCAGCTCCAGTTCCACTCAAATGACAACTTGTGGCAAGGATTGCTGAGCTAACAAGTGTCATAACTGCTGTCTGTGGAAAGGTTGATTTCCATACTGCGATATATTACTTGATTACAGACAAAAATAATTAACAGATTCATTTTATCGCTCATTCACTGGCAACATTTCAGTAACTAATACCGCACCGCTTGGTACAATGTTAAAACCCAAAACAAGACACACTTTCCTTGGCTAATGCAGTTACAAATATATACAAATATATATATACATATATACATACATATATACATATATATATATATATATACATATGTATATATATACACATATACATATACACACACACACACATATATATATATATATATATATATATCGATCGTACATATATATATATATATATATATATATATATGTACGATCGATACACGCTGTAATATATTGACGGTAGGAAGAGGATTTTTGAGTCCCATGCCGGCGCTGAAGGCAGCCTTCCACGTTGCATGTTGAGGCATCAGGTTCTCAACTGAAGCAGATGTTCTGCCTGACGCCATAGGCAGCGTCTCATGATAAAGATAGACAGAGGTTGGGATCAGGTAAAATATAGGATGGAGCTCCTTCTGGTGTAAATGGTAAAATGTGAGAAATATCCATTTAAAAACCCCTTGGGCACAATGCTCCTCACATCCCTCAATACCCACTTGGAACGCTACACCGGAGGGAAAATTTGATGGTTTGACCACAGCCAGTTTTTTTTTTTTTTTTCCTGAAATTGCAAATATTTTCCTGAAACGTACCTGATAAACTGTTGTACTATTTCCATAATAACAAAATAGAAAACAAAACACATGGGTAATAACAAAAAATATTAAACAGTGGTTCCACAGTTCATCAACATTATGCACTGTAAATCGATTTAAAAGATAGATATAAAAGATAATGGATACCCAGCAGTATCCCGACGGGTGGCGCATGTAGTTTTGTCGTTCCATAACACTTGTGATGGCATGTCTTGATACATGCCCTGATTTGTTGCCATCCTGAAGTAGTTTCTCAGTTCAACATTTTCATTTCCTTTTTTTGTTCTTTTTTCTTTTAAATGGAAACCCACCCCTAATAATATAATTATAATAAAAAAGCACCACATGAAAAAGAACAATGTTGAATGTTTCCAACCTGCTTTGTGTCAGGGGAGGACAGTTTGACATCTGTTATACAAAGAGTGACGTTGTAGGTCATGAAAAGGAGGACAGACTCCTTACGCTGACGTCACTAGCTCCACTGATAAAGTCAGAAACAATCAAAAGTCAAGAGGACTGGAATGAAGGTTGACTCGTCTCCTTTTTCACTCACCTGGAAGTGCAAACTGGAACTGGAAAGTGTGCTCTCCAGCTGCCAGAGTTCCTGAAAACACACACATAAATCAGGTTGAAGTGGATAGCCATTCATGGGAAAAATGCAAAGGTGTTTATATATGGTTAGTCAGATATTCTTCTCAGAGAATGATTCACAGACACTCTTTGGTGGATGAAACTTTAATACCAGTGACTCGCGCTGATGTGGAGAGAGACACACAGAGCTAAAGCTTTTCTCACTTGGTTAATCATTCACAGCGAGGTCAACCCGAAACAAATGCATCATTCCGCTCAGATAAATCATTTTTCATTGTTCACACCTTCACATACCGTAAAAGAATGAGTGAAATTTAAAAACAGCAACAGCTACCAGCACCAACACTACAAGTGGAACCAAGCCCACCCAGCTGTTGTAAGTGCACCTGACTACTGTACTGTACCACATATTAGATAGTTATAGTCTATGTGGTCAGGACGGACAAGGGCTCTTTGCATGTCCAAGAAATAACGTGAGAAAATGCCTTTCGAACGAGAATGGTGTGTTTCAACCACGACCATTGAGTCAAGGCTGTGCAATTTGTCAAGCCAGTGAAGAGGGAAAGGTATGGAGTTCCAACAGTGTCCAACACTGTTCAGATCTAAACCGATACATTTCACTCTCCCTCGATCGACACTTGGCATTTGTGCTACTTCTCTAGTTTCCTTCCAGGAAAAGTGATTTTAATCACATCAGTTGACATTCAGGGTGTCATTGGCTGAGGGTCCATGGCTCGGTGATTGTGAATGAACGGTGGAATGTCACAGTTGACTTCATTGTGTTAGGTTTTGGCCAGGAAATCAGAGAAACGTGGTGTTAGATGGAATTTTAAATTTGTGGCAGCACTGCAAGACATGCCGGACCACCTTTACTTTAAGATGAAGCTTCAGACCAGTCTATGACAGTGTTGCATTAGTGTGATTTTCATCATCAAAACGTCCTTGACAAACTTCTGCTTCATCGAGTGACTGTCAGACTGCACACAAGATAGACACAGAGTTGTGTTCCTCTTAACAACCTATTTTCAGCTTGGTGCTATAATGTTGCACACACATATGCCACAATGTTGTTGCAAAAAAAAAGAATAACTAGGACAAGTACACAATACATACATAAACAACAACAAACACAACAGCATCAATTTGTTGAATGAGCTAAGACAAACAGAAACTAGAGCACATAAAAAAATTAAAAAAAAAATTCAAAACCCAACCATTTGAAAAAGGAGGACGGTCAGAAGATGACCACTCACAAAAAAATAAGAAAACATGTCTAATATACCTAATACACTGTGGTGGTGAGAGAGAGGGATTGTCACTGCCCAATGGAGCGAGAATGAATAAAGGAGGCTGACATCAGTGCTCCTCGCTCCTTTAACTGTCAAGCATCTGCAGCATACCACATTATCAGTGAGTGTGGTCTTTGTGTGTGTGTGCGTGTGTGTGTGTGAGGTAATCTGTCTCCCTCCCTGCCCTCCTCTTCCAACAGTCTGCAGCCCAAAGGGGCATGCAGCCCATTTTTTAAAGCCTGTAAGAAATGGAAAAATAGAGAAAAGATAAAGAGGCCACAGGGAGGAAGTCATGAATAATTCATGTCCACAGAGTGCACATCAGTGTGAGAGAGAATAAGTTTAATATTAGTGCACCATTGTCCGAATCCTCAACGGTCAATGGCAACAACAACAACAAAAAGAAAAATAAAGACTTCCGGTTTGGTTTGTGGGCTAAACTGTGCCTTTCCAAAATGAATGAACTTTGAAATATATTCTCATCTGATTTATCGACCTTATCGATTAAATAGCAGAGTAAGGTGTAAGAAAGACAATAGATGAGACACAAATAAACACATCTTAAAAGCAGGGCAGGAACTTTAACCAATTAACTTTAACAACTCACAGACAAAAATAATTCACGGAGGCAAATAACGCTGATTAATCGCACATAAACTTTCTTTCTCAAAGAATAATACGTAGCCACCAATTCCAATGTCCTCAGATTATACGCTATGATGTCAAAAGCAAAACCTTCATGATGAAGGCGACTAAAATCAAAGTTTGAAAAATTGAAGCTGCAAAAACCTCAGAATAGGAGCACAAAAATGTATGCAGCAAAGAGTTGGCTCATGCCTGAAGCACCTCCCCCCTGATATTTATTATTATAATTTATTTAACAGATTCAACTCAATTATGGTCATCCTGGCATCAAATATTAAAATGGGATGAATGGCTAATCATTTACTATGAAGCCACTGGTAAATTTGAATCTTTTCTCTCTCACCAATTCCCACCCCTACATAAAACCACATCTGTGAAAAAGTTTTGTGTGGACTCATTTGGAGGAGCAAATTTGTTCACACCCAATATTTTATCTTCAGACATTTACATGTGTACAAGCACCAACATGAATCCCACATCTACTGCTGATAGACATGAAGTAGGGAGGGGGAAATAAAAGAGTAAAAATGACGGAAGTATTAACTTTTGTTCTTTTGTTGCCCATGTGAAGCCGACACTTCACATGGGGTGTGTCTGTGTACAAATACTTTATATATTGTAGGAAACCATGCATCAAGTGTATGAACACAAGCTAGATTGTTTTCCAACACAAAGTCCTGACTGGGAACACGGTGTGAAACAATGAGGCAGAAGTTACACATTAAACTGCTGGGTCGTGTTTGAACCAAGTGGACTACACGCTTGACTGTCGATTACTGCCTCAACAAGGCCATTTGCATTCAAAACAAATTTCATGCATGCATGGCAGATTTTACCTCCGGGCTGAGGATGGTATCTGTTGTTGAAAAATAATGGAGGCTCATGTTCCAAACAGAAGAATCCAAAATGTTTCCGACATTACTTTGCTTCTGTCTTAACCTGAGATTGTGCAGTAACAAGTGCATGGCCGCAGGTTTTTGAGGGAGCAAACATCTTGCCAGAAGTAAAACATTTAGCCGTGAGGTGTTAAACAGAGTGATGATTCACAGACTGCTTTTAAATCAGGTTAACTATAAGCTAAAAGGTGTTTCTGTTCATTACCTCTATCAGCAACAGACAGTGTTCTGTTGACATACTGCTCCTCCACAGTCCAGGACAAATCGTTTATCTTGCTGCTGACCCCGCATGACCCCTGGCAGCTCACCTTGATAGCTGAAAGACAGAGACAGAGTTAGTGTCTAAACAGTAACTTCACTCCATTATAATGGGATCGGGTTAGCACAACAGGAAACACATTGCAGGTAATTTGGCCGCAGGTTTTATTCAAAGTGACTTGCAGAAGAGCAGAAACCATCATGGACTTTCAAACTGAAAGACATTCAAAAATTCAAACTAAAACAGGTAAGCTTTTTCTGGAGTTTCATTTTATTATTATTGGTGTAAAAGGGACGCTTCAATGCAGTAGGTGCGCAGGTTATCGAGCCTCTGTCACGCGAATGTTGAGAGGAAGCCCCACCACTAGGGGGCCGCAAGTGTAATGACAGTTCAGAGAGGGAGTAGAAACTGAGAGGATGGGCACCAGGGACACCAGGATGAATGATTTCCTGTACGTACACTGGTCCATTAATGGCCCGGAAAGCAAGTACCAAAGTCTTGAAAATCAATTAAAGTAGTTCAAACCGATCATAGCTCCGTTAACACCTGAGCTTCGATTGAATTCACAGTTATACACAGACACAACTGTTGTTATAACAGTTGCTTTGACTCCTCTTGATAGCTGAATGCTCCACAGTCAAACTGAACACTGAAAATGTGTAAGATTCTGAATACACTTTCATAATCAGGTATAATGAATATGAAAGTATGACGTCACCTTCAGCATCACATCTGTTCCAAAAGACAGCAGTCCTTGCAAAGTCACCCATGCCACAACACTTCCTGTGGTTTTGTGAATGACAGCTGCCTCCTTCGCTATAATGACTGGTGTCCTATTTCTGGACCCACTATTAGCTGGCTGATGAGCAAGGCAGTGCATAACAAAGTCTGAGCAAACCACGCAAAAAACAAAAAGCAAAAAACACGCAGCAGAATGGGTCAAAGAGCTCCAGTTCTGGGTGCAAAAGGGGCTTCAATTAATTGAAGAGGACAGAGTGAGAGAGTCATTTATTCGTTCACTGGCTTGTACGCACTAATAGTGTATCATGGTTTGGCCCCTGAAAGTGTGTCGGTCTGCAACACACTTCAGTGAAAAGCAGAAAGAGAAAAGTCTGACATCGCAGGTACTATATCGCAGATTGCCTCAGTGATTTGCATCTAGTATTTTGCATAAGGGACGGTGGCTCAACTCCATCAGCAGTGACAATAACTAGAGGTGAAGTTTTGAGGGCAACCCATCCCCATCAAAAGTAACAGACAGACTTGCAAACAATCAATACATGTATCTCGTATACTACTGTCGATAGTGGGACACTTTCTTGAGAGGGTGTTACCCAGGCATTCCATCGACTACTGATAACTAGCTGTAGATTTTTTTTTTTCCAATTATTAGTAAAAAAATTAAAATAAAACAAACACGGCAGAACCCATCTGTTGCAACTAACCATCGCCGTCTACTCGCCGTTGATGTTTGAGGTGGAATACACACATGAAGATGCAGATTCAGAAGTGTGCTTGTGGCTTGCTGCTTTTCTGGTGACGACACCGGAAAAGATACGAAATTTGAGTAGCGTACAAAACAATTTACCTAAACCGGTTATGCAGAGCCGTAATGCATGACAATGTTCTGTTGACCAAAATATTTTTTTCACATGCTTGTTCTTAAGCCATAAGATGAGTGCTTGTGTCAGACACTGTGCAAACTGCAAACAAATCTATGCACAAACAAATCTATGTAATAACACAAAATGAACCCAGAAAAAAAGAGACGGAACAGGTTCCTGCTTGACACTCGTATTTTACTGCCTGACTTACAAGCTGTTGCCAAAAACCTCTGCCTGGACACATGTAGTTACGTACATAAGTCAAACATATACTACTAATATCCTTGAAATTTAGCAATATATTATCCTTCATCCTATTTCACTGACCAACTGATTTCAAGGTAGGACCAATAAAGGGTTTATAAAAATAATTCAATTCAGACGTTGGCCACTACCATAGCTGTACATGCAAGACGAGAGGGAAAAGTGAGATTGTTGCAGTAGCCATATTAGGATCTTTATCACAACAATGATAAGTGTCTATCAGCACTAACCAGTGCTGTGAAATGCTCATATTTAAATACAAGCAGAATTGTTTCTTAATCGGCACGAGGCAGCAGTGAAAATGAAGAATTACATCGAATGCCCACTTGACTCTTAATGTCTCCAGCCTTCATATCTAAATCCTGTTCTGGCATGTAGCATCCCTGTGTCTGCAGAACACCCGCACACACACACACACACTAGTGGTGGCAGATGGCTTCTCATCCAGGTTGGCACAGTGTGGGGGATGAGGCAAGGCATAGTTAAAAACAGAGTTTTGTCCTTCAGGCTCGCAGCAGACTAATGTCCATTTATATGACCATTAATTAAAGCTGCAATCTGCTGCCCCCATTCGTGGACCTACACGTTATCTCTACATGTCACATGCCAATATTGCTGCACACAGCACCAGCGACAGCAGCGGGACAAAATACAACCAAGATGACCTATAGTTTATGGTGCTCTCTGGTGTGGAACGCGCCCTCCTGATAAGTTGGTCAGCACAAAATAATCGGATGGTTTCTTCATGGCTGCAGGAGCAGGAAAAGCTGATGGCTGACTTTTACTGCTACCTCAAGTGGTCACAGACAAGGGCAGAACATACAGCCAGACTCGGGATGTTTAAGCATGTGTGTTTGTCTCACTGATGGATTGAGGACCTCTGGTGTTGTTCAGCTTGTTTTGTATGTTACAGCACAAGAACAGTCACCGATGAGCCTTGAGCATTGAGGGTCATCTTTATCTCCAGACTTTAGCATCTCTGTCCATGTTTAAAATGGATCCCATTTTCAATCTGGCTTGAAGAATGACCTAGCTAAACATTTCATCAATGAAAATCTTGTTTGAATCATCAGCTTGGCACGTGAACAAGGTTCACTAGATTAGATTCTACTTTTGGGATTATTTCCATCAGGTCTGAACGCGTCGCTCATGAAACTGGAGGCAAATGAGTCTACAGCTGCCTGGGGGAAACGAAATATCAGAAGCCACGGTCTCTGACTCAGCAGCCGCTGGATTTGTTGCAAACACATTGGAGTTTGTCCAAATCTTTTCAGTGGTTCACTGAGAGTGTCTGTAGGCGGAGGCGGCCTGGGTGCCACTATTCATTACCAACATTTTAAGAACAAGAGCGTGTGGGCCGAACCAAGGGAGACCAGAAGATGCAATCTACACTGTAACGTCTGGCTGTTGAGGATTAGTGTCAGACTCTCATTCATCGGTTTCTCTTGCTGGTTTATTGACTTGCTCAAACACGCTGGAAGATGTGCGAGAATCCTGACCCATTACTGACAAACAGAAGACAATACCATCAAAAACATACACATTTTTTAGCTGCAACAAATGCAACTCTGTAGTGGTTCATTCATCTTTAAACACAGTAAAAGCCAAACCAGTTGCACTCACAGAGCCAAGACTAGCCCCTCATGCGGGAAAAACATTTCATTATTGCACATTCAAATTATCATTGATAAAGCCAATTCATCACCCGGCCTTATTACAAGCTGCGCTACATCAGCCAAGTCAGCATTTTATACGTTCCACACGATATTACACACACATCCCTCCTCTTGTTTCATGCATTTAGAGCCAGTTCAGCTTTTAAAGTTATGACTGATATATTGCAATAAGCAGGAACAAATCTACAAATCTAGTAACACTAGGACTGAAACCATTACTCGAAAAATTTGAGTAAAATAAACATTTTTCAGCCTCGCTTAATCTGTTATTTTTATTTTTAATTATTATTCACACACTGTTTTTAACGTCACTCAACACACCGATGTCAGCTGAATAAGGATGGCGAAGGTCAGCATGAACGCAGAAGAATTATGTTAAGTCAGAAAATGTCAAAAGTATGGGCACATCACTGTCTTAGCAGCGACTGGCTGATCATTTTGACTTGTTCAAAATCGCCTCCCCAGGGATGACGACTGGGAGGCGAACTAAACTCGCTCTTGTTGTAACCAAGGTAGCAATATCTTCTAAGTATAGCTATAGCTTTTTGGTATAGACGTGTGTTAGCACAAATGCTCGGGCTCTCGCTCGCTCGCTGCCATATATTATAACACGCCTACTACAGTTATATGCAATGACCTGCAATGCTACACATGCAACAATGTCATAAGGTTGAACCATGTAAACACAGCTATTTGTTACAGAAGCCCAAGCCCTTGTGATTCTTCGCGCAAATACTTATCTCACCTTGAACCAGGCAGTTGGAAAAGGCCCGCATCATGAGTTCTTTGAGATGATGAAAACCTTCAAAGCTCAAGCGTTGACAGGAGGAATATAGTTTATATTCATTAAAGTGAGTAGCACTGCTAGCTGATCCCAGCGTAAAAAAACAATCACCTTAAATCTCTGAAGACTACTCATGTGGATTTAGTGATCTGTTGTTGGAATAACGTCTTCTGAGAAAACGGCATCCAGAACACACCCTGACCAAGTGAAGGAATTTATTCCTTCAGGGTGTAGTTCTTAGTTTGCTTTCATCAACTTTTCAATCTCAACTTCTTCACATGTCAGTGGTGACAGCTACACGTGGGTAAACTACAAGAACATAGACAAAAAACAACAGTGATGACCTTCCATCACACGAGGCTGAGTCATGAATGAGACAAAGATCACAACTTTGTGACTGCTGGGGAGGCGAATGATGACAAGTTTCTCTCACAGAGACTCCAGTTTCAGCGAGAAGACTGAGGGACAATAAAGCTACAGTGTTTTCAATTGGATATAACAGCGAAGCAGAACAAAGAAGAGTGGGGAAACCCTACACTTCTCTAAACCAGTCGATACAAAGGAGCTACAATCCATTGTGATGAGCTGCAGAAGTGACAGTTACATTATAATGGGAGACAGAAACCACTGTAACATCTATTTTAACTCTGGTACGTTGGTGAATTCATCAACAATAAATCATATTTTCTAAGCTAACCTTTGTCATTCTAAACATTCTCCAACATACTGATGATTAATTTAGTATTTTATTAGTGACGTTAAGTCATGATTTATATTAAAATACACACAAACATATATTGCAAATAAATGTTACAGAGCAGCGCAATGATTCTGCCGTAAAAAAAAGCTACCATCAGGGTTTCCACCAGGATTTTTTGAAGGCGCATCCCACTGTCCGCCATAAAACAAAATAAAACAAACAAAAAAAAAAAACAGAATGGAATGCAGCCAATCAAGAAGCAGTAAGTATGGAGAAAAGAGAACATGTTGTCATTTACCGAATTGGTGACAGTAAAAACATTAGATTTTAATCATGAGAAGGAAATCTGTCTGCAATCCAAGCCGTCCTCACGCGGTCCATCTTTTCATATGTCCAGCCAGAATGTGCGACTAGAATTCCAACGTCTGAAGTCATTCATTTCTTTTGAGGTTTTTCCACAAATAACACGGCGACAACAATCATGTTCAAGTGTATGTTTGTGTAATCACAGATTTCACAATCGCACAACTGTTTTGCATCATCAGCCGCGTATTTATTTGTAAATATCTATACTTGCCTAAAAATAGACAACAAAGAAGAAAGCAGGGGCTTGAAATTAAATTTGGGGTAAAGTATAACTGAGATTACTGTGCTGTTATTGAACTGTGATGTGATTTAAAAAAAAAAAAAATTGTCCTTCAATTTTTCAGAATATGTTGAGGAGATGCTTCATTTTGCTGCTGGAGATATATGGCCCCATTGACAATGCAAATACGAATTGCCTTGTGAAACCAAAATTATGAAAACAATGACACAAAGAACAATAACCTTCAGGAGCATGGAGTAGGATTGATATGATTTTTGGCTGCCTTCCACTGAGGTCACAGCCTTCACTTGTACAACAAGACAGAAGAGAAATCTGATACTCCACTAACAACCCTCATTAAAACTTTAAGTGCGGCCAACAATTAGTCCTCTCACTCTTTTCTACCTCCCCTGTCCCTCTGCTAATGCCTCTTTGAAGGACAGGGCAGCCACTGCCACCGGATCTCATGATTCATTAGCAACCACTTGTAAGAGAAGCCATTCCAGTGGCGCCTTTTCCAACAACGGCTACCTGCTTTTAAACGCCTATAAATTATACATTTTTTTCCCCTTAGAAGACAATAACAATGGCAGCCAATGATGTAAAACAAAATCATACATGAAGATCCTGCCACCGAATGAACTGTTCCAGTTTGCATGAGAAAGATCAGGCCACTTTCCAGATTCGCACATCCTGCCTTTTAATCCAAAATTACATTTTATCTTGTTCTTGGCTGCCCATATTCTCTTCCAAGGTCCACTCTGTTTGAAAATGCACCTTAGCTGTAAGAGAAAATCCAGCCTACATAAAAAGTAAAACTGGAGACAGACAACAGTAGGAGCAACCAGTGAGTCATTTCAAAATAAGGCAGAAAAGCAAATCCACCACTGTCGCCTGTGCCTACATGAATGAACAAAGAATCTTGCTTTTGGACCTATGCACAGGTTCCCAGATTTAAAGTTGGGATCACTTATCACTTTACTCTACATGTATTTTTGAGAGTAGTTTGCAAGTTTCTGCTCAGTGCAATCAAACCAGTCTGTATGTGAAAGAGAGAAAAAAACAATTTAGGTGAAAGCACAGATTTTGCAAAGAACATGAACATAACAAAGGTGTACAACAACACTCGGATGAACAGCACTCTTGCAATAAAAGGTGACTTTCAATCAATATGGTACTTAGTATATTATCAGTCTTGACATGACTGTTAAAGTGCACCAAAACACTCTTTACTGATTTTAGTGAACTGGGTCAAATGAAAACGCAAACTGACCACTTTTGAACAGAAAAGATGGAATTACATTTGACTATCGGTTTCACTGGTTCTGTGACTTTTGCTCAGGTGCGACTTGTATATATAAGTAACATCCGACTTACAACCGGTCGTAAGTCAGATTGGACGTCAGTCGAATGCGATTCAAAATAGTCGACGCGAGGGTTATAGGTACTACTGTAGTGGTAGATGGCTGTGTGAGAGTGAGATGCTGGGATAGTGTGCTGCCCTAACTGTTGTACATGATGCCGGGCTGCTACGGGGTGCTACGTATCTGCTGGCTGTGGTCGTAAATACGGGTGGACGTAAGTCGAGCAGGTTGTAAGTCGAATGTTACTTATAGTTTCACAAACTAAAAAATGTTATGCCGTGTAAAATGTTATTTCACACCGACTGACATGACCAAGGAGTACATAATAGGTCACGTCCGAGATGCGCCCTGATAATCTTGATGCCAGGCCTCCACAGATTGTCCGTCTGGATGCAGAAATCTGCCATGATCACACATGACCATGTGTCAACACAAATCACAGAAGTGGACAGAATTATGGTGGGTTTTTTTTGGTGTTTGAAATGGCAAATCATGGGAGAAACATCAAAATAGCAAAATGACAAGAACACTACCATGGCTCGCCAAATTGAAGGGGGTACATCCCGGGCAACTGGGGTGACAGACCAAGTGAAACTGGTAGCAAATAAGTGATCTTTGTTTTGTTTAAAAGCTAGTATTTTTACTGTCATCGGTGCAACAAAAATCCCCTCTTTGCTTCCTTGTTTCCCACTTGGCACACCTCTTGGCTACATTCCATTCCACATCATCATTTGTGGTGTCACCGCTCCACGTAACAGATTGTGAAACCCAAGATATTATATATATCAAAATATTCCAGTTTGACTTGTATGTTGTTGTTTTTATTGCTCTTCACGATGCATATATTGACTCGTGCAACTTATTCTCCAGAGCAACTTGTAGTCCAAAACAATACAGTGCTACTTATAATTCAGCACTTTCTTCAACTATCACCGGAGTTCAGACCAGAAGAACTACTAGGCAGAAAGAAAGAGAAAGTTAACTTGCCAAGTTGTGAAGTAGAAACAGGAAACTGCGTTCATTCCGTTACACAGAGGAAGCACGACTGTAGCTACATTAGATTCAACTGTCCCAAGTACCCATGAACAGATGCAAAGCCATGCATCATTCCAGTTATACAGACAAAATAATCTTATTCACATGCCACAGGAAAGATCTATGAGCATTAGAAGTGATGATTTTTATCTTTTGTTCTTCATCACAAACATACTTATCAGATCAAGCCATCCACAGAATGTCACGTCGGTTGGTTTTAATCTTCGAGGGGGGAGTGTCAGCTGCAGCGTGCTGTGGCACATGGTGCTCTCTGAATCTGAACTCAACTGTTTGAACCACCGCCAAAAAGGCAGGGATAGATGTAAGACCAAACAGAGAGAAGATGCACCTGAATTGATCGCGGGTCACATGTCAATATCTTTAGAATAATGACATCCACTGACTGAAGTGGCCAACAAAAAGGTCTAACCAATTATGGTTGGAAAACATTAATGAAGATTATGTCCACATATGTCATCATGAGAGTTTTATACAGTATATAACCAGATTAATATAAACTAGTTTCACGGAAGTACTTAAAAATGTATTTTCACTCCTCATTTTTACCTCATTTCCACTAAAAGATTACAGTAGTTGTGAGCACTTAACAGAACAAATTTGACTTATCATCACTGTTTCCCACCAACCACGTGAAATAGACCAAAACTGATATGATATGATATGACATTCCTATTTTCCAAGGTGGTTTGTTGTGATTTGAACTTGATGCCAACAAAGATAAAGTGTGAGCTAACTTGTCAAACATTTCACACCACACAGTTGGCCATAAAATGACATAACACATGTGGTGATCAACCGACTTCCTCTCATGCATGTGTCTCAGGATTCGCAGAGAATGCAGAAGAGTGTGAATCCACACTTTAAGGCTCAATATAAGATGTCAGGTTAGACTACAAGGTTTATACTGTTGCAATGTGAAGGGTTTCATAAAGGTGCACCCCAGGGAGAAGTGAGTCGAACATTTCTGAGGACAGGCTGAGATAAAAACACATTCTTGTGACGGTCCTTCAGCGGAACAGAAAAAGGCAAGTTTAAAGTAAAAAAGAAAAAAAAAACAAACGTTCTCCTGAATCATTTCACACTGTCACACAGCCTTACACACATACGGATGGAGAAGTTCAGCGTTTGTCCCCATTGATGAAAGGCTTCCTGCAGTTATTCAAAACTTCTTCATGCTTTCAAATCCACTTCCTCAGTTTCCCAACATGTTGAAGTCAGTGAACAATCTAATGAATATAAACCATGAGGATGTAAGTCTCGCAGCAGCGTGCTGGTCAGAAGTGAAGATGTTTTTGTTTGTCATTGCTGTATTTGCGTTCTCTTGTTAGATGTTACAAGATTACCTCATTAAAGTACAGGTGTGTCACATTCTGTACTTTTATCTTTACTTGTGTTTCAGTTAAAGTAAGCTTGTGTTTTCATCATCTGTGAGACACTGCAGCAGCTCTCCACAGTTAATGTGAAGTGGGATCATGGTGGACAGCATCATTGAACTTGCTGCCAGGAGACTTATTTTTGCTTGGGAGGAAATAGGGCACAGAATTAGATGATGGAGGGGAACGTGTCTGTGCTTATCAGGGGCAAAGAGACACAATCCTCTTATGATCGACCTAAATAACAAGTGGGTTTAGAGTGGGTGTGGCAGTTATGGGAGCTAACAATCACTGTTATTATTAACATGACAAAGTCCTTCAGCTGAGTGTTTCGCAGGTGAAAAAGAGCTCCGGCTAATGCTGACTGATAAACGGACTGAGCGATGACAAGAATCAATAGCCACACCCAGGCAAATGGGGGAAGGACTATCCCACTCTGAGTCAGATTTACAACGACAATATAAACCTGAGTTGACTTTTATCTCCAGTCATTGGTCCTATCTGGGGTGATTCAAGAACTGTGTCAAGAGCTACAGTGACACAGATGACATAACCAAGTTATTGGGGGAAAAAGAAAACAAGGCCAATCGGTCATTAAATGGAAACTGGTGTCCAACTAAAGCCCTGGGGGCCAAATAAGGCCTGTAATACCATTATGTGTGACCATGGGGGACCTCTTTTTTAGATTGTTTTGCATTCATTTATGGTTTTGGAACAACATGACGGGAAATAACAACCTTTGCAAATTAGAATGTAAAAAACTTGTGTCAGTTTTTAGGCTAAAATCATCCCAGGCTGCCAGGGTATAACAACATGACATATAAATTCATTTTTTATTATGATGTTCTGTGAGTAGTTCTCCTCCCTTACCTCGCAGACCTGACAAGGATTGGTTGAAATTGCGTCAATAGTTGCAGTCGCAACATTGTGATTTCCTGGACGGACTAATTATAAGCATGTTTTATGGCTTTCTTTTCTGGTAATATATTTCATAAGGACGAAAACAGAGGTGTAGCTTGCGAAGGCTTCCAAAATATCCAGGATCAATATCAAGGAAGTAGGCTACTTCAACAATCATCTGTCAAACAATCTGTGTCAAGCGTCCCAGTGGACTCTTTAGACTGTGAGCACAGTTAAAGGCTTGTGGGGGGCACAAAAGCACAGAAAAGTGCCCTGCCAAGGAAACTTGGGGTGCTTAGTGGATGATTGTTGCCATGTGATCATTTCATGTCTGTGACTGGCCAAGCTGCTGTGCTGAAGGAGCACATTTTCCAGTGGTCCACAAGCAGTGAGGAATGATAGGGAAGCTGGTCCCTACAAAATGTCATGATTTATATCTTTGGGAGACATGTTGTAGCACTCTGAACTGTCTCTTACTCAAACAGTTATGATTTATGATGATTTATTATTTAAAAAAAAAAAAAGCAAAACATGACTTTTTTTTGATATTCATTACACTCCACAGTTCCGAGGCAAGTGTCGGTCTGTAGAATGTTTAGGGCATTTTAACTACAGAGCTAATTTTAACACAGATCTCATCCCAGATCTCAGAAAACAAAAGGCTTTTTTTTTCAATATTAATGAATTTGTTGATACTTTAAATGAAAACAATCACACTTGCATCTAATTTATGAATAGTAGATTTCAAAAAATGGACATTCCATCCTTAAAAAAAAGCACACATGTCTACTACCTGTCTCACAATCCTGACTGCTCAGTTATTCATTTCAGTCAAGCTTGTAAGAAAAGCCAATACATGGTTGCTTCTTTTTATCCTAAAATAAGCTTCTATAAATACCAATTGTAAAGGCACAGATGGGATTTCTACTGTGACAAAGGCATGCACAATAACATGCACCCAGGAAGTATCTGAGACAAATCGACGGTACATTACGTATATTCTTCACACGCACACATCCACATACTCATTCATGGGCTTTCAGATGAGAGCATTTACAAGGACGGAAATCAATAAATATTCAGTCTAATGGTCCTTATCATCAATAATATAGTGAGGCTGAAGATTATGCCTGCAATATGTACTATTTTAAAGAACCTTTATCCCTGTGTTAATATGCTGTCGACCTGTCTCACAACACAGTTCAAATACTGAACACAAATTAATAGAAAGCAGAAACAAGCATTTCAATCCACTGAGGTTTTAAGTCCTAAATGATGAGAAACTCTCCTCTCTCATGACTTGGCCAGGAGGACTTTCGGATTACATTTCACAAAGTTACTGTGAACAATAGACTGCAATTTCACCTGTTTTCACACAGAAAAATGATATACACATCATATACAGTGAAGGATGGCACAGTGGAGCACTGGTTATCACTGTTAGCATTTTCAGCAAGAAGATTCAGGTTCGATTCCAGCTCTGGACCTTTCTGTGTGGAGTTTGCATGTTCTCTCTATGACTGTGTGGGTTTTCTCCAGGTGCTTTGGTTTCCTCCCACAGCCCAAAGACATGCTCACTAGGTCAGTCGGACACTATAACACATTCACACGGTGTGTTTGCACTGCGATGGAGTGGCGACCTGGCGACCAGTGGAATAGGCACTTCAACACCCTCCAGAACCCTGAACAGGACTAAGCATTGGTTAAATGATAATGTATGTATTTATAGTGCATTTTAAAAAATGTTTTCAAAATATATGACGTTCAGCTAGCAATTTTTCAGCGCACCAATTTGGTGTGAATGTGTTACCAATGACTTCAGAAAAACATCAAACAGGACATTTACCATTTAACATCTAAAAAAAAAGAGTGACGGGCAAAGACAGCAACATTTGCTGTAGCATTTAGTTGTTGAAGAATACTGAGCAGGGGTGTGAACAGGGGTGTCACCGTCTTATCTCATTGTATGAACTACTGATATGCATGAGCTGAATTGATAGCTCTTGCAGAATAGGGGCCACCAATCCTGGGACTATGACTGCCCCATGTTGGGAAAGTACCAGCTGTGTTAGCTCTCACTCTCACTCAGGCTCACTCAGAGTCGAGCAGGACTCCACTCTGTTACAGTAAGGACCAAGAATGAATGTGCTTTGTCGTCACCAAACGCCCTTTTACCTCTCATTATATCTAAATACATCACTTCCTCCTTTTAACACCCGGCAATAGACTTTGGTTCCTGCAGCTGAGCCAAGTTCTTGAAAGTATCACAAATGAGTTCAACAATGATCTGCTGCCAATCCAAAAATGTTTGCTATTTTATTTTCAAATCTGTATCAAACAAAAGTCTAATGACCCGTTTGATCCAATGGTGAGCGCCCTCTACTCTTCTCTACTCAAAACAAATCGCCTTTTAGCTATGTGTCAGCTAGCAAAAGATGTGCCTGATATATTGTGTTAATATTACCAGGAAAATTAACATCAGTGGTTGAAATGAGAAAAGCACATGAGGTACCTTCCTGAGGGAAACCCTGCAACTGTTGATCGCTGATCAGTTCCAAGTCAGACAAGTGCATCCTCCAGACGTGAGCTCTAGCTCTAGCTCCAGCTACCATGGTGGAGCAAATCAGACCATGGCAGGCCAACACAGCTTGCCACGCTTTGATGAACAGATAAGTCGTACAAAGAGAAAACAATGCTCGACTTGCAGGTGAACATTTTAAATATTGACACAGAAAACCCTCTTCCTCAAGTTGAGGAACTCAACAGTTGGGGCTGGAGATTCCACGAATCATAGAGCAGAACATATTCAAATAGCAAGCTACTGTCATACCACACGGGACAAGATGGGGGAGAACTGTGGCACGATCATCATGAACACCACTCGCTCTGCAAAGGAGATGGACTGCATCCCTACTCACCATGGTTTTCAACTGCAAACTTGCTGAACGCATAAAACTACTTGACCTGAATACATTTGTAGGGATAGTGTAACATAATTTATTTATTTTTTAATCACATTTTTTTGTGATCTTGCAATTCATAGTATAGCTACATTTTATTTGAATTTCATTTCACAAAAAAATGTGTGGCTTAACCTGCAGTTCATCTACACATTGTTTAAATTAAGAGTGTTGTAGATGCAGAAATTATCAATGGAACTCATTATGAAATAGAGAAGCTTGTAAAGCTGATCAATATGTTCATTCTCAACAAGGGAAAAAAAAAGCCAAAACAGTCAAGCGTGAACAAAGCATAGACTTTTTCCTTCTCCATCAGCAAGACTGCAAACTGACTGATGGGATTATGGTGTAGCTGTGGAAGACAGCGATGATGGTTCCGGACACATTATGCCATCTCAGCATTTGAGATACATTATATTATATGGTGAAAGCATGAGGTGAGTCCACAGGAAGTAAAAAAAAATGCACATGAAAAGGCAGAACATTTCACAGGCTGGTTTGTCTCATATGTGAATGTGTTTGTTGAACTTCAAATGTGAGTAACTTGAAATGCTTCTTAAAATAATAAAGGATTGGTAAATTACATGGCAAGTTGTTTTTAACTTTTACTACTTAATGACTGTTGCTTTAGTAAACACGATTTATGTAAATGAATAACTTTGATTACCTGAATGACTTTCCAATCGTCTATTGCACAACATCCCTGGACACTTGAAACAGGACAGTCTTCTGTCACACCACTGACAAAGAAGTTACTTCGACGACACCTTTCTTTAAGAATACGGCCAATTTCGGTCCAGAAATACTCTAAAGTTCCAGCGGCTGTTCAGTCAAGTAACGTTCAACTTTCAGATTTATTATCTCATGCAGGAAGTAGTTTCAACTGAGGTGTAAAGAAAACTTCAATACGCTTGTGAACCAAATCTACATGAGGAAAACCGCCTGGACCATTGAGCCATACATAGGTGCACATCTTTGTAAACAGTCATTGACGCTCCAATAAGAAACAACTTGATGAATTTGTCGACAAAGTCGAGGTAAACACTTGCAGGGAAAATAAACAGCATTAGTGTTGGATTTCTTCTCAGCATTGTCAGAAAGGAATGCAGAGGGACCATCTCTCTTCAATAGATGCTTTGTATCCAGTGCACCGCTGGTGCTGGTCTTCACCTGTGTTTCCCCGTGCCATTATATGTAGAAAAAAAGCTTTTTGCACAAAATGCTGGTCATATTTACAGCGGTTATATTTCGGAATGCGTTACTAGAGGGAATAAATATTCAGACGAGTGACTCTTAAGCCACGAGCAAGACTGAATGCACAACTTTAGAGACAAAGCAGCGATAGTGAATGTTTGTTACAGTTACATGGCTTCAAAATCCTTAGTTTGGGGTGTTGCTTCGCGTCGCTCGTGTGATGAAAAGTTCACTCGGAGGAGAATCCGGGACGAACGCGACCACCACCGTGAGTATGGAAGAACGTGCACTTACATTTGTACTGTAGCGAGTTGCTGATCCGTATTTTCACAGTTCCGTGTATCGTCTCCCCGGGGTTGTAGACCACTTTGTTGTTCGCAAAAGTGATGTCAAATTCTTGAAGCTTCCCCATGACTGACTGCTCGGCGTGTCCTCAGAGGAAGACGCGATGCTGCGCGCTCACGCTACTGAATGGTGACGTCAAGTAGAATCTCCCGGGGGACGGGTGGGCGGGGCCAGCACGTGTGCGGAAATGAAAACAACATTTCACGCTGAACGTTTTAGTCAGTGGAAGAAGGTTGTCGTAAAAGAAAGTCATCAGAAACGACCTTGCCAGTCGTGCCGATGTAAGTTCAGTGGAATCCAGACCTTGCCCGCCAGCCTCTTATCTGTTCAAAAGTTGTGGGTGGGATGTTTCCATGGCGACAGACAAGCACCACGACAGCCTAGTTTTCTCCTGCGTAACCATGGAAATGTGATTGTTGTTCCTTTTGACTCATGTTGCAAAAGCTTCCTTTCAAGTGCTGGGGTCGAGTCTTTGTCTGCACACTTCAGACATTGAAGACACCTTTTCAGAATTGAGAACTAAATCAGTCATTTGTCTGTACATGAGAGAACATCATAGCAAAAGCATATATATATATATATGTACTATGACCCGTTGAACAATAACAAGGTTTAGTCTGTGTATCTAGAATCAAGAATGTGTTTATGTAGTGCCATTTTACCGTGGAAATCCCCAGATATCTGACCCACAGACCAAAAACTTGGAGGTTAAGTTGACACTGTTTCAGTTTGTCCGGGGGGGCGATTGAACCTTGAACGCATTGTTAAGATACTTTGCACATTTTATGGCTCTTGTTGATGGATTACAGTCCGTCTGTCAGAAAAGAGAAACAACTTCAAGCTGAAATAACATACTTCACAGATCATCACTGGGTTGCCCTCCATGCTTCTTGTCACCAACAGACCTGGAAACGTCAATCTCTCGTGCTCCTGAGGTTTATAGACAAAACCATGTACACATTTATTTTACGGATTATCTCAACTACCAAAGTGAAAGCTGAAGATATCTGCCAATCCTACACACATGCCTAAAAGTGTCTTACCCTGCGATCATTTCCACATTTGAAACAGTTGTGTAAGCCACATTACAATGAACTGCAGCCACAGAAAAAAAAAAAAAAAGAAACTGTTTACTTAGACAACTGAAACAAGGAGCTTCGACAGAAGAGTTACTTGAGTATTTGGCTCCAATTGGTATGCTTCCATTATATCAACAGATGAATGGATTATTGAATGGAAATTGTAATTAAATAAAACTGCCTACAAACAACCATCCAATGTGACCATAAATGTTAATTGGCAAAAATATTCAAGAAAATGACACTTCCCAGAGACTGAATATGTATATCCCAGCTTGTTTTTAGACAGTCATAAAAACTTAACTTATTTTGACTAAAACACCATCAACAAACACCTTTTACCAAGAATGAATGAATTTTATCTCTTTTTTTTTTATCTTTATCTGGTTTTGACCCTCACAAAAACTCCCAGTTGCATCATGGGAGGGGATGCTGGACATTGTCTATACTTCAGGAAAAGGTAACAGTATATGTCTGGTGCTAGCAGTGAGAACTGTTCCCCAAAATATCCGCAACATCTTCCACCCAAGATCATACGGATGTTCAGCTGTCTATCAGAGATAAACTAATGCTGTTGTGTAACTGTCATATCATCTTAATAGCCAAACTGCCTGAGTCACAGAGACAGGCCTGACAACAGGAAGGGAGTGGAACAGAAGATGGACATCCTACCTCACTCTGATAAGATTGGAATGTGAAAGACGGAGAGCAGGTGCTAATCTTTCTAGACAAGGACCCAGGTGTGCCGCTGACTGTCCTTTTCCGTGTCCACTGAGTCATGACAGAGACTGAAGTGACGTCAGAATAAACAGCAGTTGTGTTTGATGATTGACCCCTGACCTTTCTGGCCAAGACGACACGCACAGACGACAGAGTGCAAAAATATGAATCTATAATTAATAAAAAATGTAGCAAACTGTTTTTTTTTGTGGCATTATTTTTATCTTAAAGCTCTGATGGCTCTGAAGGCTCTGATGTGGTAGGAATGCTGATTAAAAAATGTATGCTTTCTTCACTGTTTTCTACATTTTTTTTTCTTTTTAACTTTAATATTTATATATTTATTTTTCCATACACTTATATGAATTACGACCAAGTCTTCATTCAGATATTTTTGGACTGAGTGGTGTTGAGTGATGAGATTCGAGAGGTCTGCTGTAGATCGAGCGCTTGGTTTGAAAAATAATACAGCGTCCTCTAGTGGCCACTTAACATTCTTCTGTGACTTTTTCTTCCTCAGACAAAATAAACACTGGCACACACGAGGATGCGTCCGGTTTTAAAAACGAAATGTTATCACTGTGTAAGTCATGTTTTGTCTGTACTGTTCTATTAAAAACCAAATGGGAAAATTTCATTTCAATTTTCTAACTTTTAAATCATCATTTGGGTTTTGTAACGGCTACATTGAATGATAAATGTATTTTAGTAACAGAGAACAAAACAATAGGATCAAGAAAAGCATCTTTCGCTTTAATGTAATCCTCATACTGTGCATATTATAATGTGCGTTGTGCTCCTAATACTCATGTGTGATTTAACAACACCGTACATCTGAACACACATGTATTTTCATGCAGGTGCAGGTGTTCTACTCCTCCTGCTTATCCAGCAGACATGTGGCAGCGATGGCTTCGGTCACCGCATAAGGGTCACAGTTTGCGGCAGGGCGTCGATCCTCGAAATAACCATGGCCGTCTTGGGCCACCTGGCGTGGGATGCGGACACTGGCTTTTCTGTTGGCCACGCCGTATGAGAAGGAATCAATGCTGGCCGTCTCGTGGAGCCCTGTGAGGCGTCTCAGGTTATCCTTCCCTCCATGGATGTCGTAGACCTGGATGTGCTGGACGTGTCTCTTCCCCAGCTTCTCAATGGCCTTGTGGATGTGCCTGTCACAGAAAATTGGCAAGCAAATAGAACCCAATGAAATTCTTCTACTTTGTTTTTAAAACCAGAACATTCAATTGTTCTAAAGTGCATTGACGTACTCCAGTCCTCCTTCTTCTCTCATCTGCTTGGTGCTGACGTTAGTGTGGCACCCGGCACCGTTCCAGTCCCCTTCTATTGGCTTGGGGTCCATGCAAGCCACGACCCCAAAGTCTTCACACACACGGTGCAACAGGAAACGTGCGACCCACAGCTGGTCCCCCATCTCAATGCCCTCACAAGGACCCACCTGAAACTCCCACTGAAGAGTACAGAGCGACACAAAATAGTAGATGAGTGACTTCTGAGTATATACTGTATATGTATATAGTTAGACATGTATATATATATATATATATATATATATATATATATATATATATATATATATGTATGTAGAGATAGCTAGATAGATAGATAGATAGAACACTCACCTGAGATGGCATGACTTCAGCATTGGTGCCGCAGATGTTGACTCCAGCGTAGAGACAGGCCTTGTAGTGACACTCCACAATGTCCCGTCCATACGCGTTTCTTGAGCCCACCCCACAGTAATAGGGACCTGAAAGTGAAGGTTTAAAAGTTTAGTAAATGAAATCGTAGGTGCAAGTGCAGTCACATTCTATACCAGTACTAGGTACAAAATATTTTTGTGTAGTAATATCAGTATTTTTTTCAAACTATTTTGTGATATATTATACACAATAAACAATAATATACAGGTGGAGTCTGTCTTGTATATCTTTGTCAAGATCTTTTCTGACTTTTCTTCTACAAACCACTAATTCACTATTAAGTATGCTTTGTGATTTTGTCAGACAATTGAACTCAAGTCACCCTGGGGTCCCGGGAATCCATTTTTGGGCCAGGCGTAAGGACGACCATCAATTCCATAGAGAGTGTACTCTTGCTCCATGCCAAACCAGATGTGGTGGTCCTTCACTGCCTCCATCACCTTGCTGCAGCTAAATCGGTTGTTGGCTTCTGCACAGATGATTGAAAAGCTTGTTTGTCAAGAACCTCTGGAAGCACATGACATAACATACTTGCTGGCTTGTTGTCGTGCGAGACAACATGACAGAGGACGAGCTTGTTGGGATCCAGGGTGAAGGGATCTCTGAACATCTGAGCGGGGACGATGTACAGGTCGCTGTCTGCGCCGTCTGATTGGTCAGTGCTGGAGCCATCAAAGTTCCAAATGGGAATTTCTGAAAGGAATTTCAATTGATTTCAGATGACAAGATGAATACGTTTACTTCGTAAACATGTTTGATTCAATGTCACGTCTATATATTTCAAGCTCTTCTACTTCATCCCAGCAAGTCAGTTGCAGGGAAGGCGAGCCAGTCAACAGAATAGCTCAGACTTTATATGGGTGAATCTGAAGAAAAATCATTCTGGAAATGAAATGCTCAACTGTCGTGTTCAGCAGGAATCAAAGAAAGGAGTTGCATTGCTTCATTGCGTCATTATCTGTCACCTGCAAGTCATTCACTTGCATTCTTTAACACGCATGAACGCTGGAGTTTCTCCAAATTAAAAATGCAATGATCAAAGGTGACATATGGACAAAGCTTGACATTTGTTTGGCTTTGTCAGATGTTCATTTGTACCCTCTTCGTATTTGCATAATTCGTTTGTCAGACAGGAATTTCAGGCTGTAAAACTGGATCACTTGCGTGAGGTGCATCCAGGATGTAATTTTCCTCGGCTGTGTACTATGTAGGTGTGAAACGCTGTGGCCTTGTTTTGTTGACGCTGCAGCTCAAATTCACTTCTAATCTCTGCAACATTTGAAGAAGTTCACCGTCAATGGAGGTTGGCTCTTTGTCCAGGGTTCTGGTTTTATTGCGAAGACCTTCACCGGAGCCGTCAATCCAAATGTAGGTCACTTGACACTTGGTTCCCTGGGAAAGGCCCATATAGTGCTGGCGCACCGTCTTGTTGAGCTGGGAGCTGACGGACACAGATGCCATGTTGACCTGGAATGGTAAATATAATTTTACAACTTTTGGCTAAATAAAGATCCCAGTGACAACAGTCAAATGTGTCAGTGTTAAAGCATTACATCGCACAAATATTATTACATAACAGTGTCATGTAGGTAGGAGCTCAAATCCAATATGTGAGAGCTGATACAAGGTAAAAGGTAAAAGTCTACTCACTGTGTTCCAGCTGACTGCAGAAGTACTGTCTCTACAACGCTCCAGTGACGTGCCGTAACCCGTTTCAGGTATTTAAGTGGAAGGACCATTCTGATGTCACACACTTGCACATCTTCTATTTGTTTGGCCTTTAAAAAAAAGGTGTGGGCGTGTCCTTAATAAGTCTCTACAATGTATATGCAAAAATATATTCAGCTCAGGCTAGGCACAATTGAATAACCCCAATTCATTAGTCTGGGTCAAAATTAGGAATATTCATTTTGATTCCACAAAGTTTTTTTCATCAAATCTGAATAACAAATTGTGCCCTCGACACTTGAGCAGAGACTTGTGTGCTGACTGTGACATTGTTGTCTCTTAGGTCATGTTTTCTAGTTCAATGAAGCTGCATTTAATTTCAATTAAAGGGACTTGTTATGATCAGATTGTCTCAGGTTGGCAGTTCAGAGATTAGCCATGGAGGCAGAAAGAGAAGGTCAGCTAAGTGCAAAGGTGATGTTTACTAAAACTGGAACAGGACAGTATGTATGTATACACACCCGTTTTGAGCTGCATCGGCAAGTGTACTTGCTTTTAGGAAGCTTAACAGGTGAGGAAGAAGCCAAGGCTGCTGTTTATCATTCGGTGTGTGTTTAAGCACCGGGTGAGAGCAGACACACACGTGCTTTGTCGTCACTGGATCATCATTCACATTTACATTGCATATTACGTTTACCGTGGCTTGTCATAACTGTTTAATATCCAAATATGTGTTCACTCCTCCAGTCTGATCAACAGTTGTTTAAACTTCTAACCTCTCATGAGCATGTGATTTCATCCCCTCAATAGAAAAACAATCAGAACTCATTCCTCCACTGAAAAAGCATCTTTAACTTGCCCAACTCTGGTTCACATTTTGTGCCACTCTTGGTGTCGGACGCTGAGCGACGAGGGGGAGTCGGTAGAGATCACCACACTGCGCTTTATTGTCATCTGGATCTATCTGTGTTCACCCAAAACAATTCTCTCCTTGTAAAATAACCCCTGCTGATCTGCAAACCTTTTGAAGGTCTGTAACGTCTTTCTTGACTAACCACATTCTTACTTTGGTTTTGTAACCTGAAGCGGAAGAGGACCAGGTCACATTTGTTTCCCCTTACTGTAAATGAAATACTAACTCGTGCTAGAGGTACTGTAAGTATCAGCTGTCACCAGAATAATTTTTGCAACTTTCTGTCAAATACTTTCAGTTTCGCTTTTTAAGGAAGCCGCACGGAGCGGGCTTTGTGCCGCTCCCTGTTTGTCACAGTGATGAAGTGGCAATTGTACGAAGGTAAAATGGGTGCTGATAAAATTGAGTATGCGTAACCTATAAATTTGAAGTCACAAAGAAAAGTATTCTATGAGTTGAGCGCATGGAGAATTTAATTTCACATTGTTAAATATATCTTTTTGCAAGTGTACAAATCCACTGCTGCGAGTGCACAAATCACGGTCCCTGCAGGCTCTTGCTTTTGTTCCTCCTGGACTGAGATGTTGGGTGCAAAGACCCACAGATTCAGCAGCTAAGGCTTAAAACCAGGGATGGTTCCATCTGATCCGATATCAGGTGCGATCAAGGCTGAAATGACTGAATCGGTTATCAAATGTCTTTCAAGAACCTGTCCAACCTGATCCATAAGCCCATATATTATTAATGTCACTTTGCGTGACATGCTCTTATGCCATTCTGATCTTAAAATGGCGCTTCAGACAAGGTACATTTATGTAGTATTTTTGTTATGTTCATTCAGTTTTTCAATATTTTGGCCAGCATATACGTTATGCCATTAATAGCTTTATGTTTTAATAAAGCCAAAGCAGTTGTGCACAGCTCCAGTGGCGTGGTGTTTTCAGATGTCACAATTAAGCAGTGACATTTTAAACAACTTTTTGTGTGACAAGCAGAAGGTATCTGATGGGTTTGGACCGATCCTAAATGCTGCGGTTGAATCGGTGCGTGTTTGATTTTAAAAATACAAACAAAACATGGCAAGAAAACACAACTTCAGTAGGTTTTTTATTTTTTTATTCAAATGTTGGAAGGTTTTGTTTTAACATGCAAGGTAATAGGTCAAATTTCCTGCCTGGGAACAACATGCATGCACACGCACTGCTCTCTCTCTCTCTCTCTCTACACTTGCCAGGACCTCTCTTTACCATAATGCTTTCGCCAGGCTCTCACCCTAAACCAGACCCTAAACCTTTCCCATAACTCTTAAGCAAACTTTAATTTTATAGGTGTGTTGAAAGAAGGTGTGTTTCCAAGAATTGGTCCTCACAAGCAAAGCTAAACCAAGTACACTGACACACACACACACACACACACACACACACACACATACAAGCTCAAAATCTCTATTTTTAATACAGGTGTACTAGCAACCAAGGTGGCTGCAAAGCTCTTCAACACACACTCAGATGATCAGTGTTTAAGGGCAGGCCCAGTTTTATGAACAGATTAGACAAAAGGTAAGCACTGGAGTGATCTTGTGGAGTGATGCGATGAGGTGCCGGGTTGACAAACATGTGTGACGGGAACGCTGTAAACAACCATAACCTTTTGGAACCAATCAAAGCAAAAGTAGTGGTGACAATAATGATCTCATTGTATGAGAATATACAAGGCTGAAAGCTGAAGAGACACATCTCAGGGCAAAAATACCTGGGAGTTATCTATCTGATGAGATGGAGACAAAAGATTCATGCACTGATCAAAATATTTTCAGTTTCCGTTTCACTAGCTTCAACACAGGATTTGAAAAGTGACCAACTTTTAAACAACCACAAACAAACAAAAAAGAACAAAAAAAGCAGAACTTTATTTTGGGGAAAATTATTTAAAAATGTAAAAGTTTGTAGGTTTTAGTAAAAGTTAAACTATCCAAGAGAGTGGAAGTGGATTATTGTAAGGCACCACTCTGTTTTTTGTTCAAGGAAGCAGACTTTCCCAGAATACACCTCTTACTAGTTATTCGAGTTGGTGCAGTGTGTTTTTAATTTTGAAACAAAGCCAGACAAGGTGTGGAAGGAAACTTCATAGAGGACTCACATACTTGTGACAGCCCAGCTTTTTGTTTCAGGCTGAACATAGAATATAATGATTATTTTGATGGATTAACAAAAGCAGATCATTGAACACTGCAGCGAAGCATGGTGCTTGACTCTTGGCTACGCCTTCCTTACGATGCGCCCACATTTCCTGGGCTCCCGGTGAGTTCTGATGGAAGTTCTGCTTGGTCTCCATGTTGTTCGGAAGATCCGGCTGTTACAAAGGAGAGGTGAAAAACATTAAACAAGGGTTTGGGATTCAGTGGATCCAGAACACAAGTGCTTTTCCTTTATGCACTAAATGATCCAAACAGGGTCTTGAGTGGGTATGTTCTTGGTGCTAAATATGAAATACAAATGTACACCTAATGTCACTTGTCACTTTGGAAGACTGAAGCTCTACCTGGAAGGAAAGGAGACATTCTTGGGGAACAGAAGAGATGCTGATAAATAATATTGAGGGGTAAAACTAAAAAGTTTATACCTGTTTAATGTGTGCTTTTTGGATCACAGAATTATTTTTGTCTTTTATTTATTGATCAAACATTTTGTTAAACTTCCAGGCCTGATAACAAAAGGGTTGGATTTGGATGATGTAAACCCCATTAGCTTTATCAGTGCAAAGGTCTTAGATTTCTGGGTTTAATGCATCCGTTTCCGTCCATCCATTGTCTTAGGTTTACTTAAACTTGCGTCCGGGAGGCCTGAGCTTAAGCAAGAAGTCCTCGACTTTCCTCTCCTCGGAAATCTCCTCCGATAGCATTCACAGGTAGACAGCGAAAGTTGACCACCATTGATGAATATCTACCAACTGTCCTTTGCTAGTGACTCTGTTGTTCTTCTTTACACTGTCCTCATTGATGAGGACATTGAAGTGATTGATCTCATTCTTCAAGCTTCCTTCATTGACGGACAAGACCCTGGGATTCTCTTCAAATGGGTTAGGAACGCATTCAACACCAAGAAACCTTTTTCATATTGGAACCATGCTCTCCAATTTGGATGAGCTTGTCCTGACCCTTTTTCACGCTGAAGTGCCAAGATTTTACTGGCAACATTTCTAACAAATCTTGGTCAGAAATGTCAGAAAGTCTGTCTGATGCTCAAGATCTTTAACTAACAATGACATGGATTTAAGTCTTTGGTCACAATAAACCTCTTGGCTCAGACTCAATGAAAAATCAGATGAGGTTCTCAAAATTTCATGGTGAGACATGGAATTACGGAAATGTTGGCTGCATTTCTGGCAAAATGGGAAAATCATGCAACAGACTAGTGAGAGGAAAATGTTGGCACGACACCTGGAGCGCAGCAGGGGTCCAGCCAGTCTGCAAGGCTTGCCTCTCTGTCTCTGGTAGTGCATCCAGCCGCAGACCAGCTCGTGCAGGATCACCATGTACAGCAGTAAGATGAGAAGTGAGGGATCCATCCAGCGCTCTACGTCTGAGGAAAAGCCGGCTGGCTGATGGTTGAAGACGGTCCCTCATCCACTTCAACTGTGGCCAATCTATCCGCTGCTACTCCCTCACCAAAGCCTTCCATTCCCCAAGAATCATCAGGCGATCACAGTGCAAGTCAAGAATTGTCCCTTTATGACGGACAACCGCGAAGAATTGCAGAAGAGACGCAGCCAGGGACTCTGAAGGATGTTGCCGTAGAGACACAGTGGTTGCTAGGGGCATGATGTCACAGTCATACTCTGACCAAAACCACGGTTCATGCAGCGTACACTCTCTGAAGGCTCATCATAACAATTGATCAGATACACAGGTGGCATTTAATGCGATAGTTCTTTAAACTCTGATAATGTGACCCAGTTTTTGACACCAAGTTTCTTTGAAATGACCAGGTGAAACAAAACAGATCAAATTATTTAAGCCAGCAGTATGTGGAGCAGCTACGTCAGTGTTGTTTCTTTAAAAAAAAAAAAAAAAAGCAGTATTCATGGGGCATCAATCATATGCCATTCTGAACATTAAGAAAAGTCTAATCTGAAATACAACAAATAATAAAGCTCAGCTTGTATGTTCAGTTAAGCGGTTTAATGGCTGACAGAAGCAAATACAAAGCACAAACAAAAACAAAGTAACGTTTTGGAGTTTATTCACAAAGAGAAAAATGATCGCTAGATTGTTCGGGTTTATGGATTTACAGCAGTAAACAGTGCGTTCGACGATTGACGCGCTGGTATGGCTGTACGTTGACGACATCACCAGCAGATGGCAGCAGCGCCTTTTTTTCAACCGCGTTCTAGCGCCACCTGGAGCAACGACATCCGTGAACTGCAGGAACATGTAAGCAGAGACAAATCATTAGTAAGATATGTAACTCTACTGTTGCATCTCAGTGAGATGGTGTCTTAATATGAACACAGAGTAATGAACAACGTTGCCTGAAACCCATGTGCTGACCAAGATCAGGCATAAAGGAGAAAGTGGGGCGAAAGGACAGTTGAATTTATCTGTGGTTCCATTAAATCCGGCTTACTTTTCGAAGAAAAATACAACACAATATTTATTAAGTTGCACACTGTGATAATGATATGCATTTTCAGTGAGTGAATGACACATCAGCTGTCACTTTAGAGCGGAGTCAAATGTACACTATACATTTGTTATGAGACTCAGGTGATCCTCACTATAAGACAGTGACACAGTGAGAAATATAATGACCGACATATGAACTGTGTGTGTTTACTCACAGTGTCGCAGCTGTTGACTCACGCGGGACCCACTGCTATCTGTGCAGTCAACTGATTCTCTAGCAATAAACTTGCTCGGAGAAATAGAGAACTAACGTGTAACCAAAGTCACATAGTGCAAACATCGATGTCTCTATTTTTTGGCTATTTAGGTACCAGTGGCATCAACGATTAGTGTCAAGACGTACCTGACTATCTGCTGTCGTACGACGCATTAGGAAAGCCAGAGGAGGAGGAAGACGCTGGGCGTGTTGATGGTGAAGACTGTGTTTTCGATCGCAGATACAAAACAAGCAGCGTGATGAGCGCGGCGATCAGTAGCAGGACCACGATAACTGATGCCACTATGCCACCAGTGTTGTCGCTCTTTGAAGCTGGAAAACATTTAAGTCGTCAGATCAGCGGTCTGATTCAGAGTTAATGTGAAATGATTTTGCCTTGACATTCAACCTTTGTGTAAAACTGGATCTTTTGATCACGCAACACAAAGCCTTACTTGAGTCCTTGACTTGGTTTTCACAGTTGACGCCGATTGTGTATCTTATGTCATCCAGAGCCACAAAACCAGAGGTGCCTCTGATCCCCTCAAAAACTATCTGGAAGGATTAAATAGGAGAAAAAAAAAGCATCTTTGGGGGTTTGACTGTGAAGTTTGTGACCTTTGTGCACCAAAGAGAGCCCAACCTGATATTGTTCTGCAGCAATGATGTCCACACTGAATCGTTTCCACGCGACGCCCAACTCTTCTACCAACAGCAGGGGATTGAGCCAACCCTCAGAAAGCCTCCACACCTTCAGCTGGGCCTCAGCTGAGGGTTAACTCCAACAAGGTTAGCATTTTCAAGCAGGAGAAATGAATCGGAGCGGCATGTATGGAGTCATTCTGATCATTATTACTCAAAATATATTAATTCATAGCTAACATCACTGTGATCTTACATGACATGGGAATGAAAGCCCAAAACTTCAGGCAGGTGCCTTTGGTTGGAGGAAGTGGAGGACTCAACAGCCGGGCGTTCTGACCAGCTGATGTTCGCTCAGTACTTGGCAACAATAGGAAGTAACCTGTGCAAAAGGCGTCTCCATGATCTCAGGGTTTTCACAGTGTTCACTTGTTTTCATTACCTTCTTCTGTCCCCACAGTGTGGTCAATGAAAGGGGTGAGGTAGTGTTTCTCATCCATCTGCCTTGTTCGAACCCAGTCTAAGGTGTCCAGTTTGGGATTCAGGCTGTTGCTCCAGTTGCACATGCCCTCTTCAAAAGTACACTCCAAACCTGGGATACAAACAACAAAGTTCGTGCTGTCAATATTTAAACATGAACAACATGAAATGAACATAACACAGTAAAAAAGATACATTTATAGGATTAGAAAAAATAATGAACTATATGAAAATGTCACCCAAGTCACATGTCATCAAGAAAAACATGTTTAAAAATGATTCAGATTCTGTTGTAAATCCCCCACTGAACCACTTCAATTGAAAGTTGTGATACCGCTATGGAACATTTTAGCTCTCTAATGCTGACTATAAAGACAAACTCTTGGTTTTCACTGTTCACCGTGAATGCTGTGAGGCTGATATTTATTTTAGCATCAGTGTTTAGTCAATAACTCGCAAAATTTTGATTATTTTCACATCATAAACTTAATGGATTTCTGTCAGTACATGAACTTGCATGGTTTCATTTGTTGTCACAAGGAATCTAAAGCCAGAAGAGAAGAGAGAAACAAAAACAGAGAAGAATGTGTAATGCTACAAAAACAAACCAGGACTGTCGCAGGGCTGAAGCGACAGGGAGATGTCATCAATGGCCACATAAGAACGAACCGTTCCGTCTCCAATCACCTCAAAATCCAGCTGCAAATGCAAAGAGATGGATCTTTTAACTTGTTTTGAAATCAGATATGAGTGTAAACTTAGTGTTCAATGTATTCGCTGTGTGTTACTGTACTATCAAAAGGGAAACATTCCTCATTGTACCTGCCAGTCAGTGAGTGTAGTGGAGATGTTCCCGCTTCCATGGACCCAGGCATTTTGAAGGTTTAGAGTGACGGAAAAGATCTTCACCCTCTTTCCCTTCACAGGCGTCACATAAACAGACAGGGAACCTAGAAAGTACTTACAGTCAACATGATATGTGAATAAGATGCTCCGTTCCAGTTTGCTCATGGGTCTCACCGGAATTCACACCACTGGTGTAGTACCAGAAATGGACACACTCAGTCCTGACTATTCCTCCATTTACAGGGGAAGTGAGGACCGCTGCTGAGCCAGCACGCAGGGAGCTTACCACCATGTAGTTGCCTAAGCAGAGATAGTTGTTTCTCAGAACAAGTATATTGTATTGTTTCTTACAAATGCTCATTGAGATAGTAATGCATCATATCACCAGTATCTGTCTCCAGAGTGTGGTCAGTTGGGGGGCCTGGTATCTCATGCAATCCATTATTCCAAACCCAACGCTGTTCTCCAGAGCTTGAGTATCCACACTGTTGTTCCTCAAATGAGCAAAACCGGGCCACAGAGCAGCTGTCCATTTTCAGGGAAACATCGTCTATGGCCACTTGGCCATCAAAGCCAGAACGAACCGCTTCAATCGAAAGCTGTGGGGAAAAGAGTCGGTCAAATACTTCAAGCGCTTCAGATATTTCAAAGCTAGAATGACACACACATGGTCAGAATGTCGGCCCTCTCTAACAGTGCAGAGTGGGTAGGAGTGAAAGGTAAATAAATGAATATAATCATTCTGATAAAATAATGATAATAATTTAATTTTAATTTGCAATTCCTCTCAAGTTTATTATGAACTATAGTGAAATTAATCGCGAATAAAATGTATCCTCTATTGACCACGTTTTTATTGTTTCTCCATGGTATAGTGCCCCATCCTCTCACACACAGTGTATCCAATGACAAAATAATTCCAAGACAGAATCATAAATAAATACCTGCACATTGGTGAGCTGGGGCGGCACTGGGCAGTGGGCTTCTTGCCACACATTACCATGATCTCCACTCCGAGTCCAGATAGTCAATTCATAACCTGACTGGCCAATTACCTTCACGTTAAGGGCTCCTTAAGAACAACCATCGACACATTATTCCATATTGAGGTAGATTGTCTCAAACTGTGATATATATATATACTTTTCCCTTAAACATTGACCTTCTTGAAATCTTGAAAACAAACACATTATGGTTATCATCACCTGGATTTGGTCCATAGAGCTTGAAGAAGAAGGAGAGACACTGCTGTTGTGCACTAGATGGCAATGTGTACGACACTAATCGTCCGTACGCCCCACGAAGAGATGCACTCCAAAAATCCACAACCAGACTTTTACCTGAAGTCAAAATCAGTGACAAATTCTGCGTTGCTTTCAACTCTGGAATCATCTTGATTCATTTGCGCGTACCACTTTCAGTCACACGTCTCATGCTCGGGTGCACTCACCTGTGTCGATAGTGTGGTCCATCCCCTCCACAACTGTCCAGTCGAAGCTGTCACTGTTGTCCTGGTACCAGCCACACAGCCCACCCTCAAAGTTGCACGCTAGACCTGGGCAGACGTTGAGCACACTTGCTCGCACGTGATTCTACTAACCGGTTACGTTTGTCGAGCCATTACCGGATGGGGACGATGGGATATACTCAGGATTGCAATTGTTGAAAATGACGTTTCTCACTCTGATGTTGGAACTTGCGGAGAGTTTCACAGAACGAGCTTCGAACACCAACTGTCAAAGAATAAATTACTGTACAAACGCAGCTTGCTAGCAAGATAAAAAGCCCAAATAAAAAATCCCAAATGTTGCGTATAAAGTGGCCTTTTTAACGTGCATACAAGGTTTGGGAAATATTCTCCATATAAGACGATTATCCGCCATCAATGTAGTAAATGTATGAAAAAGGTCAAGTTGACCCGCCTACGCTGATGACACTGCCATAAAGAGGATCCTGTTTTAATTATTCAGAGAATAGCAATGTTTGCATGCATTATTATTTTGTACACGAGAGTTCTATCTTTTGGCCCCTTGATAACTGAAGGAAAACTAGAGGAAGTATTCAACGACGATAATACTGGCGAAATGCACTTGGATGAACAAACCTTTTGAGAGATGTCATGAAAAGAATACTCTTTTTTTTATGACAAGAGGAAGTGGAATCAAGAGTATTGGGTACGTAACGCACTTGGAAACGATGTTTTCTGACGCCGAGGGGAACTTGAACTTCTCTCCAGCCCTCCTCCTCCTGGGTCCCGGTCTTTCCACTGAACTCCCACAGTTTAGACTGAAGATCCAGTTGATTGTCAAACACCAGCAGAGACACCTCACCTGTTGAATAGTGGGATAAATAATAAGCTAGTGCTGCAGTTGTCACCACCTACAGAGTACAGAGACCAAGTCCAAGACTTTAAGGGCTTAAGCCCATGTCAAGAGGGGCGAGACTAAACTGAATAAAGAACCAACTAGTGGTTTGTTCCAATGAAAGCATCTCAACTCTGTATGTTTTGATCTCGGAGGTGTCAACTACAACACTAAAATCAACAAATGAAAGAAATAATGTGAAAGAAATGAAGGATGTTTACCGATGTGCTCTGAATTTCCAGTGAGGGAAAACTGAAAAGTGACGCTGCAGGCCGGACCTGTGGGTCCCAGTAGTGGGGTTCGTGTTTGAGCATCAGTCAGCTGTTGACCTGAGGCCTCGCTCACATACAGATGATCCTCTGTTGCAAGGGAGTGGAAGAAATATGACAAATAAAAAGGTCTAACTCCATCAATGCTGGTCGACAAACCGTTTGATGTGGAATTCCTGTGCAGCACCCAGCCTTGACTGCCAATGCTGCTGTCAGTCCAGCCAGTGCTGCCATTGGGGTACGAGAAATCTCCTGCAGCAAAGACGAGAGACAAAGACTGTGGCTTATGAGTCTACCGCAGGAGAATGGCATGAGTCAATCTGATTCTTCTTTCCTACCACATTTAGCTTCGTCCTCGTCGTTCAAGCAGTCCGGGTAAAAATTGCAAATCTTGTCCGGTGTGGTGCACGGATTTTTAGGAGGGTCGGGAAAATCTGCCCAGCTGAAATCATCTGGTTGAAAACCATACCATTAGTGTCTGTGTGAGATTAAAAAGAAGAACGTCTTTCGCTTTACCTGATGAATTTTTACACCCTGGAGACAACAAAATGCTGTCTATCGCAATCCCTCCATAATAAAAGTCCCTTATAGCAGCCATGAACACAATCTACAGAAGGAGATCATGAGATGAGACAACAAATGAATCACAAAAGTAAGCAGTCAAAAGTAAGGCAGTGAAAGGTAAAACGGTATGTGGTTTGACAGGAAGTGCAGGTGAGATGCCAACCTGAAAAGGATGCTCCGAGACGATCTCCACCTCAGCCTTCACCCAAACGTCACCGAGGGCACCACCTCTTTCCCACACTGGGTAGATTTTCTTTGCAGCCACCAACACTGTCAGGCCTCCAGACCTTGGCCCAAACTGGTGTGTGTACATGGTCATCTGCACAAAGGAGAATGGTCACATTGATATGCATGACAGATTTAAAAAAAAACTGAGATGAGAGGATTCTCCTCCTCTCCTGCTGCCACAAAAGAAAATAAACAATGCATATATTTGACGTCTCTTGGTGATGAGGAAACCTAGAGACTCACCTTGCAAGGATTCGCACTGTCAGTTGGTTCTAGAAGGGGACTTTGGAATGCAGCCCAGTCTTTTTTGAGACCTCCATTGGGGACGGTGACGTACAGAAAGTGACCTAAAACCATGACCCAAATGGACAGATGGATTCAGTTTCTCAACATGACTGAGGAAAACACCACAAAGCTTGAGTTGATGCCTGATGCCGTGTTGGTGGAGTGGTCCCGGCCTGGTCCTTTAAGCGGGTCCGTCTCAGAGATGCTTCTCTGATTGGTTCTCACCCAGAGCAGGTTGGATAGCGACCTCAGATCCCAATCGCACTCGTCATGCTCAAAGTCACAGAGCCGGGAGTCTGGTGAAAACACAAGGGCTTGAGCAAAATCAAGGCGACAATTCTCATGAAGCCATGTTGAATCAAATAAATGTAATGTACATCAGGACATCTGCATAGATATTGTTATATATTTACAGACGCTGACCTGAGCATGTCTTCTCCACTGCACTGTTCTGCATGGAAATGTCTGGGACTCCACTTACCACAAATCTCATCTGTTCCGTCCCCACAGTCGTCGCTGCCATCACACACCTTATGAGACGCCACACAGGCGTCATTTCTACATGTCAGTGTGCCTTCAGGACATTTGTCACCAAGAGGCGGTACTGACGTGAGGAGAAGAGACAAGACAGTCATCCACAAATACATTTCAAATAGACATCATAGTAGCAAAATAACAGCATAGTATGCTGCTGATACTATTACAATTGCTGTTGTGATACATGTTACTGCTGTTAGAATTATCGATACCACTGCTACTACTACATCTACCATGGCCATGGAGCAGAACTTCGTACAAATACCAAGGAACTTTGTTATTACTGCTCCACAGGTTCAAGACTTCAGCGTGTACTTCGATGGGGAGACAAGTTATTTTCTGGTCGACTTTTCACCGTGCAATAAAAATCTCATACGCTGCACCTCAGTTTAAATGATAAATAATGATGCGCAAATTCCTGATTTATTGGCTTGTGAAAATACTGACTTATTTCTATTACAAATCAAACGTTGCATGTGTGACGTTCCAACAGAATCCAACTGCTCCGGCGCTAAGGCAGATGCTAAGTGTACTGAACTATCAAAGGGAGAAGACAGCAAACACTATCTGACATTGTTGAACACTAACTGTGACCCTGTGGAGCCTGTCCTGCCTGCTGGCTCTCGCTCGCCCGACTATTGAGTGCGCTGCTACATATCAAAGAAAACCTACGGTAACTTTGGATGCCGGAAGAAAAACTGCTCTCACGTCTCATGAGTGAGATCTATGGCACATTTCAAGGTAGATCAGAAAATGAGTGTTCGCTTCTGCCACTATTTTTACTCTATTAGTACGACATGTTCTTCAGCTGGTGTCGTCACTATTACCACTGATGATTTGTTTATCTGTTACCTATAATATATTACCAATTTTAGTTGCGAATAAGACACATTTGTGATTGAACTCACAGGGTAAACCACAGTCCAGAAACTCCAGCTGGTCGATGGCAATGTCCCCTCTTCGTACAAGACTATGTTTGGCATGAAAATGGATTCGGAAGTCTTCAGAGATGCGACCGATGAAGATTGTGGCTTCCCTCCAGTCTCGTATATTGGATGTGGATTGGCGCCAGATGACAGACTCGGGGCCTTCACGGTAGTGGATGGTGGCCCAAAGTATAGATTGTGGATCTCGGGCTAATGGCACAATGTCGCATCACATCATCTCATTCTAACTTGGGAAAACTGGAGAAACCATTGAAGAACCTGAAGAGGCGGATTACCTCCAGTCCAGATGAAGTATCGGAGACGAAGGCGACACGTTGGTGCAGACTGCTTCATCTCAGGAGAAACTAAAACTGCTCCTGTATTCAATGCCTCAACTGCAGTCACCCCCATAAACCAACCTGGAGGGTCAAATCACATGCGGTAAAAATGAATTCTTGTAAGCGCAATACGATGCGTCAGATAAGTTGACAATACCATTAACTGAGCTAAATGAATGACAACAAAACCCACCCCAAAGTGTACATGATGACACGCTGTCGGGTGTCGAAAACCAAATCATGAACCGCTGCAGGGAAATTGCAGTAAAAATAGTTTTAACTGAAAAATATAATTATGAATATACATTTTTATAATGAAGAAGTGGCTGCCCAGAACCCTTATCGGCGCGTGATCAAAAATGTACTTGAAGCCGTTTTCAAAAGTACACTGAGGTCTGTCTTGTAAAATAATGAAACTCCAGTAGGAAGTAGGGAACCTTTGGCTGTCCCTGTGGTGTAGTCAGATAATGGTCCGCTGTCGGCCGCCAGGAGATCTCTCTGCTGCCTCTCCCATCTGAATGTGTCACTTGGGGCAGCAGCAGTCCATCCACACCCGCCCTCATGCTCGAAGTCGCACACAAACTCTTTTCCCCTGTATCCTGAGGAGCAGAGAAAATGCCATTGCTGCTATGAAGCTCTGACCCCTGCTTCATGGAGGTGACTCATCAGTACCGCAGTCTTGTTCATCACTGCAGTCAGAGCAGTCGCACACAAAGTCACATCTCCTCTCTGGACCTGAGCAGGAATGCTGATCGGCCAAAGCTGTAAAGTAAGGAAGCAAAAGGAGACACGATCTGACGCATTTATATATCCTGTTTTGCAGCATGTTCATAGATCAGGCAGTTATTCCGACTTGCTGTTTTGCTGTTTTAAATGTGTCCAGACTACTACCTGGCCGCAATACTACATGCAGTATTACAAGCTTCTCTTATGAAGTAGTTTCCCCAAGACTGGGTATCAATACACATTATTGTAGTGACACTAAGAGGTGAAAATAGGGTCAGTAGCATTAAAGGTTAGGTGACACCTCAAAATTTCCATGGACATCAAGTCCTATAATTTATCTTTTACCAGCTAGAAACTCATAAAATTCAGTTCCTAAAAGCGTGATTCACCTCATAATGTCAATAGACATCAACTGACCTAATGTTTTTCCTCATGCTGCTTGAAACATTGCATTCATTTAGTCAAAATCATGACCTCTTATCGCATAACCGAAGAGATTTATCTCTTTGGTTATGGTGACAGGCTCAAAGGCCACCTGCAAGACAAACTGCAGCAAATACACCTGGTACTTCTTGACACTCCTGACAAACACTCCACTTCCTTTCTAAAGCCAAACAGCATTGAGCAAATCATTTCTTTAAACAGGACAATGCAAATTATTTGTAAGTGAAATATAGCAATTTAAGATCGTATGTTTTACTTAATTATTATTTATAATTTATTATTCTTTACAGCCACAAATCATAACAGTTAAAAAACGTCTTTTTTTCTCCCAAAGCAATCTTTACTGTTAATGCTATTAATACTTTATATACTATTAATACAAAAAAATCAAAGCGACAAAATTTCCCAAAATAGCTTCATGAAAAAGGACGTCCAAAATCATCATCTTTCATTGCTTACACTGACTTTGTTCTTTATTCAATATACAATAAATATAGTTGTTAATGGTTGGCTGTGGATAAGGAGATGAATCTGTGCTGACTAAAAGAAAAAAAGACAGAAACCTCTAATTATAAAGGTAGATATTATTAGAGGTTTTTTGAAGTTCATAGAGACGGTTTTCAAAAAAAATATCTGTCACACAGAGATTTTTAAGAGAATATGCCTTTTCTGTATTTCAGTAATTATTACACATAAGTTCATCCACTAACCCAGGGATTTAAAAATATACATAATTTTTTGATCTGCAACTTTAGATTAACCCTGGAAATTGAAAGACTTGTTTCCGACCAGGACAGCATCTCACCTAACTTCAGCAGCAGCAGCAGCAGAAAGAGAGCTGGGCTCCACAGACGTGACATCTCTCACAAGAGGAAAGTGTGTCACTGCCAGCTGGAGAACTCAAACTTCACATGATAACAGCTGGACTTTAAACATTACCCAGCCGCCTGTGCAACCATCATAAAACAGATTTATTCCATAGCGAACGCCATTATTGTGAAACTGCGCAGAAGGAATGTTTAGTTCGAGTATTGTGTTTGAAAAGAATTACATTTTCAATGACATAAATGCAGTACTTTTAGACACCTTGTACAGTAATTATAAATATATCTCAATACTAAGATGGTATGTTTTTGATTTTTTTTAATTGTACATCCATATTTTACAAGTTACATATCACTGAGTAATCGGACGATTTAATGAGAAAATCGGCAAGGATGAAAGGGATGGTGTACAAAGCGGTGGTGAGGCCAGCAATGTTGTATGGTTTGGAAACAGTGGCACTGAGGAAAAGACAGGAGGCAGAGCTGGAGGTAGCAGAGATGAAGATGCTGAGCTTCTCTCTGGGAGTGAGCAGGTTGGATAGGATCAGAGGGACAGCACATGTGTTTAGGAGACCAAGTCAGAGAGGCTAGATGGAGATGGTTTGGACATGTACAGAGGAGAGAGAGCCAGTACATTAGTAGGAAGATGTTGAGGTTGGAACTGCCAGGCAGAAGGTGGAGAGGAAGGTCAAAGAGGAGCTTTATGGAGGTGGTGAAGGACGACATGAGGTTTGGAGGTTTGAGAGAAGAGGAAGCAGAGGACAGGGTGAGATGGAGGAGGATGATCCGCTGTGGCCACCCCTGAAGGGAGAAGCCGAAAGGAAAAGAAGAAGGAGACATATCACTGAGTAATTGAAATGTTACCTGGATATTTTTGTCAAGAAAAGCTTGTTCAAAGTTTATAAAGACAATTAGTAATGTTCGGTGGCATACATGACGGTGCCTAATGCAAATGCAAAACAATTGCCAACCTGAATTCTCATGCTGCAGTTGCCTGTTTTGTGTTGAATTATTTAATTTTCCGTTCTCGTGGGAGTGGATACATGCAAAACACCTCAATAAACACCTCTCTTCTCTGAAATGCAAAGAAATGTGTGGGATGCATTTGATTTGACACATTTATTTCACTTAAAAATATGTTAACACATGTTTCACAAGATTTAAATGGAACTCTTGGAAGTCTTGGTTTTTATTGCTCTAAAAGTCAATCCATTATAAGAGCATCTTTGAACACTAATAATCCACTGGGGTTAGGGTGGAAGTGCGTTACTAGTCCATGGGAGTGCCGTCCTGAAACACTGGGGCTCAGTAGCCTTCATTATCCCAAGTGACCTCGTAGTCTGGGTATCGAACCTTCAACTTCTCTGTAGTGATGGCGTGATTTGCTCTTCCAAAGCCCTGCAACACAAGCGCATGACTGTACTAGTAAATCACAAGAATAATTCTTCACTTGAGCTCTTGCTGCTTCAAGAAACATAGTAACTCTTACCATAGAGTATCCATACACATGTATCTTCTTGTTCTGAGCGTCATGTCTAATCCGTCCACCGCCGATACACTCACAGTCCAAGACGCCACCCTTCTCCAGCTCCTCTGACACCTTCTCATAGATGTCAGCTGCAAGAGGAGAAGGCAGACACCAACATGAATTCTTACTGAAGACAATAATCTGAATCTGGTTCTGACACCTGACTTTGAATATCTGAGTTTTACATTATTATTGTTGTTGACTGTGCATGAGAAAGGGCTTTTTTAATTGAAGTATTAGACCACAAAACTCTGAAGGTTTGAAATTGACTGCCAACATTTATAAAATCAAAGACAGATATATGTAGACTGCAATTGTAAAGCGATTAAAACACACACACGTTTGACAGATGAATAAATGTATAACCAACACTTAAAACGCACTCATTTAACAAGTACTCAATGAGAACATTTATGGAACTTTCAAGAGACTTTCTAAAACAAGGTGCTTTTCTTTTCGGAAAACCAGAAGAAGAAATATCTCAGAATAACCAGTGGCAGTGTCTCTGGCTCACCGTGGTACTCAGCCCAGCCGTAGCCTCGAACTATATCCACCTCGGAGTCGTCTCCTTCCTCTCTGCTGTGGACTCGGATGAGCACGTACTTAAACACTCCGGATGGGTCGATGTCAGCTTGGGCTACGTTCGCCATCAGAGCCGCCGCTTTCGTCTGGGTGCACATGTCGGCTTGCGCCAAACACAGGCACAAGCTCACAGCTAACAGTAGCAGCTCTGCTACAAATATCAACACGAATGGAGCGAGACTTTTCTTCTTTTCGGTTTATTATCTTCTTCTCCTGTGTCATGCGCGAGGGTCAACTGCAGCGGCGTCATCTACTGGATCGGAGTGGTAACTGCGCATATGATGCACCTGCAGAATTTTCAGGGGCAACTTGTTTATCTTTTTTGTTTGTGAAACACCCGTAGCGTTTTACTGAGCTGGTTTTACATGACGACAATGCATAAAAAAATAGCCATATTAATTTATGTTAAAAATGTTTTTTTTAAACTACTGTTTTCTTATGGTTTAAAGTAGGTCTGAGCTATTTCACTCTAACTTTCATCTGATATAAACTGACATTGAAATCTTTATTGTCATCAATGACATTAAAAGAAAAAACAAAAAAACATTACGTTCTTGAGTCATCAAATATTACAAGTTGCTCACCAGGAAAGACAAACTCAAGCTTCCACTTTCAGTCAGTCGAAAGTTGAAAGTATTTTAAAGGCTTTATATCACATTCTACAAACATGAAAGTCAGGCCACAAATGCCACAAGGAATGGCAGCCGTGAGGATAAAAATATGACTCGAATTACCAGATCTACCTGAAATGGTTTCTGAAAAAAAGTCTTCTCACTTCATCTCCGGGAAAGAAATCATTGTGCTTGTCATAATGGCACACTTTGACCTTCACCATCCGTGGTAGCGATGTCTTTCACATTACATTACATTTGAGACATCTAGCGCTTTAATCCAGACATAGAAAAGACGGTCAACCATGTATTTCTGTGAAGTGCAAATCTGGGCTGTTCTGTTGTTGTGTCTGGGTCTACAAAGTGCCTTCGCTGCTTTCTGTCTTCCTCATTTTGTACATAAGATGAACAATGAAAGCCAATGTTGCGACCAGGTAAGCGACGACAAAAAGCACAAGTGTTCCCCACACTCCTGGGCTGAAGGCCTTCCTGAGCTCCACCTGCTCTGCCGGCAGCAAGTTACTCAGAGTCAGCATGTAGCCAAGGGCCCACCCCAGAGATGCATCTCCAGCCTGAAAGATCCAAATCCAGTCAGTAATCTGCCCGTACTTTGACAGAAAACACCAGCAGCTCACCTTCTTTTGGAAGGCAATCCGTGAGAATGATGTGTCGTCAAAGCCATAACCTCGCAGCATGAGGATCTGGATGAACACAGAGGATGCACAGTAGTCTTGCAGACGAAACTGCTGCTCTGGAGCCAGTTGCAGCATCTGAAGATGGTTCAAAAGTAAGGAGTGAGGACTGACACAGCAAAACACAAGGGTCTCTGACAGGTATAGCAACACAAGACGTTTTAATATACGTTTAATATACGACGTTTAGTCTATCAATGACTTCACAGAAAACACAAACTGCAAATACTTGACATAATTCTATGAAGGGTATGATGTGAACCCAGTGATGTGTTGCTGACAAGACGGTCTCTCATCCATAAACAGTTGTCTGACATACAGCGAAAGAGTGCATGGACGACTAGCCTGAGCTTAAGTATCTTTAAGAAGCATGGTGAGTTCAGATTGACACTATAGTCGACACTTATCCTTTTAACTGCGAACTGCTTCTGTGCAGACGTGTTGCAGTGCATCACATTAACTCTGCGGGTTGTGCTTTTTTACTGACAGGCTATTAATTATGCAGGTCGAGGCCATAAGAAATTATGC